>NW_027094106.1:1623114-2223114 GCF_029207755.1 Chamaea fasciata | reverse complement strand
CCAGGGTTGTTACTCAGGAAAGAAAAATGAGTTTCCAGGACTTGGTTAAAAAGCTGGAGCTCACTGGACAGCAGCAGCTCCTGGGAGTTTCTGATAGCTCAAGAGGAGCTGAACCCGAGGGCTGCTCATCAAGAACGAGGCCTAATGAGCATTTCTGATATCATAATAATGCTCTTGGTGTGCCCCAGTGAGGGGGGAAGTAGGCAGCAGCACAGACCCCCGGCCCCTGCACAGCAGGACCTTCCTGCCACCCCTGTAAGGCTGCAGTGAGTATAAGAATAATGTTATTATTGCATTAAGTGTCACCTGCCCCAGGCACAGGGAGAGGCCTTTCAGAAGATGTCCCCACACTGCACAGCAGCCGTGTCACCCTCCCCAGCCAGAGAGCTTGAGGTGACCACTTAAAGGTTACCCGGTGCTGCTGGCATCTCTATTCCCAATTACCCCCACTTGTTGGCTCTAAGGTCCTCAGTACGGAAAATAAATCAGTGTGCTGCCCCATCACTCAGTGAGGCCTGACGTGGCAGTCTCAGAAGATCACACGATTACAGGGAGAAGGGCCTGGTAATAAAATGTGCACCAGCCACGTCTTTGACCTCAGGCTGCGTTCATGTTGGGCCATTTTTAGGTCCAGTGCCAATCTCTGTCTTGCAACATATCATCACTGCAATGCCCGATTTACACTCTGAATTATGGTAATTTATTGTAATAGCACGATTCGACCCCTTTCAGTGTTTCCTGGTTTTATTGGCTGTTGCATCCCCTTCCCCTGAGGTTTGCAGGACTTTGGGGGAGAGGAGGAGGTGAACGAGCCTGTAAAAGCACATAATGCTGAAAAGGGCAAAAACACAAGAGCATCCTGCTAATCCAGGGGAACACATGGAAATTAAAGGTGATGTTTGTGACATCGCCCATGGCGGAACCAGACCTGATGTGTTGTCAGCCCGTGTGAGGCTGTGCCTCAGTGCCAGCCCACCTCTCCCAGGTGTTTGTGCTGCCAGCACTGGGCAACGCCCCTGGGAGGGGATGGGCCTTTGTCTCTAGAGAAATGAGCTTTGGGAATTGGAGTGTGTCCTGGTGAGACAGCACAAACGTAAAAGGCCAAGATGGAAAGTGCAAATATAATCCTGACTGTTTCTCTCTTTATTGCACTCTGCCCAGAAACACTGCTTCTCCAAGGTGGGATTTGCAGGCATGAGGAAGAAAGTGATAGCTTACTGGTGTAAAAAAAAAAAAAAAAAAGACAGAGAGAAAACCCAGAAACACTAAAATAATCCTCTACAACATAAAGCTTTGATAAAAGCAAAGCTGAGCCTGAGGGTGATGCTACTTTTTCACCAGGACTGAGTTTGTTCCAGAGGACCCAGCCTTTCCTTTCAGGTTTGGAGTGGGTTATTTATTTTCTTAAGGACTGCCCTCCGGCATTCCTTTTGAAATGAATATTTGTGCCTGGCTCTGGAAAACAACAACAAAAGCAAGCAGGCAGCTCTTCTAACGGCCGTGCTGCCTTCCAGGGAGCAATTCCTGCTTCCAGGGCAGCATCTCCAGGGTTTGCTCTCAAGGGGTGGGAAGGCGCTGCCCAGATAGGGCTCCAGCCCTCCAAGAAACATTTTGAAACTTCTGCTAATAAGGGCTCAGACAAATACAGATCTCGTTCTACTCCAGAGGGGTGGTGGCTGCTGGTACAAAGCTTTGATGGGAAGCAAGTGTAGAAAAATACTATAAATATATAGAGTGTGTGTGCATGTGTGTGTGAAAAATATGGGGTTTATATATATTAAATATTTATTTTATTTATATATGTATGCGTGTCAAGTAAAGAATATACAGGCTGGGAGAGCTGGATGAGTTTAGCAAGAGAAGAAAAGGCTGTGGGGAGACATCCGAGCCCCTTCCAGTGTCTAAAGGGGCTCCAAGAGAGCTGGAGAGGGACTGGGAACAAGGGATGGAGGGAAGGACACAGGGAATGGCTTCCCACTGCCAGAGGGCAGGGATGGATGGGATATTGGGAAGGAATTGTTCCCTGGGAGGGTGGGCAGGCCCTGGCACAGGGTGCCCAGAGCAGCTGTGGCTGCCCCTGGATCCCTGGCAGTGCCCAAGGCCAGGCTGGACACTGGGGCTGGAGCAGCCTGGGACAGTGGGAGGTGTCCCTGCCATGGCAGGGGGTGGAACAAGTTGAGCTTTGATGTTTCTTTCCAACCAAACCATTCTGGGATTCTATAGAAAATAAAGAAGCCAAGCAGGTGATGAGAACAGGTTGGAAACACAATAGGACTGGAGTCACCCAGTACCTCCTTTAGACACTTGTCACACCAAACAATTGTTAATTCTGCCTCTGGTTTTTGAGCTTGAATTTTGCTCAAAACCAGAGGCAGAATTAACAAATGTGCCTGGAGAGGTGCTGGTGCCAGCCTGGTTCTGCTGAGACCTGCAGGCGAGGGAGGGGCTGCCACAGCCGGGGCTGCAGCACTGCTGGCCCCAGGCAGCAGATGGAGGCCAGGGTGATGGATTAGCAGTGACATCAGGGAGACCAGAACATGTATTTTGTGCATCCAAGGAATTGTGTTTTCAGGTGATTTGTTTTCTCTTGAGCCATCCAGCTCATCTCCTCTGAAGAGTTAATTTATGGTGTTTACCCAAAACCCGGGTCCAGGGCAGAGGATGGGGTGGAGTCTCCTGGTAAAAGGTCTCCCTCCAGCTTTAGCTGCTGGACACACAATTCTTCTTGCTCTGTGTCTGCACCAGGTGTTTTATAACAGGCAAACATCCATCATTTCCAATTAATCCCAAAGGCCATTTCCATTACCCCGTGGTGGAGCTGGCTGGAAATAACAAAGTTTCCCAGTGCTGAGCTTCAGTAAAATATTCTGAGTATCTCATAAGAGATGACTTCCTCTTAATACCAGTGAGCACTTTGTACCTCTCAGACAAGGTTTTATTTCATTGTCTCTAATGGGATTGTACTCCCAGGGGCTGAGTTCCTCCCCTGGATTTTCCCAGCACGTTTGCACTCGACAGTGACACAGTCCCTGGGCTTTAGCTGACATTTTTCTACAAACCATGCCCCAAGTTACAACACTGGCAGGAGTTAAGTGCCTCTGAGACTTCTGGCCCTGTGTCAAATCTGGTTAAACCTGCTCAGCGCTCGTCTCTCCTAATGAGTTCTGGTACCTGCAGGCAGCTCCTTTAGAACCTCCCTGGTACCTGCACGCATTCGGCTTTTAAGGTGTGAAAAAAACATTTTTAAAATGCTCTTTGATCTGATCACACCAAAGCCCCAGATGAAGTTTGTCCTCACAGAGACAGACTCTTCTGCCCTATAAAGTGTATTTTGGGCTTGCAGTGCATAACAGCCTGTCCCAGGAAGAAAAGACAGCTGGGTGGGGATGGTGGAATTCAGGATCTGAGGTTTTTCCGCTGATTTCCTCAACGACTTGAGACAAGTTTCTCTCATTGTGATGTCTGTTCACCTTAGGGGCAGCCAGGTCAACAACAGCCAGCTGGGATTTGACAAGGTGTTTGCACAGGACCTATGGGGCCCTGATTTGGGACTTAACATGAAATTTCCTGGTTAAATAAAGATGCACCTGGGAGTTTTGATACAGACAGCTGTTCCGTAGGTCCTGTCAAAGCTCAGAGCTGATCTCCAAGCCGGCAAGTCTGTATCTAAAGGGTAATTAAATACAGTAGATGCATAGTGTGATCACTGCCTGCTGCAAGGGAAGCTAAACCAGAGATGGGCATTCCCAAGTTCTCACCTTTCCAAGCAGCCTCCAGGAAAACCCTCCACGTGGTGTGATTTTGTTGTGCATTTTCAGTCCATCCTGCCAACACAGCCAGAAGTGCACACGCTTCCTACGCACAATCACCTTCATTAGTTTGATATGCAAATGGTTACTTAGAGATAGTTAATATCTGCAGTGAGTGGTTTCAAACCTCTCCACACAGAGACACAGAGCTCTGCAAACACATTGTGTACACCCAAACCAGCTCCTTTTATGCTGCCACTTGCATTCCGCTTCCAAACTGGGATTTTTGCACAAATATTTTTAAGTCGTTGTTTTAATGTTTTCACGCTTGCTTTTCAAGTAGATCATCCTCTGTGATCACGGACAAAGGCAACAATTGTTCAGTGGTCTCTCACTCTAATCGAGTCAATTTGCTTTGCTGGGATTTCCCTCTCCCCTGTATTCAGCTCAGGACCAAACAGAGTGAAGCGGATCTAATTAACTTTTCTCAAGGGTATTGACTGTCTGCAAAGGAAGAGGAAAGCAATGAGGAATACATTATGAGAGCCTATTCATTGCCAGCTCACACACAGGAGCACATCTTCCTCCTGCAAACCCAAGGTTTACACAAATTTCCTCATTTGATTGTGTTTCCTGTTGCACAGAGGCACCAGGGGCTGTGTGAGCTCCTACGGGCTCTGGAAACAGAGTCGAAAGGAAATAAGGCAAAAGTGCTTCGTATAAACAGTGGAAATTAGAAATTTCTAATTAGCATTTGTTCATTAGGAGGATGAGAAATGAAATGTACTGTAGGCCAGTGTGTTATGTCCTCTCCTTTGAGGCACAGAAGCTGAGGCTGTTCTCAGGTACAGACACTGAGCCTGGCTGAAGATCTGATGCTGCCTCCACCTCCCTGGAACACTGTGGGAATAGTGAGGACTTCCCAACCATGCAAGGCAAGTCCAGAGTTTGGAAAATCAGGTAGAACCTGGGTCTGGCAGGGACTGCTGCAGCCATGGGAGGGTGTGCAGGGAGGCTGGGCTGGCCAGGCTGCCATCACTGCCAGGGCAGTGCAGAGGGTGACAGGAATTTCCATCCATTTGCCCTACAGACCTAAAGCTCCTCTCTGCACCATTTATAGAACGCGCCCCAGGCTCAGTGCCTCAGTTTCCCCAGTGGAAAGCTCACAGTGAGTAGTGGCACACGGCCACACGAGGCTTTAGCTCCTGGGTGCTGACCCACAGCAGCTCATGGTGAGCTGCTCTCTAGACAGCCCTGCCCCTCTGTGTGCCAGGGGGGTGAGAACATCCCCAGGCACATGGATCACACCTGTGCCGAGCCAGCAGCGCCCCATGAGACGGCAGCAGCCTTCATCTCTAAGGGAGTGTTTGCCAGAGAATCTCTTGTGAAAGTGGCCACACAGGCACTGTCACCTCGGGATAACAGGAATTCCTGGTTGTAACTGAAAGTCACTCTCAGCTATTGACACAAACTCAAAAGGACTTTCCAGGAAACCTTGGAATTCTGGTGGGAATATTTGCTTGCAGGACGTGCAGGTTCCTCCAGCCACTGTCACAGGGTCACCTCTGCTTTGGAGACCTGGACCTCCTGAGGCAGGGAGAAACAGAGGGGAGCTGGAATAGGTTACTTTAACCCTATGAACCTTTGCCTCTCTCTCCTCTGGAGCATTAGGCAGTCAGTGAGTCCTTCTGACCACTGCACTGGGATGAGATAAATGAGGATGGTGTGTCAGGCTAGCCAAGGTAGCCTGTGAGCATCTGGGAGCTGTTTTCAGATGTCGGAAGTTAACAAGGCACTGGCTCTTCTGCTAAATGGAAATCCTTTCTGAACCTCCCCACTTCTGACACAATCTGTTGATTGTCATCTTTGCTGTACCATGTGCAAATAAACACATAATAGCATCTTGTCAAAATGTATTGCCATTCAAATTGCACCCGTACTCTGGGTGTCTAACACAGGCTCAGTGCTTCCTAACAAACACATTGCCCTACCAATTTCTGCTGGGTGAGAACCCTGCTCTTGCAATTTATTCAGCAGTAGGGCTGAGAGCAGGGAGGGGATCAGGGGTGGGGAAGGAAGAGGGAAGAGACATTGTCAGCACCTGCATCAGCACAGCATCAACTCAGGTTACAAGAGACATTAAAGGTACAACCAGAGCAGAATAACCCTCTTCTGAACACAGCTGGGAGAAACATCAGTGCTCCCAAAATATTTTGCTGGTGCAGCATCACCTGTTTAACAACAGGATGTTCTACAGGCCTTTAAATTCCCTCGTGTCTTAGCACCTCCTAGGAAGGCCAGGCTGGGTGGGAAGGAGCTGCAGCAGTTGCTCTGCTGTTTGTATTACCCCAGGTTTGTGTGGGGTCTCAGTGCCTCCAGCCCTCTCTGCCCCACTGGGTGATGTCCAGCCCTACAGCCCCATGGGGCTGATCCAAAAATAAAAACTGGCTGCTTGCTCAGGCAGTAGGAAAGCAAGGATCACTCACATGGGGATAGAGAGAGGAGTGATGCACTGGGGTGGCAGCCTGGTGCTGGCAGAGCAGAGTATTTCACTGGGGAGTGGTTCAGTGAGATGCCCCGGGGCAGGCAGGCCCTGCCCTGTGCTGGCTGTCCTTGAGCCCTGGGCACTGGCTGAGGTGGTGCTGTCAGCATTGGGCCACCAAAACCAGCACAGGGGGGGAAAAAACCCCCAGAATTTTCTCAAAGGACAAAGGCAAAAAGCAACAAGTCACCCTCCACTACATTTTCTAAGTGAGCACAAAGCGTATTTGCTGTCAGCAAAGTGTTTTATGGTTCCCACCTTGCTCCTGCTAGTCTGACAGTGTTTGCAGCTCAGCCTGTGGTGGGACAGCCCTGGGGGTGAGTGACAAGACAGGCTGAGCAGTGGCCCTGGGGTGGTTTAGGAGCAGCAGTGGCTGGGTCTGGGTTAGGGCTCTGAGAAAGGGCAGATGGGATGATGGAGAGGCATGGAGCAGCTGCTCTGCTCCCTTCCTCTCTGCCAGGGTGAAGGCATTCATGTGCAGCAGGAGGAGCAGCTGCTCACACCACCAAGTGTTTACACCCAGTTTTGCCTCTGCTCACGAGTGGTGCTAAATTAACCTAAGACACCTATGACAGCAACAGGTTCTAAATGCAATGATTTCCTGTATGCTAAGCTATGCCCTGTTTACATTCCAGTATATTCAGTTCAATATGTTGTGTCACTGCACTTCACAAGTAGAGCACGGGGTGGTTTATGGGCCAGGGCTAGGCATTCATCAGCTTTCTGCTGTGGTTATCAATGAAATCATTAAATAATGAACAGATTGGCTCAGCTCTGGTAAATGACACTCCTCAGACCCATACATTCTGTCATTTCTGCGGTGTGTGCTGGGAGGCTGCATGGTCTCCTCTGTCTACAGGCACCAGATCTGGGAGAGTTCCTGGCAGCAGCTGGAGTTTGCTGCATGGCAGAGCAGGGGCTTGGGATTTTCATGCCATGACCTTCTCCATGCCTGGGCAAGTCAAGCTGCAGCCCCATTCTCTAAACTCCAGTTTAATAAGTGTTTTACCCTCAGCAATCTTTGGCTGCCTTTTTCTCCTGTAGGAACCTTAATTCTCACATCAGGAAAAGCACCCTTGAGGATTGTATTTTACAGAAACCCAGAATGGTTTGGGTTAAAGATCCTTATTGGGTTAATGACCCTTAAAGATCATCCCATCCCACTCCCTGCCATGGTCCAGGGACACTTTCCACTATCCCAGGTTGCTCCAAATCCCATCCAATCTAGCCTTGGACACTTCCTGCAGCTGTTCTGGGCACCCTGTGCCAGGTCCTCCCCACCCTCACAGGGAAGGATTTCTTTCCAATAGATAAACCAAACCTACTCTTCTTTCTTTGTTGCCACAAATGCCAGGAGGTTTTTGGAGAGCAGCAGAACGTGGGGATTTTGTGGTGAATGTGTTGTAAGATGCAAACATGCCTTTCCTTGCCTCACATATCCTTTGGGGTGAAACAATGTGAGCAGGACTTGACCCGAGGGGTATAAAGGAAAAAATCAATGTTTCCATGACATCACTGCAGGGCGCCACTGCTCATGGCTGGAGGAAGGTGTACTGCACCAAGATGAACAAATTAAATGTGTCCTGGGCCATTTCAGGGCACAAATGCTGTCGTGTGAGGGTCCAAGTGTGTGTCTGCAGCCTGTGGAATGGGATGGTGGCTGCAGCATTCCTGGTGGGAATGGGAAAAGCCCTGTGCCAAGGCAGTGAGAGCACCCTGGGCAGCGCAGCTCAACCCCCCTGAGTGCTCAGGGACATTCCTGTCACCTGCTGGAGGGACAGGGCCCCAGGGCACAGACATGGGAGTTTGGGTCCCTTTGGCTCAGCCACCCTCAGACAAGCTCCTTGTGGCGGAGTCCGTGGCCAGTACAAGGCTGATGCAGCAAAACCCATCTGGCAGGAGGATAGAGCACCAAAGCTACATTTTAGAGTGCAAAACATTAATTTTTTAGGGCAATCCTACTCCTCAGGAATCCCATCAACTCCTGCTGAGTGAGTGAGAGCAGCTCCTGGCCCTTGCTGGGCTGGCTTACCTGGACATCGTGCTGCTGTTAACATCCTTCAGTGCCTTGTGAAGCTCTTTGGGATGATTTGGCAAGGGCTAAGGTGTTTCTTCCAATGCCAATCTACTGGTTCCCTGCCTTAGAAAAGCTGCACTAATTAAATTGTAGTCACCAGCAGAGAGGGTATTTTTCCTGGCAGTTAAATGCCTGGATGATCTGAGGGCCCCAGGCAAAGCCGAAGGTATTTGATCCAGCAAGATGTTAACCGCCAGGAAATATCCCAACAAGACAGTGCTGTAATATGCTTAATAAAACATCCTGCTTTTCCTCTGGCACTGGGAAGGCACGGAGACAACACACAACTGTTCCTACACCTAATTCAGCTGGGTGGGCAGAGAGCAGGGGCTGCAGGGCTCTGCACCCCTGACTCCATCTGCTCAGACACGCTGCATGGATAAGGATATTCCCACCCAGAGTGGCAGGGAGGCAGGCCAGGGGAAACCAGTGTTTGCTCAGCCTCTTAACACCTGGAAGTCCACGAGAGTATTGTTTCTGGAGCCAAAGCCAGGGTGTACTGGTGCAGAAAATGAGCTGGTGTTATTTCTTGTATTTTGCTATCTGCACTCTGTTCCTGCTGTAATTGTATCAGGGGAGGAAGGGGTGTTGCTAATTTTAGAGAGAAAACAGAAAAGGTGCTTTGCAATCTAGCAAGGATTAATGCTGAGTTAGGCTAGGACTATAATCTCTGTTTTGTAATGGGACACTGAGTCAGGTTTAAGGAACCAGGCTATGACCCCACGGTGAGGGAGAAGGAAAGCTGAATTAACTCAGGCCTGAAAAGGAGCTTTCTGTCACTTTGTGGGGAAAGAGGACTGGATTCAGGCTTTCCCCAAACATCCTCCATAACCCTCAGACCTTCTCCTTCCTGCCTGTAAAACAAGTCACAAACCTCACTATCTCTCTCCAAGCTTTGCTCCCTTCCTGTCTTCAGAGTGGAGACCCCACCAGAGGAGCCTGGCTCTTACTCACCCTACAGAGAGCTGAGGAGCTCTGATCTCTCCCTGCATCTCCAGGCTGGAGCCAGACCAGCAGCTCCCTGGGACTGCTCCACACATAGCAGTGCTCATGTGAGAGCAGGTTTTATCAACCCACATCATGCCAGAATTAATGGCTGCCTTAATAAAAGCAAGTGAGATCATCACTCTTGTCTCAATTTTTCCTTTTTATTGCCTTTTACATGTAGAAGTAATGATCAGCTGCTGAAATATCTCTAAAGCCAACACTTAAGGACATGTTCAAGTCTCTCACTCTCCTAATGAATGGCAGTGTCATTCCAGAGGGAATTTTAGCACATTCCTGGACCAAAAGGAGAGGTTCCTTGCAGGACTGGTACCTCCACCCTTCAGGACCCCTGAAACCAGTGAAGTCCCATTAAAAGAGGGAGATGCACTGGGGCTGTGGCTGGGTGCTGAGTGCAGGCTCAGGCCACAGAGCACACACAGGGTTGAAGGCAAAGGCAAAAGTCTCCGTGCCCGTCCATGCAGCCCATGTTAAAATAGAACCTTCACAGAGTCCCACACACAGCTTAACAGATTCTTGGACTCCCTAAAAATCCTCCAAGAGAAGTAACCAGGTTAGGGACCAAAGGCTTTGTTTCCCCTTGCTCCTCAGAAGGATTTCTAGGCACTGTGGTGTCTCCACTGACCCACTCCATCCCCAAACCAGAAGATCAGAATGAGCCTCAAATGTTCCTGAAATATGACCTATGAATACAAGGACCTAAATGCAAGTTATGTTCAATGTGATTCCAATTCCCAAAGGCCTGCATCACTTAAAAAATAATTTTAGTCTCTAAATCACTTCTCAGGCCCATCCCTCTCCCTGAGGTATCCCTCATGAGGCATCACTGGTAGGGCTGAAGTGGAAGAGTCACAGAATCCCAGGATGGTTTGGATTGGAAGGCACCTCAAGGCTCATCTTGTTCCAATGCCCCTCCCACAAGCCCAGGTTGCTCCAGGCCTGCTCAGGGTCTGCCACTGCTCTGCAGCTGCACATACAGACAGTAACAGTTTGCCCTTCTCCACCCACCGTTAACCTGCAACCTGTGTGAATTGTAATTAAAGTCACTCAGAGCAAGGCATTTTATGCAAGACACCAACATCAGCGGCAGAGTCGTCCACATTAGGTCTGTTTGTCAAAATAATGGTGTGGGGGAAACCGTGTCTCCCATAGCTCAGGCTGTGAGTGAGCAGTGCAGAGCTCAGGTGCTCCTGCGCCATGTCAGCCCAGGACACAGCTTTTCTCCACACCTCTGGGAAAGGACCAGAAACCTTGTAGAGGCTGCAGTGAAGCCCATCTTCCTGGGAGCCCCAGCAGATATCTCAGTGGAGTTAACAAGGTGAATGAGTTCTGTGCTGGGCACAGTGTTGGTACCCTGTTCTCATGAGACCCCACCTGGGCCCCACTGCTTGGAGTTCCCAGCCCAGGAAGGACAGGGACCTGCCCAAGAGAGCCCAGAGGAGGCCATAAAGGGAAAACCAGAGGGATGGAGCAGCTCTGCCATGGGAGAGCTGGGGGTGTCCAACCTGGAGAAGAAAAGGCTCTGGGGGAACCTCAGAAAACCTCCCAGAGAGAGGTTTTCTCCATCCAGGAGAGCTGGAGAGGGACTTTGGACTAAGGATGGAGGGACAGGACACAGGGAATGGCTTCCCACTGCCAGTGGGCAGGGATGGATGGGAGATTGGGCAGGAATTGTTCCCTGGCAGGGTGGGCAGGCCCTGGCACAGGGTGCCCAGAGCAGCTGTGGCTGCCCCTGGATCCCTGGCAGTGCCCAAGGCCAGGCTGGACACTGGGGCTGGAGCAGCCTGGGACAGTGGGAGGTGTCCCTGCCATGGCAGGGGTGGCACTGGATGAGCTTTGAGGTCCTTCCAGCCCAACCCATTCTGGGATTCCATGCTTCTATGATTCTGGGATGCTTTGGGAATTCTTAGGAGTGCAAGTAGGGTCCAGGTCACCCGGGAGCTGTCTGGTGGCTACAGGGCCAAAGCCCACCCTGCAGGTGACACCTACAGGGAGTGGTGCCAAACCCTTTGCCACGTTCACCACCCTGAAGAGAGGGGAGCTCTGTGCTCCCAGCCCTGCTGTGGCAGCTCATGGGAACCTGCTGTGCTCAGCTGATGGGGCCTTTCACAGAAATCAGGGAAAGGCTTCAGACCAGGAGCAGCTAATTCCTTGTTGCTTGTCTGGGCTCTGCAGGCATGGATGGAGGAAAAGGCTGAGATGAGAAGCTGTGAGTTCCCTGTGTTGGTAGGAAAAGAGAAAGGGAATGGCTTTCAGTGGGCAGGAGGTTCCTGCAGCAGTGAGTACTTGTTTGTTTATTATTTATGGAACAGGTTCCTCAGAGAGGTGTTGGATTCCCCTTTCCTGGACACATCCAAGGTCAGCCTGGATGGGGCTCTGAACAACAATTTGGCCAAGTCCCTGCTCATTGCAGGGGGGGTTGGACTGCATGAACTTTAAAGTTCCCTTCCAACCCAAACCTTTCCATGATCCTTTGGGAGGGTAAGGGAGGGGAGGAAACCCTTCCCTCCTGCAGTGAGGGCTGCCTGCATCCACACTGCAAGGCTGCTGCAGCCCAGCTGGGTCCCTGCTCCATGCCAAGCCACCCTCTGCATGCAGGGGTTGGGACTGCAGCACATCTGGCAGCCTGGGCCGTGCAACATCTGGAAAACCAAGAGTTTGCCACCCAGCGTGGGGATCAGCAGGCCTGGGATTTGACTCCTCGTCCTTTCCGGGCGAGGGCTGGGAGGGAGCAAGCTTCCCCTCCTCTGCTTTTGTAATTGTGTTGCTGCATTGGCTGGGGCTGTGCTGGCTGAAGTGCTGACAATTAGGGAAGGCTGCATTCTTCTAGGAGGGAAAACTGCGAAAGCACTTACATCTGTGCAGCCTCCAGCCCATCTCAGCTGCCAAAACGTACAGCAACAAAACTGAAACACGCTCTGGTTTCAGATGCTGCTGGCCTTGAAAAGAGGCCTCTTGTGCCACAGCCCCCGTGCAAAGGAGACAAGCTCAGGTGTGAGGCTGGCTCTGGCTTGCACTGCTGTTTCTTTTGGGTGGAAGCACATGCACAGTGTTGGCTGGGAGAGGGGCAGGGTGTTCCAGGAGGGTTTGCAGCTGTGGAGATGCTCTGCTCAGCAGGAGCCCCCGGCACAGCCCCTGTCCTGGGGTGACTTGGTGAGGCTTGTGTCCCCAGTTGTCTGTTCTGTTTGTGCTGGATATTGTGTTCTGTACCTTTCAGATTGGTTCGGAGAGTGAAGGAGGTGGAAGAAGAAGTGCAGAGTTCTTTTCAGAAACTGCTCTCACTCCTCTGCATTCTGCTCTTAGACTGTGCTGTCTGCAGAACAGACAGACAGACAGATCTCTTTGCTTTTAGTTAGTTTTTAGCTAGCTGAGGCAGAGAAGTTCCCTGGACTGTTTTTTTTTTCTTTTTCTTGGGACTGTTTAAACCTGTCCTGGACTGAAAAACCCAGGAAACACCCAGAGCTCACACCTGCAGCCCACCAGGGCCTGGACCTCGGCATTTTCCAGCCACAGAGGGACTGATAGGAGACTGGGAAGACTGACCTACAACCCACAGCAAGGACTCTCTCAATTTGCCATCTCTTTGAACAGTGAGGTGTTCTATTGTTTCATTTTATTAATTTCTTATGCTTGTGGGCACTTTTCTTGTTGAATAAACAGGTTTTTCCACTTTTCTCTACGGAAATTTTTTCCCGGACCAGTTGGAGAATTTGCTTTCTAGAGGGATCCCATCCTGAGGTTTCCTCCCAAAATTTGCCCTAAGCCAGGACACAGACATTAATACCCCGCCTTCAGCACCAGTGTGGATATTGCAGGAGCTGAGCCTGTGATCCATGAGGTTCCTTTCGCCCTGCCTCCCCCCTGCCCTTCCCCCCTCTGTCCCTGGCTGGGTGCCCTGACCCTTGTGAGAGAGCAGGGACACATCAGGGGCTGTTTGTCATTTAATGCTGCGTTTCTTGGCTTTCTTTCTTCCTGTTTGTTTCTCTGCCATTTAATGCCCCGCGTTCAAGGGAACCTTGATGGGTTGTCAAACCCTTCCATGAGATGTTTGATTGAAGTGTGTCTCGCCTGCCTGGGTGAACCTGGCTGCCTGGGAAAGGCTTTTTTGCTCTGCAAAGAAATGTAACAGCTGCTTTCTTCCACCCTCTGCCTTTCCAGCAGAACGCAAATGAATTGCCTATCAAATTCAAGCAAATTTGATAATAAGGTTGGGGTGTCAGAAGTGATTACATTCCAGGGTATTATGACATTCTATTTAAGTAGCGAGGTCATGTTTGGATTTAATAATTTTTTTCCCCCCAATTTCCCCAAAGGGAGGACAAAACTATTTGCTCCTTGCTGGCTGCTGGATATGGCTGGGACAAGGCTGCAGCACATCTCCTGCTCTTGGACCTTCACAGGTCCAAGATTTTCTGGGATTGTCTGTCACCCGTGGCCTGGCAAGGCAGGACCAGCATCAGCAGGTCCAGGACCTGGAGAAACAGCTTCAAAAAGCACTGCCTGGGCCCTGTTTTATTTTCCTGAACCTTGGGATTGAGGTGCTATTCTGCAAATGACCTTTGCAACCCACCTGTATGCCTTTAAGTTGCTCTAACCACGTGTGGAGCAGTGGTATTAATAATAATACTATTCACACCAGAGTCTCCTGGGCAGCTGAATGACAGGATGAATGTGGATTAATATTCCTTAGCCACAAGGGACTGGGAAGGAGCTCGTGGGAGCACAGCTTGTGAAATTAATAATCACCACCCACTTGGAGGAAAAGGAATTGGATTACAGGGACTCCAAAATTAATAGTATCCTGGGCAGGCAGAGCCTATTGAAATATTCATTGGGCTCAGCTCCCCCAGGACAGTGAGAGGCAGGTGAGGTGTGATGCATTCTGTAGCCACGGGCGATGCTGAGCTGCCTTCTGTGGCCGGGGGCTGCTGCTCCTTCCTGCACAACAGCAGAGTGGCACTAATTGGGCAGGGGAACTGAGGGGGACCTGTCTATCCACTGATGAATGCTGCCAGGAATGTTTATTCCCAGGATAAATAAAGCAGCAAGGGATGCTCTCGGGCTGAGCAAGGGAAAACTGGAGGAGAGGGGGGTTAGGGGGTTGCCACGTGGAGGGTTTCAGCAGGACACCTCTCTGAATTCTGCGGGCTGCCTCTGCAGACACACCTTGGTTTGAGCGTTCCTGTGTCACTGCGTGGGGCTCTGGGTGCCACGGGGTGTTGCTGCTGTGGACAGGGCAGGAGTTTGGTGTGTGAACAGGCTCCTCTCCTCCCCAAAAAAATGCATCCTACCTGTGCCAGTGGGAGAAAATAACTGATGTCACTCCCAGGCACGTGAAACTGGTGAGAGAAACAGCAAACCTACTGTTGTCTCCCAGAGGGCATCCCCAAAAGTGACTGTGATATCCCAGGACCTGCTAAATCCTGCAGCAGGGAGAGCAGGGGGAGGGCAACCTCCAAAAGCCATTTGTGGGGGTGTGCTGCCTGCCTGCTGCTGACTGGGAGGGAGCTGGATTCAGTTCAGGGGATTCACAGCCTCCAAATGCTCCTTCCAGGGGCTCTGCTGGCCACCAGGCCCTGCACATGCCTCTTAAACCCACCGGCACCAGAGCTGGTGTGAGAGAGGACAGGGGCCCTGTGCACCCACAGCAGACCTGGGCACAGGTACATGAATGCCCCTCACCAGTCCCGCCTGGTGGAATTGTCTTTCATGGTCTGGGAAAAGTGCTTTCACCAGGAAGGAGGAATCACGGCCCTTCAGCCCTGCTGATGTCTCTGCACAAGGGCTTGGGATGGGCAGGGGAGTGCTCAGAGCTGTGACTGCTGCTGTGTCCCTGCCCTCTGGAGAGGGTGCAGGCCAGGAGATGACTGCAGCACCATTTCCTCCTCCCTTTTCTGCCCAATCTGCCTCCTTTTGCCTCAGTGGCCAGAGTGTAGCAAGAGAGGTGCCCCACAGAGCCAGCCCCGTGCTCTGGGTCCGAGAGGAGCTGTCTCCTTTGCCTCTCTCACCGATGGAAATGTCCTCTCCCAGCAGATCCAGGGTGGGCAGAGTGTGGCCACTCAAACAATTGCTCCTCTTTCTTGCCCCCAAATCCTGATTTCTTGTTTCCATCAGTGTGTAGCCAGAGAGCTCCAGGGAGACTGACCTGTGTTTCCCTTAGAGGCCAGATCTCTGGCAGAGCTGTGTGGCACAAAGATGTTGTCATCGGCCCTGGTGAGGCTCAGCAGGCTCTGTTGATTTGGGAGGCAAATCTGGAAAACAACCCACACCCATGGCTGCAAGCACTGGGCTGCCTGGGGGTGCAGCCTGGCCTCCACCCATTCCCCTCCATCCCTCCCTTCCCACACTTGGACGAGGCTGATAGCAGCTCCCACGGACTCTGCTGCCAGGAAAATCACGGTCATCTCTGCTCCAGGGGCTGATGGGACCCCCTGAGAAGCAGCTGTGGGCCAGATGCCACCAAATGTCATGAAGGCAGCATGCTTGAAAGAGGAGAGTGTCTATGGGACAGCAAGGCCAGCTCTAAATTAAATTGGTTGTGCTATTGAAGAGGGAGACATTGCCCCTGTGAGAGTATGTCAAAGTCCTGCAAGCTCATGTGAGATGTGCAGTGAGCCTGTAGTGCTGCCAGCACACTGAATTAACTCCTTGAGTGGGTATTTGAAAGGGTAAATCACTACAGGGGATCATTATTTAATCAGTTTGAATTAAAGATTCCCCAGAAATACAGTATAGTTCATTTTAAAAATGTATATGTCCTAACTGTGTGATTTCCACAGCCGTGCTCTGCTTCCAGGAAACCAGTGATGTTCATTCTGCCTCAAGGTAGCTGTCTTGGTTTGGAAAGACAGGTGTCTGCCAGGGAAAAGCTGGAGCTTCCCTTGGAATGGAGAATGCAAACCCCCTCCCTCCCAATTATTATAATTTTGCAATTAGGGGCTTTCAGGCAAAGATATGGGAATAGGAATAACAGTCCTTTACTAGGAAAATTAAAAATAAAAATGTAATAGTACAAAAAACCAACCAACCAACCAAACAAACAAAAAATTCCTAGAAACACTGACAGAGTCAGAACACCACCTGACTCCCTGTTGGTCAGGGTGTTGGCAGCAGTCCAGTTAAGTCCTCCTGCAGTGACAGATGTGGTTGTGTTGGAGCAGAGATGATCCTGTAGAAGGGTGCAGTTTTCCTCTGAAGGTCCAGTGGTGCTGAGATGGGTTTGGTCTTCCTCTGGGAATCCAGTGCACACAGGCTGTGCTGGGGTTCTGAATCCCAGGTTTGAACCAGGCAGGAATGCTGGGCTCCTCCCCCTGGGTGGAGCCTCTCCCCATGGGATGATGTGATTGTATCAGCCCTGCAGCGAGCCTGGATGGCCCATGGACAGCAGAGATCCCCTGGAGGGAGGATGGGTCCTGGCAGAGATAAGAACACTGCCCATTAAAAAACACACCCACCCCCTCCCCCCGCGTTATGAGGAATGGGTTATACAAGTGATAAATAAAAAACCACCTCCCCAACCTGTTTCAACAGATGGCAAATAGAATACACATTTTTGGTTACATATTGCAACCCAAGACAGCAGCCAAAGCATCTGGGTTCAAACCTGACCCTGCAGTGTCCAGCCCACCCTCCTTTCCCAGGGGAGGAGGAGGTTCTGCTGGCACACCCAGAGATGAGGCTGCTGCCTTGCAGGTGTAAGGGCTGGTCTAAACAGGAGCAGTTTTGCAAGACACATCTCCTGCTTGTCCAGCCAGCCTCCCAAGTGGGAGCTGAGCCCAGATGAATTTGCCAGGTTACAGCTCTTTGTGGCCACAAGCTGAAAAGTGGGTTTGTTTCGTTGTGTTTATAGTGGGGAAAGAAGTTCTGGATGTAATCCAGTGCATGTTTAAAACCTGCAGGAGCCTTTCTAGTGAAGCCAGGAGTGTGCTGGTCCTGCTGTAGGTATCTCAGGAGGCATCATGAACCATCCCATTGGGAAGTGTCCATGGAGCTCCTGCTGAGAGCTTTGGTGAGAAGAACCCCAAGGGACCTGGGGTGATGATGTCCAATGGGTGCTTGTTCCTGTTTTTTTGGCATGGATGGTTTAGAAAAGGCATCCTAATGAGATTTATGAGGCTGATTTAAGAACAAAAGTTGCCTTGCCAACAAGAGACACATGTCTGCTACATAAAGAATATGACGATGAAGGGCTAAGATGACAGCTTTGTATCCGTACACTTTCATCCCAAGGTGCCTTCATGCAACTGCTAAATATTTAATTTCTTACAAATTCCAGCCTTGGATATTTTTAGTAAGTGAAAATGCAGAAAGCCCTGTGCCCCACATGGGTGAGGTGGAACTTGGGGCAGACACAGAGCCCAGCCAGCTGCTCCCCAGCTCCTCCAACCCTCCCCACTCTCACAGGACTGTCCAGCTGAACAGCCTTTCGTGGGTCCAAGGCCTGGCTTAAACTCAGAGTTTCTCTTTGTAGCTGTCTTTGATTAGGAGTTGAAATTGATCTGGAGAAACTATTCCATGGCTCCTTTTAGCCAGGAGAGCTGTGATTTCCATGGGGCAGGGTTTGGGCTGTTTTCCAGGCGGGTGTGATTGAAGCAGTGCAGGTCCTGAGTGTGGGGGGACATCAGTGCCAGGGCAGGGACAGAGCCTGTCCCGTGTCCCCTCCTGATGGATGGCCCAGCCAGGGGCACTGGGAGCCTCATCTGCTGTCACTGCCTGATTTTCCACACGGTAAATCCTGTCCCTTAGAGCACAGACAGGACCTGACCTACATACTGCAGCTGGTGGGAAAGGCAAGGGTCCTCCATCTGAATTTTGCTGGGAGCTGGGAAGAGGAGCTTTTCTTTTCCTCTGGCTTATTTCTTTCAAGCTTCTGCAAAAAGAAAAGGGTTGAAATGTCAAACTAGAATAATGATATTGTTGTGGCAGGTACTTTTTCTTCTTCAAAATGGAAATTCCTCTCAAACTTCTTTAGCTTGTACACTACAATTAATAATGTTTTGCTTTCCTTTTATGCTGGGGGAGCAAAGGCCAGGGCTGAGGTTGATAAAAGAGACCCTGTGGAGTGGGATCCTCAGCCAGGGCTGTCCTGCAGCCTCGGTAGTGCTGGGGAGGAACAGGCAATGTGGGATGTGAGTGCTCCTGTCCAACACCACATGCCCATGTTGTGAGAGGGGAATCATGTCCTGAACACCCACACTCCCCCAGGTACAAATGATGCCTTAAGTTGTAGCTTTCACAATTTCCAGATTCTGTACTGCATTAGTGTGCGACTCTGAACTTCATATAAAGTGTCAGCAAGTTCTCTTCACAGTGTCGTTTGACAAAACAATCCTTTTCCAGCCCCAGAACCAAGGACACTGTTGCAGCTTCAGGCCCAGAAAGTGCGAACAACAGCAAACTGAGGAGAGCAAACTGGGAGGATGGGACTTCATAACCTGAAGCTGTGACTGGACAATTAACCCCAAAATTTAAATGGACCAAAACTTATAAAAGTGTAAGAACTCATGACCCACTGCCCATCTTGGGTGGCTCTTGTGCTGCCCAAGGTGTATCCTTTAAAGGCCTTCTAAATGAATACCCACTTTATTCCTCTAACTCTGTCTAGCCTCTGTTCCAAGCAGCCTCTCTAGGCCTCAGTTGGTGGTGACCTCTCAAGGCATCACTTAGGGGTGATCAGTGGTGAAATCGGATAGATCTAAACATGCTGTGGACACTCAAAGTGAAATAAATCCCACTGCTGCAGTGATGTGCATGTTCTGAGTCTTTCTGAAGGAACACTGACATCCCCTTTCCTCCCTGAGTGCACCATCAAGGTCAAAGGTGCCTTCAGCTGCACACCCAGAAACCACAAAGCCCCGAACCAAAACACTTAAATACTTCTGAGCCTTGAGGTTTAATTGCAGTCCCAGACAGACAAATAATTCCCAGCTGCCTGTTGTGCCTCAGGGTGTCCTGCCCTGTGTGTCAGCCCACAGCAGCTCCACGTTGTCACCTCCTGCACAGGTTTCCAGGGCTGGGGCTGTTCACTCCAGGCTGCAGTGAGGGGTGTCCAGCCCACGGGGTTTGGGGCTGGATGTGCAGGAGGTCCCTAAAACACGGACGCATGGTGTTCTAAACCCAGCCAGAGTGCTGCATTCTGCTGTCCCAGAACCTGTGGTTTTCCAAAGCCATCTTGACCAGTCATGGGAATGGAGCTGAAGTGGGCACTGCAGTTTATGAAGCTTTGAGTGAAGCTGGAGGCATGGGCTTTAACACCCCTCCTCTGGCACTGCAGAAGGGAAGCGTGAAGGCAGGGTGGTGAGTTTTGCTTTCTGAGGGCACAAGCCTGCAAAATAATAAAAAATAACAAGCCACAAACCCTCCAAAAAACCCCAAACCCAAACCATGTGTGACCCAGAGAAGCCAGCTGTACTTCCCCATGGCACAGCTGTGGAGGTCAGTGCTTCAGCCAGCCAGGAGACAGATCTCACAGAGAAATGAGCTCTCAGTCTGCTCTTTCTTCCCTGTCCTCCTCCAATGCCCCAAAATATCCCTCTGATTTCTCTAAGTTACATGACAAACGAACAGCAATATGCACTCACTGCACCAGGAGCTCTCTGGTTAAGGGCTTCCCTGCACTGTCCAGGCTGCGGTTTGGCTGCCCCTTGCAGTGACACTGAAGGACTTGGCTCATGCTGCAGAAAGCAGATTTGGGACCAGGGTGTCCCAGGAGATCAAGGGTGATGGCCACGGGGGGCTCCAAGAAGGTTCCCTAATGGCACATAACCAGCCAAGGACAGCAAAATCCATGGGATCATCACAGCATGGTTCAGGCTGGAAGGGACTTTAAGGCTCATCCAGTTCCAACTCATCTGCCATGGGCAGGGACACCTCCCACTGTCCCAGGCTGCTCCAAGCCCCAATGTCCAACCTGGCCTTGGGCACTGCCAGGGATCCAGGGTCACCCTGTGCCAGGGCCTGCCCACCCTCCCAGGGAACAATTCCTGCCCAATCTCCCATCCGTCCCTGCCCTCTGGCAGTGGGAAGCCATTCCCTGTGTCCTGTCCCTCCATCTCTTGTCCCCAGTCCCTCTCCAGCTCTCCTGGAGCCCCTTCAGGCACCAGAAGGTGCCATAGGATCTTCCCAAACTCTTCTCCAGGCTGAACAGCCCCCACTCTCTCAGGCTGTCACTGGGTGGGCCCTAGGGCTTGGATTGGAGCTGTGAGTAACCTTGGTGTGAAACCAGAGCTCCAGCCCAGCTGTGATGTTGGCTGAGTGTCACACGGTGTCACCCAGCCTGGTGCATCATACAAACCCCTCTTCTCTGTCACCCTTTTCCGGGTTCTCGCGGCTGCATTTTACATCCCTGCTCCCCGTGCCTCTGGTGCTGAGCCTGTGGGCAAGGAGCAGCCCGTGCCTCCAGTGTGAGTGCTGGGGCTGTCCTGCAGGCTCTGCTGTCCCCCCCGAGCTCACCACCCAGCTGAGGACCAGCCCTTCATCCCTGGGCACTCTCCCACTGAGAGTGGGAATGGTTCAGCAGCTCCAACGCCCGCTCAGGAAAGCTCTGAAGGGGGGTGAGAAAAAAACCTGGGAAAAAGGACCTCTGGGAGACTTTGTAAGGTGAAGGCAGCGTGCCAAGGTGCTGAACACAGGCTGGCAGAGCAGGGCTGCGGTGCTGTCCCTCCCCTGGCTCCTGCAGATCACAAACACACACTCCCTGCACGCCGGCTCCCAGCCCCGCATTCCACAAGGTTTTAGTTCCTGTCCAGCCAAGCTTTTCATTCTGCCTGTGACACAGAAGTTAATTTGAGAAAAAGGATAAACTGCCACATTCTCCTGAGAAATGAACATGTAAATGGCCTGGAAGCAACATAAATTTTTTTTTTCCTTTCTTTTTCTTCTTCTTCTTCATTTTTATTTTTTTTTTCCTTCCCGACCACGAAAGCAGCATTAAATCTGCTCAGAGAAATAGAGGCTGGACAGAGCTAGAGAATAAAGTAGATATTTATTGAAAGGTCTCCAGGATCCACCTTGGGCAGGACAGGAGCCTGACCAGGGCCACACCCAGGGTGGACTGAGAATGGTCACAAAAATAGACAAACGGTCACAAAGTTTACATTTTTATAAGTTTTGGTCCATTTGCACATTGGGGTTTAATTGTCCAGTTCCAGCTCCAGGCTGCGAGGTCTCATCCTTCTTGTCCCTCCCTCCAGCCCACCCTTGTTTGTGCTTTTGGGCTGAAAGTTGTCCTTGGTCTCCAGCAGGAAAAGGATTTGTTTTGTGTCCCTGCTCTGTGCAGAGCTGAGTGACACTGAATGTGAGCTCAGAACTGCACCCCTGGGCAGCACAGAACCTGAAAACAGGAAAGCTCAAACTTAGGGCATCATTTTGATCCGCCCTTTCCAAAGCTGCTTCCCTGGTGCAGAGGGGATGGATGGGCCATGGGCTGGGGCACAGGGAAGGCCTGGCTGGCTGGAGGCTCCCACTGCTGGTCCATGGAGGATGGGAGCACATCCACGGGTGTGCCAGTGGGTGTGGGTGCAGCAGAAGGAGCAGGATGAGGCTCTTGGGGTCACTGAGGCTCAGCACAGGACAGGGCACTTACCTCAAGGGCTCAAACACAGGTGTCCTTGGCATGTGCCTCCTTCCAGCAGGAACAGCAGGGAAGAGAAAAAAAAGGGGTTTTATTGATTGCTTTGGAAGGAAGGTTGCTGGTGTACTGTGACTTTTGGGAGCACAGAGTACAGGCACAGATCAGAGGCTCCAATTATGCAGAGAAAAATACACAGCTCTAAAAAATAACCCTCCCTCAGAAAGACTTCAGCACTGTAACAAAATATTAATGTTTAAAGATATTCCTTCTTAATATTTCAGGAAGCAATTGGAAGTCCCACAGTATAGTTCATTCTACTTTTTAAATGGAAATATTTAACTTGGAGCAACAGAGCTCACATTGGCTCCAAGATAAACTTTCCTTGGCAGTTGCAGCTCGTGTATAATGCTAAAAGCAGCTCCATCTTTGGGGTGGCATTTTTTTTTTTTAGCTCATCTTGGAGAGCCAAGCTCCGAATTAAATGGAGGGCTTGAGCAGCTGCTATTTTGCCAGTGAGTCCAGAAGCTTGTCTGAGGCTGGGGAGGGGGGCAAAAAGGGCAGTCTGGAGGGGGAGGCTGGATCCATACAGAAGGTTGGGCTAATTAAATCTGGAGAAGCCACCAGAGAGCCCAGTGTTTCTGCATATTGTATCTTCAAAGCTTCCCCTTGTGCGGGGCGTGATAAGGAGAGGATCATCTTGACACTTTCATCTTCTCCTCAAAGGGTGAGCATTGAGCTAAATAAAGAAAGAAATACACGTTGATGACATAGGGAGGGGAGGGACAGAAATATCTGCTTGTTCAAACGGCTAATGTGTCTCCCAGGGCTCCATAGGCTCCTTCTGCTCATTAATAACCATATTTATTATTATTTTTATTATTCTATCTGCCAGTTGAGTGCTGTATTGCAGGAACTCCTGTTTTCACACGTACCCTGTGATGTCAGCAGCCTTTGCCAGCACTGGCACATCTCCCCACCTTTCACAGAAACATGCAAGTGGAAGAGCAGAGGCGTGCAGGGCGTGTGTCTGGTCCTGCTGTTGAAGGAAGGGCCGGGTCAGGTTTCCCCAGTGCAGGAGCTTCTCTGTCTCAGTGTCAGGGCTTGAGTGTCCCTCCTGTCCCTGGAAATGCTCAGCTCCAGCAAGTTCCTTTAACTGGGAGCACTCTGCATGTCTAAAAAGTCCAACTGGCAGTGCATGAAAATATAGATTTGGAGATTGGCAGGAGAAAAACCTAGCAGGGATCTTCCAGTGCCATGTCCATGTGAGAGCTCTCTCAGCACCAGGAGTAGCTCCCCAAAGGCCTCCCTGCACTGTGGGAACACAAGGCTGGTGGCATCCCTTAAACCCCAAGAAACTGGGTGAAAATTCCCAGTGGCGGTTTGTTTAACAGATCCTCTAGTGACTTTTTTTCCAAAGAGCTGCAGTTGGCAATGGGGATATTGAGATGGACCCTAAAGCTGCAGGTTTGCCTTTGGAGAGGGTGTCTCAGAGTGGTGAGTAGGGCAGAAAAGCAAAGCAGAGACTCCAGAGGGGTTGATTTTGCACTTAGACACACTGGAATTAACCCCCCCCCCCCAATACCTAGAAATTGGTGTTCACTCTTTGGTGGCCTGAGGAACAAAACTGAGTTGTTTCTGTGTAAGAAAAAGGACACAGAGATCTGGAGACTAAAACATGGCACAAGCAGACCCTTCCTGTGACAGTTCTGGTTTCTTTTCCTCTGCCAAGGTCGGGATTGATACACGGGAAATGAAGGTTTTGAGTTTGGACTGGGATGTTTATTATTTCTTATCTATTTACAGAGTCATGAGCCGTGAGCTCTAACTGGCAAGTCGGAGAAATGAGGTAAAATGGAGCACCTCTAACTCCTTCCAAGGTTATTTAAACACTAATCACCCAATAACAAGGTGACACCTCTGTTATTTATATTTCTGACCCAATAATGACCACCCAAGGCCCACAGTGTGGACCTTTTTCACCCAATTACAGAAAACCACCCAAACCCATGAAGGAGAAGAAAGAAGGTGAAGAAGGACTCAGACAATGCCCCAAATCCTCCATCTTGACTCCCATGTATTACTATATACCAAAATCCCAAAATCTAAGTTTCCAGAATTCCATCACTTTCCTCGCAGTGTTCTGAACCCCAAATCTGCTCAAAGAGAGGGCTTTGACTTTTTTAGGGTTAATACAGCATAGAAGCCTTCAGCTTCAGAATGTTCTACCAAGTGGTTATTCCCCTTTTATGATGAGTCCCAGCAAGGCATGGAGGGATTTCCCCAGCTCCTCCAAGGCCTCCTGGATGGAGACACAGACCTGGGAACCAGGGCAGAGCTGCTCACAGGCTGCCTGGCAGCTGGAACACCCAGCGAAACTCCGCTTTTTCAGCTCAGATAGATAAACCTGGGGGTGGAGAAGGAGGCTATGCGTGGGGAAAGCCACGGCCTGGCCTGCCCCAGCTGGGGTGGCAGCACAGGGGACACGTGTCCAGAGGGCAGCATCACTCCAGCCCTGCCATTCCACAGGCGTGTCCCAAGGCACCCTCCACTGCCCATTGGGATGTGGGATCAGCCTGGATGATAATTACAGAGTGAAATGTCAGCCTCATTCACGGGAGCATCATTACCCATTAGCTAATTAGGCATTAGCCATTCCAGCACTGCTGTCAGCTGCTTTTTAAAAAGCCACTGGATATTAGCAGAGAGAAACACTTTGAAAATGCACTTATGATAGTTGGTCTGAACGAGCAGGGAGCCCTCTGATGCTTTTAGCGTGTTAGAAAGCACAAATACCTCTTTTCTCCCCACCTCAGAGGTGAGGAAGAGAGGAAGTAGTACAGATTTCTGAATGTGTCCTGTAGAAAAGGACGTGATTTCACCCGTCCCTGTGAGCCCACATGACTCAGGTGCTGTTCAGTGATGGTAACAGGACCAGTGAGAAGTTTGGCAGGGACACTGGGCTTGACTGAGATCCACATTTCAGCTTCAGTTTGTATCTTTGGCTGTGGGAAAGTCTGTTTTCTGGTGACAGCTGAGTTTTAACTTAAAAACCTGAATCTGTGACGACAGAAATGGCTTCTGGGGGTGGCTGTAAATCTTCTCCCAACACCCTTGAGACCACAGTTCCGCCTTTCCTGGGGAGGAAGCCCAGGGCTGCTCTCACCTACATGGCAGCTCAGCAGGACCCTTGTCCTGGCAGGTCTTTGCTTCTGGAAATTCCCCAGTACAGCTGCGTTTCCTCTTCACTCTGAGCGGCCTGAACATGACAGTTCACTGGAGACTTTATGGTTTCCTGCCTGTCTCCTACAGCCCAGAAGCCTCTGTGGGTTTGCTCTGTAACTCCCCAAAAGCAAAGCTAGCCAGGATGGGTGAAGTGACCTTGGGAGGGGCTGTTTTGGGTGGGTTTCAGCCCGCTCCCACCACGTGCCTCTGAGCAAGAGCTACCTGGGACTGGTCTCGTTGCTTTTCACTTTCAAACACCCACTGCTGGAGCTTAGTGTCTTCCAAAGGATGCTGCCAGATCCTCATTCTCCTCTCACAGAAACACCATAGGGCAGGAGGGAGACTCTCCTTCAAGTGTCCAGAGCACAGAAGAGATGTGGTGGAAGGTGGCTCTTCTCACAACAGAAGGGGGAAAAGGAGCAGATCCATATTTATATAGATCTGTCATCTCTATGTAAACCTGGGGAATAAAGAGCAATTTTATGTACATTAGATAAGGGAGCCATGTTCTCCTTTTAAATGAAGCAAAGATTAAATTGGTCCCAATAGGATGGCTCTTAATTCCTTCCATTTATATATTCTTGTTTTATTATGCTTGTGTGAGAGCAGCACTTAGTAAGGAAGACTGAACGGCTAACATAATCAAAGAAGGTCCATAGGAGTGATTTGCCCAAATTATCAATATATCTAAGGCCACTTCCTGCCTTATTTTCCTTATATTTTCCCATCACTTTGCATTTCAGCTCAGTGTTTAACAAGAGTCAGGGAGAAGCCTCTGCTCCTCCGCCAGCACCCAACAGGGAACGAGGCCTCTCCTGGCTGCCCCCTGACAGCCCCTGACCCCAGACACAATAAATTACAGCTCCTTTCTGAGTGCCTCTGTGCCTCTCAGCCTGCATAAAGAAGGAAATATGTCCCAGGAACCCTTCCCACCTCAGGGCAGGGTGAAGGCTTACCAGTGATGTAAGTACAGTACGGCCAGGTTTACTGATGTCCAAAATTCAGAGTGTCCCACACCATCTGCCGCTGATGCTCCTGGCCCCAAGGGACAGCACAAGCTCCAGCTGCCACAGCACAGCAGATATTTGTGAACATGTTGGGCAGAAGAGGGTTAAAACTGGGAAGCCACTGGCATTTGTTGTCATGAGGGTGGCACAGGTTGCCCAGAGAGGTGGTGGATGCCCCATCCCTGGCCACGCTCAGGGTCAGCCTGGACAGGGCCCTGAGCAGCCCAGCCTGGTTCATGCCCCTGCTCACTGCAGAGGGTTGGACTGGGTGGCCTTGAAAGATCCCTTCCCACCCAAACCATTCTGTGACTCTGTGAAAAGTGCCCAGCTGGAATGAAATTTCAAGCCTGGAAACTGAGGGAGATGCTCCATGAGTGGGACGTGTGCTGGCTGGGTGGTCTCCAAGGCTTTTCCAGCTCCTCCAGCAGCCAGGGCTTTGGAGAGAAACACTCAGGATCTGAGTCCTTATTCCCAGCCTGTTGGCTGTGATACCTTTGTTTGAAAATGGTGTTCTTAATGCTGAAAAGTCTCTGGAAAAACTGTTGAGAATGAATTCAGAGTAATTTAGGGAGGCAAGGTGCAGAAAATGGTCTGTGGTGGGTATTGCAGGCGTGTTGGGTGCCTGCACAGTGTGAGGGTGCTCCAGAAAAGGCACCAGGAAGGGGCAGGGAGTGGGCCTGGCTGCAGACAGGGATGGTGGTGTGGCTGTGCTCCCGGGGAGGGCAGTGGCAGGGGGTTGGTGCCACCAGAATTCCCAGGACAGGGAGGCACTGAGCTGAAACAGCTCCTTGGGCTGGGGTTGTTTCCAGTGTCTGGAGAGCCCAGCAGGAAGGTGAGGCAGCGGTGTGTCAGCTCTGGAGACATCAGACAGTCCCACAGTGGTGGCAGTGGTGTGTCAGCCCTGGACACAGTCCCACAGTGGTGGCAGTGGTGTGTCAGCCCTGGACACTGTCCCACAGTGGTGGCAGTGGTGTGTCAGCCCTGGACACAGTCCCACAGTGGTGGCAGTGGTGTGTCAGCCCTGGGCACAGTCCCGCAGGGGTGGCAGTGGTGTGTCAGCTCTGGACACAGTCCCACAGGGGTGGCAGTGGTGTGTCAGCTCTGGACACAGTCCCACAGTGGTGGCAGTGGTGTCACAGCCCTGGACACAGTCCCACAGTGGTGGCAGTGGTGTCTCAGCCCTGGACACAGTCCCACAGTGGTGGCAGTGGTGTGTCAGCCCTGGACACTGTCCCACAGTGGTGGCAGTGGTGTGTCAGCCCTGGACACAGTCCCACAGTGGTGGCAGTGGTGTCTCAGCCCTGGACACAGTCCCACAGTGGTGGCAGTGGTGTGTCAGCCCTGGACACTGTCCCACAGTGGTGGCAGTGGTGTCTCAGCCCTGGACACAGTCCCACAGTGGTGGCAGTGGTGTCACAGCCCTGGACACAGTCCCACAGTGGTGGCAGTGGTGTCTCAGCTCTGGACACAGTCCCACAGTGGTGGCAGTGGTGTCACAGCCCTGGACACAGTCCCACAGGGGTGGCAGTGGTGTGTCAGCCCTGGACACAGTCCCACAGGGGTGGCAGTGGTGTGTCAGCCCTGGACACAGTCCCACAGTGGTGGCAGTGGTGTCTCAGCTCTGGACACAGTCCCACAGTGGTGGCAGTGGTGTCTCAGCTCTGGACACAGTCCCACAGGGGTGGCAGTGGTGTCTCAGCCCTGGACACACTCCCACAGGGGTGGCAGTGGTGTCTCAGCTCTGGACACAGTCCCACAGTGGTGGCAGTGGTGTCTCAGCCCTGGACACACTCCCACAGGGGTGGCAGTGGTGTGTCAGCCCTGGACACAGTCCCACAGGGGTGGCAGTGGTGTGTCAGCTCTGGACACAGTCCCACAGTGGTGGCAGTGGTGTCTCAGCTCTGGACACAGTCCCACAGTGGTGGCAGTGGTGTGTCAGCCCTGGGCACAGTCCCACAGGGGTGGCAGTGGTGTGTCAGCCCTGGACACAGTCCCACAGTGGTGGCAGTGGTGTCACAGCCCTGGACACACTCCCACAGGGGTGGCAGTGGTGTGTCAGCTCTGGACACAGTCCCACAGTGGTGGCAGTGGTGTGTCAGCTCTGGACACAGTCCCACAGGGGTGGCAGTGTGGCGAGGGCACTGCCTGACCCTGGAGGCAGCCAGGGCTGGGTCACAGTGGGGTGGTGTCCCTGTTCCTGAGGGCAGTGTCACATCCACGCACTGCACCACAGACTGTCAGGCTGTCCTGCACCACATTCCTGCACCTGGGCAGCAGTGACTGAAGTCCAGCTTTTGAAGCAAAAGCCAACCTGTGCCACTGCCAGGTTTGGGGCTGAAAGCATCAGCCTTGATCTTCCTTTGCTGTTGAAGCCCTGGACATTTATTTTTGGTGGATGAAAATCTCTGTTTTCAGAATAAACTTTTTTAATGAGATTTTTTTTTTCCCAAATGGGTTCTCCTGATTTAGATACAGCCCAGAAGAGAGGAGAAACCTCCTGTTCCCCATGGATTTGCCCCGGGGTGCTGCAGTCCCCTGGGCAGTGCTGATGGAGGCACCAGTGGCAGATTTACGCATCAAGTGAGGGCAGCTCTGCCCCATACATAGAATCCCACAGGTTCCAGGTATGAAACACAGAGCCAGGAAAATTCCCTCTTCTCAGAGGGATATTCAGAATAAAATGCAAGGGGAATTGCTTCTTTTCGCCCGGTTCAGCTCCAGCAGCATTCCTGATGTTTTGCTAGGGGGGTCTTTGATCCATGGCTAATCGAGGAGGGTTGTCCATACAGAGGCACTTAGCCTGGCTGTGCAACAGGGAATTGTACTGAGAGAGTGTGTGCCTGTGTGTTTGTGTTAAATACTTCCCTCAACAAACGCGTGCACGGCTGTGTACATGTACAGTTTAACAGTTATCGCTCTAAACTTAATAGGATTACAGAGATCTGCAGACAAATGAACATATCCCTCCATGGCCTTATCGTCAGCTGATAAGTAAAAGCCCGAAGATTGTTTGAGACAATTATGTTTCGATATTCATCTTAATACTTGTTCAGGAGACAAAATGAATAAATTGCTTTTCGGCACCACAGGTGCGAGCAAGAGCCCACGGTGCCTGAGGCTGGGATCCGGCCCTTGCCTGGCCAGCTCTGGGATGCAGCACCTTTTCCTGTACTGCAGGGCCAGGATGGAGCTTTGCTCATGTCTTGGGTTCAATGCAAGATGGATTCTATTCCCATCTGTTGAAAACAGTTTGGGGAGGTGTTTCTTTCCTCATGGCTCTGGGGGGAGGGGGTGGGTAAATGGGCAGCTGTTAAACCAGCTGGGGCAGTGCTCTTTATCTCTTCCAGGACCCATCCTCCCTCCAGGGGATATCTGCTGTCCATGGGCCATCGAGGATCACTGCAGGCCTGATACAATCACATCATCCCATGGGGAGAGGCTCCACCCAGGGGGAGGAGCCCAGCATTCCTACCTGGATAAAACCTGGGATTCAGAACACCCGCACAGCCTGTGTGCACTGGATTCCCAGAGGAAGACCAAACCCATCTCAGCACCACTGGACCTTCAGAGGAAAACTCCACCCTTCTACAGGATCATCTCCGCTCCAACAGAACCACATCTGTCACTGCAGGAGGACTTGACTGGACTGCTCCCACCACCCTGACCAACAGGGGGTCAGGTCATGTTCTGACTCTATCAGTGTTTTCTTTTTGTTTGCTTTTTTTTTGTGTTACTACATTTTTTTTAGTATTCCTAGTAAAGAACTGTTATTCCTATTCCTATATCTTTGCCTGAAAGCCCCTTAATTTCAAAATTATAATAATTCAGAGGAAGGGGGTTTACATTCTTCATTCCAAGGGAAGCTCCAGCTTTTCCCTGGCAGACACCTGTCTTTCCAAACTAAGCTCATCTTCCCAATCCCTGCAAGATGGACACAACCTTAGCACAGCCCCACTGAGCACCTGTCACAGCAGCTCCCATAAATCTGCTGTTGTCACCACGATTTCCATGAGGGAACTGAGACAGGATTGCAGCTTGCTGGTCCCTGACCAGCCCATGGGAAGTGGAGCCAAATCTTTCTGTCTCCAGTTCTGGGTTCACAGCTCCATGTCCTGGCACAAATGTCTCCCTTCATGCTCCCTGCTGCCCAAGGCTGAGCTCAGGCTCTGTTCCCCCAGCTCTGGAGTGTGTTGAGAACTAGCCCACGGCCAAAGCCTGTCCTGGCACATGGCCCCAGCCCAGCAGGGGACATCTCAGGCACCTTCCAGGCACTTCCAGAACTTCATGGCACAAAGGCAGCCAGTCTCACCTTCCCTTCTCTGGCTCTGCTTCTCATCCTGCTGGATCCCAGGCCTGGAGCAGCAGCACAGAGCTCGCCTGGCACTGGGTCCCTGCTCACTTTCTGCAGAGGCTGAGGGGACTGACCAGGTCAGTGCTGGTCCTCAGCCTGCACCAGCACTCCCCAATGGCCTGTGCTGGCTTTGGCAGCCACAAAACCCAGGGATTTTTGTAGCTCCTCTGTCCATATGGAGCAGGGGGGTGGGGAAGTGGAGCAGACAGAAGAGCCTTGCTGGAAGGAAACACTCCCATCCTCTGATGTCCTGTGATTTTTGGCCACGTTCTTGCGCTAATCTGGAAGAGTTTTCTGGAGATATTGAGAACAGCTGCCCCTCTAATTAGAGTTGGGAATGTTTGTATTACCAAAAGTGTCAAATTGCTTCATTACAACAAAAACAGGAGACACTTTGATCCAGAAAATTAGATGACTTCAACTTTGTATGAAGTTGGAGCTCTCCTCAGTGTTTGAGAAGCAAAGCAGAGGAGAATAAAGCAGGGGATGCTCTCAGCTGTGAGTGTGGGCAGGTTCTCAGGAGTGAGCTGAGCAGCTTGAGTCAGGCTGCTGCCTCAGACCTGCAGAGCTCTTGAGTTATGCCAAGCAACCTGGTAAAACTTAAAAGTTTATACCCAAATTACCTGTAAAACAACAGGGCACAACTGGCAACAACATGAGCATTTTTCAGAAATCATTCATTTTGTTACAAGTCCTTTTTTATAAAGGTGAAATTCCGTGGAAATCTCTCCAGCTTTCTTTGAGCAATTCCAGTTCAATCCCACCCCACGTTTTCCCAGTGGGACGGTCCATGGGATGGTTTGCAGCAGCTTCCCTGGCGGGCAGCCTGCAGCCCAAACTGTGCCTGGCTGGGGTGGACCTGTCTCCACGAGTGGCAGGAACAGCTCTCCTCATGTTCTTATGGAGCTCAGGCCAGGATTTGCAGCCAGGGCTCAGTCTAGGGAGCTGCAGGAATCCTCCCTGTCAGAGGGAGCATCCTCCAAAGCCAGGAGATGCAGCCACAGCTGCCCCGGGGCTTCATTTGCAGCAGGGCTGCCCACAAGGGCAGAGCTGGGCTCAGCTATGCTGCTCCCCGTGCTCTCCATGCAAGCAAGCTGCCTTCAGCTTGAATCTCTAATCTCTTCTTATCTCTACATCCTTATTCCAGACAGGCTTTTCCTCCTAACAGTGTGTAAAGAAAGCAGGGGGATCTACTTGCCATTACCTGCATTGAAATAACACTGGAGGGTTGTCATCTTTAAATCCCACCAGGCAGATGCTTTTGTAACATCTTAAAACTAACCAATGAACCCAGAATCAACCTCCCAAATAGAAAAGGGAGATAAAAGATTCATCCTTCCACATACTTTAACAGTAGGAGAGCAGTGATATTTCAAAAGCAAGGCAGACATCCTGGAGGTGAAGGCAAAGGACGCATGGGAAGCACAGAGAGGATGCAGAATTTAAAGGTGAATAGGAGGGCATCTGTGCTCAGCACTGTGAATGCTTCAGTCACAAGATGAGACCTCTTGATTCCTCACTGAACTGGAATTGCACATTTCTGGCTCTTATTTACTGTGCAAACAGAAAGCAAAATCTCCAGCCCCACTGGCTTCCCAGGGAGAGTGGCTGCTGGTGCCAGGATGTGCTGCAGCAAAGAGGGGCTTGGAGTGTCCTGGCAGGTTGGCCAGTGCACCCACAGCCCTCCCACACCTTATGAGACAGCTCCAGGTGGGGTGGATAGCTGTGTGCTTGCAAATGTTGTCATGACACAAATTCACCAGGATTTACCAGGAGCTGGGGTGGTTCCAGCCCCCAACAGCTCCAAGTGCAGCTGCAGCCGTCAGGGCTGGCACAGCATGGCCTGGGGATGGCCAGGCAAAACAAGCCCCAGCCTTGAAACACAGACCCCATGTTCACAAAGTCTGGAAATACTGTGTAAAGACAGAAAATGTGGAACTTTCCGACCCCAGACCCCCACCTCCCCCTGCAATGCCTGTGTACACCTGTGTTTGTATGGAAATGACATGTAAATCAGCCAACCCACCAAGAAGCAAGTAGAGTGGTTGTGAAAAGCAGCATTTTTCTCTTATTAAATTTGCTTGGGTTTCCTCTCTTTCTTCTTCTTTTGGCTCCCATCAGCTCATGAGGTGTTTTAGCCAGCTCTGCCAGGGCCTTTCTGGAGGAGCTGCTTGTGTCCTGCCCCTGGCTGCAGTGGGAACAAGGGTGCCTCTGAGTTCCCACCAAGCCAAACAAAGCTGCATAAAGAGGACATTAAATTCCTTTCTATAAGGCACTGGAGAAGGTATTTTCTAGGTGTAAAAAGCCTTTTTGTAATTTTTATTATGTTTTAATTATAATGAGGGGTAAGGAAGGGAAGGCAGTGAGCACCAAGTCTGAGTTTGGATGGAAAAAGGGGCAAGGTATATCCTTGGGACATGGGCTCATGGTGTGACTTCAATGCCTGAGAGCTGTTTTATTTTTAAAGACTAAAAAAAAATCTTTAAAATATCTTTAAAAGACTATATATATATATATATATATATATATATTTAACATTTGCATAGGCTGCTTGTGTCCCTCTCAGTCTTTTCTATGGACATGGAGCCACCAACCAAAGCAGGGCCAAAATCCCAGGGGAGATCTTGCTTTTCCCTGCTTGTTGCTGAGCTGAAACTGCTGTTCACACAACACCTTGGACACAAAATATTGACACAGCTTTATCCAATTACAGTCTGAACCTGTGGGACAAAAACTCTGTTGACAGCAGTTAAATGTGATGGCATTATCTGTGTCTCTGGAGGTGGGAAGTTGTGGATCACCAGATGTGGAGAGACTATGCAGGGAATCCCACATGGAATCTGTCCATATGGGCTTGCCCTGGATTTACAGTCTCTTTTAGATAGTTGCTGTCAGTCAGTGTCCAAAATGAGATTATACAGACTTCTGACCCTTCTGAGGGAGCAGTGCGTGGAACAGTCACCTCTTCGTGCCCCCTGAGAAAGGCAGCCTGGGTGTGATGGAGCAAAAATAGCCCAGATCAGGGCAAGGTGTGGGGAGGCCCTGGCACAGAGCAGCTGTGGCTGCCCCTGGATCCCTGGCAGTGCCCAAGGCCAGGCTGGACACTGGGGCTGGGAGCACCTGGGATACAGGGAGCTGTCCCTGCCCACAGAGGGGGTGGGATGGGATGGGATGGTTTTTAAGGTCCCTTTGAACCCAAACCAGTCCATGATTGTGTAAAGAGCTTTTCCACTTGATCCTGGCTCAGGATGGGTGTGAGGCAGCCCAGCTTCTCTGCACAGCTGGTCCCACATGGGTGAAGGGCACCTGAAGCCCTGATGAAGCAGAGCTGTAGTTTTCCACAGCCACATTCCCAGGGGGATACGTGTGTTATTAAGGGAACAAACTGATGTGCAAGTCGGCTGTTTTTCTCTTTTCTCTCTCTCTCTCTTTTTTTTTTTTTTTTTTTTTTTCTTAGCCTGGCATCCCTCTCTGGATGAGAGGCAATTTACAAAAACAGCTATTGAAGGTTTTTAATTCAAGTATGAATGTGTCTTCAGCTGGGGCAACTGATTGCCTCTTCCCTGAGGGAATGAGCTGTCTTATAAAGCACCATTCACTGCTCTAATGGCCTGCTCCCTTTGGGGCAAAACACTCCGTTTTAACTAAAAGGGGTTTGTATACAAACAAGACTTAATGCATCCCAACCAAAAGTGCTCCACCGGGGTGGGTTTCCAGGGCCCAGAGGTGAAGCACAGCAGGTCCCCAGGCAGGGTCTGGGCAGGTCCAAGATGGGGATGTGACCTGGGACAAGGGACAAGGCTCGGGGACAGGGAAATTCCAGCAGCACCTCAGCCAAACCGGAGCTGGAATCCAGCAGGAATCACATCCCCTCCCTCTCTGGCAGCAGGGGGGAGGGCTGCTCCCTCTGCTCAGAGAGGCAGCACAACACACAATTAATTAGCAGCAGCACTGGTTGCGTGGCAAAGCCACACCGCTGCTCCGTATTTGCATGCAAATATCCCGTGGGCAGGGAGGATTAGAGGGGGCTGGCAGGAAATGATGGCTGGGAGGGTTTAACCTTGAATACTGCAAAAGGCACTGCCGCTGCCGCTTTTGACACATGTGTGGGTCAGCCAGACCATGGAGGAGAATAATTAGGGAGGGAAAGGAATGCAAACTCTTATTATTGAAGATACCTGGGGGCTAACGGCGTGAATACATTTGTTATAATTGACCCGTGGCCCGATGATGATAATTCCTCTGTAGAGATGGCCACCTAATCTATTCCGTGTGCCAACATGGATGTAAGAAATAATTGCAGCCTTGGCTCCATCTCGTTTCCACTCTTCTGGAGAATAGCTAATTTATGACAGAAAATAATGACTAATGTTAGAATAAACAATATTATGACTCAAGTGACTTATGAGTGCTGCAGATATGATGCACATTTAATAGGACATGACTTATCCAGACATGTAATTCTTTTTCTGAGCAGAGTAAAGTAAGTGTGGCAGAAATGCCAGAAACAGCTTTGCATTTGGAATATGCAATTTAAAATAAGTAAAGATTACTCCCAGGTAGTTTATTGCTTTAACTACATCAAGGCAGGTCCCTGTAGCAGACTGCATAATGACTCTCGTTTCATTTTTGGTTTGTGTCAAATATCTTCAGTTAGTTTTGCTTTATTGGCTTCATGCAATTTATTGCAGCACTAGAATGTGATTGTAATGCAACTAGTATTTTAGTTTTATCTTCCACTGGTAATTTTTCTTCTTTATGGAGCCTATACTGTCTGCATTAATAAAAGCCATAGAAATTATACAGCGTGGAACCAGGTTTTAGTAAGTGCCCGTTTGCTGGAGAAGAACTGAACTAGCAGTGCTGTTCTGCAGCCCAGAGGAGTGTTGGAACCCTGGAGGCTGAAAATTTCAGGCTGCGTTAAAGGGTACTGATCCTCTAGCAGGCACTACATTTGACCTGAAGCCTTGGAACAGGCTTCTGAAATTGAGTGATGGTACTGGGGTTGTGGGTGTGTGGTTGGAATAATATTGTGTGATCTCACAGGGTGAAAAACTTAGAATTTAAGGTTTTAGTATGTAGTGGTGTATATGGAGTAAGATGGAGGATTTTGGGCCTTGTCTAAGTCCTTCTTCTTCACCTTCTTCTTCATGAATTTGGGTTTTTTTTTTCTTATTGGGTGAAAGGGTTCGCATTGCAGACCTTGCGTGGTCAATGATTGGGTTAAAAGTATAAATAATATAGGTGTTATTTCATTATTGGGTAATTAGTGCTTTAAAACCCTTGGAAAGAGTTAGAGACAGAGCCATTTCCTACCTTGTTAACTTGAACTCACAACTTGTGAGACTGTACTGTAGATAAGAAGTAATAAACATCTGAGTCTGAGTGATGCACGGCGTCCCGTGCATTAATCCTGTCTCTAACACAGAGACAGTAAGAATCCTCACAGGGCAGGACAGACCCACAGGGGCCAGGATGCTCTCTGGCACCTTCTGGGCACAGTGCTGCTTTCGAACATGACCCAAGCACCGCTGTTTGTCAGAAGGGAGCACGGAGTGAGCTCACCTCACTGAACAGCAGCTGTTTCTCCCTCCTATCAGAGATTCAAAGCTGTCAGGGTGAGCCCAGTCCTGGGGGCTCAGTGTCCGAGCCTCTGCAAGGAGATCCCGAGTGCAGATGGAGGGCTGTGGTGTCACTGCTGGGCCCGAGCGTGCCTGTGACTGCTCTGCTGCTGAGCAAAGCGCAGGGTTACTGCCCACAGCAGCACCTGGGGGCTCAAAGGCAGGAGTGTCCTGCAGGAGCCTCCTTCCAAGACAGGCAGGACCTGACACTTGCCTGAGGAACCTTCCTGCCCAAGTGCTCAGCGCCCAGCAGCTCCCAGTGCAGTATTTAAGGGTTTGCGTCCTGGCTCCTTTCATCCTCCCGGCTCATCTTTAAAACCTCCTACCTGGGCTGCACCTGGAATCCTGGGGTCAGTTTTGGGCCCCTCTCTAGAGAAAAGGCATTTCTCCAGAGGAGCTGGAGCGTGTCCAGGGCAGGGAATGGAGCTGGGAAGGGGCTGGAGCACCAGTGATGCCCTAAGTTTGAGCTTTCATGTTTTTCAGGCTCTGTGCTGCCCAGGGGTGCAGTTCTGAGCTCACATTCAGTGTCACTCAGCTCTGCACACAGCAGGGAGACAAAACAAATCCTTTTCCTGCTGCACACCAAGGACAACTTTCAGGTCCAAAAGCACAAACAAGGGTGGGCTGGAGGGAGGAACAAGAAGGATGGGACCTCACAACCTGGAGCTGGGATTGGACAATTAAACTCCAATATGCAAATGGACCAAAACTTATAAAAATGTAAGACTTCTTGACCAGTTGTCCATTTTGTGACCATTTTAGGTCCACCTTGGGTGTAGCTCTGGCCAGGCTCTTGTCCTTCCCAAGGTGGATCCTGGAGGCCTTTCAATAAATCCCTACTTTATTCTCTAGCTCTGTCCAGTGTCTGTTCCAGGTCAGCCTTCCCAAGGCATCACCAGGAGCAGCTGAGGGAGCTGGGCAAGGGGCTGAGCCTGGAGAAAAGGAGGCTCAGGGGGGACCTTGTGGCTCTGCACAACTCCCTGACAGGAGGGGACAGCCAGGGGGGGTCAGGCTCTGCTCCCAGGGAACAGGGACAGGAGGAGAGGGAACGGCCTCAGGCTGGGCCAGGGTGGGTTTTGGTTGGATATTAGGGAAAATTTCTTCCCTGAAAAAGGCTGTAAAGCGTTGGAACAGGCTGTCCAGGGCAGTGATGGAGTCACCATCCCTGAAGGGATTTAAAAACCCTGTGGATGTGGCACATGGGGACCTGGGTCAGTGTGGGGGGTGGTGGAACTAAATGATCTTAGAGGGCTTTTCCAATCCTAATGACTGTGATTCTGCTTGACCAAGGAGAAAGAACAATTGAATGTCCTGGGACATAAAACCACATGAGGTGCTCAGATGCCCCCCAGTGCTGTGAGCACCCAGGGCCGGGTGACCAGCACTGCTCTGGTTTCCCCCACATGTGCAATACTCACCCGGGAAGCTCACAGGACCTTTGTAAATTTGGGGGCGTTGATTAATTCATCCAAGCAGCTTGGGGGTACAATTTTGGCTGTGTGACCCTCAGGGAATATTTATGGTGCACAGTTTCTGCTCCTCTTTTGACATTTCTCATCCCTAATGCCATAAGTCACTTTTTCCTCTCATGGAGCGTCAGACAAATCCCATAAGCAACTTCCCCAAGCACTAAAACACCTTTCCCTGAGGAGTGTGCTCGTGCCCCTCAGCAGCAGCGCTTCCCTTCCCAATTTTGGTTTGATTTGGCCACAGGTGAAGATGCTCGGGGGAGTTCAGGCCAGCCACAGCATTCACATGGTGCTTGTGGGACCCCAGCTCACCCCTCCACTAGTAAAAAACCCAAAAAACACTAGTGAAAAGCTTTTATTGGTATTTTAAGGAGCCTACCCTTTAAGAGCCCAAACTGAGAGGGCAGCCCAGGACACACCCCCAGGGGCTGAGGGTTATGGAGGCATTTCTAGGATCCAAACAGCCAAAGCCCACAGGCTCTGGATGGGACCTGGGTACCCAGTTCCCTCAGGCACTCTTAAATTTGCAGGCAAAAAATACCCAGCGTACACAGGGGTGGGGTTCTGAAAGACTGATTGTGCTTGCTGCGAAATGAATTTCCTTTAAAGCTGCATTTATTGCACTCCGTGGCCCCCATTAATCAGTAAGTTATATCTGGCCTTCACATTATGGCGAGAGAAGAATGTGAAATATTCCTAAGCTGCAAAATTACTCAGAACTGGGAGCGGGGGGCCGGGGGGATGGGGTTCCCCCTTTGCATTTGATTTCAGGGTGGAAAATAAGGCACTTTTTGCTCGTGTCTGTCTAAAGCCCAGCTGTGATCTTGGCTCAGTGTAAGGAGCCCCACACCCATCTGTCCCAAGACAGCCTTGGGCAGATTTCTCTGGGGCACCCCACACGCCCTGGGGTGGTCATTCCTGGTGCCTTTCTGGGGTGACTGATGGATGTCTTGGAGAAGAGTTGGGAGGGCTGGTCAAGGTGGGGTTCTTGCCCAGAGAGGCTGACTTTACAGCCTTTGGTTGTCCCAGAAGCTCTTTTGTAAGATGAAGGGGTGTGGTTTGACCAAAACTTGGCTAAAAATGCAGCCTCAAAGCTTAAAAAAAAATTAAAATCTTCAAGCAGGCTGAAAAAATGTCTTACTTGGTTGGATTCAATGTAATAATTTTTATAAGTGTGAAGGTATGAACCTGGCAAAAAAAGATAGGTTTTTTGGGGGGTTTTTTTACATAAACCAGTAACCAACACTTTGTTGGAGCAGGAAAATGCTTTCCATGAGAACACAGCTGGCTGAGGTGCTCAGTGTAAGGTTTTTGGGGCCAGAGTTATTTCCTCAGTGAATATATATCCACAGCAAGGTCTGCTCTTAGCAGGGCCTGGAATGGCAGCAGCCATCAATACCATAAATAAAACATCCTTCTGACAACACGTGGCTGTTCCGTGCTGTCCCCCAGGCCTCCCACAGGCTGCTCATGGCTGGGCCAGCGCCTTTGAAAGCTGTTAAATCCTAGATACACAAACATCTTATTAACCACCCTTTCATACACACACAAACATCTTATTAACCACCCTTTCATGGGGAGGGTGGAGAAATCTGTGGAAACGCTCCTTTGAGCGACTTGACCCTGGTGAGTGCGTTCCCGTGGCTGAGGGAGCTCCTGCAGCATTTCACGGTGGCTTAAATCACTTCTGAATAGGAGCAGGCTTCCCCAAAGGATGCACCTTCGCACCTCTGCAGAGCAGAGACAGAGCATCCCTCAGTGCGGGGAACTCCACCTTCCTTCCAGTCAAGAAATGATTTAGTAAAATCGCTGTGGGTAAACAAGAAGTCACTTCTGTAAAGCCTCTCTTTGATGATGCTAAATGAATTCCCAGAGGGTGGATAAACTTTCTCACAATGACGACCATTTGCAGAACAAAGAGGCAATTTTTTTCTCATTTCAGTGTTTTCTGACATTTCCCCCCTGGGGGAATAAATGGGCCCATTATTCTACCAGCTTCCCTGGCATTTGCAGAGCCTGGGTGGGGATGCTCCAGTGCCTCCTCCAAGGTTTTGCCGAGCTGCTTTGTACTGACGCTCAGCTGGCCTGAGGTGGCATCTGACTGCGCCAGCTTCTCGTTTGGGAGCAGCCTCCCGAATTCCTGAGCTGCTGAGCTGGAGCTGCCACGCTGGGAAGGTGTTCAGGCACCTCATTCCAAATGAATGAGTTCCCCACAGGGAGCTGGGGGCGAAGTGCCACCCAAAGGGTGCCCGGGGGGGAGTTTCACTGGGGGACAGACTCAGCACCCACGTGGAGGGGAAATACAAAATTCCAGAGGAGGGATTATGTTGTGGCTCACTCCACCAAAAAAACTTCTGGGTTTAACAGAAAAATTTCAGAAAAAACCTTCTGAATTGGCACTGATGATGCCAATCTTCCTGTCACAGCCCAAGGCCAGCAAGGCCAGTCCTGATGGATTATTCCCACCCACTGATGGGAAGAGTGGATAAGGAGCCCCAGGAGGAAGGAGGCCACAAGTGTCCCCGGGCTGGTGTTTGCAGGTGGACAGCTACAGCCTGTGGTCACCACTGCTGCTGCAGCACGAGCCCCATCCCAACCACAGCTCTGTCACGTTCAATGACCTTCTCTGGTGTGCTCACAGTTTCTGCTTGGCCTGAGAACAGCCAGGATCAGGGAGGCAGACAGAAGGAGCTGGAGAGGAAACAGGGAATAAAAATAATATATTGGGAAATACTTGGTATGAAGAGAAGTTTGAAAAAATAATATTTCCTTTTCAATATCATCTGCTGTACAAGAGCTTCCAGGGAGGGTAAAATCTCACTGCAGATGGGTTATAATCCTTATTGATACAGTAAATGGAACTATCAAGCTGGAAAAGATCATATGGCAGTTAAGATAAAGGTTTGACTTGTCCCAGAACCAGGCTTATCAGGGTTTAGCAGTAAGTGAGTTTTGTTGCTTAGACTGCATTTAAAAAGGTCATTGATTTGCAGCTAATACCAAGTTGTCATAGTTTCGTGAGTAAGAGCTTGCCGTTTCCAGAATCAAAGCCCTTTCCTAAATCGATAAGAACAGATTCAGTGAGATTGCCTGAGCCCACTGAGGCAGACAGAGAGGCAACCAGCAAATCCACCCGGGCTGTGACAGGAGAGAGCAGCTCTCCCAGCCTGCAGATCCCCTCAGGGCCCGCACTAAAGGTTTTCCAGGAAAGCCCAAAACACTCAGCCTGGCAGCAGATGGGCTGCTGAGAGGGTCTGTCAGGGACCATCAGGCTGCCTGGTGCAAACCTCCTGCGAAGTAATTAGCTGATTGATCTGGGCTCTGCTGGCTGAGACACTGTATTTCCTGCATCGTCCAGTCGATACCATTGGATTTTCTCACTGCTGGGTGCAGAAATACACACGTACAGCCAAATGTGGCTGGAAAGGGGGATTCCCACCTTGGGGATGGATTCCCACCTTGGGGACAGATTCCTGGGCCTCCAGCTTCTCCCTCAACATCAGGGGGAGGCTTCAAAGTCAGGAGAAAGGAGCATCTTGGTTAGCAGAACCTCTTGCTATTCGTGTGTCTTCATCATTTATTGCACAGACAAGACCAGGGCTTTCAGCTTCCCAGCTGGCTTTCCTGCTTCCTTATGGGATAGCTCCAGGTGTGTCCCACCAGCCCCAACCAGGGCTGCCTTCTGCTTCTCTGCTAGCAATTCCCAACCAAGGAAAGCTTCCTCCTATGGGAGGAAGACCTAAGTGGGTCTATTAACGCAATTGCTTGAGAAAAGCAACTTCAGGGTGTCATAAACTGTGTATCTGCCTCGAGGACCGTTGGCCACCTCCAGCTCAGTCTGACAGAGAGAAGGGGACACTCACATGTTTTAGTTTCTTACATGCTGAATAAAGGCAGACATGCAAGTGAGGAGGCATTAATCTGCTCAGCAAGGGAAAGGCTCCCAACTTCCACTTCTATTAAACTTCAAAGGGTCCCCACAGGAGAAGGTGAGGGGTCACCAGGCTTCGTGTGTTTTGTGGGTCATGTGACAGCTTATTTCTGAATCTAACAGAGCAGAATGCTTGAAAGTGCTGCTCTGGTGTTTGGTATCTCTACTTGAAGCCGTCCATTAACACAAAAATAAAACACACACACATAAAAGTAGCTCAGAGAGGTGCACCAGGGATGCTGGTGTCCACAGGTAACTCTCACACGTTGGGCAAGGAAGGCTGATGTCTTTATGGCACTGGTTAAATGGTTAAAGGTGAATTTGAGGTCTGGGGTGAAAGTTACTGCAAGGTGAAACTATCAGAATCTAACATGGAGCAGCTCTGCTACAGAGTCAGGCTGGGAGAGCTGGGGGTGTTCAGCCCAGAGGAGGCTCTGGGGAGACCTCAGAGCCCTTCCAGTGCCTGAGGGGGCTCTGGGGCAGCTGGAGAAGGACTTGGGACAAGGGATGGAGGGACAGGACACAGGGAATGGCTTCCCACTGCCAGAGGGCAGGGATGGATGGGAGATTGGGCAGGAATTGTTCCCTGTGAGGGTGGGCAGGCCCTGGCACAGGGTGCCCAGAGCAGCTGTGGCTGCCCCTGGATCCCTGGCAGTGCCCAAGGCCAGGCTGGACACTGGGGCTGGGAGCAGCCTGGGACAGTGGGAGGTGTCCCTGCCCATGGGTGGGGATGGGGTGAGATGATCTTGAAGATCCCTTCCCCAAGAACCCTAACCATTCCATACCTCTGTGAATTACCTCAGATGTTAGACAGCTTTTAGACAGGGAAATGCAAAGTAAACCAGGCTTGAGCTTCAGAAAGGGCAAAAGGTGGTCTGGACCAGCCTCTACTGTAGCTGCAGAGAGAGGAGGTTTTCTCAAGAGGGATAAAGTTTCCCACAGAGCTTTCGTATTCAGCATCCCCTGGACCAATGCAGTGCCCTGCCCTGCTCCCCTTGAGCCTCCTGCTGCCCTTGGGGCTGATTTCGTGCCATTTGAGCACCTTACCTGAAGATTTGGTGTCAGTTGCTGCCCTGCAGCAACAGAATGAGAATTAATTTGAGCAGGTCACTTGAGCACGGGCTGAATTTGAAGGACGTGGTCAGTTGTGTCTCCTGCTCTGCAGAGGTGTTGACACAAGCCCCCAGCCAGGCCCTGCACTCACCTCCCCAGGCCCTTTCCAGCTGCCAGTGCTGATCTCAGCTAAGTCAAGGGAACATGAGATGGGCTTGATGTGCTAATCCTGGTGCTAAGCATGTGCTTAGGTGCTTTGCAGAATTGGAAGCCCTGAGCCCCAGGGGCGCCACCAGGCTGGGAACAGCATCACCTTCATCCTGGGCAGAAAGCAAAGCAAGGATTATAAATCGAAGAGGCAGCCCAACTCTACTAAGCTCCATGGTATAATCTCTCCTTGCTTGAAACTGAACAGCAAAACGAAATCACAATCCTGTTGGGATCAAGGCAGTCCCAAGGTTTGCACATTTATGATTATGTTTATGAGTGTTATCATATATGGATGGAAAAGTATTTGCCCTGAGTGATTTGGAGGCCCAGGCCATAAAGGGAGCAAGTCGAAGTGTAACATCTTCTCAGCTGTGTTCCAGCTCAATTCCTAGAAGACGGGTAAACCTTTAAGGTTCCAGTTTTAACCCTGACACAATGCAGAATGAGGGGTTTCACAGGAGAACTGCCAGTCTCTTGCTTTTCTGGGGCACAGTTTAGTTTGCAGACTTTTCCTTCTCTATGCTTCCTTTTCTCTGTGTTCCCCACCCCTCTTCCTGAGCCTCCCTCGCCTTCCACCTCCCTTTGAGCGAGACAGCCACAATATCTCCAGTGGAGTATTTTAAGAACTTTTCCTTGCAAGGCTTTCTATTTGGAGTGCTGCTACAACAAGTTGCATTTGAATCCCACCAGCCCAGCACAACTGCAAACTGCATTTCACACACACAGAGATGATTCTTTCATTGGGGAGCCTTTGTCAGCTCCTGTCCCTGCCCCGAGTGGCGGCAGGGTGACAAAGGAGCCTGGCACGCTCCCTGCCAGCCCCACAATGGCCTCTCTTGTGGCTGGGGCTGCTGATCCTCCTCCTCCTCATCTGTCTGGATCTGTAATTTGTCAGCAGCTCTTGTGATGGGGCCAGCTCTGCAGCTCCTGGCTGTGGCCAGCCCAAGGTATATCTGGCCGCCAGGCTCTGTGTGCTCTGATCTATTTCTTTGGCAATGGGTAACATCGTTTTTTGGCTCCTTCCACGGTCCCCTGGGTCAGCTTCCACTGCCAAAGCTGCTGTGGTGGATAGCTTGAAGCCTGCCTGCAGGTTCAGTGGGTCAGTCTGGAGCTTGCCTTCCCACCACAAGAGAAATTGTCCATCAGGGGAGTTAGGCAGCACCAGGATCCGCCCAGTGCTGGGACATACACGCTGTTGGAGAAGGGAGGTCCTTCGAATATTGCTTACTGCAGCTCCTGCCTCATCTCCTCTTGCAGTTTATTTGCACTGTGGTACCTTCTAATGCTTCTCCTTACGGTTTCAGCACCTGTGCTTGTGTTATTCCAGGACTGTACCAGGTGTTGCAGAGGAAAGCCCGTTGCCAGCTCTTGTGGTGGCAGAGAAATTTTAACCTGTCGCTGGACTGCATCCTCAGGGTTTGGAGAAAAAGCACCAAATCTCACCAGTCTCACCCAAACCTCGGTGCCCAGGGAAGAAATCCACCATGGGGAGAAAGGCAGCAGCTGTGTCCTTCCAGCACTGGGGACACAACTTCACTGTGATCTCTCAACTGGGCAATCATTTCCTGCTCCTGCCCAAGCCCCGAGGGACAGTGGCAGGCGTGGGGTGGCTGTGGGTGGGAAACCCTCAGCACAATGAGCCCAGAGCTCACCTGGAGTGTTTGAGGGCAGCTGAAGGATGACCCAGTACCAACAATAACATCAGATCTGGCAAAGCCACGGGAACTCTGGCAAAGCCAACAGGCATGTGTGGCCAGTTCTGCTTCCCTCTGGCCTAAACCAACCCCAGAGTGCCCCAAAATCACCTCAGGGGCTGTTCAGGCCAGGCCAGTGAGGCAACAATGCCTGGGGCTGACACCCAACACCTGGAGAAGATCGGGTGTAAGAGGCAGCTCCTGGCCAGGGCTGCAGCTCGTCCCTGCATCCTGTGCTCTGCAGCAGAGCCCAGCCTGTGCCCAGCCAACAGCCAGCCGGGGTTTGGAGCATATTTTGTGTCTGAGAAAAGCAAAATCAATTCTGCAAGTGGCCCAAAGGCTTCCTGGCTGCGCCAGTGTGTCCCAGCCTCCTTTAAGGGTAATATCCCTCATCAGCTCCCTCGCTCCACTCTTCGCCTTTCTCATAAAAGTGCATTTTCCCTGTGGCACTAAGAAGAACGTAACCTATAGATTTATAGCCATGAGGGGAAAAAATAACACTCTCACTACCAAAACATCAGCCTGTGAACCCTTTGCAGCAACGTTTTTCCTTCTGCAGGAGTCACAGTGCTCTGCACGAAACCCTCTGCTGACCTACAGCCTGGGGACACTGCTGGGGCTGGCAGTGTCCTGTCCTGGCAGTGGTGGCAGGAGTGGGACTGGAGCCCCACCGTAAGGCTTGGGGTGTGCTGGGGGAAGGAGGGAGCACCAAAGCTCTGCTGGGCCCCAGTGGGTTTGCATTTTCCCAGCCTTGTTCAGAGCCCCATTTTCAGGGTGATGGAGAGGATTGGCCAGCTCTGAAAACAAAACTTGGAGGATCTGTGTCTTCCCTCTAAAGCTTCTCGGTTGGCCCAATGGATTGATTGCCAGAGATAAAACTTGATGAAGAGGCAATGTTTTCCCAGCATAGCACTTGACTCCAGAAAGCAGAAGATGCAATAGATTTTGTTTATGTGCGCATCCACTGCTTTTTATTTATACGTCAGTGCTTCAAGCTAATTGCACATTGCCAAGCAGCACAGAAGAGCTGCTCCCCCCTGCATTTCCCACAGGTTGGAACATGATTGGAGCACAGCATGCGGGGAGGGCTTGGTGCTCGTGGCATGACTGAGAGCTCAGTGTGCCAACAGCAGGTCTGTCCCGAGAGGGAACCCCGGGGCAAGAGCTGTGTGGTGGTTAATAAGGAACAGAAAAGCAGTTGTACCATGGTTGTGACCCACTTTAGGGAAGGAAGCTGACGAGAAGTTGGCATTTTTAATTCCCAGGCTGCAAAGGAGGGAGAGAGGAAATCCAGGAGGGCACAGGAGGAGGGAATGGTGCAGGACTGGGGGGCAAGGGGAATGCCCACAGTGGGCAAGTGAGGCCAGTGGGCTATGTGTGGGCACTTGAGCATCACTCCTGTGCAGGGCTGGTCACCAGAAGGTTGTGCTGGGCACAGACACAAGGGCCTTACACTGGCAGGGCTTGGCTCCTCTGTGTGCATGTGCAGGTGTGTGGGGGGGAATATGCCCACTCTTCAACACCTCTTAAAGCTCCCTTCAACTCACCAGAGTCGTGCTGATCTTAGAATCATGTGGCCTGAGTGGTTTTGCCAGTGCCAGTGAGCAGAGGGGCTGTTGCAGGCAGTACCTGATCCCTCCCCAGCGCCTTCTGAAGGTGCCAAAGGCTGTGGGTGGGTCTGAGCACCACTCCTGGAGCTGTGCAGCTGCTCCGGGTGAGCCCCGCCTGTCACCCTGTGCCACCAGGGCCTGGCCCAGCACACAGGGAGCCAGGAGCTCCCATTCACAAACTGCAGCCTCACTGCAGGGGAAGAGATTTACTGACAAATAGCTGTCATTTGCTAACCTTGTCGTGGCAATCTTTGTTTTTCCCCTTTTTTCCGCAGGCACTCCAAATGCTGAATGCCAGCATCTGTTAGGGGCCGGAAAACAAGCAAACACTGATATTCCTGGTGGCTTTGAAAGAGCATTTAATGCTTAGCTCTCTACACTTGCCTTTACCAGGAAAATCACTTCAGGATGTGCTTAGCATGATTATGATGAGGAGTGTCTGGGCAAAACCAAAATAGAGAAGGCAGCCCCTTGCTACAGACAGGCTGAAAAAAAATCCGTGAGTCTTCCTGCCAGATGTTGACATTTTGATTTGCATAAAGGTAAACTTTTGAGTCAACAGCATGTTCAATTTTCTAAAACATCTTCAAGAAGTAGGGCATGTTTGCAGATAATGAGTTTGCATCATTAGCAGTTTTTGTCAGACCTCTATCCTGGCGAAACTGGCTCGGAATGTCTTTGTTTCTGCTGCCTCTGAGCATCCTCCCTTGACTGTGCAAAGAGGGAAGGCAGCCAAGGAGGTGCCCAGGAGCTCACAGAGGGGCAGCTGTGAGTTGGGAAGAGTGCTGAGACATTTATCCATGGATTGTGAAAGAACCTGCAACTCCCAGCCCATGTGGAGACAAGTGCCAGAAACAGCCTCAGCTCCAGCAGCCTCCACCTGCCCTCCCATCTTCCATCCTCTGCAGCAAATTCCAGCTGGCCTTGCCCTTCAGTCAGAACCTTGGGAGGTTTTCACCCCGCAAAGAAGTAACAAGACCTGTGAGAGCATCCTTGTGAAGAGGCAAAGACATGCTCATCTCTCGGCTGGGGAACCACGACCCGGACAAGTCACCCCCCTCACCCCCTCTGCAGGGGAAAGCATCCAAGCCTGGAGCAGAGAGCCCAGATCCACCTCCCTGTGCCCCAGCTGGGAACACGCATTCCTGGGTCTCCTCACTGAGCTAAATTAACCTGCAGCAAGATGCCAAAACTGAGGGAGAAAATAAGATCCTAGGACAGGCAGATAACTCTTTCCAAGTCACCTGTAAATCCACAGAGAGGAAACACTGTAGGTGACAGTGGGCTGGGGCTCTGTACAGGAGCACTCAGCGTGCTCTGGGACATAAACCTTGCCTGGAGCCAAGAATTCCTGCCATATTTCACCAGACTTTGGGTTTCTGTCTCTGAAGAGGCCAGGACAGTTTGACTCCTTTAGAGTGTGGGCTCAGCAGTGCACAAGGCTCCTGCGTGCTGAGCTGTGCTGGGGCTGGGCACCCAAACACCAGGAACACATCCCAGGTGCCACAGGAGGGGGAAGAGCAGTGCCCCTGGAGCTGCTGGCCCTGCTCTGAGCTCTGCAGCCCAGCCCAGCCCAGCCCCAGGGGTGCCCAGTTGACATTCCTTGCCCAGCTCAGGGCTGGAGCAAAGCATCTGCCCACACAAAGAAATAAGCTTGTTATTGCTGCTAGAAGAGCAGCTAAAAACAGCAGCGAAGGGAAAACCAGACTCTTCTGTGTCTGCCACGGAGCTGAACCAGCTCTTATGGACCGCAGAGCCCGTTCTTCAGCATTTTCCTCTACCAGGGCAGCTCTTATGGGCTGCAGAGCCCGTTCTTCAGCATTTTCCTCTACCAGGGCAGCCCTTATGGGCTGCAGAGCCCGTTCTTCAGCATTTTCCTCTACCAGGGCAGCTCTTATGGGCTGCAGAGCCCGTTCTTCAGCATTTTCCTCTACCAGGGCAGCCCTTATGGACTGCAGAGCCCGTTCTTCAGCATTTTCCTCTACCAGGGCAGCTCTTATGGGCTGCAGAGCCCGTTCTTCAGCATTTTCCTCTACCAGGGCAGCCCTTATGGGCTGCAGAGCCCGTTCTTCAGCATTTTCCTCTACCAGGGCAGCCCTTATGGACTGCAGAGCCCGTTCTTCAGCATTTTCCTCTACCAGGGCAGCCCTTATGGACTGCAGAGCCCGTTCTTCAGCATTTTCCTCTACCAGGCTGTGGTGCCTGGCCAGCCAGGCTGGCCCTGAGCGTGGACCCCAGTCTGGGGGGATGAGATGGAGAGATGCCCAGCAGCACAGGACTCCTGGCACCCCAGAGGAGCTCCCTGCTGCTGTGCCCAGCGTGGTCTCACAAAGCTCTCCAGGAGCTGGAGAGGGAGGATGAGACTGCAATGCAAAGTGCTATCATTGCTGTATTAGCCTCAACTGAAATGTGCTACATAAGTGCAAATTGCTGTTATAAATCATAAACATCAAAAGGCCATAAGTGCCTAATAATGGCCTAAGTGGCTAATTTGTTTTATGTGCTACTGGAAGAAGCACCGTAAAGATATGGAACAAAAAATTTCCCTCATTGTGGTTTGGCCTCTGATACCAAGAAAGGCTGGAAGGGGGTGGGAGCAAAGTGCTGCTCTAGCACATATTCAGGAGCATTTCATATCAAAGCCTGTAATTAAAAACACAGCACAAACCCCTGCCAGAGCCTGGTCCCTGTAGAAGGGAAATGTGGCCAGTGCTGGGGGTGACCCTATGGGAGTGGGTGAGTGGGGCAGCTGCTGCTGAGCAGGACAGAGATCAGTGGCACCATCCCAAACTGTGAGCGATTATTTGTGAAAAGAGATGCGGAGGTGTGGTGGCCACTGGGCCCTGCCTCTGGCACTGCTGAGGTACATAAGTGGGTGTGATGCCCGCCCTATTCCCCTGCTCGACACTGTGTCTCTGCAGGGACCCAGCAAGATCCCCAACACCATCCTGAGCTGGGCTGAGGGACACCATGGCCTGGCCTGGCTCCTCTGCACCTCTTTCTGAACGTGGCAGTCTCCTTTCCCCACCCAAACAACAACTGTGTGCCCTCCATCTGCCTTTTAATTGCTCTGGGACTTTTGGGGTTATGTGGTGCTCTAAAGGCTCTTTCTGGCCGGCTGGCTCTGCTTGTGAAATTAGCCTTGAAGAACCACAAATACCCTAATCCAGCCCTGCTGTGCCCTGCAGATATTTTCCTCATGCAATTCTTATGCTCTTCAGGTCAGAGCTGCCTTCCTGCTCCCTTGGCCCAGGAGAGGCTCGTGCTGGAATTCTGGAAACTTAGATTTGCGGATTTGGGTATATAGTAGTATATGTGAAGCAAGATGGAGGATTTTGGGCATTGTCTGAGTCCTTCTTCACCACCTTTTTCTTCCTTCTTCATGGTTTTGGGTGTTTTTTCTAATTGGGTGAAAAAGGTCTGCATTGCAGCCTTGGGTGGTCATTATTGGGTCAAAATATAAATAATAGAGGTGTCACCTCGTTATTGGGTGATTAATGCTTAAATAACCTTGGAAAGAGTTAGAGGTGCTCCATTTTACCTCCTTTCTCTGACTTGCCAGTTAGAGCTCACGGCTCATGAGTCTGTAAATAGATGAGAAATAATAAACATCCCAGTCCAAACACAAACTGTGACTCCTGTGTATTAATCCCAACCTTGGCAGAGAAAAAGAAGCCAGAACCATCACAAATGGTGCCCCGTGTGAGGATCTAACTCACGACGTTCAGAGTGTTCCACGCCCAGCTCAGCTGATGGGGTTTTGCTGGTGGAGCAGAGGAGGTTCCTGCAGGAACTCCTGAGCCCTGCAGGGACCAAGCCCACTTTTAGGATGCAACATATTGAACTCATCTCTTGGTCCAGAGACCTGGCCATGGCCCAGCAGAGCCCAGATGAAACCCCTCAGCACTGGGCAAACCCCCTCGTGGCCACCTGGGTGCAACATCCCATGCAGCTGGTTTATCAGGGATGAGCAAAACCAGCCTTTCCTAATAACATACCTGCGCATGTCCCCTTCTTTCTGCCCCAATGGATCCCACTTTCTGCAGATACTTTGGCTCTGATTCACAGTAAAATCCTGGTGTCCCTCTCTAATTGCTGCAGAAGAATTCCCCCGGGTGTCTTTGGTGGAGGAACGTGAGCAGAATAACGTGTTTTGTCATGGTGCTGCAGCGAGGATGTTGTGATGGCAGGAGAGAAACATCAGGCCATGGCAAGGACCAGGATCCATCCACATGCCCTTGTATCCCAGATGGATCATGTGGGGATTGTTCCCAGCACAAGGAATTAATTCAGCAGTATTTCAACTCAGGTAAAAATGATTTAGAGTACAAACGGTGCTGCTTTCCTGTAATGCACTGCCCTGCACAAAACCCTGGAGGGAATGGCTCAGGGAATAGCCCTAATTGGTCTGTTCCTCTTGTGATATCTGTGATAGTGTGGAGGAAGAAAAAAACCTCTTGATCCTGAAATAAACATATGCCAATAAACAGCATTTTAAGAAATCATTTCTTTGATGCTTATCACTTCCACAGCACATGTTCAGTGGGCTCTACAAACAGGAAGCACAGGCTGTGGCTGACCTCTGCACGCCCAACGAGAGGGGCAGAGCTTTATTTGTCACCTTGGTGGGGGCATGGGAAAAAACCCAAATCCAGCTTTTACAGCTGCGTGTGAAGGCACAGAGAGAGAGAGCTCTGTGAGCTTTGCAAGTGGCTGAATGGCAGGGCTGGACCTGGCAGCTTTTGTGGCAGTGGTACAGAGTGAGCGTGGACACCAAGCTGTCCCCTCTGTGGGCAGGTGAGTCACAGCTGTGCCTTCAGTAGGACATAACCCTGGAAATGGAAAGTGGCTTTTCCTCCACCAGCCCACTCAACACAGGGAAAAATGGGAGATGCAGTGTGCGTTCAGATTTCTGAGTAGAAACCACTGAGGTGATCTCCTGTGCTAGCTCTGGTGGTCCTCAGACCCTCTTTGAGGCAGTTGAAGGCATTAACCCAAAGAAACCTACCCCGTGTTGTTTGCTGGGCTGTTGGTTGGGCTTGGGGCAAAGTCAGGCTGCCACAAGAAAGAAAATGTCTATTGAGCACAGTCAGCCTGAAGTGAGCAGGAGATAAGAGAGTGGTAGGCAGAGAGGATGGGGCCTCACTGTGGACGAAGCAAACCTTTCTGAGCAGAAGGAAACAAGACCCTTCTGATATTTGCATGTGATGCAGCAGAGCTGTCAGCAAGGACAAGACTGGAAAAGAAAGTGAGAGACTGCCTGTGCTCCTGGGGAACGCCAGGCCTGGCTGTGTTTCAGTCCATTTGGCTGCTTCAGCACCTCCTGTAACAAAGCAGTTGATGTGAGAGCTCTACAAACCCAAGCCCAGGGGCAGGGAACCCAGCCCTGCAGAATGTGCTGCTCTGCCAGAACTGCAGCTCAGCACCACCATGGCCAGGGGCAAGGGCACCTCACAGGGCCTCCTGGCCCCTGGACACCTGGAGGCACAGGCAGGGTCATTTCCCACTCCCTGGAATACCTTAGCGTGCAAAATGGATTCCTGTCTGTGCGATGTCAGTTCCCAACATCTTGAAACCGCCAGTTGATGTTATTTTATTATATTACAAACTGTAAGTAATAAACCATATGTAATGTACTTTATTGCTGCTTTTAAGCAGAAATAACTAATTATTGATCTGTTTGTTAAATGACAGTGCACGTGTTATGTTCTGACAGCAGGGACAAGGCAAGGGTCAGTCCATGGACCCAAGAGCAGAGTTTCTTCCTCCTCTGCACTGGGAGCATCTTTCTCATGGCTGCTCCCCAGCCACAAAGCCATCACCTCTGAGCTGGCTCAGCCCTCCTGCCCTGCTGGGAGCTTTGCAGGGTGTGTCTGGCTGGCCATGAACACCTGCACCAGGTTTCACCAGTGCACCCATACCTGTGGGCTGAAGTTTTGGAGAGGCCAGAGGTGTCCTGGTGCTTCCTGCTCATCCTGGCCCTGCCTGCCAGGAGGCTGGTGCTACGTGATGAAGCACCAGATGATGAGCTTTTGTTTCGGACACCTGGCAGTGACCTGGTGTAGGCTGTTTATGAGGTCTTTGTCAGGGTGCATATATTCAGTTCTGCAGCCCTGGTTGCCCTATGGAGTTACATACAAATTGCTGACTCTCCATTCAGTGGAAGTGTCTCGTGAAAAAATGCAACAGGACAGAGATGTGTGGTGCGCCTGTCCTGCCTGGAGCCTGCCATTTCCCTGGGGCAAAGCAGAGGCAGTGGGTGCCAGCCCCTGCCTGCTCTGAGCTACAGGCACCGAGGGCAGCAGAGCCACTGAGGAAATTTCTTCACCCTGGGATAACCAAGCAGGCCCTGCTGCTGTCCACTCCTCCTTTTCCTCTTCCTCTGCTCATCTCCATCCCTGCCCTGCGGGATAGCTGCCCTTTTTTCTCCTTTCCCATCTGTGTGCTGGGCTGCTGATGGTGCCTGAGCTCATCCCCACGTGCTCCTGCTGCTGCTCTCTCCCCATGGCCCGTGGCCCGTAGCCTGGTGACATTTGCTTCTTCACTTCTTTACTTTTGGATCAGTAAGTACCATGAAAGCACCATCCAACCCGCCCAGCCCCCTCAGCAGTGCCAGGAATGAACTGGCACTAATAGAATTTCATATCAAATGAGATTACCCTTCTCCCCCATTAGGCACACTTCTCTTCCAGGGACAGTGGCAATGCGGGGACGCAGCAATTCCTTCAACCAAAACCTGTCTTCAGAAGTGGCTTTTAAGGACGCCAGGCAGTTCCAGGCTGTGGCCGGTGCGGATGCCGTGAGGCTGAGGAACGGCAGGACTTGGCCCGGGCTGGGGCTGGATTGATGACACCTGTCTGCCTGTTTCACATGCGATTGCCTCCAAACAGCCCCTGCTCCCGGCTGTCACAGGCGCCTGTTGGTCCTGAGCGCCATCCCCCGCTGGGGGGACAGCCCCTGGCCGTGGCTGTGACCTCCGAGGGGTGTCTGGCTGGGGCTGTGCTGCTCAGCGTTCCCGTGCCCTCCTTTGCTGATCGGTGAGGTCCCTTCATCACCTGCAGGGCAGTCCCTGTGTGCCGGCTCTCCTCTGAAGACACGAGTGCCTTTGCTGAGACAAACCCGTGTGATAGTTTAGAGATGATTTGATGAGGGAGCAGCTCTGGGAAGCAGCCCAGGCAGGGCTGAACCAGCACAGGCTCTTCCACACCCTGCCTGAGGCAGCAAATGCAACCAGTGCCGTGACAGGTGCTGTGACACTAACCTCCCCTTATCTCGGGAAGTGAAAACTATGCAGGAAAAGTTGTTTCAAGGCCACAAAGTCACTCCATAGGTCTGAGGCAGGCGTACATCCTCTGTGGTAACGCCTGATAACTCCCAGGACAAGTAATTTCGCACGGAGCTGCCACGAGCCATTTGCACCTTTTGACCGGAGGGCCAGGGGCTGCTGCTTGGGGTGGATGGATGCCGGCTTGCCGGCAAAAAGATTTCAGGATCTCATTTCAAGTGCTTTCAGCTCCTGCCAGACTGCCGAGAACAGAAGGAGGGTTTTTCACACTCGTGTTGTTAAACTGTGACGCTCCCAGGATGTTGCAAAGGATTTCACAGGCAGGTAAGATCACTCGCAGATCCACCAGTGCAGCTTCTGACCAAGCAGGGCCGTGCCTGGGGCTACAGGAGAAGAGCTCAGGCTGCACCTTCCCCTTGCTGCTGCTGCTGCTCTGCTGGCAGCCTCTCCCACTCTGCATGCTCGGGGCAGGGCGCCGAGCAGGCTGTCCAGCTCTGACCTGTTCATTGGGATCACACAGTGCCGGATTGAAAGATCAGACATTTGGATGTTTTGACAATCATCCCCATTAGAATTCCTAAGAGCACTCAGTACGTCCATGGTGTCAGAGTGGTCAGAAGAAATCGCTCGTTGCCTTCCCCGTGGACAGGACACAGGTCTGTTTTTCTTTCTTCAGCTTATGGGTAAAAACCAGAATTTTCGTTGTCTGTGAATTGTCAGAGGAAAATACACACAATGATCCTGGCCCAGGGGCAGGACCCTGCAGACTGCAGCCTCTGCAGCTCCATCAGCCACAGTGAGCTGTTGCTCCCTTGGTCCTCCTTGGGCAACTGACCACGAGAACCTGGTCAGGACACGGCAGCTTTTCCTCCACATGAGGTTTTTGGTTGGCCATTGGTTCAGTACTGGGCCAGAGGGTCCCTCTGCGTTGGTGATTCTTGCATGGATCCACCCGACTCCCCTTAGGTGCTCTCCTTAACTGCAGGGTGTGCCTCATCCCCGGATTTGTCAGCCTCGTGGCCCAGCTCCAGCTGAGTACATTATCCTGCTTACCTTGAAAAGGAAAATAATCCCATGGATTTGCTCTTGCCTTGCTGGAGATTACTGGGCGTTAGGCTGTGGGTTGGCTAAAGGGTTTCTGTATTATTTGGAGATAGAGTGATGGTTTAGTGCCAGGCTGACAGCTCCTGGCATAAAGATGCTGCCATAGCATCTCTCCTGGCCTTTGCCATGGATCAGCTTTACTTCTATGGATTGGTTTTACTCACAAAATCAGAACTTTGCTCCTCAGACCATCCCTGGCAGTCTCAGGGGAAGCCCAGAGGACTCTGTCCTCAGAGGCATGCTGGTGGAAATTCCTGTGCCAAGCAGTGGGGGGATCTTTCATCTTCATCTCTGTGAGACCTTCGGTGCTTCAGCTCCTTGCTGCAGTGGGAAAGAAGGGTTAAAATGTGGGAGCAGGGAAGGGAAAGGTCAGTTATGTAAAGCCACTTTCATGTACTTAGGAGAAGAGTGGTAACAGGAGAGCTGTTAAAATTTTTTATAGCTAGCACCAAACAACACTGGTGTTAAAAATCATGGAACTGTTTAATAGCAAGTGGAGGTGTACATTACTTAATTAGAGGCATGCAGCAGTGAAGCCAATGGAGAGATATTATTTTAGTCTTTTTTTCCAGAGGGCATATCAAGTCTACTCACGAATTAATAAACAGATTGTAAAGCCTAAGCAAGCATATTAGGGAAGTGCACGTGTGTGTACTGGGTCTATAGACTGGGGCTATGCACACTTGTTTGTTTGTTGCCATTGCATTTGAAATATGTTCCTTGTTTTCCATATAGACCTCAGCGGAAGAATTATAGCATATTGGGTTTTTGCAAAGGCTCTAATTAAGATCTTCAGAGTTGATGTGTGTTTACTGAAAAAATATGGCATAAATGAGACCTAAACCAGCAGCACTCAATTAACCCGTGAGTGGTAAGGTGCAGTGGCTGTCACCTCAGAGCCTGCCTTTGGTGCATGGTAAGAGGAACAAAAATCACAGGATTGCCTCCACTTCTCTCACCCTCTGATTTAAGTTATCATTGAAAAGGTATTTTTGAACTGCTAAAAGCTGTCTACAGTTTAATACACATCTCTGGCCTCTCTCTCAGCTCTCCTAGCTGCTGTTAAAGGTAGTTAGATTATGAGGAAATGTTAGCTCACCCGGAGGTGATCAGCAGTAGGACAGATGTGGACTTTAAGGAGGGCCCATCCTGTCTGTGAAATGACGTTTCCCCCAAATGGAGCTGCTGGAGTTGCTCTGATGAGGACAGCATCAGCCTTTTAAGCCTCAGTAAGGCTACTCTCCCTTAGGCATTTTCCTAACCCAGTTCGATTTTGCCCCTAACACTGGTTTGATTCCTTTTTCAAACCAACTCGTGCACCTTCTTTAATTCCCACTTTGCGCTGCCCAGCCCCATCCATGCCCGAGCTGTGCCTCACAGGAACCCGTGGTGTTCATTAGCAGGCAGGGAGCTTCCAGCCTGGGCTCCTGCATGGCTCCAGCTCTCCTGACTCGCTCCCTCCACTCTGCTCTCCTAGTTTGTATTTTAATACCAACAATGAGGACAAATTATAGCCAAAAGTCTGTCCTTAGTGGGTATCTCAGTGTCCGCGGTTTCCCCCAGCAGGTGCAGGCTTGCAGCCCTGCCCAGGGCTCCTCCTCGGCCAGTGCTCTCCTCCACCTGGAGGAGTGGCAGAATTGATGAAACATTGACTCTTTAGAGTTACCTGACAAGTGATTCTCCTTTGAACCATTCCTGATGTTTTCATATATGTTGCTATGCAAGGACTCACCCTTAAGTGAAAAGACTCTGATCAGAGTGTGCAAACTATCAAAGTTTAGAAGCAGATGAAATGGTAAGAATTGATTTGATTTATTTTTTACTACTTCTTCATTACCACCTTACCATTCCTCATCACTTCAGATGGAAATTATCTCCAGGGAATTTTTACATTGCTTTGAAGAACAATATTGCAGTATGAAAAAATGGAAAACATCAAGAAATGAACTGCAGCAGTGTTTATATATTCTTTACACAGATAATTACCAAAATACTTCTGGATATGGTTTATTAAGGTGACTCCAGTACTCCTCTATTCCTGGCACAAGGCACTCCTCACACGGCCCAGGCTGCAGGGAAAGACCAATGGATTGCACCTCAGAAAAGAGACAAAAGATGAATGGCAGACCGTGTCTCTTTAGCTTGGCTGGGGCCAGCCCCACAAGCAAGGCAAGTAATGAAGATAACAATGAATGAAGGATGCAAAACTGAAAATACTCCTCCCGTGTTCCTATTGATCTTCCAGCAAAGGCCACATTCCTGACATTTAAAATGGAGATATAATTTTAATGCAGTGGCCCTCCCTGGGCTGCACTGAAGCAATTTAGGTCACGGAGATTGACAAAAACCCTTTCTGCAGCCTCAACCCAACCAGCTCCAGTGCCAAACACCCGTTTGGCCAGTGCTCTTGGAGAAGGCTGCTGGGAGCCAGGGCACCGGGGAGCACTTGGCACTGCACGAGGAGAGTGGTGCTGAGCTGATGGCAGGAGAGTTTTCTCTGTGACTGGAAGATGATCCAGAGGGGAAGGAGATCACTGCCCTGTCTTGGAGCTCCCCCAAATTCCCCTTCAGGGGGACATGGCCATCAGCAGCCACCACTCACCCAAGCAGACCTTTCGTCCACAATCACGGCCTTTCAGCAGAGCTTGGAAGAGTCAAACCCCCAAAGCTTTACCCTTTTTGGGTGTGGGATGTGGTGGAGGAGCTCAGCAGAGAGCTCGGCCCCTGACACCACCCCTGGTGAAGGCTGGTCGGGTGCAGCTTCTGGCCTTTGGCTTTGTGAGTGAGACAGAGGAGCCCAGGATTAGGCTACAACGTGTTGGGATTATTTTAATAACTGCAATTTTTCTTTTAGAAGAGAAGTATTTTTTTGCTTTCATCCTAGAAACTGGAACTAATTTTACATGTGTGGTCCAATTAACTATTAATTTGCCTCATTAACTGCTGACACTTATGCCTTTACTTTGTATCACATATACACTTGTGTTCCCATAGTCTTAAGCCTAAGAAGCTTGTCTGGAAACCATGAATTAAAGCAACATGAAGGTGTTAAAGAGTTACCTATCTTAGCAACAGCCTCGGGAAGCTCTGGAAGAGAAAGCATCATAAAAATGAAAAAAATTTTATGCACAGTATCTAAAACTCTTTTATTTTAATAATAAAATCTCCAGTTAATTCAAGAAGCTTCCTTCTAGAGAACTGACCAGGATAAAACCATATTTGATTTTCAGTGGCAGCAGGACCATGGAGGGCTGGGAGAACCCACCCCTGGAATATTTCTTCACCCTCCAGGCTTCCAGTCTGTATCATATGCACAGCGCTGTTGCCTTAAGGCTTTTTTCATGCAGCTCTGCAGGGAGTAACACCTTCTCCACACCCTGTCCAAGCTGATTAAGTGTCTGCCTTGGCACAGCGAGTGAGCAGGTCTCAGCCTAGGCTATCCAAGGACAAGACACTGACTCCAGGGCTCTCCCCAGCTTTGTGCCAGCTCAGCCCTGTGGACACCAGGAGGAACCGACACTACACAAGTGCCTCAATTCATCCTTCTGCCAAGAGAAGCAGCACTTCCCAGTGCTGTGGTGTAAGATGCTTTGGAAAGGCAGCCTGCTCTTCCCTGGCTGGGTGTGCCCTGGCTGCCTCTGCAGCAGAGTCAGCCTGAGCCTGATGTTTCTCTGATCGGGGTGTTTAGGGACATGGTGGATGCAGCAGTGCTTGATTTACTGTTGGGCTTGATGATCTTAAAGGTATTTTCCAACCTAAATGGTTCTATGGTTCCACATGCACAGGCAGTGACAGGCAAACATCTGTAATGGTGCCCTGGACTAGAGAAGGGTGTCCTGGAATTACAGTGAAGGAATGACAGAGACCTGCTGGAGTGAGGCTAGAGGAGGCCACAAAGATTATCAGAGGGATGGAGAACATGTCCTGTAAGGCTCTGGGATGGGGATTGTTCAGCTTGGAAAAGACAAGGCCCCAGGGAGCCCTTAGAGCACAATCAAGTATGTAAAGGGAGCCCGTAAGAAAGATGAGGACAAACCTTTTAGCAGGGCCTGGGTTAACAGAACAAGGGGGAATGGTTTTAAACTAAAAGGTGGTCGAATTAGATTAGATATTAGGAAGAAAGTCTGGACTATGTGCAGGGTGAGCCCCTGGCACAGGGTGCCCAGAGCAGCTGTGGCTGCCCCTGGATCCCTGGCAGTGTCCAAGGCCAGGCTGGACACTGGGGCTTGGAGCAGCCTGGGACAGTGGAAGGTGTCCCTGCCATGGCACGGGGTAGAATGGGATGAACTGTAAGGTCCCACTCCAACCCAGCCCATTCTGTGATTCTGTGCTGAGAGATTTAACCACAAATGTAAGTAATGCTTTAACATGTACAGGCAGGAATAAAAACGAGAACAGAAGGGTAAAACACCCCCTGTGAAATTCTGTGATTCCTGTTCTGTCGAGGGTCAGGTGAGGTTAGCACACTGTTCCTGCCAACCAGAAATCAGGTGAAGCACAGCTTCCTCCACAAACCTGTGCCTTAAAATACACCTCAGCTATTTATGTTTGGGTCTGGTACCCACCTGCCTGTAAGTGTTGCCTGACAGCTCGTTCAGCGACATATGGTGTAATTTTGAAATGTGCTCCTTCATTTGAACATACCTTTGGATATTTCTCAATGCCAGTTGGGTGCTTGCTGATGTTGCTATACTGTGCAGTGGAGTATGTGACAAAATGGACTGGTTGTGGACACTAGTGCCAAAGCTGATCAAGCCAGCACTGATCCTTACTCCATGCCACTTTCACACTAGTGCAGCTCAGCTAAATTAAACTGCATTGCTCCACTGGATTTTCATTGACTTAAGTTAATTATACAAGCATTGAGGAGGTATAAAAGAGTGAAAATCAAGCCCACTTAAAGAAAAAGCAGAGTAGATATTTCTTTAGGAGGGATCTGTTAATAATCCAATGGATACCTTTTATCCTGTGCATTGATCTTCTTCTTGTGAGAACTAACTTGAAGTTAATTTCCAAATTACCTGACCTCAAGCAGTTAAAATATTGCAATATAAAGAGTTAAAATTCAATTGATAAACCAGTACTGGTCAGAATATTTGATTAATGTATGACACTTCCTTGACAGGAGTGTGAATGCAGGGAGTTTCCAGCATGAAGGGAAAGGTGCTCTCTGGAGGAACAGGATGCAGAGTCCCTGAAGGGTGGCAGAGCACACCTCTTCTGGTGCTGTACTGAGACCTGCTGGGTGAGATTATCCTGGGGTTTTTGGGAACAAAGGAAGGGGAAGGTAAGGGCTCTAGGTGACAGCACTCGGTCCCTGCCTGGCAGGGAGTCATAGGATGGTTTGGATGGAAGGGGCTTAAAGCTCATCCAGTTCCAATCCCCTACGCTAAGCAGGGATGCCTTCCACTGGACCAGGTTGCTCCAAACCCCATCCAGCCTGGCCTTGGACACTTCCAGGGCTGGGGCAGCAGTGGAAACCAACAGTGATGAGAAAACTTGGAAGATGGAATTGAAATACTTGCAGGGAGCAAAGGCTTTGAGGAGCTGCTGTCCTGTGATTCGGGACAGAACTCCATCCCTCTGTACCACATTTGCAGGCCGCACTGTGAAAATAAAGACATCTCATGAGACAGCTCTGTCCTGTAATGAATGTCCAAACCAGCACAATTTCCCCAGGACTTTTGGGCAAAGATGTTGTCCACACCCAAGAAAAAAAAAAAAATTCACTGAAGATGAGGGTTGCCTCCCAGAAATGGAAAGAGAGGAGCTCGACTCTTCTACCAGCTGTCGGTGCTGATATTATTGCGTGTAGGAGCAGCTTGTACGCAGCATCTCTTTACAATGGTAGCAGGGAAGCTGGAATGTTGTTATATCAGACTATCAAGTTGTTATGTTGGATTACATATAATGCTATCACAAATGACAGAATGCTTGCCTCCCATCAAAAATTTAAAGAGCAATAGACCTCTTTTCAGCTGTCATTGCTGATAACATTTTATGCACAAGTTTATTCAAGCTCAAATAGAGATGCAGCCTGTCAATAAAGAAGCCCTGGCAGATTAGGTATCGAGTATATTAAAGCTAACAGTACTAATGTGACTGTGCAGCCTAATCTGACATTTTAAAACTGTGACAAAATGAACCCTCCAAGTCCTCCCCAGCCGTCGCAGCAGGGCACGTTCGCGGCTGGGTTTTATGGAGTGGAAACCAGAGCAGGAGAAATGAGGCAGGCTGAAAACCACAGAAAGGTCGGCAAGGCTCGCTTCCCGGGAAACACAGCGGATGTCTTCCCTTCCTCTCGCTCTTATCTCATCTGCTCTGCTCCTCTCTTCCAGAAAAGTGGGTAGAGCAACAAATAATGGCCCTAAATTGCGGCAGAGGTGACACAGATTACACATTAGAAAAGCACTCGAGGGCAGGAAGGGTTCAGCACTGGAGGAGATTGCTGGAAAGGGCGTAACACCTCCGTCATTACAAGGCTTTAAGAAGGGGTTAGGGAAACATCTGCCAGCAATGAGGAGGGGTGGCTGATTTTGCTTTGGAGACCCAACGCTACTTTGTGCCATTCACTTTCCTGTTCTCAAAAACAGCCACGGCTTTCTACTGCCAGCAGAAAGGGCATGTGAGCGCCTGTGTGCTGGAACTGTTTGCACCAAAAATAGCCTATTGAAATCAATAAGGAGTTGTGGTTTTACAACAGATGGCCTGGTTATGCTCCCCTTTCCCCCTGCCTACTCTTATAAGAGGTCTCAGCAGCTGCTGCTGATCTTTTGAGGGATGCAAAATCAGGAGAAAGTCTTTCCCAGGCCTGGGAAAGTGGAGCATCCCGAAATTTGAATCTGTCCTTTGCAGCTGGCAAATATTCACATGGACAACTTGATCTTCAAGAAAGACAGTCTGTTCCTGGCAATCTGTACATTGCAACTGTGGTGTCTTCATGCTGTGCTTGGTGATAAAACACCAGCCTCCACAGTTTGATAGCTCCAGCTAAAATCCAATTCTGTATGCGACACCTCCCTTCCTGGGGAGGGAAGGGGAACACCAAGGGCTGCTGAGAGGCTGGAGCTTGGGCATGTGAGGGCTCACGGGCTCCTCACTGCAGTGAAATATCTCTGTGGGTTTGGGGCAGGGTGAGACAGCCTCAGACAACACCAGCACCAGGGCAAAGCCTTTCTCTCCTGCAGGCCAGAGCTGCTCAGAGGAGTGGTGGAAAGAAAAGTCACAGAGAAACCTACAGGCTGCAGGCAGGGCTCCCCCAAACAGCCCTCAGGGCTCCCCCAAAGAGCCCTCAGGTTTCTCTGGCTCTTCACTGTCTGTGTTTTAAGGAAAAAAAATATTTTGAAAAATAATGACAATGTCTCTCAGAAAATAATGAGTTCCTTCCAGTTAGCTGCTGAATTGTTTACTGCTGTAGCTGAATAATAACAGCACATCAAAGACAACTGCTGTAATTAAAAGATTTGTGAACATAGGTTAACAAATTAGTGTATCATAATGTGCAATTGTCTAATTAGGACAAAAATGCTAGTTCCACGTAAAAGACCAGTAAGATGAAATTATAAGGGAGAAAATAAGATAGACAACAGCATTGATACTACAGAACATTGGCAAAGATGTTATCTGTGACTTTTGAATGGTATCACTAACACCCCAGGGGGATCAGCATTTTTGTGGATTCATTTACAGAGAAATTCAGTCTGCCGTATGAATCCCATGAGCTGGTTGAGGACTCCCATGAAAAGACTAAATTTGTCACTGACTGTTCTAAGCATTTTTCATTCTTTCAGCACTCAGAAGACCTAGGAGCAGCGACACTGTGGCTGCGTACACCCACGAGAGCTCCAAACCCAGATGTGACAGAAGGAGATATATGACATTCCCAGGGTCACTGGTGAACATTGAGGCGGAGTGGGAGGAATCCTGTTGCTCAGTCAAAGCTAAAGGCAAAAGTCCTCTTGAGTTCAGTGGATTGAGAATTTCATTTGGAGAGATGAAGGCCAGTGCTTGCCCACAATGAGGAACAGATGGCAGAGTGAGTTTGGCTCTGATTCAAGCACCAGGAGGAACTTCCACGGTGTCCGGAGAGTTCAGAGCACAGATGCTGAGCTCTCCAGACAACCCTGCTCTCCCATCAGCATGGATATTCCTGAGTGCTGAGTCCCCTGCAGATCTGCCTTAACTGGAGCTGAGCCCCTGGGAATCAGCTCTGTGCAGGGTCTGGGCTCAAAGCCAAACCCTTCATTCCTCTGTGCCCTTTGCTGTTGGTCCGTTAGGAATGTGTGGCAGGGCACAGAGTAAGAGTCAGATTCTGAAAGCTCCTGTTGAGTGGTTTCACCCAAATCAGCCAGAGTCCCTGCGTGGGACAGTTCTGGCTTCTTTTTCTCTGCCAAGGTCAGGATTGATACACGGGAAATGAAGGTTTTGAGTTTGGACCTGGATGTTTATTATTTCATATCTCCTTACAGACCCATGAGCCGTGAGCTCTAACTGGCAAGCCAGAGAAATGAGGTAAAATGGAGAACTTCGCTATCTCTACCAGGTCTTTTCAAGGACAAACCGTCCAATTCTGAAATGCCACCTAAATTATTTTTACTTTAAACCAATAACTACTTGCAGTCTGCAATGCGGACACTATACACCAATTACAGAAAACCACCCAAACCCATGAAGAAGAAGGAAGAAGGTGAAAAAAAGAACAACAAATCTCCACCCTAACATCTCCATCTTGTCCCACATATATTAGATATATCAAAATCTTAAAATCTAAGTTTCCAGAATTCCAACACCTGCACAATCCCTGAGAAACAGTTAAGAGCCCTAGAGCCTGGTGTATACACAGGGGAGGATAAAATAGGTCCAGACACATGGATACAAAATCACCACAGGGCTCCTCACCCCAGTCAGGAAGAGGCAGAATTGCAAAGCACTGGGCATACAAAGAAAGAGATGCTCTCATCCAAGAGCAAAGGTAAAAGGCATGAGAATAAAAAACCTGGAGTGGTAGCTGCCCCAAGTGGATCACAGGAGGAACTCGAGTCACACTGGAGGGAAAAGATGCACATGGTTAGAAAAGCAACTGTCATTTATCATCTTTATTCCCAGTAATGACACTGCAAGCCTCCACTCCATCTTCAGGAAGAGCACACAGCCAACTTTTGCACGAGTTAATAGTAGGGCTTGAACATGCAATCTTCTGCATTACACCTCCTGTACCTAATGTACCAGATGAGCTTCATTAGCCCGTGGCTGCGCCGGCTGCCTCCCTGCGTTCTGGCAGCTGCTGGAGAGACACACATGGCAAACGCTGCAGCAGTGACCGACCTTGCCTGAGCCAGCAGAGCCCTGCCCCTCCTTGGGGCTCAGCTGTCTGGGCAGCTCTGAAAGGAGAGCACAGTCCAAACCCCATCGAACAGCTCAAAAAGGGCTATTTCTGGTGTTTTCTCACCCTGCTCCGGGCTCTTTAAAGCCCCAGGGTCCCTGTCACCCTCCTGCAGGGTGGGCTTGAACAGCCTCACTTGGGAGCAAAAGCCCAGCACCAGAGGCCCTGCAGCTGCTCTGAGCATCTGTCAGAGCAGCAAAGATCCTTCAGGTGAGCTCAGCTTGTCTTAAAACCAGTAACGTTACAAAACACACACATTAATAATCAAGGATTCTATAAGTGTTTTGTTTGTGTCTTTTATTTATATGTACATATGTATGAGCTGGAGTACATTTTGTTTTGCTTTGAGAAAACAAATTTTAAATTGCTGGTGGGGTATTTTCTCAAAGCTATTTTAAATGGAAAAACACACCTTTCTGAGAAAACAAGAGTATTTTTATGAGTTTCTTCTTCCTACCAGTAAACCCTGAATATGACAAGGATTGGGGAACATAAAAATTTGTCAGAAGGCACAAAGCTTTGAATTGTCTCAAAAGGGCTTTTTTGTTTCCTCTTGATTTGGGAAATAGTTGTTAATCGCTGCCTAATTTTCATTTTAATGAGGCCATATTGATAGGACTAGATTCCATATGAAAGACAAACACAGCAACTGAACTCCATGCAACAGTTTTGGGCAAAAATTGAAACCATGGGAATAAACACAAACACACGAGTGTTTACACAGTCAGAGCCTTAAAAGCTAATGAGCAGCAAATAAATCAAAACTCTACCTGAGCAAACTGGGGTCTGGTGGAGGAAAAAGCCCAGTGGTTCAGGAGATCTTTCTGCTGGTCAGCTTTATACATGGAGCCTGGTGCCTTCTGCAGTAAAGCTCAGGCTCTCTGGTGCCCAAATTGGTGAATTGTTTCTGCTGCTCCTCTGAACCCAGCACACTCCTGCTGCAGCCTCTGCCTGCAGAGAGCACAGGGAGCTGCTGGGGCCACAGGTACTGCATCTACCAAAGGGAATACTCACTGTTCTTTATGGATATGTGTGTCTTAGTCCAGTGGAATAATGTTTATTTCCCATCTGAGATGAAGAGTTACATCCTTTGTGAGTTGATTCTGGTCTGTGAGTAAACTAGGAGAGTCATAAACTAACTGGGTTTTGTTGGGGAATTTTTTGGCCATATGTACCAATTAAAGGTGATTTATCTTTCTTTTTTCTACCTCTCAGATTTTAGAATGTTTCAGGTAGATTTCTTAATAAAGCGAATTGGAGAATATAGTACATGTTTTAGCACAAATCAGCTTCCTGTTTTTGCCTGAGCAAAAAGACTGACAAAACCAGATTCCAAGAAGTCTCTGTAAGCATACATGTAGCCTTGGAAAGGGTCCTACTTTGTAACAATCCTGTAATAAAATAGAGAAGCTGCAGACACATCGACAACACAAAGCCCTTCAGTTTGTGTCCCTGTGTGGTTTGTATAACCTGTACTGTGAGTGACAGGATCCCCAGACCCTTGGGAAAACTTCCAAAAAAGTAAGGAGCTGTTTGAAAACATGGGCTAACTCTAGCCACCCTTGATGAAGACACTGAAGTTATGCAAGTTCTATGAAAATTAGGGAAGTGTAGAAGAGACAGACCCTGTTATAAGTCACTCCTTATGGGAATTGGGAAATCCAGGTGGACAGAATTGCTGGAAATCATATTTCATTAGCTCTGCTGCTCAGGCTTCTTGAGTTTTCTATATAGGTCAAAGCTTTTCATAACTGAGAAGCTGTCTTAGCTGTTTCTTTAGTCGGGATCTGAAAAATAGTAGAGGTAACACTGCTCTCAGACCAAGACCATTCTCAGTTCAGGGGCAGCTCAGCACAGAAATCTCTGCCTCAAATGTGTGACCTGATTTCCAGAGGGTTTGGGAGCCCATATGTTTCGATGGGTGCTCAGTACTTCTGGTGCCTTTCAATTTCTAAATATGGACTCGGAAAGCCTAATTTTAACCACGCACTTTTGGAAAGTGTTGGCAATAGTTTAAAGAGACTGTCTAGCCCAGCACGCCTCGCTGCAGCAGATTGCTCCGAGTGATTTATATATTCCTGGTGCTCACTGTCTCTGATGCCTTTTCAGTGCCTTACAGCTGTTGCATTTATGCAGCGCTCTTTGTCTTGACCTTAGCCCTTGGATTTCTCAGCTATTCTACTCTCTTAACATCTGGGCCTGAAAGGTCACTAATTTACCTTATGTTTCCCCGCTGTGGGTGCCATTGGGTTGAGTGGGTACATTTTGAAGAATAACACTCTGTTGGTGGGCTGCCTTTGAGAAGGGCTTTCTCCCCTCGGCATCCTTGTGTTGCCTTCTCCCACTGCAGCAGCTCTGGGTCATCCAGCATCTGCCCTCGAGAGCATTGGAGTGTACTTGTGGGATCCTTATGTGCTAAAGCAGCACACCGGGCATCCAGAGTGCTGAGATTAAATTGCTTTTGCAGCTTGCCTGGAGATTAAGGAAGGGAGCTTTATTTGTCCTGACGCCCCTTTAATGCATCTTATAAAGACCATAATAAACATCTTCTGGACTGTAAAAGGAAAATGTATATCTAGAGGTTGTGGTAAATTATGAAATTCTGGCATACTTAATAAAAACTGTATTTCAATGGGTTAACATTTAGTGAAATGTTAGATGATGTGAAACCAGACCTGGCTTCACTTCAAGCCCAGGTCACTAATGTCACTTGGGGAAATTATGAGAATTTCCATTAACTTTGTACTGGCAGACCTCCCAATCTACTTCACATCTATACATTTTTAACACCCCATGAGCAATACAAAGTGTCATTTCTCATATCTGAGAGCCAGACAGTATTGCAGAGCCTCTCTGCATACCAGAGCCTACTTCAGAAATTAACAGGTCAGATGTCTCATTGATTTTCATACAGAGCTGTTTGTGGCAAATGTCTTGGTTATAGAAACTGAGGACTGATTTGGGCTTCCTGTCAAAGCCAGCACAGCAGGACAGAACTTTAAAACTTGGGGAAAGAGCACAAGAATGTTAAATCAAACAGATTCTAGACATTGAGGGCCAAATTCAGCTGGAGCTTAGAAATTGCTGAGACTGGTTCACCACAAAATCCCTGAATTGGGAGCCTCAGACAGAACAAAGTTGTGACAACGCTTTGGGAAGGGGACAGTCACAGAACTTTTAAACTATTATCTCAGATGCACCCTGTTCCCTGTTTTCCCCACAACCCCCCTTTCTCCCCCTGCCCATTCCCCTTTACAAACTTGCCAACAGCCAACTTGTTTTGAAACTCAAACAAGTTGGTCTGGAAAGGACTTTCCATTAAAGCCTAAGAATTGGAGCAGACTTAAAAGTGGCTGGTAGTATTTTCAGAAGAGGTATTTGGCAAGTCTTTAATGTCATGCTTGCCTAGAACTGCTCTCCTCTTTAATTAACTCAGTAAAAATCCTCTCGTTAGTGCATTTTATTTGCCTAAACCACTACAGAAAAAATAAATGCACACAAAACCGATTAATAAATCATAGAAATGTGCTGTTGTTTACTGCGATGCAGCGGAGCACCAAATTCCCTGTACATAATTCAAGCCCCTGGCAACAAAGCCATTTGTGAAAGTCCCCTGTTTTGACACAAACATAAAGGTGGAGTATCCTCAGAGCGAAGCACAGGCGGTGGTTTTCAGCTCATCTTCTCGAGGAAGCCTGGAGGTGGCTATTAATAATTGAAGTTCAAAGCAGTGTCCGGGATTTCTCAGGCTCCACGCACACACAGCCTCCTGGGATGTGTCTGCTACAGAGCCTGACCCGGGAGCGCTGCGCTGGGAATGCGCGTCCCGACAGCCCGAGGTGCAGCTGAGCTCTTAACTCCGAAAACCCCGGCGCTCCAGACAAAACGGTTACAGCCGCACCCAGGGCTGTGACAGGGGATCATCACAGGCAGGTTTTCACCCCTAAGCCTCCATAAGCAAGTGATCCGTGACCGCAGCAATCCTGCCGAAATGTGGCTCAGTGCTGAGCGGTGCCCAGGGACTGTTTGGACAAACGCTCCCTGTGGTGGCCGGGGAGCAGAGCCGGGGCCGCTGTGGCACCCCAATCCCACCCAAGCCGTTCTGCAGACCTTCTGCAAAGAGGGAGACATTTCCTTAGTTCACCAAATTGATGTTCTGACATTTAGCTTCAAGTGTCTTCCCCTTCCCTCGGTGTGTGACCTTTCCCTTTCCCGCACGGCTGTTGCCCTCCCCCGCCAGTGGAGAAGCACCGCAGAGCCATTTTCAGCCTCATCTCCCCGGCCCCGGCCATCAGCGATCCTCATCCCCGCTGCCCGGCTCCTCCTCATCCTCCCTGGGCGCGGAGCGGGCGATGGGAGCCAGCACAGGCGGCACAAGCGATCTGTGATAAAAGGCCGCTCGTTTCCAGCTGTGGCTGCTCCTCTCTCCAGCAGGACGCCAAGCTGCCTGCATTAAAACAGGAGCGCCGTAGATCACCCCGCCGTGATTTCCCCCAGGACTGACGCGACGACTGCAGCGAGATGCTCTAGTGGTGGCACATTAGCGCTGCCGCGGGCTCCTGTCGCTCAGAGCGCTCCTCACGCTGGCCATTTATCCCGCGGGGCATGCAGGGTGTGCAGGAGCCGGCCGCCGCTCGGGACTGGGAACCAGCACCGCCGTCATGGGCTGGGTTTGGCGCTGTGTGAAGAGTTCGCTTCGAAATGGGCAGGAAAAGGAGAGGGGGAGGAAAAAGAGGAGGTGAAAAGATGCTAAGCTGGAGGTAGCGGATAAGAGGGGTGATAAGAGAGGGAAGGAAGTTGAATCTAAATACAGAAAGCCATGCGCTGGGAATTCAAATGAGGGGCTGGACTGGGTAGAAAACACACAGGGCTTTATCTAGAGATCGATAAAAGAGAGATTAAAACAACTGTTCCGAGGTAAATGTGTGTGTGTAGAAACATGGGAACTGTAGGGAGAGAAGACAGGACTCTGACATACCAAGTTCACCCTCAGCAGTGTGAGTTTTCCAAGTTGTCTTGGCCGAGAGGAGAAGAACAAAGATGGGGTGTTGCAACAGAGCTGGAAATGACAGAGAAGAATGGGTGTGAGAGCAGCAATGGAAAACAGGCAGGGGCAGCACTACTGGGAAGCAAAGGCAATTTTGTCTTGTAACCATGTGCTCACTCAAGCTTGACAGAGAAAGAAGAAGAAAAACACATTCCCGTTACAAAAATTCCTGTGTAGGTAAATCACACAGCGAACTCCATGGCGAGTGGTTCAGTGTGCCCATGCTCAGCTGCAAGCTTTCCTGAGCTCGGGCTAACCTATAACGCTTCTCTGTAAACTGTGGGTGACGCTGCTGCACTCCCAGCCTTTGCCTCTCTGACCTTTGGGGATGGCCATCCTGGGACTGTGCTGCTACATCTGTAGGTAGTGTGAAAATAATCCCTCTGGATTAGCAGTGCTGTGAGGGTGGTGAAGACTGGAGATGCCAACGGTGCTTTATGTAAGTCTGGCCCCAGTCTCGTGAAGCTAAGATGGCTTTTGTACTTTTAAATATAATTTTTGCCACCATGTAGCATGTCACAGAAATGAAGCTTTTTGGGAGATGAGGCAATGAACTAATGTGGGAGCTAATGAAGGTCATCTTGAGAGAGCAGTAAGAGTAATGCCTACTGCTGGGAGACTTCTCACTGGGAGCCCTCAGACTTCAGCACTTTCCAGTCTAAATAAGATGTATGCTTCCCTGAACTTGTCTTCTCCAATGTAAACGCAGAGCAGGATGTACTTAGAATAAAGATAAATAAGGCCCTACCCAAATAAAACACTAGTCTGCAGAAACAAAACTCCTCCAAGCAAGAGACGGAATGGAAGCAGAAACCAATGCTACTTACTGGAAAAAAAATTATATGCTATAGAGATGAAGGAAGATAATATCTGCTTCAGAGTGCAGGAGTATAAATGCAACTTAAGGTTGAAGGTGCTATTGTAAAATCTTGGGAGTTTTACTAATTAAGTTGTGGAAGGCAGAACATTTAATTTCTCTACCTGAACTTTGTTTTTAAAGATACTGTGGGTTCAGCAACGTGCAGTGCAAGCTACACCTGGGTCGTGGCAATCCCTGTGGGTTGGGCAGAGGTGGAGGAGAGCAGCCCTGGGAGAAGGGCTTGGGGGTGATGGGTGCTGGAAAACCTCCCCATGAGCCTGCAGTGAGTGATCCCAGCCCAGAAACCAACAGAGCCCCGGGCTGCATCCACAGGAGGGCGGCCAGCAGCCAAGGGAGCAGGTCCGTTCTCCCCCTGACTCTGCTCTTGTCAGACCCCACCTGGAGCCCTGGGCACAGTTCTGGTGTCCCCAACACAGGAAGGACATGGAAGTGTTGGGGCGAGCCCAGAGGGGCCATGAAGGTGATGAGAGGACTGGAGCACCTCCCCTGTGCAGACAGGCTGAGGGAGCTGGGGCAGTCCAGCCTGGAGAGGAGACGGTTGTGTGGAGAGCCCACAGCACCTCCAGGGTCTGAACGGGCTGCAGGGAAGCCAGAGAGGGACTTTGCATCAGGAACTGCAGTGACAGGACACAGGGAGTGGGTCCAAATGGAAAGAGGGGAAATTTGGGTCAGATATCAGGAAGAAATTGTTCCCTGTGAGGGTGGTGAGACTCCAGCACAGGGTGCCCAGGGAGGCTGTGGCTGTCCCAAGCCTGGCAGCGTTCAAAGCCAGGCTGGATGAGGCTTTGAGCAGCCTGGTCTAGTGGGAGGTGTCCCTCCCATGGCATGGGGGCTTGGGTTTACAGGACCTTTAAGGCCCATTCCAACTCCTTAAGATTCTGTGATTCTATGATCTCCCCCCTAGATGTGCAATAGACAAGTGCAGCTAATCCTTGGAGGATAGATGTAAAACCACAACTTTCTGAAAACAATTACAAGGAACCTGCATCAACTGGAACAAAGTGAAAGAGAGAGGGAGGTTACCTTAGCTGTGACAAGATTCCCAGTTGAGTTTCTTGCAACTACAGCCCTTCTGCAGCTTATGGCTGGGAGTGGTCAGGTGAGACCTGTTTTTTACTGAGGGTGGGCAGGCCCTGGCACAGGGTGCCCAGAGCAGCTGTGGCTGCCCCTGGATCCCTGGCAGTGCCCAAGGCCAGGCTGGACAGGGCTTGGAGCAGCCTGGGACAGTGGAAGGTGTCCCTGCCATGGCAGGGGGTGGGATGGACTGAGCTTTGAGGTCCCTCCCAACCCAAACCATTCTGGGATTTCTTGATTCTTTCATCCAGCACAGCAGAAGGAGGTCGGTGTGCTCCTCTGAGCTGTCCTGTGCAGAGCTGCACTGGGGTTATGGCTCCCAGGACAGGCCTGCAGGAAGGATTAGGTCTGAGCCTCGCATTTTTAACACCACATCCTCGTGAGGAAGCTGAGAGGCAGTTAGGAACTGGGGAAGCAAGGGGGAATGATTTGTATTACAAATGACGATGTGAAAAGGGTGGAGGAGCCCTGTCAAAATGTAAATGTGCAATTTGCATAATTGGGCAGCCAGGATTAAATGAAGCACAGAGAAGGATAAGGATTACACGGAGGGACAGAGAAGGGAAATAAGAGCAGCACAGAGAGAAAACAGTGCAGATAGATAGAAAATCTCAGATAAGCAAGAGCAAAGGGAGAAGTTGCAATATGCAAAGGCAGTGAAAGGAGAGGGAGCTGAGAGGAGCAGTGGTGTGTGTTACTAATCCAGGCTGTATCTGAGCTGGCTAGGAAGTGTGCAAATTAATTTTAGAAGGAGCTTGAAATCAAAGGGGAGTGTCAGCTGGGCATTAAACATCCCCTTTAGTGGTGACCTTGAGAGCCTGGACCACCAGTACCTAACAACCAAACACAGCACTCCTGAACACTTCCTTCACATCTCATCCATAATTAATTTTGCCTTTGATGAAGGGTCATTCTCTACCAGGATATTTGTCAGCTGTCAAAATCACCCCAGCGGTGGCCTCTGACAGCCTTCTTGCTGTCTCTGGCACTGGGGCAGCAGTGGTTGCTGACTGTTTCTGCTCAGCTCTTTCCAGGAGCTGTGCTTGACGGCCTGGCTGGACCCTGCAAGGTCTCAGATGCTGGCCCTGCCCAGCAGTGACCAACATTCCAAGCACTCAATCACCCAATCTCCCCTTGGTGCTAAAATTCTTCCACAAGTCACTCCAGGTCAAGGAGCCTTCCAGAACTCTGTGCAACCACCCTGAAGCCCTTCTCCTTTCCCACCCCTAAAGCTCCCGTGAGCTTGCTTCCCCCTGGCTTGTTTGTATGGGGAAGATGGTTGTGGCCAAGGCAAGCCAAGAGCCAGCCATGTTCCACACAAAGCCATATGGAGAGGCAAAAGCATAATACTCCCTTTAAGATTTGTTTTGTGTGAGCGCCTAAGGGCAGGAATTGCATTGTACTTGCTGCTGTGCACATGTAAAACAGAGTGTTTGCAGCCCGGGAATGCTTGCTCTGATAAGAAAGAGAGGGAGGGAGGCAGGGGAGCGTGAAGAACGAGGCAGGAAGGGGCTGTGATGTGGCAGCACCTACTCTGTCCCTGCAAGGGGAATCTCTGCTGGATTCTGGCTGATGGAATGGAGGGAGCCACGTGGTGCTTTATTAACCTGCCACAGAATATCAATATTGTTTTATTTTCTCTGCTGCCGGAACATAACTTGTTCAGGTGACACAACTCAGAGGGATGTGGGAAGAAAAGATGGTGGTGCATGTAGGTGTTCAGAGGAAGACTGGTTTGCCCGTGCACCCTGCAGAAAATGTGGAGTCTCTCTAAAATATGTCCCTGGTTGGTTTGTTTCTTCACACTCTAAACTTGGATTCAGCAAAAATAAAACCTGCTGCTTGACAGCTCTTCAAATGGTGATGGAAGGGGAAGATGGGTGAGGGAACCCCTTTTTAAAAAGGTAAAGATCTGTTCTGTTTTTACTAGAAGTGTTACGGCATCCTGGCTGAGAGCTGAGAGTAAACTCATTGAGTGAAACATTCCAGGTGGGATGTGGGGACAATTTGTCCTGATCTGCTGTTGTCTCTGCAGTTACTTTCCTGTAGGTCAGTGCTTTGCCGGGGTGATAACAGCTCCCACACTCTGATCTTGTCCCATCATCTGGGGTTTCTGTCCCCAGACCCTGGGCTCTAGTGATTCAAACCACTCACATGTCAGTTCTTCAGTGGGGTATCTTAGGAAATGCACTATCCAGCTCTCCCAGTTCAGAAGGGAGAAGCCGGGTGAAGGCTTAATACAGGAAAATGTGAGTCCAGACACAGAAGTGAAATTAGGTGTCAACAAAAACCAACATCACAAGCTTTACACACTCAGATTGTAAATCTCTTCCTGTTGTAGTTACTCAAGCCTCTTATTTTATGTAGTGTCACATTTGATGTATTCTCCAGCTATCACAGAATTTCAGATATAGGAGGAACTGAACTCCTAATAAAACTGTAATGATATTAAAAAAAAACCCAGACAGGCCTTCATCAACCCCTAGTGAGAAACAGTGCTGGAGGGGAAGGGAAGGGATATTAGAGAAAGGGCAGAAGAGGAGAAAACAAAGCTCTGTTAAACCTAGGTATCCTTTGTGGACCACTTCTTTTTTTTTTTTTTAATGTCTACAGGCAGGCAGCATGGCCAGTTAAGTAAAGCAAGTAGAGAGCTTGACATTGCAGATCAATAAATCTGAAAGAGCTGGAATACCTGAATTTTATGTCATTTAGATCATTCAGGATTCTTCAAAGTATATCATCTCACTCAATTTTGAAAATACTGTCTTCTGTCACAGTTTAATTAATCTTGTACTCCCAGGGGTTGTAATTTTGATTGTCTAAAATGTACAGAATTGTGCTTGGAGATTATTTTTCCTGCTGTTATATTGCCACTGTCTCTTGATTTTTACATCATTATTACTTTATAACATAAACAAAACTCCAGTCTTGGCTTTCCCCAAATTTTGGTTGTTTCAAGGCTGGTCATTTTTGTTCATTTATTCCCACTATTACAGCACTCCCAAGATCTGGAAGGATCAGCTTGTCACCTCAGGAGCATCCAGCTCTTTGGAGGAAAAAAGTTTCTGTGCTGAAGCTCTCCAGGAGTACTGCAAGCTGCAGAGGCAATGGCAGTGTTCCCACTGCTCCCACACACTGACAAAAAGGGGTGTTCTAGATTCTTACGAGAGAGGTTTCCTGGTTGTTTCTTCAAGATAAAATTGGGCAGAATAATCTTTTCTACTCTGGGGGAAAAAAATGATTAATCAGTCAATAAATCCTCTTGTGAAAACTTTGTTTTTCACAACCCTAGTGTAGCCAAGCTACCAAAACTGGAGCTGAGTTTACACCCCACTGATGGAGAATTACTCCTAGAAAACAACAGCTCCTTCCACGGAGAGCAATGTCTGAAGTATTTCTGAAAGAGCTTCCTGGCAAAATGCAACATCTCATACTGCCTATGAAGATTTGAATAACGAAAAAGGAAAAAAAAACCCAAACAACAAGATAATAATTCATGTTGTTTGACCCAAACCTCTTTGTAATACAGATCTTCAGGATCTTTTGCAGCTCCACACTGTGCTCAAAACAGCTACGAACTCTCATTTGTATGATGAGCACAGCAAATCCTCCCCAAATTTTCTACCAACTCTGTGAACAAAGGATTAATTTTCTGAGACTCGACATAGGTAAATTGATTTCATATCCATTTCAAAAATCGGTCTTTAAAAAAATGGATTTTCAGTAATTACAGATATAGATAGATATTTCATACGCTCAAAACTCTGAAATCCAAATTTTCTAAAATCAAGGCAACAGCCAGCAAAATTACAGGGCTGATTTATGAAAACCATGTTATTGAAGAACTGATTGTGAAAGGATGTGATTCGTATACTACTATACTATAAAACTATTTTTCAAAATGCTGAAGGCTAATGTCTTTTTCCTATTATTATTTAAAAGCTGAGATTACTGAACAGCCACTTGTCTTCGGCTGCTGTCATTCTAGAAATACTGGAGTTGGACAACAAATATTTGAGGTAAGAGCCAATCATATCCAACTCTACACAGCCAAGATCTCATTGGAACTGCCTGTTTCATTTTTAGTGGAAACTATAAGAATGACTAAATGAAGCTGTTTAACAGAAGTAACAACTTGTGGTTACAAAAGGACCAAAACCAGACTGGATCAAACTCATGTTTCTCCTGAGTCATGGCAATCTAAAAGATACCTCAGCCAGTCACAGTCTTTCAATGAAGGTGTTGAAGGCGTGCTCTGCGTTTCTTCTCAAGGAATTATTCTTCTGATTGCAGTGAGGGGATCATTGAATCATAAAGGCACAGACTCATTTCCATTGGAAAAGACCTCCAAGGGTCATTGAGTTCAACCTTTGACCAATCTCCACCTTGTCAACCAGACCAGAGCACTGAGTGCTACATCCCGTTGTTCCAATTGAAAAAGAAACATCCTGTTGTTTCTTGAGCACCTCCAATACGATTCACCTGGACTGTAGGTCCAGTCCAGGCCTATTTGTACACTGAACATTTTGCTTCAGAGTAATCACATAGATTCAAATACTGAAATCCCTGGAAGTGTGTAAGGACAGGTTGGAGGGGGCTTGGAGCAGCCTGTTCTAGTGGAAGGTGTCCCTACCCATGACAGGGGTGGAAGAGGACGATCTTTAAGGTCCCTCTCAATCAAACCAGTCTGGGATTCTATGAAATGGGATTTCTCATGACAGCAAGGTTAAACAGATGGAGAATTGCTTTTACCATAACCTAGTTTTAAATGCTTGGTACCACACACCTCACAGCATGCAGCAGCTTCCTGATTGCCATCCTGGGAGGAGGAGGTACATTTTCCCCTCCAGCTCTGGTGCTGGGCACAGGCTGCACTGGAGGACACCGCAAGCACCATTTAGCCCCTTGGGAGGCCCCACGCAGAGGAGCTATGATGCCTTCCCTTCTGGGCTGCAATGCATGCCCATGGCTGAGGGCAAGACAGACACAGAAGGGTGGGCAGTGTCCCACAGCCCCAGAAATGCTGCGCCTGAAGCTGACATCGCTCCTGAAGCATCTGGAGAGCAGCTCAAAGTCTGCTGCATGGAAAGGCCTGTGCAAGGCCAGTTGCTCTGTGTTAAACCCCAGGCCTGGAGACAGCTGCACCCTCTCTTTTCTGAGCTGTGCCCATCAATATTGCATCCATTTGAAATGCTGAGCCCAGTGACAATCGTGTTTCACACTCTTGCATTTGTACTTCCCTTTATGTTAATATGTTAATAATAAATAAAGGAATAAGACTTTCTGTTAAAACCCCCAACATTTCCTCTGCAGTGCTATAAATGTGGCAGTAATTTCTGAGCCTGTGAACTTGCTTAAAGGCCAGAGGAGTTATCAAAGGAACCCCTGTATTCTGCTTTTGTGTTTGATTAATTTTAGTTGAAAAGAGGTCCTAACATTTAGCTGCCAGAACACCATTAGTGTGACCCAAGCAAAAACAGAAGAAGAAAAGTCTTGGTGGGAGTTCTGTGAAGCTGATACGATATTGAGACTACATACATTTAAGCATGGAGACAAATGCAGGTATTAAATACCAATGAAGGAAGAAAAGAAGCCAAATCACTGAAATCTAAGTGTGTGAAATGTGAAAAGCAGAAAGGAAAATTGCAAATCAATACACAGGGAAACGAAAAGAGAATTGAGGATAAACCGAAAGTAGATAGAAAACAAGAAGAAAAAAAAAACCTCCAATAGTCAACAAATTTGGATCTTGACAAGATAACATTGTCAGGCTAGTGAGTCATGTTCTGATTTTACAGTTGGCTGAAATAATAAAGCCCTATTAAGTTAGGATGTTAGAAAAGGTATTTCCTAGGGAAGTGTGTCTAGCATTTCCATAGTCTGGTTTGCTGTGGTGTTTCCAGAGAAATTCAGTGCATGTAGTACCAGCCACTGGTTTATGGTGAGGCCCTGGCACAGGGTGCCCAGAGCAGCTGTGGCTGCCCCTGGATCCCTGGCAGTGCCCACGGCCAGGCTGGATGGGGCTTGGAGCAGCCTGGGATAGTGGAAGGTGTCCCTGCTCATGGCAGAGGGTGGAATCAGATGGTCTTTAAGGTCCTTTTCAGCCCAAACCATTCTGGGACTCCTTGATTCTATGAGAGTGTAATGGCTGGACTGCATGATATTAAAAGTCTCTACAAACCTAACTTGTTCTATGGCTTTGTGGTGCCGCAGGGCTGGGACACAGCTCTTCAGCAGCTCTGTGAAAGGGACCTTCAAAGGCTGGTCCTTGATCTACCTACCACTGTAACTTTCTAAGGTGTGCTCTGAAGGTCTATATACCATTTTTTCATGATCTAATGGTCCATGTTTGCTTATGACTAAGCTATTGCTGCTATTATTTGATTTGGGACAGACTACAGAGGCAATGGCCCCAAGCAAGAACCACTGCTTGCACAGCAGTGAGAACATAAGGATTACATCCACCTCAAGGGGTTCATAGTCCCCTCTGTCTGATGTTGGAGACATCTGACCAACCCTTACAGCTGGAACTTGCTGTTTTCCTTTATTACCTCAACTGTGCCTTTACAAGCAATAACCCTCTCTCTCCTTTTTTTCTCCCCTTCTCCTTTCAATTATACATGGCATTTGTTTTTTAAGAGGGAGATTTATTTTTTTTCTGAGAAATCACAAGTAAATTTCAGTCCAGGAAAAAAAAAGCTGCATTGGAAAGTGAAAGAGTAATTATAGCAAGTGGCATGGAGGACAGGAGAAAATGTCAAATCAAGGGATTAAATTTTAAAAGGCAACAACACTCTGACAGGAAAACGAGAAGATGAAAATAAGGTGTATCAGATCAGTAAAATCATAAACCAGTTTCTACCCAACCAAACTCTTTCTTCAATGGACCCTGATGCTCCTTGTTTATTTAACTATTTGGTGTTTTGCCTCGTATGACAGCAGGTTACAGTCCTGAAAGTTTTATGGCTCAAAGGTCTCTGCCTGAAAAGAGGCAGGAAGAATGCAAAGAGAAAGTGGTGAACTGGGTGTGCATGAGAAGACGACTGGGGCAAAATGCTGGAGTGATTATGGCTTGTGATGCTTAAAGATGGTATTTTAAATTTGTCTTGGTGATCTGGATGCCTATGAAAATTCCCACAGATTGTATCCAAATTGTCTGACTCTGGAAACCTCTGCTCACTGTAGCCCTCTTTGCCTGAGGCAGCCTGTCCTCAGAGCCACAGCCTTGGCTCACCTCTGCTCTTGTGAGTGGCGTCGAGGCACTTTGCAAACAGGGAAATTAATTCCATCCCTGTTTCCATGACCATCTGAGTGAAGAACAAATGACTGGAGTAATTTGCACGCCATTATTCACGACAGGTGTCAGAACCAGAGCCAGAAAACAGATCATAAATCTCCTGGTGTGGCTCTTCATCTGATCTTACAGTCCTGCTACAAATTAAAGGCAAAGAGAATCTTGCAGCTGAACCCATGAGGAGCAGACCCAGGATTTTCATAAGGATTCAGGGAAACAAGAGAGAGGTTATTCCCTGGAAAGCAGAATGCTGTCATCATGAGGTTATGTACTGTGCAGTTCTCCATCCCAGAATTGGGAAGATGGTGATCAAGACTGGATTTAAAGTCTATTAAAAGAGTGGGGATTTCTTCTTCGACTTCCCTGGATTGGTTGGTCTTCAGTGCACTGGAAGAATTGCTACATGAACAAGATGTGTATGGAGATTGTGGGAATGATGAACAAGACACAGGATATTATAGAGCAGCTTCTCCACTGAAACGCAGTGTCTGAACTCAGCCTTTCCTCATGAATGAATAATGAAGTGGCCATGTTTTATTAGCTTTACTTAAAATTGTCTACTACTCAAAACACTCTTTTGAGCTTTTTAATACTTCTACAATTTGCTGCAGCAATGATTTCTTTTCATTTTTGTTCTTTTCAGGACACGGGAGCCAAACTGATCTTGGTGTTTCAGTAATTATCTGTGTCAATGTGCATGAGGTATAATTCCATCTGTGAAATGAATACTAGGTCGATATTCAACTCATACAAGTTTTATTACATGAACTTCTGGGGTAGGTGCATGCATTAATTGCTAATATGTTGATTTATTAAGTTTCTTGTGTCCTTAGCTTTGTTTACCATTTGTTTACCCATTTCTGTGGTCACTTCTGACAGTAGAGAACCTCAGAGTCAGGAGGAGCTCATCAGATCACAAAGTGGCTTCACACACATGGTAGGTCTTGTGCTGGTAAACCAGTGCTGGACTGGCAGCTTAATGAAAAGATTTATTGTTCTGTCACCACCACAGCTTTGTGTGAGTCCAACATCTTCTGCTAAAAAGAGTAGTATTGCACTAATGATACTGATATGTTCTGTGTTTAGTCTTTGGGATCTTTATCCAAGTGACCCAGCTCCTCACTGGGAACTTTCTCTGCAGTATGACCACAACGCTCATTGCAGCCAGAAATGATTTCTGCAATAATGGTGTTTTCAGTCAAATGCTAAAGTTGACCAATGCTGATGCAAATCACTTACCTGCAGTGGCATTTCTTATGGCCCTTTGCAACTCTCACTGTTTGGGGCAGAGCAGAATTTACAACAACCTGCAAAAACTGGTTAGAATTGTTATCGAAAACCAAGAAGTGTTACAGTTTTATTGTTAATATCAGGGGGGAATATTACTTGCAATCCTGTGCTTTGATTTTTCTTCTGTCTCCTGATGCAACAAGCTCACAGAAGAATTCACAACCCTCTCAAATTACTTATTACAACTATGACTTATTCCAAAATCCATTTTGAGCATAGCTGAAAAGTGTAGTTAATACTGCTGCTGTAGTTTCTATCTTTTTCCATATAAAGTTAGGGCTTGATTTTATGTGTCATCCTCAGTGAGTATTTATTTGCATAGCTCTGTTGACATCAATAGTGCTATATTGATTTATACTGCTTGTGCCTGCCTCATTATTATTTTTATTTTTGTTCAAGGAGCATGGTGCATTTCCAAATTCATGGAAGATTAAAAGGGATTGCCTTCTCAGAACAGAATATATACAGTATCTGCTGATGGGATATTTTAGATTTGGGCAAGCAAACAATGAGACATTATAAGTGAAGTTCTGTAAATATCAAGGCTGCTTGTACACGATCTGCAGAATATTATCAGATCGGTAGGTTGGGCACAGGGTGCCCAGAGGTGCTGTGGCTGCCCCTGGATCCCTGGAAGTGTCCAAGGCCAGGTTGGAAAGGGCTTAGAGCAGCCTGGGATAGTGGAAACTGTCCCAGGCCATAGCAGAGGGTGGAATGAGGTGAGTTTCATGGTCATTTCCAACCCAAACCATTCCGGGATTTTTAAAGGTGCCTTAGATTTTCAGTTATCTCGAATAGTTAGAAGGATTTGGTGTCCCATGATACAAGGCTGCCAGTCATGATTTATTCTTTACAAACAAACTTGCTTTCCCAGAGATGGCTGAAATCTCCATTTCTCCAGAACGAAGTTGAGTGGTCAGGAACAAGATGCAAGAGAGCACAGGTAGAATGGTGGAAAGATTGGAAAAAATGAGGTTAAACACCCAAGAGATGGGAGGTCAGAGAAATATGTTCCTTCCTCCCTGGAGGGAGATGCTGCATCATTGTAGGCGCAGCAGCCATACCACACCTTGCAGGACTGTGAGAAAATGCCTCCAGCCCTTGTCTCACTCATTTGCTCATGAACAGACCCTTGGGTCTGAGTACAGGAAGAGGTGAAAAAATGGCTGGAAATACACAATATAATCCACAGAGAAAAGGATTTTACTGCCCTTTATATCCACAGACTATGCCAAACCAGCTGAAGATGATCAAAGTCCTTTGCCTGAATCTCAGTGCACTCCTGTAAAGACAGGCTCTTCCTAGGCACCTCCACAGATATGATCATGTATTCACTGTTACAGAGATTATACCAAGAAGAAGATAAGCTCACTGTGTCCGATATCAGCTTCCAGAAGAGATTCCAATGTGTCAGTCCCAAACCAGCCAGCACAGAACTATCCTCCTCCCAGATCTCAGCACAGGTAAGCACACTGGCCAGGGGACTTGATCAGTGCCCAAGTACAGCACATGGGGTGTTAAAATGAGAGAAACTGCAGATTTCTTCTCCCTCTGCTTTCAGGGACTTTCCATCAAATTTTCATCTCCCTTCTTCTTTTCACTGCACTGAACTTCATGGAGGTATCTGGATCAAAGAGAATTATCTCTAAACAACAACTTGAGTTGTAGTACATTTTCAAAGACTCAGGTTTTATTAGTCACAGAAGACCTTGTAAAAGTTTGCCTAGGATCATTTTTAACAGCAACCAATAATCCTTCCCCCATCAGCCAATGAAAAACAACCCAAGCCTCCCCCCAGCTCCTGTGCGATGTGTCTTACAGAAATACAACAATTCTGGAGATGCATAAGTGATGTTTTTGCCAAGCTGAGGATTTTATCCACAGTAACTTAGCTAATATAGCCCTAATTTCCTTCTGGAAGCTACCTGAGCACTAAGCACACTTGAGGCTCAGTCGGTGTAATGTTGTTTGGAGTAGTCAATAATTGCATTTGATTTCACGTTGTACTTTTCTGTCCTGAGATTACTTAAGGCCAGAGGACACCTAGTCATGCTGTGATCCCAGACTCTGCTCCTGCCATGTTCTGTGTCAGACCATTGTTTTCATCAAAACACACCAATACAACATATTAAACAGCAAGCCCAGAAAATTCTCTCTCCCTTTCCATCTGGAGCAGCTGAAGAACCAGGCAGATTAAAAAGCAGCGTGCCCTGCAGTGTAACTGGGTTAGCATCCAGGGACATGTTCAGGCTGCTAATCCAGAAGTTACCTTCAGTATGTCGTTAGTAATAAGAAAAGATAATATATAGGGAAAAAGAGGCAGAGGGTGACAGGTTGATTCCAGGGGTGTGTGTCCCGTAATTCTCATAAAACTAGAATGAAAGCTGAACCCATTCTACAGCTTTAAAAATCAAGACAGTCTTATAAATGCCTAAGTGCAGATGAGGGACTTCAGGTACTCAGGTGTGCAGATTTGGACCACTTAGCTCAATTCTGATCTCTGCAGACGAACTCCAACAGAAAACTTCATTGTTTTCATCAGCAGACTCACACTGATAAATGTGAGTAAACTACAGGGTATTTCCTCATCCATTGCTGACAAATAAAGATATTGTAGCAGCACTACTCTAGTGCCAACGAAAAATAGTGGAAAGGTATAAACTTCAGAAATGTAAACTTGAGTTGTCATTAAAAATCAATTTTCATGATAAATTTAATTCACATTTCATAGAGAGCTGTGTAATATCAATAAAAATGCTTTAATAATTGCTGTGCTGGCACACAGTACAGTGTAAGATATAAAGAGATATAAATTTTTTGTAATTTAGAAGATGGGGAACTAAACACTGTTTTTCAAAAGACACCGTTTCTCAGGAAGAAAAATGAATGTTGGAGGAGGATGTAATTCATTAGGGATTCTGCTCCACCCCTTTTCACAAAGGCTGCTCTGAAATTAAAACTTTCAGAGATCAGGTTTCTAATTTATTCGTAGACTTAAAAGGCCAGAAAAGACCAGGATCAGGTAGTCTGACCTTCTGGATAACCCAGGCTATTAAATTTCGTGTAGTTCTCTCTACACCATAACCTGTGTTGGGCTAAAATATAGTTTCTCTTAAGCATTGATTTTAAATGGTGGAAAAAAACCCATTCTTGTGTTTCTTTTACGTGCTTTTTGGTGAAGGTGGGAGAGAAGGAAAGATGTAAATTGGTTGTTTCCTGTGACATATCAGCAGGACTGGTACAACACAGGATAGTGCAATCTGAACTCAGCATCACTAAATTATAAACAGTTGGTGTTTTCTGGTAATAAAAGCTGACCAATTTTCAGGGCAGAGACATATGCTACCTACATAGCAATTTGCTTTGGTGAACAATTTTTGAAGGGACCAAAGGGCAGGTATATGCCCCTAAATCTCTTAGACACTTTAAAAAAAACCCAACCCATGATCAAATGGTAAACCCATCTGAATTTCCTGAAGAAAAGAATAGTTTTGTCATTTACAGGTAACTGAGGTCAGAATTTCACCCTAGAAGATCAGTCCACCCACAATGACACGAATTCTCATCTTGCCATTTATCACCATCCTTTACAGTTTCACAAACAATACAGTATTTTTTCTATCCACATAACTTGGAACCACGTTTTGAAATGAAGTCTCCTGAAACCCAGTGACACCTGCTTTACCCTGTATTTATCAATGCTGGCATTCACCAATGTTCATGCTGTGGGATAAGGAATCTTAGGCAATTAGATATACAGGTTTAGTCAGCTTAGGGTGTTTATTACAAAATCCCAAGGAACCAGCAGGATCCAAAAATTCTTGAGTTTGGCCATACATGATAAACATGCACAGTTTTATTGCTCATGACTGTCCTGTTCTCCAGGGACCATGTTTTCCCCTGCTGTAAATTACTATAGATCCACATGAGTGAATAAATCAAGACTCTGAAGTTCTTATCCAATGCATGGTCTGATTTTTCTTTTCCTCTGACAAAATTAGTCATAGATACTTCAGAGTTGTATTATAACCAACTAGAAAAACAAGAAATATAGATGAATCAGTTTTTAATCTTTTCTGGGGAAACTTGTACTTCTGCTGATGCCATCCAGCTTTTTCTTCACCCTCCCCAGTTCTCAGACTTCTTAAACTCTAATCTGCTTTTAAGAAATAGCTGCCCATTACACAATTATTTCTACCAGTTACAAAAATCCAAACTTCAACTTTTTCATGACTAGTTAATTTACCAACTTTTTCATGTGCCCCCTGATCTCCTGGTCCCAGTGAGGATGGATACAGCATGGCTCCAAACACAGGAACTAAAACACTAGAGAAATGAACACAGGTTCAGGTGCATGCCAGCCCTGACCTGGCAGTTCAGTCTCCTGTCTCCTGCTTTGTTTTAGAAACTGTTTTAGGTTCTGAGGCATTCAAATGTACATCCCCCTCAGCCACTCTGTAACCAATATTCTGGTTACTTGGAGAGTTCTCATTATACTGGACCTCCGAGCTGCCTTGTGGCAGTGAGTTCCACTGACTGGGTTAGTTCCTTCATTTGTGAAAGGAACAATTGTCTCTTCTCTGAGTATTGTCTCTCAAGATTGTTCAGGAAACTTGCCTGCCCCTGGGTTTCAACTACCTACTTTTAGTACTGCCTTTATCTTTAGTCTTGAACTATTTGGGGTTTTTTTAAGGCCACGGGTTTCTATTCTTCCTTGTTGGTTCACTTGGATGCTCCTTCGTCTGTAACTGTTTCTGTTTCCAACCACCTCCTAGGAAAATACCTTTTAAAATAACAGGTGCAGCCCTTAGCTACAAAGCCAGACAATCCTCTCTGATAAGCAATACAATTTGGATAAAATTGGTTTAGTTTTATGGAACTGTTTTAAATTCCTCTGCCATCCGCACAATCACCCTGGCTTTTATTTTGTATTAGAATTTTGGTTCTCATTATTTGCTATTCTTACAAATGCAGTGGATGAGCAGGGTGGAAACAATAACAAAAAGGCTCTTTTCCCCATTTCTCTTGGGTTTCTTGTGTTCCCAGATCAAACTCCTTCTGAAACAAAAATAATAGTCTGCAAGACAGACACTCTGCTATTTTAAACTACCCATCTCCTAAAAGGATGATAACCTCAGAAAGACATATTTGCCTCTGCTGAGATTCCTATGTGGACTGAACATAAAAATTCCATCTTTCGAACTTAATGCCAAAGCACATTGCAAGTTACTCTTGCTAGAAGCAAGGTTCTTGCCATTTCCTCAAGCAATGAATTATCTCCTGATATTCAAGTTAGTTCAAAATATCCTTTCCATTTAGGTATGCCAGGGGCTAGTCCTAAGAAAATGGCTTCTAGTGTTTTTACAGTTGCAAATTTTATTTTGTTCCAGTGCCTAATAGTGACATGGAATTTGCAATTGTTGCTTTTGGTCTGTGTTAGCCTTTCTGTCTTCGTCATTTAGGAACAGAAAGCTTCTGGTATCTGTTTCAAATCAGAAGATTATAGGTCTGTTATTACACGCTGGAGAAGTACCCTTTCCGTGGGTGTTAATTACTGAGTATCCAGTTGAGTACACTAGTCATTAACCTCAAAAACAGTGACTCAGCAAGGTACCAGAGACTAAAAAAAAAAAAAGGAGGGAAAAAAGCGTGCTGTTTTCTCACACCAGATGCCAGGCAAGATGTATTTCTAGAGGAAAGCTAACAGGCAGCCTAAGAACAAATGTGCGTGGAGGTCTGTGGTATTCTTTCTGCTAAGACGACTTGAAATACTCAGCTGGAGGCAAGAGCACAGTGGAGAAAGAACTTCCTGAGGATCTGTCTGATACTCCCAAATCAATTAAGGTTTGTGGAAATGCTCCTGCTGGATCAGACCCAGAAAAGGGATAATTCACCTGTATCGTACCCAAGAAGGTGACCTGTGATTTCTAATGCTTGACACAAATATTACACAGAACAAAAATATTTTGCAATGGAGGATGAGTTAGATGGATGGGTTTTAATCTTATTTTTTTCCATAGACATGCAAGTCTGGGGATTTGTTTCTACAAAGAATGCAAAATGAATCACGTATCGTGTCTGTTATCCACATACATGCATTCAAGAAGAAAACAGACTGAGCAGACTTTCAGCCACGCAATGAATGTCTGCAGAAATGTATCCGACTACAGGTCTCTTAAGTCACTTTAATGGTGATGGATATGCAGGAAACTATAATCAATTACTTTGCCCTGAAAATTACACAGTTATTTTCAAAAAACCCCAACAGGTAACAATTGTTTGACACAGCACAGCTTTATATTTCTCACAAGACAGAGATCTTGTAATATTTGAGCTTGCTGTACACACAAATTGTAACACTTCAGCAATACTAGTGCAGCTTCTGTGTAGTCAGATTGTATAGAACTGGCAGGCAGCTATGAGACAAAAGAACCTAAAGATAGAGAAATGCATTTGTTAAACAGAAAAAAAAAAAATCTGAACAGGGAGATCTAAGGTCAGATTAGGAGATGTTCTCTAGGCTGATATTTGAGAATGTTTAAAAACCAGCCATGTGCCTCTGCAAGGAGCAGCGTGGCCTTCTGTAAGGTACACGCTCTCACACTCTCGGGTTACCGACAGCTTTGTGCTTCCTCCTCTTCTGGCTCACACCAGCTTAAAAGTCACTGCCTGCTGTCCAGGAGATGTGGTGTGCACAGAGGTGGCAAAGGTGTCACTTGCCTTCTGGATACAGAGGGTGTATCCGGTTGCTAGTATTTCACATAATCACTCAATACTCATAGAAAACATATTTAAAATATTACTCGGTTGGTGGCCTAAGGGTACAGAGTAAACAACGTATTATACAGTCAAGCAGAGCCTCATCCCCCGAGAGTCAGAGCAGCCCAGAGGGAGAATATTGGAAAAATACACTCAGCCTGTGTGTGTTCCCCTTGCTGGGGATCTCAGTGGAAGAATGATTAGCAGCTACAGGAGACAGACTTGGTTCTTGTACAGAAGGTTCTTTGTGGAGAAGGAGTATTAAATGATTTCTCCTTTTCTACCTGCCCTTCCAATCTCCCCCAACATATTTCAAACTACACAAATAGCACGGTCACCCAGTAGATGGAGGAAAACCAGTGCTGTGCTTTCAGAGCCCCTCTTCTCTGTTCTGAATATTGAGATTTCACAGTTTCTTCCCCACCTTGTTCCTTGCTCTTCTTCTGTCCTTCTCTCTTCCTAGCAAATGTTCCAATTCCCCTAGGGCTCTGCTCCTAATGCTTTTCCCCCAAAGCCAGACCAAACAGCTCCACACACCCTTCTCCTTCAATGCCCATTCCCTCAGCAGGTTCCCCTGGGCAGGAGACAGAATCATCAGGTGAGCAGGGTGACGATAAGAACCGGCTGAAAAAGGGAATTTGTTCATCCCACAGCCCTGTTGGTGCTGAGGTGACACGGGCACTATGCCCTAACACCATGGAGCCGGGAACATGAAGAGGGGAGACAACAAAGCCGAGGCTGATACAGGCGAAAGGCCACACACAGCGTGGGCAGAGCCAAGGACAGGTGAGCTGCAGGTGGGCGGCCACAAGTTGTTCCGCCCGCAGCCTCAACATCTGTGCCAGTCATGTCGGAGGGTCACCCTGGCAAGGCCACAGCCGCCGTCCCGGGGCAGAGCGGTGCGGGCTCCCCTCAGGGACAGCAGGAGCACAACCCACCGCAAGGCTGGGCAGGGGCAGCGCCCGGCAGCAGCCGAGGCCGTGAGGGACGAGCAGCTGCGGCCCCCCGGGCCGTGAGGGAAGGAGACCGGGCAGGGGGACAAGGGCTGGACACAGGATCTGTGGAAGCACAGAATAGCCGGGGCTGGAAGGGACGTCCGGAGATCATCCGGTCCGACCCCCTGCCTCGGCAGGGCCACCCGGAGCAGGTGACACAAGGACACGTCCCGGTGGGTTTGGAATGACTCCAGAGAGGGACACTCCGCGCCTTCCACGCGCAGCCGGTTCCCGTGGAGACATCCCTGCCCGGCTGGAGGTACGGAGCGGTGCCGGGGCGGTGTGAGAGGAGCGGTGTGTGGGGTGCGATGAGGGGAGCGGTGTGTGAGGGGAGCGGTGTGAGGGGAGCGGTGTGTGGGGTGCGATGAGGGGAGCGGTGTGTGAGGGGAGCGGTGTGTGAGGGGAGCGGTGTGTGAGGGGAGCGGTGTGTGGGGTGCGATGAGAGGAGCGGTGTGTGAGGGGAGCGGTGTGTGAGGGGAGCGGTGTGAGGGGAGCGGCGCGTGAGGGGCGGTGTGAGGGGGTGCCACAGCGCGTGCCGGCCGCCCCACCGCGCAGGCCCCCCGCGCATGCCCGAGCCTTATTTCGCGCGGCGGGGGCGCCGCATTTCGCGCGCCGCCGGGCGGGGAGCGGGCGGGGCGGGCGGTCACGTGGGCGGCGCGGGGCCGCGCGGCCGCTGGGGGCGACACCGCGACCGCCCCGCGCGGGGCTCGGCGGGCGCCCCCCGGCACCGGCACCGGCACCGGCACCGGCACCGGCACCGGCACCGGCACCGGCACCGCCCGGGCGGCTCCGAGCCCGCCGAGCCGCGCCCGCGCCGCCGCGCCCCCGGGCACCCGCCGTGTTGTTGTGGCCTCCGCCGCTGCCGGGGGGCCGCCTCCCCTCCGCTCGGATCTATTGTCACCACCACCAGCACCCCCCCCCCCCCCCCCCCTCGCCACAATTAATACGATGAATTTGCCATGATTGATCCGTATTAATAGCTGGGGTGGGTGGGCGTGTTTTTGGGGCTCTTTTTCCTCCCCTTTTTCTCTTTTTCCTTTTTTTTCCTTCTTTTTATTGTTTGGTTTTGTTTTTGGAGGGGCCGGGCTGGGATCTGATCTCCACTCCCGAGTCCATCCCTGGTCGGTGCCTGAGAAAATTGCATCTGGATGCATCGTTATTATTATTATTGTGTTTGATCCAGGGAGATAAAGGAGGAGGGGGAGAGGAGTGCGTGTTGGTGGGGAGGGGAAGGCTGCACCCTTCCCTGCACACACACACACACACACACACACGCAGACAGAAGGGGAGTTCCGTACATCTACATATATATTTTTTCCCCCCCTGGAACTTCTTTTAGTTGGGGAGGAAAGGAAGAAAGAAAATAAATTTTGTGCAAGGAAATACTCTCAGCTCCCTCCTTCCAGCGGGTCTCCTTTCTTTATTTTTCCCCCCCTTCTTTTCAGCCTTTTTTCCTCTCTTTCGAAGATCCTCGCCCTCCCAGCCCCTTGATCAAAGCATTCCGCTATTCTGATTTATTGCCTGCTTGGTGAGGCTTTTTTTTTTTTTTCCTTTCTCTCCGTGGCTTTTTTTTTTTTTTTTTTTTTTTACAAAGGCGACCTGAGATCAGCCATTACTTTCCTTGGCTCGCTTATAGGAATCTCTTACATTTGGTGCTTGCTGCTGGTGGTGGTGGAACCGCACTCGGATTCTTTCATCCCCCCCACCCCCTTGCTGTCCTCTCCTCCCTCCCTTTCTCCTTCCCTCTCTCCCTCCCTCCCTCCCCCGTTATTCCGCCGGGGGAGCCGGATTTGTGGCTGCGGTGGGGCGGGGGGGGACGAGAGCGAGAGGGAGAGCCGGCGAGAGACATGGATGGCCCGGCGCGATGCAACGGGCTTCGGAAGAAGCGGCGATCGCGGTCCCAGCGCGACCGGGAGCGGCGAGCCAAAGGCGGGCGGCGCGGCTGTGCCGCCGGCGGGGCCGCCGGCCCCGGGGCCGCCGCGCTCTCCTCCTCGGGCTCGGAGAAGGAAGACAATGGGCCCCCGCCGCCGTCCCGGCCGCGGCCCCCCCGGAGGAAGCGGCGGGAGTCCTCCTCGGCCGAAGAGGACATTATCGACGGTTTCGCGATGTCCAGCTTCGTCACTTTCGAGGCGCTGGAGGTAGGAGCGGCGGCGCTTTGTGTGCGCCTCATTGTGTGGGGGCAGCGGCGGGGGAGCCCCCGCGGCGCCCCCCCCGGACGCCCCCCCGCCCCGACCCCGCTCCCCGGGCCGGCCCGCCGGGGGTGCCCGCGGGGGCGGTCCCGCCGCCCCCTCCCCGTCCCCGGGGTGCCCCGCTGCCCTCCCTTCTCCCTCCTGCCGCCGACACCTGCAGCCCGGCGCGCCGCTCCCGGCGGGCGGCGGGGCCGGGGCCATCCCCCCGGCCCGCATCCCCCCGCGCGGGGAGCGGGGAGTTGTGCGGTCCCCCGGCGGCGCTTCCCTTCCCTTCCCCTCCCTTCCCACGGATCAAACTTTTCTCGCGCCGCCGTGGCCCGGCGGGGCCGCCCACTCGTGTCCGCGGGGCCGCGGGAGGGGCGGCCGCGCGTGTTTCTGCCGGCGCCGGCGGTGCTGCTGCTGCTGCGGGCGGGGGGCGCCCGGCCTGCCGCGCTCCCTGCCGGCGTGTCACGAGTGGGCCCCGCGGTGGGCGGCTCCAGCCGTGCCCCGGCGCGAACGAGCGGGCTGCGAGAGCCCAGGCCGGGCCGGGCGGGGAGAGGCGAAGCCCCGCGGGGCTTCCCGGGCGTCGCTTCCCTCCGCCCGGCCCGGCCTCGCCTCTCCGTGCGCTCTCCACCCACCCACTCGCGGCCGTGGAAGCGCTGTCAGCCCGGCCAGGGTCGCGGTGGTGATGCTGCCATGGAAGGGGATCTCCAGCCTGTGTGTTTTGAAGGGCTTTGTTGTTTGTAAGTTCTGAGCAGGAGAAGTTTGCCGTGGTGGAAAGCAGATTTATTTGGGTTTATGTGCACTGGAGTCACAACTGGAACGATGATGAACTGTCAAAATAAATGTGGAGGTGAAGCTGATTGTTTAACAACAACAACAACAACAACAAAAATCTGTGTGGCTTTTAAGATGTTTAAATGTTTAGCCAGGAATACTCAGAGGCATTTTCCAGGTTTTTTTTTGTTTTATTTTGTTTCTTGATTTGTAGCCAGATTTTGTCCTTGGCTACACCTGTATCCATCTACACTGTGCCTCCAACAGAACTTAACTGTGGTGTAATTAAGGGAGGATTTGTTCACTCCAACAAACCTCCACATGGTTGGTGTTAGACTCATGTAAGCAATGAGGAACAAATGCTGAGGTAATGTCCAGACTGGATTTATCCACCATTCCTCACCTGGTGAGCCCATCCACGAGTACCCTGTTCAAACCAGAGAGACCAAAAGTGTGAATACGTGTTTATTGGCAGGAGAGAAATTTGTGTGCTTCTGTTACGGACAAAATTCGGTTTTTCCTCAAACAAAGCCCTAGTTTGTGTCATTAAGCATTTTTATGCGAATAAGGACTTGATAATTTGGCTGTAGTCCTTTTTGGAGAGGAAGTGAAGAGCAAGTTTAGAACTTGGTAGGGCATTTTAGAAAATGTCTTTATTCTGTTTCACTTCTTATTTGTTTATTTTCAACTTGAAAATGATTGCTGTGCTCTCTTTGCCAAGCCGAGCATGGCTACTACTTGCATCCTCTTGTAATCCTGTATCACTAAAAAGGAGCACAGATACATTACCCAGTTCTGCCAGCTAGTATCACGCTCAGATAAAACAATAGCTTGCACACTGAGACTTGACATACTTTTAATGTTCATGTGATAGGTGGCACGTTTTGACCTAACGATTTCATGCTGCGTTAAGAAATAATGTCACAAAATCATTGTTAGGTGCTTTTTCCTGCAGCTCTGTATGTACGTTGAGAAAGTTGTTTCTGAAGATCAGAGGGAGATGAAGGTGTCTAAGGCACAAGCCCAGTGTGGCAGGAATTGCTCTGTGTGTTTTTATTGTGATTCTGGTGTTGGTGAGTGGCTGGTGGAGTAAGGTACCTCGGCGAGGTGCTTAGGTGTTGATGTGTTTGAGTTAAGAGGCTTTGGGTGCTGTGGAGAGGTGTCCTGGTATTCACACACCTCGTGCTATGGGTCTGCCCCAACTTGTTGGAGGCCGTGGAGGTGTTTCCCAGCTTCCAGAAGACACTCGTGCCCAGAATGTAGACAAGACTTTCCGAACCCCTGCCTTGTGCTTGAACTTCAGCCTTTTCTCAGGCTCAGCACAGTGGAGAGGGTGCAGAGACAGTGTTTTGTCTGCTTGGTGTGAAAAACTGTGAGAGGTAAAGTGCAGAACGTTTCACCCATCGGAGGATCTAAGCTCCTCAGAAGTAGTGGGTGGTGGCTCATGCAGGAGGGGACAGCCACCGTGGAGGGACAGGGCTGAGCTCTTTGCTTCTGGGGACATCCTAGCAGCTGTAGGAGTGTGGGTTGGCTGGCTGTGAGGTGTCACCCCAGGACTTTCAAGGAGTATCAAGTTGCAAAAAAAAGCAGCAAGAACTTCCACACAGCTTGATTTCACTTGTCTTTTACTACATGCTTTTGCTTTTTGTTAGGGTGACTGAAAAAGCCCAACCTGTGCAAAATACCAGGTTGTGTGAAGCTTGTAGATGGCAGAGAGACACAGTTGCTACACAAGAACACAGATCCCATGCCACTCCAACTTCAGGAGGAGTCATCCAATCTGTTAGGGTTATGTTGATAAAAGTTCCCATCCCTTGAAGCAAAACTTTAACCAGCTCCCACTCTGGGAACTGCTTTTCTGTCCAGGTGTCAGTAGCCTTCTCGTACTTCTCAAGTGTAAATTGTTTGGTGTTGAAATAGAGGCCATATGCTTCTGGTTATCTGTCTCTGCATTGATGACACCCCATACCTTGATGTCTCTAAAGTTTGTGTGGGGAATACACATGAAGAAGGAATTAAATAAAGACAGGGGGATCTCACTGTGGATTTTTTCCTTCTTGGAGTGACAGTTGAGCAGTTCCAGTGTCACTGCAGATGTGGCCGGACTGATCCTTGCCTGGCCTTGCAAGACTTCAATGTAGCTGTGTGCATTATGGGCCTGTCCCCTACACTGGGGAGCACTTTATAGCCTTGGCCTTCAGAAACCAGCCCTCTATCTGTAGTAAAGCAGCTGAGATGTGGTCCTATAATTTGATATGCTTCTCCTGTGAGTGGCCTTGCTGGGACTGATGGCAGTGAGCTCTGTGGTTCATTCCAGAGCAGTTTCTCACGCGTTGCTGCCCTGACCTTCCCAAATGTCCCAGCCTGGAAAAGCAGGAAGGCACAGACACTTTGTACCTGTGTTAGTGTGACCGGTGGCTTGTTGAGCTGGCTGCTTTGCACAGCTTGGAGGAGCCTGTGCTGCACTGCTGGTGTGTTTGTTACCAGCAATAATCCACACCCAGGTGGGCATTTTAGACACCAGTTTGACAGGGAACAGTCATTTCTCAGAATATGATGAATCAATCCGTTGGAGTGACTTTCTCCATGATGTTCTCTGGCAGTGCTGGCAAGGAGGCTTCTGCAGGGCTCTCTGCTGAGGTGAGATTTCAGCACGATGTTTGTCTCCCTTCTACCCCCTGGTGCAGAGGTGCCTGGGCAGGAGACTGACGTGACATGGCTATTGTCGTGCCGTGGTGAAGATGGTTTGCTGTGATGAGAAAGGAAATCTGACCTGAATGTTAAGATGGCTTAAAGCCTGGGAAGTACTTTATGTTTCCTGAGTCAGCTCTGACCATCCCTATGGAGTAAGCAGTTGGTTTCAGGTTTTCTGAACACTGAGTAAGGTAATGAGTTTTTTCTGCAGATGTTTGTTTAGCTTCAACTCAGGCAGCTCATCTGACAAGCCCGAAATGGGACACAGATATTTATAAAACACAGAAGTGGGGTGGGAAGCTGGGGACTCACATTTAAATGGGAATTCTTGTTTCATAAAACTGTCACAATTTCTCACTGTGCATTTGCTGAGCTAATTTCTGTTCAGCACGCAGGCATTAGTCTGTTTTGAGACTATGCTAAATTATCGTCAGGTAAAGCCCAATATAATTAATTACAAATGAGAAATGCTGACAAATATTTGTCAAGGAGCTGTTTAATGAGCTTCAAATTCTATGTCAGATGATTCCATCCACCTAGTGTAAATAATTTTTAAGCAATTGTTCCACGGTGTTTGTGTGGTTTAGGCAGATGTTAGCTACAGCACTTTTGCAAGTTGCACAGATAGTACTAGATGGAGTAAAGCTTAACAGCTGATCGGGGCTTTAAAATAGAGACACTACAGAAACAAAACGTGTGAGTAGCAGGAGGGTTTTGAAGATCCTGTGGTCTCAGTTGTGTGTCTGTGTGCATTGACAGTGTGGCTGTGTGCATGCATCTGAATGCAGGAATTTGCTTTAATAACTGGTGTGTGATACTCATCTCTAGGCATGGCCCACTGAAAATAGAAATAGCTTGGCTGTGTGACAGCAGGAGCTTGGAGCTGGACACCAGAATGGCCGGCTTGCTGTGTGCTTTTCCTCCCCAAATCATTCTCTTCTCACCAGTCTTCTGGCTGGCCTGATTAGCCTGTTTGCTTAAATTTCTCTGAGATTTCAAGCAAGTTTGTTCTGCCTTGTCTCTATCCCTTCGTATTTCAAAAGGAATTTGATCTTCCTGCCTTACCACAGCAGCATCATAACATCAGGTGTTTGTTTAGTGCTGTCAGCAAATCTTGGTGGCCCTTCTTGTGTTTATTGACTGCTTAGATGCTTAGGTGTTTGTCCCAGTCTCTGTTTGCACATGCAAGGCTGCAGATTTAGACCAGCAGAGAAAAGAAGGGAGTAACTAAATGAAGATATCTGGGGATGAGGAGAGGCATTAAGCTTTGTGTGACACTGGGATATCACATGAAGTGATGCGTTTATTATTTTCACTGCGTATTTAGAGGAAACAGTAAACTGACCTGAGATTAAATTTTGAGACAACCTTGACAGAGCAGCTGACTATCTTGATGAAAGACCTGGAAAAACAGCAACTCAAACTGAAAGTGGGACTGAAAACAGCAGGATGCGTGTTTCACAAAAGGAATGTCTGGGGTGATGTTTGAAACATATGTTGCTATAATTTGGGTACCTGAATACTTTGAAAATACTTTTAAATTATTTTGAAAAGCCTGGTACCTTTCTGGGAGGTGAGGCACTCATCTCCAGCTGATTTCAGTAGCTGTTGGAGAGGTGAAGCTGTCTCTTCAGGCAGATAATGACCAAGGATTGAAATTGTTGCATAAATATTCTTTTCAGCTCCTGAAGGTAACCATGTAATGAAGGTGGGGATTTTTGCCATTCCCATAGGTGGTAGTAGGAGGCACAACAGCCTTGAGTTGAAGAAGGAAGAGTTTAAACTATAAGGACAAGTTCTTTTAGATGAATGTGATTCAATTAATCTCCACTAGCACCGCTCTTTAAGATTAGCATTAATGAGAAATATGCCGCACATCAAAAGACAAAAGACACCCTTATCCTCCCTTATCTTGGCATCTTTTCTTCCTGCTATTTGGGGGTGTAAGTAAACCCTTTCTGATTAAATATCTGGGGCCTTTGCTGGCATTGAAGGAGTGTAAAATGCAGGGCACTGGTGGAGTCACCATCCCTGGAGTGAGTTAAAAGAAGCGTAGATGTGGCACTTGGACACATGGTTAGCAGTGGGGCTGGCTGTGCTGAGTTAATGGTTGGACTCTCTGATCTTAGAGGCCTTTTCCAACCCAAACAGTTATATGATTCTATGATTTATAAAATAAGGCTAAAGGATCAGGAACTTGGAAGGAAAATGATCATTAGGGAAAGGCAAAAAAAATCGTCAGAAAGACATCAAGGGTCTGAGTAATTGAAAGATTGACTTACAACACTGAGATCAATAGAGAAATAGCAGGGACTTTATGGGAACACAGAGAACTAGAGAGGGATGTTGTTACCAAAAGTGGGAGTTTCAGGAAAGATCCATTGCTGTGTACAAAAATGCTCCTTGGTGAGAGCCCTGCTGTCAGTTCCAAGGGGAGACACTCAACCAAATCTGTCCCTACTTAAGGAGTCATTAATCCAGATAACCTCAGCTGGGAGGAAGGCAGAAAGGTTCCTCTCTCACTGAAGGTGATCCCCTCTTTCCCCCAGCTCTGCTACTATTGTTTTTTGGGTTTTTTTTTTTGTACACCTATCAGTTTGACTGGGACACCCTACCACATTACACTGGGGGTCTGACCTGCAGCCTTGTAATTATCTGCAGCTAAATTAGAAGTTTAATCTTTGTTCGGAGTAACAATAAGTTGAGTCAGATAGGTTTTAAAAATAGCCCAAGCTCAAGTTTAGTGAAGTCTCAAATGCAATTAATAAAAAGGTAATGGAGTTAGGAAGTTGCAGGCTGAAATGTGGAAATGTTTAACTCTCAGTTTTCCTGCACTTGAACTGCAGTGTTGCCTTGGTTCTGCAAGAGTAAAATGCTTCCAACATTTCTCTGTCTTTTTGTACATCATCCTTATAATTTATCTGTTCAGTATCTTGTGTTCTTGTTGGGGTTTGGCTCTGTATGTGCCACAAATTACCAGCTGCGTGCATTTTTTCTGTAATCAGTTTGTTGTCGTTTTGACTCCATGCCAAGCCATGGTGAAGACCACTTCGGAACATCATAGTCCTCTAAAGTTCTTTGTTGTAAAATGGATATGAAAATCCACTTTGTAAGTAATGAGGAATGGCTAATGCAGGTAGGGATTTGTTTTGCTGTAACAGCAGAACGTGCAGTGGCAATTTGTCAGATCCCCAGCTCAGCGCTGCTGTACTATTTGCCTTTAAATAGTGTGTTACCTTAATGTCTTGAGATTTTTCTCCTTGTATCTTGGCAACACTGCTGCTGAAGTTCACACACTCGTGGTGGAGAGAGGAGGTCTGAACCAAAAGGTTGTGTCTTCAGCCTGGTAAATACTATGGGCGGGGGTTTTGGTTCTGTCACCCTCTGTGCAGTAGTGGTGGCATAAGTCAGCAAAAGAGGTGGATTTTCCCTTGGCTCTGCACACACTCCTCTGTTTGTGAGGTTCTGCTCCTGTGGTGAAATTTGATCATGCTCTATGTGAATTTACTTGGTATTTGGTGTGCATCTCAGTCCTGCTGTTTTTAAAATGTCCTGAGACAAAGGCATGGGGGATTTGTGGAGGTGAGCTGGTATCTGATGTGCCTGAGTTCCTGGCTGGCTGAACTGGTGATTGTGTAATGCTGGCTGATGCACATTTTACTGATATGATTAATATATTAATATACCAGCTCCACATAGGAATAGTTACTCAGAGCCATGCAGGAGTTCAGCTCCGTGTTCTTTCCAGGAATGATCGCCCTTTAATCTGTCTGACATGTGTTTGCCAGCTTCCTAAAGTGGAAGTTTCTTCTCCTCTACAATTAGTGCTCTTACAAATGGTCCCTTTTCATACTTTTATTTGGTACTAAAGGGGACTTAATGATTTGAGAATAAAACTACTATCAACCTATCCTCCCCATCCAGACACAGGCCTGGACTTGTCCTTTGTTGGGAGAGCTCATGAAAAGAGGCAAACATTTTCAGCCTTTGGGACAAGCCCTGTGCTGAGCATCATTTGTGTGAAGCCACCTGGAGCAGGTCTGTGGATGTTGCAGGAGGACAGTGAACACCAGAAGCAGATAGAGGTAGGCACCAGGAGGTTCTCGGTTAGATTGGTGTTTGGGTGGCTGAAATTCTGAAGAGGTACTTATGTGTTGTGGAGTAATGCTAACAGTTGTATCAGACCTTAAAACATGTTTTACGCTCCCATGAAATTAAGTAGTGGTCAGATCCAGACCAAATTCATGAAAGTTTGTGAGAAGCCTTTTTCTGACACAGGCTGGCTGTGAGAGGAACAATGCTTTAGAGCAGAGTGTGTAACAGTGATAATACCTGGTGCAGATACTCTCTACCTGTCAGTAAAATCGAGGGCCACTGTTGCCTGTTTCCTTAGGTGCAGGTATGGGTTAGCAGGTCCCGGGTGACCCATCCTTGGGGACGCTCTTGCAGGTTGCGCTAGAGTCCAACAGCTGCTCCTAACTCACCCTCCTGGTGTAGTAAAGGCATTTTAGTTACTTTGCCTGTGAAGTGGAACCAGTGAGGCAGAAATTGTTGCCACTGACTTCTCCAGGACTGCACTTGGGTGGCTCTTGTGTACAGGAGAGCAGGGTACAAAACCTGTGTGCTGAAACTTCTCCCTCCTGGCAAATTCTGACAGCCCGCGGTTTTTTGTTTGCACACCATTTCCCATTTCTGAGACTGAGACGAGTTACAAACATGGTGATAATTGCTCTTGGCACTGATTTTTGTTTATTTTCTCTCTGGAAGTCCTGAGTGACCTGAGACCTTTCAGTCTGAGAATCTGGTTAATTTCTTTTGTTTGTTTGTTTTTTGAGACATCGACTTCTGCAGAGGGTGGGAATAAAGGATGGGTGGCTGAAGGACCTGTCTCCTTGCTTACACGGCTGGTGGGAATGGTAGAGAGGCGGCCAAAGGACCTGACTTGTTGCCAGGAATGGGGCTTTGTTCTTCACCTGCCTCCTGATGACTTCTGTCACCTTCCTCTTATCTCCTGCACATCCACGTGCCTCCAGAGGGTACCATCAGTGTCTTCCAGGGGTCCTCCAGACACTGGGATCTGTTGCCCAGCTTCCAGAATGGCCAGGGGAAGGAGCTGGGAGGTGCTGCTGTTGCAGGAGCAGGGCTGCTCCAGGTTCTGTGGAATGGCTGGCATGGTGTGACATCCATCAGAGAGGGCACTGATGGAGGGCTGAGGCAGTGAAAGTAGTTTTTGACCTCTGAGGGGTTCTGTGTGGTAAGAAGGCAAAGGAAGAAGTGCTGCTGTTGTAGACGATTTATGTTGTGACTGTGTTGGTGTTGTGGAGTTTAATGCATGTCAAGGGCACTTTGACCTTTCAGTGGAATCTTTTTGGTGTGAATTTGTGTCTTTTCTCCTCTCTTTTTCTCCTCCTTAAAGAAAATTCAAAATAAATACTGAAAATCAAAACCATCTGTTTTGAGAGGACTAAATTGCCTCTCTTAATTTTATGGGACTTGAATATTACTGAACGATTAGAAGTCCTACTAATTTTTACTGTCTGGCTATTGTGCTTGTAGGCAGTGACTCTGCTAGCATTAGTCATTTTAACTATGGAAAAAAAATAATAAAAATCCAATTAATGTGGCTCAACAGCTGAGTCTGCTGGACTTTTAAAAAAAAGAGGGGAAAAAAAAGTAAATTTTAATGAGTTCTGGGATCATAAAGATACATCTGGTGGATGGATTAGCCAAGTTTTCAACCTCAGAATGTGTATTGAAAAACTCAGTGAATTATGTAGCTACAAAAGTGGATCTTTGCACATTTATAAGGCCTCAGTGCAATCTCCTTATATTTGCCTAATGACAAACAGACATCTCACAGCCCAGGACACACATGGGCTGAAACAGCTCCCTAAGCCGAGAGTATTTGTATTGGGATGCTGCTACTAGTAAATATTAGAGAATCCATTAAATGTAGGGAGGAAAATATTTTGGTATTGGATGAAAGAAAAGAGAAAGAAGGGAATGGAGTGAGGTAGAGGGGAGAAGGAGAATTGCAGTTTTAAATGAACATGATGTGTGGGCTAAGACACTGTGCCTCCACTGCTGAACCAGAAAATTTATAACAACTGTTTGTCATGTGTGTGTATTTATAGCCATTCACATAATGAAGAAGTTTCATGAGGTTGTAATAACATATCAAGATGGATGTAATTAAAACAGAAGCAAATTGACACCTCTAGATTAAAGGCAAACTCTAAACTAATACACCTGTACGCTGTCACTTATGTATTAGTTGTCTGGGGCAGTCTGCCAGATATGCAAATAAAAAGACATTGGCAAATTTCCTTGGATGTGTGGTTATGAAAAACCCAAGTATTTAATCATTTACCTAGCCCTGCTCAGGTTTGTGGCAGGGGTAGAGTTTAATAATTTGGTGTCACTGTGCTTTGTGATGGGCAGAGGGGTTAAAGGCAACAGGGTTAGGGGAAAGGAGAAATACGGCACATGGGGCTGCTGGGGAATAATGTTCTTTACACTGGGACCCCTCCCTTAGCAGAGAGGTGTCAGCTGCTCCATTTCAGACCTGCCCTGACTCTTGAAACTCCAGAGCACTAAAGAGGCCTTGACATTGACACTCTGCAGCTTTTGAGCACAGTTCAAGGCTTTTGAAAACTGCCCTGCAACAACAGGCTTTGGTTCTTGTCATGCTGCAGGTGCAAACTTCTAAAATTTGTCCTTTTGCACCAGTTCAGATCTGATGGAAACCAGTTACTAGGTCTGTGAAATTACTATAGAGCTGCTTAGGAATTTCACCTAAGAGTATTTTTCAAGTTGTTTCAATTTGCAGAAGCCTGAAACATTTCCAGTGGAGTTGTGGACATCCATTTCAGCCTGTGGTCGATAGATCTGCTCTCCTAATTAACGCTCAGTCTGCAAACTGCTGATGTCAAATAGGCTGGTGGGATGGAGCAAGAAGGGAATTATTTGCCTTGTTAGTTCCAGGGCTGTGAATGGAAATGCCAGCCTTGATTTTGGGTAATTTGCACCCCAGATAACCTAAATTCCTTTAAGTGGCCTGGGGACAGAAAGAAACCCCGTGGCTGGTGATGAGGGTGTTCTGTTAAAACCCTGTCTGTGTCTCCAGCTGCGCCTCCCTGAGTGGGAAAAGTGCTGCCTTTTGTGGACTCCTCAGATGGTTACTTGGGTGTGTAAAACTAGTTATAAGTGGACTGATACTATGGGAGCTCTGGAGAGCTCAGTGAAGTCCGAAATTCCTGAACTCAGTTTTGAATTCGGGCTTGAAGTTTTTTGTCCCAGTCAGGGATGAACCACAGGAAAATCCCACTGTGGGCTGGAGCTCTGCGGAGCAAGGGCTTCTAAATGCACCAATTTGCAGGGAGCTGACAGCATAAAAACTCCAATTGGCATGTTTTGTTAGACTTCTTCTGAATTAAAGAGACTCTTTTTTTAGTACATCTGGACATTAAGGATCACTCATATGAGGTTCATGGCTTCAAAGTGATTTCAAATGCTAGGATTTTTTGTCTTCAATATTTCAACAACTTTTCTTCCACCTTTAATCTTTCATGAGCAGAAGCTTCAAAAGATAATTAGTAAAACATGCTTTTATCTGCATTTATCTCAAAACATGATTAATTTTTTAACTGCAATTATAGCAATCATTTCAAGTTTACTCTGTATTAATGAGTAAAGGATTTTTTTGAGAGAGCATGAGTCTAAATATGGCTATATTGGCTGAGTTGAAAGGTGCATTTATGAGTGTGCTTTTGTTTTCATTGCTAGGGATTGAATTTCCGGTTCCAGGAAGTAATATTTCACATGGATTAAAGTCTTTGGAGTGCTTTTGCCCAGATTCACTAGATGATTTTGAAGAGCTAACAATGATAAGAACTGGATCATGCACTTTGCAGGACCTGGCTACTGAATACCCAGTTCCATGTTTCCCTTCTGTTGGTGATTTTTTGCTCCGTGCTGTGCATGCGTTCCTTTGCCTGTTGCCCTTGGCATTGAAATGTAAGATATTTGGTGCAGAGGGTTTGTTGTTAATGAATTAGCAATGAACTTGCAAGTTTTCACCTTTACCATTCTTGTCTTTGTTATAGGCAGCTTAAGGCATTTTTTATTACTATTTCACTTCTGAGAGAAAGATGTTCATGTCTGTTCCTGTCTTTATTGCTGCTACTAATATATGCAGGACTGTTCAACTGGTGTCCTGCAGCCTGGATCCTGTCTTGTAGGGCCAGTGTGTGGCCCCGGAGTCCCTAGAAAATTGTGGCACTGGCACAGAGATATCCCAAAACAGGTACCCATTGCAGAGCCTTCAAAAGGAATGAACCACTGCGGAGAACTACTGGAAAGAAGCACAATTACACCCCTTCTTCAGCTTTTGCATAATTTTGCCCTGTGGAGGCTGCTCCTCAGCCCTGGCTCCTGCTTCTCCATCAACAGGAGGGAGAGATTTGGGGCTGGAGCTGCAGCTTCACTGCTCTGCCTCCTAAGGAAGCAGGCAGGGAGCAGCCCTGGGGCTGCTGGCAGTGATGCTAGGGTGGTGGCATGGCCCCACCTACAAGGCAGCAAGGTAAACCCTGTCACAAGGGTAAGGACAAGAGAGCTTTTTGTGGGGTTTTGGTTGGTTTTTTTGTTTTTGTTTTTGTTTTTTTCCTTTTAGTTAGGCCCTGATCCTGGATGTCAGAGAGGATTTGGAGTAAGCATGCACAGCCTTGGTTCATGTCTGATTTTAGCTTCTAAACTGGGATTGCAGCTCCCCTGCCCTGTGGTCCCTGGGGAGGTGGATGGGCTGGTGACTGGAGCAGTGAATTGGGCAGCTGCATAGGAGAGCACACGAGTGTATAATCAGATTTCTGATAAACCCAGGTCTCTAAGTCCCTTGAATGGGCAGCTTTGCTGTGAATGGCCTCGTGAGGTCTGCTGTGGCTGCTCTCTTTGTTTGGTACTCTGACAAAAAATTGCTCTGGTGTCCTTGTTGGCATATTTTTACATCTGTTATCCGTATTTTCGATTTGTTCTGGCTGCAGTCTTATTTTGTTTTGCAAAATCTACCTGGGATTGGGATGGAGATATATGTTTGCTAAGGCAGATTTGGAAATTGCGTTGTTGAAATACAGCCCATATGGGCCATTGTAAAATGGTTACTGCAGCATATAATTGCCTTCACAATGATGTGCTTTGTCATTTTCCTTCCATCTTCAAAGAGGCGCTCCTGTAGTCTGCTGACAGCAATGGTGGTATTAGAAAACATATGGGTTTGTAAAGGCATTAAACTGTCTTTAGTTCAAGGATTAGATTACAGTGTTAGAGTGTGGGTCACCACGTTTTCGTGGGGATGGGCTGCACTGCAGTGTGTTGGTTTATGTTACAGGTTAGGGAAGGGTTTGTTTATTTATTGAGAATATCTGATATAAGATCCTTTCAGATATGTGGGGAAGGAGGTGTCTGTGGTGCGTGGTTTGAGCTGTGGCCCCACCTCACCCTGCATCACCTTGGTCAGGGCTCACCATCCACACTGACAAGATATGTCATCAGCAAATGCCATTTACAGCATGGAAAAATACACAGAATGTAAACCCCACAAAATTGGCTTTGAAAATTTAAGGGCTTTTTTTTTTAAAGTCCTCCATGCTAGGCTGCAACTCTGAACATTTTGTGTATTTGTTTTGTGTTCATTTTACACTGCACAGCTCCACACATTTTGAAGTACTGGGCAATCTGTTCGGCTTTTACCTCTTTTTCTGTCTTCACAGTTTGAGGTGTGGCTTTTCTGGGGTGGCTGGAGGTCTGCAGTGCCTCTGTCAGCAAAGGCCTGTGCAGCATTCTCATCATGGGATGCACATGGTGTAGACATGGCACACAGCCTGTCTCCAGCCTGGAGTGATGCTCATGCTCTTTACACCATCTAAAGGGGAAAGCTAGAGAGTGGAAGGGATAATATGCATAAAGATGCTTCTTTTTTAGTTTTGTTACTGTTTTTGTCTCACTTTTTGCAGCCTGCTCAGTTGGATGCTCTGCCTGGCGGGACCCTGAAGCAGATGGGGGCCGGATTGGCCCATGGCCACCTTCACCACGTGCACACTGTTGTGGTTGGGTTTGCATAGGTCACTTCCAGAACAACTCTTTGATACCTCTTTTCCCTCAAACAAACACACTCTTTCAATGACAATGCTGAGCTGGTCCTTCAGAGGCATGGGCTGGTTTCTGTGCAGGCACAGTCATCCTTGGTAACCTTGAAGCAGTCACTCCCTTCCCATTTCAGCACCTGCTCTGGGGCTGTGCTGAGTAGGGATGGATTTGGGATTGGATCCATGTGTATCTCAGGGGACTGGCTGCATCCAGGCTGTAGATTTGGGTTTCTTGACTGAGAAGAGCAAGCAGGCATGTGGGGACAGTGCTGATGTGTGAGGTAGTATTTAGTGTGAAGTCCAAATATGTGCTTAGGGATCACCTTGAGCTAGAGTGTTAGTTTTGCTGTAGCTGAGTTTTTCTGTCCACAAAATAGGTTTAATAATACTGTCCCTCTTCTGAATTTGCCTGGCTATTTAATTAGCATCTGCAGGGTGCTCCAATAGTAAGTGATTAATATAAAATATCTACATAATTTTACCGTAGGACAATAAAGCACCAGGGCCTGTACACATGTAGCGGGGACCTGCCTAGAACACTTATTTAAATAACTGAAAGCACTTTTTTATTGTCAACCACCTTTTGAAATGAAGCTATAATTTTGCCCTAAAGTTGCTGACAGCAGCCAACTTTGTTAAGGAAATCTGATGTGAAGGGTAACACAGTAAAATTCTGATTAATGCTTTATCTTTCTTTATATTGTAACGTTTATTAAGTGTGTAAACGTTGGTGTTGCTAGTTATGGCTTGCTTCAGTTTTAAATCCCTTACATCATTATATGTCCTGGATGTGGTGGGTGTCATGGCTATTTATGGTAATATCTTTCCTTGAATCCATTGCAGGATAGGGAAGAAACTCTCTGTCTACAAGAAATGTTAAAGGATGTGTTACTGACTCTGGCAGCTGTGGTGATGATAAGCAAATTAGGTCTGTCGTTAATGGCAGGGTCTGCAGGTATAATATGCCATAAAACTGGTACATCTCTGGTGCTAGCTGGCCTATAAAAAGAAATAAATACAGGGGGTTTTAATCCTGGTGTAGCAAATTTAAGAGCAAAGCTGCTTTACCCTAAGGTTTGTGTCAGATGAGCACAAAGTTCATGTATATGGTGTGGTTTTGCTGCAAACGGTGCAGAAGGGAGGAAGAAACAGCCCAGTGAGAGTCTGCCATTGATATTCCGAGGTTTTGCTCTGGGCCTTTGTCAGGGCTTTATTTAAGGACTCAGTTATGCAAATGTTTAAATCAGTCCCTCTTTAAGAAAGTGTTTGAGTACATTAAAAACCACAGCACAGTGTACTTATAGTCGGGACATGCTGAGGTGCAGTCAGGAGCAGGATGGTTTAAGGTATAGACAGAAACATACATTTCATATGAAGCTCCCTAACAGTGGCTTGGTTTTAAATAATAGTTTATTTTGAGGGGAAGCTTGGGAGAGGGGCTTGGGATTTTTTTGGTTTGGGGCCTTCTGGAGATTGAGTCTGGTGGGACAGCTCCTGGAGCTGCAGGGCCAAGGCATGTTCCAAAGTCTGCCTGGTGATGTAGCTCAGCATCGTCCTGTGGGATGCAGGATGTGGCCACATGCTGGAGCATCCCTGGCCATGCTGGAAAAGCCCGACAGAGAGCTTGGCTGGAGGACCACTGGTAACAGTGGGACTGAAATAACTCACTGGCATGAGCCTGTATTTGTCAGAAGCTTGTTTTTCTGTCCCATAGCTGCATGAGTTTGGGTTCAAGCACACGTTTGGGTCTGGAAGTAACACACAGCATCAGAAATCTCTACTGTATGGGATCGAATTTTAGCCGCCCCCCGCCCCCCCCAAGAGAAATGGTGAATTTTGCAGCTTTGCTTGCATCTTGGAGTCATCAAGATTTCCCTGGCAAGTGGCATTCCTTTGGGTAATTACTTTGGAAAGCTTCTGCAGGGTGCTTCCTCCTCTCCCCGGGGCAGACACCTTCCCATCCCACCACATATTGCTGCTTTCTCCAGTACCAGCTAAACAGGTGGCAAGATTCAAATCACCACTCTCTGAATGGAGTTAGCTCTCCACAATAGCTCACCAGAGGCCTGTTTTGTTACAGAACATTGATTAAATAAATATTCCTATGCATACAAAAGAGGAGAAATCTGTTACAACACTGTAGTTATTTTTCCATTAATGGCAAGGAGCTCTCTCTAATTTTCCTGCCCCTTTCAATCTGTTTCCCTGTCTCCCTCCCTTCCCATCACTACTAATGCCTTGAAGTGCATGAGTAACATACAAAGAGCTCACAATCCCTCTGGTTCAGATCTGCAAACGCTGTGGCTCCAGCTCACCGTGCTTTGGGAAATCCCCCTGGCCCATGCAGGGCAGGACTGGCTGCTCCATGCATGTGGTTTTGTTTAACTTGATATTTCACGTTCAGTATCAGCATTCCTTGAGCTAACCGACCTCCATTAATTTATATAGCAGCAGTTAAAAATACAATTTTGCAATACCAGCATTTTGCATAATATTGACAGTTGGGGCAGAGTATTTGACTTCTGAAGAACATCTTTTTTCTTCTGTGTTCTTCTGTGCCCCCTGATTTTTAAAGCTTTTGAGGCAGAGGTTACTGCCCTGTGGTTTGTGCTGATGGAGGTGTGTGTATGTTTTGGAAGAAAATCACCTCATTCTCCGAGCCTGGCAGCCAAAGGCAGCTCCAGTGCAAGCAGCAGATCTGATCTGGTATAAAATGGTGGCATCTGAAAATAAATATAGGGTAAAGGACTCATAAATATAGGGTAAAGGAGGAGAATAGCTTGACTAGTTTTAAGTTCAGTAAATGTCTCAAGAAAGAACTTTTGATTGAACGAATGTCTGGCTGCAATAAATGTGGACTATAAGGAAATAGCATGGATTTACTTTGGCTCTGCATTGATGTGATAGAGATAAAAATCCACCCCAAAGAGAGTAACTGAGATTTAGCTGCTTTTTCTTCTCCCCCCACCCCCCACAGGCAATGATATCTATTACTTTGGAAAAAAAAAAAAAACTGGAGTCAGCATTTCTCTATCATCATTTTTCTTAAACAAACTTAGAGCAGTTAAATCACTGAGCTGTTACTCTGGAGAAGTAAATTGTGTAATACATTTTTTGAAGTTTAAAGACCATAAATGAAGAAGCCTCCTTTCATTATATGAGTTTTTCTTAAAATACTTGTCACATCTGGTTAGATTTAGGACCAGGGCTGGAGGGAGTTCCTGTTGGGATAAAGCTGATCATGTGGGCACTCTGTCAGGGAGAGCCCTTGCCTTCTTGCCTGAGCTGTGTTGGGATTGCCATGGCAGAAATGAAGCAGTGCCAGCACACTCTGCTCTCCCCAGGGAGAGGGAGCTTTGTTGGCTGAGGGTGAGAAAGAACTGGCTGTGGAAGGCTGTGGCAGAAGCCCAGTGCCTGTCTGCTCTTGCTTACTGTGGGCAGTTAGTTGGAAGTGACACTAACCTGAGTTTAATTCTAGTTTTACATTGCAACAACATGCCAGCTGTTCCCTGTATTCTTCTGTGACACTGCAATGTAATTATTTTTTTGTTATCTTTCAAGATGTAATTTTATGTTGGTGTGCTTTTCCACTAACCCTTTGGCACAGAAAATGCACAGCTAATTCATTTTTCTGGGAACATGAAGAAGCAAGGGAGGAAATCTCAAATTGTAGGGCCAAGGGGCTGTGCTAAAGGCAGCTGAGGAGAGATGTGCAGGGAGGAAAGGCCCTGTCTCAGATGGAGTCTGAAAGCCACTGGGATGTGTGCAGTGATTAATGGTGTCGTTGCTTTTTAGCTTCATCAAAAGGTTTCAGTGTAAGAGTTTCTAAGGAATGCTGATATTCACAGGAAGCTATCAAAGGGTACAGAAGATATCAAATGAGCAAGCAGGAATGGGAGTTAATTACTGAACAGTGATTACTCTGATATAACCAATTATTGGATCATTAAATGTTTATTACCTTTTTTATGCTCCTTTCCCTCGTAAGTGCAGTTTTGTCCTCATAGTATTAAAAAAGGGGTGGATCTAACACATAAAAAGCCTTTTCCAAACCTAGCAGGTATTGGAAGGACATCTCACCCCAACACCTGGCACGCCGTCCTGCTGACCCTGCTCTCCCTTGCTTGGCGGGTTTGGGGTCAGGTGCTGTGAACCCTATGAAAGGCCAGATTATCTCACTTCCAGGGAGGAGTGCAGCAGCAGGAGCCGGGCACACGATATCAGCAGCTTCACTGCCCTTCCACGTGGGGTTGTGTTCATTCCTTCTGCTCCCGCTGGAAGCGGTTGGTGGCTTTTGTGTCCCTCTGTCACCCAGAGGGTCTTTTAGGGCTGCCTGGCCTTAAGGACAGAATGCCATGGCCTTCAGTTTCCTTGTGCTCAGAGCACCTCTTTCTCTCCAGTCACTAAGCCTCTCTTAAGAAAGAAGTTTCCATTGCAAGGCTGAAATGATGCTGTTTGAAAGAGAGACATATACCCTGCACTGGACATCTGCAAAGTGAAAAATACCATCTTTTCAAGCTGAACGCAGTTATTTTGGATGACATTTGAGGGTTTCAAATGTTAAAGCAATTTTTAAAAATACAGCTATTTGTGACTTTTGTTGATGATCCTTAAATGTTGAGTTGTTTAAGCTTCATATCTCGGGAGAAGTATGGGTCAGAGGAAGAAAAAAATAGAAACCCAAATCTTTTTCTCTGTCAGCAGAGCATTTCTTGGCAGTGGCCTTGCCTGGTGTGTGTGTGCAGGGGCTGGGAGGGCTCTCCATGGACCTCGTGCCCTTGGTGGGTGTTTGGGGCAGGTGGAGACACGTGGAGGTTCCTCCCAGTCCTGGCATGTCCCAAGCCCCCAGCAGAGGGGTTTGTGTCTCTGCTGAGGGCAGAGAGAAGAAGAGGGTGCTGTGCCTGGTGGGGGACGTTTGTGATCATCACCAGTCTGCTCAGGGAGGCAAATTCCTCTGTTCCTGAGGCACTTGGTGTGTGTCGTCCTCAGCTACCACCACCTCCTCTCAGTAGCCACGTGGGTTCTTATCCCATGTCCAGTGTGTGTGTGTAGAGGAAGTTCTCAAGAACCAGATTTTTCTGTGCCTTTTATTTGTGAATTTAGCTCAATCATTTTTATGATCTTCCTTAGGGGATTATTAGTTTTTTATTAATACCTCCCTTTGCCAAGTTGGAAGCTTCAACAATTTTTGGGGTAAATCTTCAGAGCATCTTTTTTTATTCATCTTTTCTTTTTACCTTTTCTTGCGTAGCATAATCTTACCTGGACCTTTCCTCACAAATGGGATTTTCAGGTTTTATCTCTGACACCCAAGCCCCCATGAAAGTTGGTGGAGAAGATCATAGGGAATGCACAGCAGATATTGAAACCAAGAAGGTGTTTGCCACTTTATGTTATTACTGTAGAGAAAAAAGAGGAAACTCTGTTAAATCGCACTCCCTGTGCTCCTGGGAGTATAAATTACTGTCTTCTCTGCACTGCTGTGTCAAATCAGTTATGTGGCAGTTCGGACTTTGCCCTTTTTGGAAAGATGCTTCCTCCTCCTGATGGATTTTTCTGTAATCCTTCAAAGTAGAACTTTATTATGGGTTTGTTTCCCTATTTTTCTTAAAAAAAAAAAAAAAATTAAAATAGAGCGGGTTTGCTTTGCAGAGAAAATATTATGCAGGTCACAGCTTCCTCCTGTGCATGAAGATGATTTTGTCCCTGCAGTGCAAGTCTGTGGAATCAGGACTTGGCAGCGATGCTTGAGGATGTGCCACTCTCAGGAGCCCACGATCCCACACAGGCATCTGCCTTAAACACCCTCACTCTGAGTATCCAGCAGCAAACTGCTTCCTCCAGCAGTGAATCACGGTGGTGAAAGGCCCCTTGGATCTGCTGCAGGCACAGGCTGGGGATTGCAGGCTGGTTTGGGGGGTTCTGTGCCCTGCCTGCGGCATGCACAGCCAGGGCACTCGGTGCTCTGCTCACAGGCATGGCTGTGATCATCCCTCTTGGACAGCCTCTGTGCAAAACACCAATAATAATAATAATAATAATAATAATATTAATGAAATGTCCCTCAGGATTTCCTTTTAATAAGTGAACACACAACAGCCGCTGTAAACTGTCTTGGTAGTGTCACAGCCTCTCTGAGAAGGACGAAGGGCAGGCGAGGATCCCAGGATCAGGGAAAACAAGGCGTCCTGTGTTTTAGATCCTGTACGAAAATGTATCGTGGCTGCAAGGCCAGGGGAGATGAGCCAGTCTCCAGGACTGCTACAAATGTTAGATTTCAATGAAAGGTCAGCCAGAAACAAGGTCAAAACAAGCGTGATACACAGAGCAAACAGCGAAGCTGCGAGGCACAGATAAAGGTTAATGTGAAGGGCTATTGGCATTAGTGCAGCATGTGGTCAGCTCGCTGAGGAGCAGGGGCTGAAGCGGGAGATAATGAGGAGGGTTTACTCTAATTCTATTATAATGTATAATTAACTATCATAATGGATAGCAGTTTTCCCTGCGTGTGTGCGTACATGTAGGTAAAGTCTCATTTTTGGCTTTTGTGTTGTTGCACCATTGCCTTGAGCCGAGGGAAACCCTCCCTGGGGCTTGGGCTCGCTGTCTTGCTCAGCCCACAGATGCAGAGGGGGAGCATTGTTTCCGAGAGCCTTTTTTAATCTGCCCCTGGAATTAGACATGATATCGATGTGGTACCTGGGTAGGGCAGATGTGCTGCTGATAAAGGTCTGTAGTGCCAAGAGCCTGGATGAAGTTAGTGTTTGAAGAGGGACTAAAGGACAGGTCAGGCCTGTTTCTTTCTGGATTGTTTGTACCTTTTATTCCCAATATCCCTGTGAAAACAGAGAGCTTGAAGTGTATTTTGCTGTTGTGCTCGTCTTTTGTACAGGATAAAGTTCACTCTTGGTTACTATGCAGAGACATAAGCAAACTCGTGTTTCAGACGCACTGGGGTTTTTAATTTTCCTGCTGCACAAAGACAACAACCCATTGTGGATTCCTTTGCCCCTTCTCTAGAGAGAGCAGAGGGCAAATAAACTCCCAGATCAACCCAAAACCAGGCTGTAGTGCTCTCCTGACCTGGTGATGCTTGGGATTTTGTTGGGTTGTGAACAGGTGGGGAAACCTCTGCTTTGGCATTGCTGCTGGATGCCAGGAAGTAACCTGGCCCACCAAATGAAACGATTAGGCTTTACCCACATGGTTGATGTTGTAGGGTTGCAGGAAGCCTTGTTGTACCTACTGTTACACCCTGGATGCAGTATGAAAACATCAAAGAAGGAAATCTAGGGTTGGTTTTGTGTTGGATTATTTTTTTTAAAGTGTTGAATGATTTATCTGGATGGCTGTTTATCCTGTCCACTTTCTTGATTTCGCAAGGTACAACTGAGGGCAGACATTACTATATAGCTATTTTTTTTTTCTTTCAGTATCTGGCAGTACACATTTTTCAAATGTAAATGCAAATAGCCCTCTTCTCCATTGTTAATCCCTTGGGATGGGAAACCTAAAGGCCATATTCTTCCTTGAGAGAGGGATTTACCCTTCCAGCCACATTAAATGTTAGCTGGAAACATGTGGCTAACGGCTCCCAAATACTAAGCTGAGACTCTTCCCTTGAGGTTCTGGTTTATTTGGAAATTTAATTTGTAATTTTTTTTTTCCCTTCAAAGGTAACACAACTCTTTAAGCCTCCAATTTTAGGTCACTCTGCCTTTTGCAGCCAGATCCACCTCATCAGTGAGAAGGCTCCCTGAGGACTGCAAAAGACTCAGGCTTAGTGTTATCCAGGAAAAATGTGTATAATAGTTGTATTATAAAGTAGCAGGTAATGTAACCCCCGTCTGCCAGCCTGATGAGTGCCATGTGAATGGTGGTGTGATACAGTTGCACGCACTTAAAGCCCTTTTTGACAAAATAATGCTAATTGTCCTGGGCTGAGTGATGCCAGGGGCTTAGAAATACTTACCAGTGCTTGTAGAGGGAGCCAAGAGAAGTCAGGTGGAGAAATCAGGGAGATTGGCTCTCATGTGGAGTTGCAGTGTCTGAGGCACTGCTAAATCTAGCAAAGGATTAATACCAAAATAATCCTGCTTGTCCAGGAAACTCGTGACAACATGAAGGTTTGAGATCAGTGTGAGATGCTTTAGAAGGAATACAGTAATAAATTCACAAATAACCAGAGATAGAAACCAATTGCTTTTCATCCTACATCTCATTTGAGCTTTTCCACGGTTTGTTTCCTGCTCCAGTGATATGAGATCCCTTCCCACTTCAAGTCTAGCCTCATTTTAGTGCTGGCTTTCACCAGAACCCAGAAAAATATTCCAAATCCAGCAAAAATTCCTGTATTGCTCAGAATGAATTCCTCTATTTGAAGAGTTTCACCCTGGATCTGAGTGGTCTGTACCGTTCTGTAGTGCCATCAGGATTCTGGCTGCAGAAGTTCCACCGAAATGGGAACAGAAGTAAGGTGGCACTTGGGAGGCTAGGGGTGTTGTGGGTTGGGTTTTTTTTTTAAGCACTGGTGACTGCTTAATATCCAGCTCTTGTTAATCCGTTGCCATTACTTGTGAGTGATGCAAAATCTCCCCTGTATTTTTGCTGCTTTTTTCCCTGTGTTGTTAACAGGGTGTGCAGATGCTGTGTTGTTCTGCACTGTGTTGGGTGTCTGAGCTGTGTAAAAGGTTTGGAGCTGCCACAGCTCCTGCTGATGGCCTTGTCCAGTGCTGTGTTCAGGGCTGCTGGGGCTGCTCCTGACACCCACACCCAGCCTGTCCTGTCCCTCTCCAGCCCCACTGCTCACGTGAGCAGCGCTGCAGTTTTCTGAGCACTTTGCAAGATGCTGAGAAGAAGAATACAGAGTACATGTGGACAGGGCTTCTTTTTCAAAGCCTCTTTCCCTGATTTGTCCTTGGGTGCTGTGGGTTGGTCCATGCCTCCTGTCAGACTGTGCCTATGAGCCAGGACTCTTTGGATTTTGGATAAACCTGAGGCTTCAGTGACACTGGTTTTACATTGCTGCCAGTGACCATGAGCGTGGTCGAGGCCACCTTGTCTGCAGCTGGCTGCACCCCGTGCATGTGCAGAAATAACCCAGAGCAGGGTCCCTCGTGCTCCCCCAGCTCAGCAGGAGGACTGGGATCACAAACTCTTGGGACATCTCCGTGGTGGGGGTGCTGGACACGTGGTGGTGAGGGCACCTGCAGGGATGACAGGATCCAGCCGGCTTCAGCTCCTCTCCAGCACTGGAGAGCTTGCTTTCCCAAAAAGCACTTATGTTTTTAAGCCATTTATTTTCTGTGGCACTGAGTCATTAAACATTTCTGCCAGGGTTTTGTTGTTTTTACTCTGTGTAGGAGCAGAGGGAATTTATTCAGTGTCTCAGTCCAGTAATGCAGGGGCTGAGGAGGTGCTTGACTGCCTGACTCGGCAGGCACAGGCAGAGATGTTGCTGCCTGTGACATCTTTCTAGTGAAGTGGGATGTCAAGATCTGAGATCCTTTTCCACTTAGTGTACAAGAGCATTAGAACAAAAGGAAACAGAAAGCAGCCCTGCATCACAAAAGAAACCAAACCAAAACCCCTCCGGCTAAAGTATATTTTTAATGTTATGAGCAATTTCAGACAGAAATTGAATGAAAGGCTTCACCTGATTGTTGATGGATCTGCTGGGGTCAGAGGAATTACGCTGGTTTACACCGGTCTCGTATGTGATCCTCCTTTTTTATTTTTCTTTGTTTTGTGTGGGGGTTTTTTTCCATTCCAACTGTGTTCACAACAGATGGTGATTATTATGTTTGTTCAGATCAATGAATATTTTAAAAAAAAAGGCAAGACAAAAAATACAAAAATTGCCCTTCAACTCAATAGAGTCACCCGGGGTTCAGCTGTAGCCTCTGGGTTTTCATTTGGACAATGTTAAGTTATAGTAACTTAAATGGAATTTTTATGAGCAATTGTTTTGCCATGAAACAGGATCTCCCATGGCACTGACCCAGGGAGATATCTGCCCTCTGGATGTGCCAGCCCCTGCTCTGGTGGGACACATTGCTAAGGTGAAGATGCTGCTCCACTGGCAGGTGCCTTTGGGGGTGTATGGACCTGCTCCTCACCTTGCTTTCCTGGAAAAGACACACGTACAAAGCAAGTATGTTAGCAGCATGAGAGATTTGAAAGCACTTAAAAGAAATTATTTGAGACAGAATGCAAATGAATCTGTTGGTGTAAATGGGAGTATGGGGATTGAACGACTGGGGGCAAGACTGGGGCTGCAGGAGATGGACATGGGTGGCAGTAGGAATAGGAGAGCTGAACTTCCACCTCCACACAGGTGTAAATGCTACTCCCCAGCATTTCCTCCTGCCTTGTTCAGTCTTGGGCTTTACTGTGTTTGCTTTACTCTCTGGATTTACCTCAGCAAAGCCTCCTGTGCTAGGATCCACCGCTGGGGTGAGAGGACACACAAATACTGTCTGCCCTCAGTGTTTTTCCCAATGGCGCAGAGCACTGCCAGTCTCAGGGAGCGAGGATTCCTTTGGGCACAGGTGTTCTCTTTGGAGCAAGGCTTCCCTTCAGCGTGGTAGTTTTGTTGCTGCTGTACAGGCTAAAGCACAGTCCTTTGTGATGTTTGAGAGATGAATGAGTTATTAGTGGCCAGCCCTGCTCTCTGCATTCAGACAGGATTTGTGCTGCCTTCACCGCTGTGTGATCAGAGCCCTCTGTCCCTCTTGTCCCTGTCCCCCCAGATGAGCTGACAGCCCGGTGGGATGTGGAGCTGCTGCATCACCTGTCAACACTGCTTAGTGCTCAGCCTCCGTGCTGGCTGCTTGGCAAAGGGTCCCAATAGGAAGGGGAGGCTCTAGGAGTGCTTAAAATTGAAGGGATCTAAGGAATGACAATAATAAATGCAACAAATCACTTTTATATGGGCTGGACGACAGCACAAATTGATGTCTGGGCTCTTCCCTGCTGTGATTTTGAAGGGATTCCCCCAACTCTGAACAGTGAGTCCCCAAGTGAGGGAAGCAGAGGGAGAGGATGGTGCCTTTGCCTGAGGAGGTCCTTTGAGAGGGAAGGAGGGGGCTGTAAGCCCTGGGTGAGCCGGGCTGGCAGCACAGCAGGGCTCTGAGTGGTGGAGTGGAACCCCAGGCAATGTCCATGTCTTACCTCGACTCCCAGCCTCTTCACCCAGATGTTTCTGTGCAGGAACAGGAGCTCTTCCCTTTCAGTGCTGGTGTTTCCATGTGTAGTTTGCTCACAGCGAGCTCAGATAGGAGCTCTTCCCAAATTTTGTGGGGTTTTTTTTGGATGTTTTATGCAGTCTGATTGCAATGGCCTGTTCAGACAGCAGGGCCATTTCCTGCTGTCTCTGGAAGTGACTGTAGGCTGTCTCCTGTTGTGGACAGCCTGATTTGTTCTCTTCTGGCCACTAAAGATGAATATTCTTTTAATTCTAGTACAGAGGAGCAGAACGAAGGCAAGAGACTAAATGTGTTGGGAGAAGGGGGAAATGGGGAGCAGACTGAGGCCAAACATCACCGATGTGTTGTTTAGGGTGGTTTCTTTTCCTTCTGTTTTGTACTTACCTGATTTGCAGAAAATTTGTGGTTTTGTCCTGTACATAGAGGATGGGTTCAGTGGAAATGGCTGCTCGGAGCACAGGGCACAAAGCCCCTGTTCCACCGACAGTGCTTGTTAACTCATGGATGTTTTTAGAAGTATGTGTATGGTTGCATCCTGCAGGTCGACTGTCTGTAGCAGGCAAGTTTTAAGCTCCCTGTAGGTGTGCAGAGCTGGGGGTAGTTCCAGGTGACTCTGGGCTGGGAGTTTCCCTGGAGTGGGAGCTCCGTGCTCAGTTCCCAGTGGTTGTTGGCTCCAGCCTGAGCCCAGTGCAGGTGTGGCACTCTCTGAGCACCCAGATCCTCACTCAGCCCGGGTGAGCGTGGGGTTTGCTGGTGGATGCAGTCCGTGTTTTCACACGCTGGTGGGGTGCTCCCTTGCCTCGATTAGCTAAACCTTTGCCTTGGCTTTAGAGCCATTTTCAGAGCATTAATCTCAGAGCTGTGGGAAGCCCCCAGCTCTGGGAGGGCTGTAGGAGGGAAACAGAAACAGCTGTGTGTTTACCAACCCCTGCCTTTTTTTGGAGAGTCAAGTTCAGGTACTGGAGCCATGTGAGAACTATAATTAGTTCCCTGCATTCTCACTGAGCATTGACTTTGTTCAATATTCACAATGGCACATTTTGTACAAGGACTAGCATTTATCTTTGCATATTTGGAAATTACTGGAGCTGAGGTTAAAACAATCTGTTCTCCTGTGGAAGCTGTGGAGTTGTATTAAAATAGAATATCTCACCTTCAGTGGTGTGGTATTTCATAATACATGCCCCCATTGTGTGTTAAATGATAAAGCACTGCAATAAAATATGTCCAGACTGTTCTTTCTATTTTATGCCCTGTAACGTTCTACTATTTGCATCAACTATTAAGGTTTACCAGAAGAACCAGACCTGAATGGGGCAGTGTGAGAGAGGATGGAGTTATGCAGGCAGAATCACAGTGGCAGCAGTGTCACTGGGAAGGATGTTGTCAGAAGATAAACCTTACACAAGGACAGTCATTCTGTAGAAACCTTCCTTTGGTTTTCCAAGGATGATAGTTCCAGGAGCTTTGCAGGGGCTGGAGCATTCACAGGTGGAGATCTGTGAGACTTGTGCTTCCAGAGGCCCAAATTCAGACTGAGCCATTTCACAAGTGCAAACAGTTGGTTCTGTGGACTGGGTCCCTTGTGAGTAATGGGCCATGTCAGAATGGGATCTTGGTGTCCCTTTAATTGGGGACTTCTGTTCAGAAGGGGCCTGGGATGTTTGAGAGCAGGCTTTGCAGGGAGAAGACTGGAGCTAAGGAGAGCTGTTTTGAGAAGCAGCTGTGTTATCATTCCAGAAGTTGCTCGTCCTCATGACTGATTTGCCTGAAAGCTGAAGTGCATTTGGTAGTTAAAGTGACATTATTTCAGGTCTTTGGCATTTGTAAAAGATGCTCTTGCTTCTCTCTTTCATCTCCTTTTCTCCCATGCCTCCCCCTTCTCTGACCTGTAAAACTGTCATAAATTGCCTACAATGGGCTTTTCTTTAAAGATAAACTCATTATCCTCCAAGATAAACTCATTCACGTAGTCTGCTCATCACTTTTGTACTCCCCTCCTGAGAGTATCAAATAGAGAATCTTATTCTGACACTTTAGCTATGCATTAATAGTATTCCAATGAGCATTATAGTTCTGGGGTTTGCAGACACTTTTTTGGTGCCTACAGTCATGAAGTTTTTGGCTGTCCCTTGAACGCGTTTATTGGAGATTTGGGATAACAAATCACTGTGATCTATCTATTATGTTTCAGCGTGTTTCAGCTGTAATGTCTTAACCCGGCTTGGTTAAGGCTGGAGGAGCAGTGTGTGATGGATCCCAATCCTGTTTGGGTATGTGCCTGCTGTGTCCCCCCCACACCTGCTCTGTCCTCAGAGCACTCCATGGATGAGCAGGGGATGGGCACTCCCTGGGTGGATACACAACCTGCACACATCTCCTCCCCTGCCCTCTGAGAACAATCCTAAAGAAATACCCAGTTCAGAGCATTCACAGAACAAATGGGGTACCAGGACTTGTTGAGCAGAAGTACAGGAGAAAAAGAAGAGCCATCATATTTCTGTAGACATCCGTGGATTGCTGTGTCTGGAATGTGCTCCCTATCTCTAATGGGTATAATAAAATTGGAAGAGGTACAGGGATGGGCTGTGAAGATGGTGATCAGAGAGAGAGAAAAAACCTTCCGTGTGCAGAGTGGGCGAACACAGGAGCGCTCTACTCTGGAAAAGGGATGATTAAGCAGGAGTGTGATAAACATTGATACAGTCATGAATAAAGTAGATGGAGAGTGACTGTTCAAGTTCTTCTTCATACCAGACCTAGAGGTGGCAGATGAAGTGTGGAGGCTCCAAAGAAGATATTTCCTCCTGCAAGCAGGCAGCAAGCTGTGGAAATCATCACCTCTGGGTGGGTGTGAGAAACTGATGTGGGTTTGGAAATGTGCTGGAGGCATTTGTGGAAGAGACACAGAGCAAGGCTGCTAAAGAGCATGACTCAGGAGGTCCCTAGTCACAACTTGTGCAGGTGGCTGATTATTCTGGGTGGACTCATTATGCTCTGAGCCTGTTCTGATCTTCCTCAGACCTTCGGCTGGCTGTTGGCAGAGCACCCAGCGAGGTCAGTGTGATGCCTTGTGTTTTCCTGGGGAAAAGGCACAGAGGGGTAGTTGGAAGCACCTGGCAGGCTGGGCTGAGGTCTCATGCTCCCCCTGAACCATGCTGCTCTCAGGAGGGTCGTGGTTTAGGGAGAAGGAGGCTGTTCACAACGTTGACTTAGATTGGATTATTTATTCTTTGTTGACTGTTTGGAAGCTTCTGTAGGATGCCAAGGAGCTCTTGCTCCTCATTCCCTGCAAGTAAATACTGTTTTTCTTTGTTCTCTTCTCCAAATTTGTTTTTAAATAACTGCTTTTTCCTGGTGTTGCTGAAAACAGGGAGATCCCTCTCACAATGATCCATTTTTCCACATTCTTTCTTGTCCTTCCAGCTCCTTCAAATGATGGCTGAATGCCTTTCTGCAGCCTGAATTCCTTCTTGCACTGGTCAGAATTGTGAAAAAACCTCAGTAAAATCCAAGTGTTTAAATGGGGTGAAGTGCAGGGAGAAGTGAGAGCCTTCCCTGGAAGAAGCATCCACTGTTGTTCTATTGCTCTGGGGCTCCGTGGAGACATGGTTCATCTAGCAGTGGGTTCAATAAAGATGCAAATTTTTATACCTTCATCTTCTATTAACATCAAAAAAAAAAAAATGCAGCCTTATAGGAGAGCCTGAGCTCGTTTGTCTTTGTTCTGGGATTCTCGTCCTCACAGGCACAACTTCCAGTGACCCCTTCTTTGTTTGTCTGCCTGGTGTCGGAGGATGTCTGTGGTTTTCCCTACCCCTTCCAGGAAAAGAGGTGGCTTTGGCACATGTCATCTACATAATGATCATAAATTGCCTACAATGGGATTTTTTTTTCCCCTTCCATAAAAAGAAAGCACCCTTTTCCTTCTTCCTTTAATAAAAAGAGAGTGAAATAAATAAAACCCCTAGACAAAACCCAGCAGATGACAAACTGCCTTTACCTGCAGTTTCCCAATTAGCTAATTATAACACACATTTGCACACAGGGTTTTTTAAAGCAGACTGTTGCTATTCTCTTTCTGTACAAGGTTTTTAGTCACTGTACATCTTGTGTCTTTAAATAATGTATTAGGAACATTTTCCAGTCTGTAAGTGCTTTTTTAATGAGTGTGAAGATTTTAATGGGACTAGATTGCTTTTCATGACATTTCAGAGTGACTTAATTGTAACAATGTTGAGAGGCTGTATTTTAAAGTTTGCTAAGTATGTCTGGTGCGGATTGTAGTCAAATGCTTTAAAGACAGAATGGCTGATGAGATCAGATATAGCTTCCTTTTTTTTATCTCAGCTTTGTTAAAGAGGAGAATCTGCAAAGTTGACATAAAAGAAGAAAATGAAGATTTTAAACGTCTAAGCCAGCGGTGGTCATCCATTCAGTTTATGCCTATTCTCACTCATTTCCAGAGATTGTTTCCTGTATTTCTGTGTTTGTTCTTGATCCCTCTGTAGTCCCTGATGGGGCTGTGGAGGGCTTGTAAGATTTTTTTTGTTATTACTATTTAATTTTTTTTTAAAGCAGCAGCAGGATTTGGTGCAGGAGTTGCATTCAGTTTCAATGCATTTAGGCAATTTTCCCAAAGTGTTACAGACTGTTTTGGGATGGCGTTTAATTTATGATAAATGGTGGGTCAGGGATTTGTCATTAGTGTCCATCAAAATGTGGGCTCTGTCCTGAGCCTCAGTCCCTCCCAGCTCCCCCCTGTCCACGCCAGAGCAGCTCTGTGGAAGAGGGAAATGTTAAACTAGAGAGAGCCCAAAGGAATCGAGGCAGAACCTCTAACAGCTGGTACTGCTTTTGTTACACAAGCACCCTGTGCACAGGAAGGGCAAAAGGAAGTAAAATAGCATTATAAAAACACTAGGGCAAAAAGGAGTACTGGAGTGCAGCAGTGAGAACGAACATGAAGTTTATTTGCATTTCTTCAGTCTTTTCTTCCCAAGGACTGAACAGCACTTGCTAAGCACAAATGAGATATCGTGGAATACTGTCCTGAGGGACAGCCTGGGGACTGGTCAGTGACTTGCTTTAGGTCACCTGCACTATCTGTGGCAGAGCAGACTGGACTCCATGGATTTAATTAAACAATGGGTCCACTTGTTTCTGGCAGGGCTTCTAGAAGTGACAAAACTTTTTGTTTAAGAAAATGGAACTATAATTTAATTTGAATTAGCAGCAACCTACATCCGAAGTAACTTCCTGAATGCAGATTCAATTCTCATTTTAAAACAAGTGCAGTGTTTAAGCATTTGGAGGGAATTCGAGAGCTAAGCCTGGCTTTTCTCGTGAGTACCAAGGGGAAGAGATTTGCAGTGAGTCAGTCAATTTGCATGTGAGGATATTAGTATATGCCAGTGTTAGATTTCACTTGACTTGCTCAGAAGGTCTCCTGTGCCTTGGCATGGGACTGGAGAACACCTAGCATTTGGCAACATGCACCAGGCCAGAAACTGGTGCTGGTTCCATCTGAATATAAAGCTGTTGAAATCATTGGAGGTCCTCTGCATTACAGAGCCGAGCATCTGCTGCCTTCCATCCATCTTCACTTTGTTTTGGTATCTCCTGAAATGCTGGTTCTGTAACCTCCACTCACTGTTCACAACCACAAATTGCTATATATGAGCCAGTCCCTAGAACAAAAATATACCCTGTGCTGTGCCTGTGGTGTATTTTGATTTTACACAAGCTCAGTGGGATGAGTGATGGTATTTGTTCTGCAGCACAGGCAATCCAGGAGGGCCAAGCTGCTGACAGTGGGATTTCTGCAGGGGCAGGGTTGAAGGCTTTTGGAGGAACATTGTGTTTCTGAGTTGTCAGTAATGAACAGTGGGCCTTTTAGGCTTGATTCTAAAAATAATTGTTTCCACTGGAAAAATAATGGGAAAAGTACTTATTGAAGAAAAAAAGTGACATGAGAAGGTGTTTGGGGAATGAGGAATCCCTTCCTCACTGCCTGGTAAGTCAGGATCAGCTCAAATGGTTCATGTTTCCTGGTGTGCCCTTACCTCTCAAATTTTGGTCTGTTGGGAAGGCTGAATTACAGGGTTGGACAAATCCGGCCCAGAGGCTGCTGCAGGCTTTCATCTTTGCTCCTTTCCTCTGATGAACATCACTGAGAAAGAGATGCCTGAATTGGTCCTTGAAAATAAACATAAAGGAGGGCTTGAATAGATCTGCAGCATTGCTGAGCCTGCCCGATTCAGGTTAAAGTCACTTGGCACTACAGCTGCTCCTTGCGAGCTTAAAATGACACAGATGGATGTGTGACAGTCACAGTCACACCTCAGGTGGATCTGGCACTCAGGACTTTCTCCAGTGCAACCTCCTGAATCCCAAAGATCAATGTTTGCTTCATACTTGCAATGACGTAGATGACAAATGAGCAGATAACTGCGAAAGTCACACCTGGATGCTCCAGATGTAGCTCCAGCCCCTCTCACTCATGGATGCTTTCCTTGCTTGGTGGGAGCTGTGTGTGCACAGTTGGCTTCAGTTGATGTGTGCATTTTTTTGGGGAAGCAGGACACTTCTCTGTGTCTCTGTCAGCCAGGCGTGCCCACCTGGGAGCTGACCTTTGCTTTCCTCTCCAGGCTGGGATTTAAAGAATGTGTCCCGAGGATCTCTGCTCAACCTGTGGAGAAAGGAAATGTTTTTGTTAGGGCTTAAAGCCCCCAAGGAGATGGTAACTCCTGCACTTGCTCATCCCTCCCAGGGCCCTTGCTCACTCACAGAGGGTAAGTGCTCATCAGTGCGATTTATGGCATCATCTTTGCTTATCAAAGGAGATGTCTGCAGAGGCCCCTCCACCTCCCTTCCCAGCCACGCTCCCACTCCCTGCTGGCCTGCAGCTGTGTCCAGCTGTGTGTGTTTGCACAGCCAGAGCTCTGGGATAAGAGTGATTTTATTTCCTTTTGATCCTCAGCGCTGCTGCTCTGCACAGCACCTGGCACCCAGGAGCACCGAGGGCTCTTCCGAGGGATGGCTGACAAACAGAGACAGGGTAGAATAAAGGAAAGTGGGTCCATGGAGCATCCCTTCAGCAGCATTAGGGGAATGCTTCACACCCTGCAGACTATAAACCCAGGCTTTAATAATTAGTGTCTCTTACAATTGATGATCAACCTCACGTGTGTCTGTCTGTTTGTACACAGTGGAACTTGGATGGAAGTTGTCTATTGAGATGTGATATGAAAATGACAGAAACATCCACTGACAAAATACACCTAGGCAGTCTTGATTAGATTAAATCAAATGGTTACAGCATCTGAAGCCTTTAGCATGTAGGGGGCATCCTAATGGCCCTGAAAGCTTCCCCAAATCCTATTAGATAGGTTAATCTCATTGGAGAATACATTCCAGGTCTACATAAACTGCATTGCTATAATACTTTCTGTGGTTGCCTAATCCTTTAACGGTGAACTGTCATAGACTAGCTCTGTGGAGTCCATTGTAATTCAGTGCCCCAGAAAAGTTCGGGAAAACAATGCAGTTAAAAAAGAAAAATCAACCCGAAAAAGATGGCCCAAACTCTGCAATAACTCAGAAGTTGGCAGGGTGAAATAGAGCTGCAAATCTGAGATGATAACTGCATTGCAAATGGATGAAAACAAAAGGTGTTTTGCTCATTCTCACGCTGTATTTTGTTTGTGCCACTTGGGAAGAATTGCTTCATTCATGTCAGTGGATCCTCCATGTCCCCTCTTCAGCTGACTCTTTCTGTCTCTGGAGTGGTGGTCAAATACATGAGATCCTGTTTTGACCTGGGGTGCTCTGGGGAACTGGGGCTTGGAGAAAGGATAAATTTACCTCAGTGCCAGAGGCTCAGGTGAGGTTGCTGGTCTGGGCTGTGCTTTGCTCAGGGATTATTGGTGTGTACTGCCTGCCCCAGGACAGGGTGGCTGAGCACTGGCTTCTCTGGGAGGCAGGGATGGAGCAGAGCCAGGTGCTGGACTCCTGGCAGCAGCTGGGAGTCGTCCTGAGGGTGCAGTGCTGTAATTCAGGCTCAGTGCTGGGCTGTGCAAGACCGAGGTGTGGGTTATTTCACTGGGTGCTCCTGGGGGAATGGACCCGGCTCTGACTCAGCTCCTCCTCCCCAGTCTTGGTGTGGCTGTGCCACCTGCCCCTGTGACACAGCAGCCCTCTGGGGTGTGACAACACTCCCAGTCTCTGCTCCCTCCCTGTCCATCCCCAAGGTGAGGCACTGACCCTCACTCTTCTGCACCTCTGGGGACATGCAAGTGACTGATGTGGCCCTGTGGCACTGTTAATTAAAGATTTGTACCCAGTTATCTCTACCCCATTGCCGTCTCTCCCACCCCTTCCAGCCCGTGCAAGTAACCAGTCAGTTCCCACACCCTGCTGTAGAAAGGGGCCAGATTTTGGCATTAGAAGGATTAAAGCCTCAGCTGTGGTCCCTATTCTGCACTGCATGGATGTCTCCTGTGACTTTTAAAGAAATTCAGAGTGTTCCAGGGAGACCTTACTGCAGCCCTTCAATACTATAAGGGGGCTTGTAAGAAAGATGGAGAAACTTTTTAGTAGAGTCTGTAGGACAGGGGAATTGGATTTAAACTAATGGGCTTGATTCAAATTAGATATAAGGGAGAAATTTTTACAGTGAGGGTGATAGAACACTGGCACAGGTTGCTCAGAGAGGTGGTGGATGCCCCATCCCTGGACACTCTAAAGGTCAGGCTGGATGGGGCTCTGAGCAGCTTGTTTAAGTGCCCCCTGTGTGACCTTTCAAGGCCCCTTCCAGCCCAAACCATTCTTTGATTCTCTGATTCTATATTCTGCCTCCTGCTACTTGGTTCCTGCAATAAGGAGCCCAAGTCAGAAAAAATGAGCCTCTTTCTCAGCTGCCTTGATGTGCCTTCTGGCAGAGTGTGTGCAAACACGTGGCTGGGAGATGTGGTGCTGTCTTCCCTTTGCTAGACCCGACTCCACATGCAACCAGCAGTGTATTAAATGTACATATGTGGATTGTGAGTGGATCTACAACCTGGCTGGCTGCACTTATATAACAATTAGATTTGCTCGTTGACCATTTGGCACTTAGCAGTCTCATAATTAGTAACTGCAAACCAGTAGAGACAATGAAGGAAATCCCTAATTTTTATAATACTGCCCTGCTTTATGACTGTCTGCACAATCATAGCCTCCTGCTTGTACAAAAAAAAGCAAACACTTCAGTATTTTGGCAGATGTTATATATAAAAAAGAGCTCAGCTTTGTGTATTAATTTGCTGTTCCTTGCGTTGTCTTTTGGATTTTTTTTTTTCATAGAATACATTCATGGTTGGTGTTATCTGCTTTGGATTAAGTTGCTGCTACGTTTGCCTTCCCCTTTTCCATATGGTGTTGGAGGTGGAGGAGCTGGTCCCCCAGCATGGAGCAGGGCCCCAGTGTTGCCCCCACAGCAGCAGGGCTCCTCCAGGAGTGCCAGCAATTCACATACAGATGGGCGAGGGTCTGTTGTTCTTTCAAGTCTCCCACTGGTTTGGGGGAAGTTTTGTAGCCACAGCAGTTGCTTGCCAGCTCCCAGGGTTTGAGAGTGTGATTGATACCAAGACAAACATGCCAGTTGCTTTGCAAGGAGATGTGGGGTTGCATTAAGAGAGTGAGTTTTGGGTCAGCATCTCCTGGGGTGGGAGAAAAAAATCCCTGTTCTTGTGAAAATGGAAGAATTTGCAGTATGAGTTACCTGGGGACAGGTTAGGTGCATTGCTTGCCTGGGAGCTTCCCTGTGTTCATGTTACCCTGGGACAAGGGTGGCTGTCCTTGCTTGCTCTTCTCAGATCCATCAGCATTTTTCTGTTTGCTTGCTCCAGCACAGGGTTTGCCTGAGACTCAGTCCCATCAGAAGGTGCCCAGAGCATGCCAACATCAGCTCCATCCTGGCTCCTGAGGAGCCAGGCATGGGGAGCATGGGTGCACACTCCCACACTTAGGCAGTATAACCTGCAGTTCATTTGCTTCCTTGCTGAAGCTCTTCACTCTCTTGGTCACTGCTCACTTTCAGATGGGTTTAACCCTCCCTTTGGGAGCTGTAGCTTGGACAGACTCATTGATTTGAAGCATGAAGTCTCCCTTGTTCCTTTGTAGTAGCTGGGGCTGCAGCTGCTCCCCAGAGATGGGTTCATCCTTTGCACTTGTGTGTGCAGAGAATGGGAGCAGGGACATTCTGTGGCTCTTCTGTGGCTGGGGGTAAGAACCAGGCACATCTGGAGGGGTTTGGCTGAGTTTCCAGCTGTTTCTCTCCAGTGACTCTGGAGCCTCTGCTAATTCCAGTTCCTCATTTAATGAAGGCAAATACAAACAGAAGTGCAGATCTCTAATTAATATTGGAGTGGGTTCTCTCTCACACATTTGTCTTTGCTTCCCTCACCACTCCCTTTTGAAATAATTTATTTTCCCTGCTTAAAACATTCCTATATTGTTATTGCTCTCACAGTGGTGCACACTGCACTCGCTAAATTAAATTTATAATGCTGGAATTAATTTAGAAGGTTTCTTCCATTTTCTCTCCATCTACATTTAAAAAAGGGAAGTTCTTTAAATTAACCTGATGTAACTGGATTTGTTTTGACTTTATTAGCTTTGGAGGGGGTTCTGTTGAGGACCTCAGTGTCATTATATTGTCTGAGGAACAGATCTGCTTCAGTCTGATGGAAATTTTTAACAAGAGCAATGTTTTCCCATTTCAGAGTGAGTAAATACTTTACTGAAATCCAGGGGGCTGATGCTCTACTGCATTACCAGTAAACATGAAGTGAAAACAGCTGGCAGAGTAGAAAGGAGATGGAGAATACCAAGTGCTGGTGTGCCTGCTGATCTGCAGAAGGGCTCACAACCCAGGTATATTTTTGTGAGTGATTTTATCTGTCCAGAAGATTTTAGCTCTCAGCCAGCTCTGAAGCGATCTTGTTTTCAGTATTTATCGTTAGCTTGGTGTCTGATCTTCCCCCTGTACCACTTACCAGAGGTGTGGGAGCTCGGTGACTTCATCAGGGGAATGTTTGATGCCTGGGAATAGCTGCTCCCTGTGCCCTGAAGCCTCTGACTGCAGCCCTTGTGCCCACAGCAGGCTCAGCAGGGCTGGGGCCAGGCAGGGGCTCCTTCCAAGGTGGCAGGGGCAGTTGAGAAATGCCACAGCAGGATTCTCAAACCCTCCATGCAGCAGGTGAGACAGACGTGGTGGAGTGTCCTCCCCTTTGGAGACAGGCCCTGCTCCTTATTTCTGTCGTGTAAGGAAAACAGCCAAATAATACAAGGCCTGTCACAAAACTAATTTTCAACTATTTGATTATCCAGAACCATTTTGGTGCGGATAAATATTTCTGACCCTGGTCGGCACATTATTGCTTTGACCTCTCACCCTTGGCAAAGCCCTGTCTGCATTCTCCCGGGCTGGATGGCTTGAAAACTATTATCAGTGACAAGTAAAAGACTGCAGAGAAATAAACAACGGGGACCTCTGAGCTTGCCCTTGTAAACTCCGGTCAGGCATCACCCGAAAAGCACCCGGGACACAGACAGATCAATGCTCTGCACAGTCCTCTGCAGACACACTCACTTGCAGAGGGCTTTCACAAGCTATAATGCATGTTTTGATAATGTCTTAGCACTGCATTTTTTTTAATGTACTTCCTTTGTTTGTTAAGGTGCCTTTCAAGCCAAGCCAGTGCTGGCTTTCCATAAAGATTCTCTGGTGCTTCCATCATATAGGTTGAAAGTGGTGTGCACAGGAGCACTTCTGTCAAATATATTTTTATGTATTATTCAGCTCCTGTTGTTTGTGTTTGCCAAGGAAGTTTGCATGCAATCTGCCAGGTTAGTTTCTTAAAAGCTTGGATGCTGAGTTTCAGTTTTCATCTAACTCTTCCCTGTGTAGGAATGAGCTGTCAGGAGCAGTAGATTTTTTTGTTCAGTGCTGTGCAAGTGCTAGATGTCCAAGTAGAAGTGTGACAGGCAGAAAAACCAAGAATGTGCATTTTTTTTTAGTTTAAAAGGAATTAGTAAGTTCTTGAGGTAGTTTTTGTTTAGCAGTGTTGGTGTCAAAGTAAAATCCTCCGTGCTTCTGCACTGTGGTAGCTGAAATTTGAATAAGGTACTGTTTTTTATCAGCCTTCACTTGGGAATGGAGATGAGCCATGAGGGCTTTCCTAGGGGATCTTCTGTTTCAGTGAATTAGCACCATGAAGGCGGCAGCACTGGGGTGAGAGGATTATGGTTGGAATGAACACCCAGAACTAATCTGCTTCCATGATTCGCTGGGTACAGTTGGGAAGAAAGCTAATCCAGAGGGAAGCATTTTACTTCTCCCCCCATGTGTACTGGAGATCACATTGTCCTGAATGACCCCACTTTCCTCTTACACTGCTGTGTTACAAAGTGCTGAAAAAAAACGCGTCTGTGGTGCTGCCGTGTTACCTTTGGGGTGTTCCTAATCCCATTGGAATGAAGGTCCTGGTGAAACGTCACACTCACTTTGCCTGGTTCTTGCTGCTGCTTCATGAAATCCCAAGTAAAGAGTAAACATTTAAATCTGTGTTTACAGCATTCATCTCTAAAAGGCATTTCTACTTTTGTGGTGTTGCACTGCTCTTCTGGTTATTGGGGTTCAAATCCTGGGGATACCTTTGGTGAAACCTGTTTTTCACCCCCTGTGAAGTAGGGATGGATGTAATGGTTTTTTGGTGGAGGGGGATGTGTAATGGGCAGGAACAGCAGGGGAACTTGGGTTCAGTTTCTCTTCTGGCAGGGGGCTTGGTCTTGTGCAGTCATGTAAAGCACAGCTGAATCTGGCCTAAATCCTCACTCCTGAGGTTTCTTGTGGCAAAGCACCCTGAAGATATCTAGACAAGGTGTACTAAAGACAGCCCGTGGTGTAGTGAGGGGAATTTAGACTCAGAAATCTGATCCCTTGCTTTCTCTACACTGCTCTGCAAAACAAAGAACCCTTCCTGCATCACTAATAGGTGCTGATGAAAGATGCTTTTAAGGTTTAGGTGTTTAAAGAGTCTGGTAAGAGGGAAAATACCCAGAATTGGAAATCTGCTCTGAGCGCTTAGTGCTGACCTGTTGGAAGTCTGATAGACCCTGGAGCCCAAGCTGAGTTTTGCTCCTCTTCCTTTTAGACAGTCTCTGCTCCAGCTCATGTATTAATAGAGATGCTCATGCACGTGAGCTTGGCCAGAGGCCAGAGACACAAGACAGAACCTGATGCAAGGATTACTTCAGAGGTGGCATTTCTTTCCCTTTGTTTCAGAATTCTTTGAAATCCTGGTTTGAAGCATCAATCTCAAGCCAGGTTGAGCAAACCTACATTTTCTTTCTACATTTCCCTTTCTCTCCATTTGACTCTTTTACTGGCTTTGCTTGTAGTCCTGGTGTGCTTTCCAGGAGCTGCCATTAGTCATGTTCCCCAGAGTCCCCGTTTCCCTCCTGGCTGTCATGCATGCCATTGCCATAAGTTTTCAGTTTATTTAAAACCCTGCTGCAGCAGGTTTCCCCCCTGCATCCCTTTCCGAACTAGAAGCGCCAGGCTATTCATTATTTTCAATAAATAAGCAGTCATTTTGTTAATCCATCTTAAAAAGTATGATCACCCACAGGTGGAGTGCTTTTTTATGACTGTTATTTGATTCCTTGTCGTGGATCATTTTGCAGAGCTCCGTCTCTCAGCCCCGTTTCCCGGGGGCTGCAGGAAGGAGGTCGCTGGCGTGGGCAGCAGTGCTCACAGGGCTTTGGGGAGCTCTCACAGGGACAGGCCTCAGAGGCATTGCCTTCAAGGTGGGCAAGTTTCCCTCCACCTTTCTCTGCTTCCCGTGCTGGCAGAACCTTGCTTCTTGCCTTGCCCATCAGGTTGCTCTGTTGGCAGTCACATCCCTGAGCCACATTTCTTTAAAAAATCCTTAAATCTTAAAAAAATACAATTTTTTTTTTTTTTTAAATTGCAGCAGCAGTGGCACAAGACAGGGAGGAAACAATAACCTGCAGGTTCTGCCTAAATACTTGCCTAGACCAGCTTATGATAGGTACTGCTGTCCTGGTGTTGGACTTGAGGTAGGAGGGCTTGATTCTGTGCCACTGATCTTAATGTTGTGAATACAACGGCAACATTTATTCTGGAATAAATTTGTAGTATTTCTGCTTTTGCCTTTGAGTTACATCACGTGTAAGCGAGATAAAGATCGAGGCTCTTGCCGTGGTGTAATTCTACATGGGAAAGCAGAGGATGAATTTTTAGAAATGCTTGTTCCTAGCAGAAGTTTGCACTTGGTGAATTACGCTCTTAATTTCAAAGAAAAGCCAAATGAAATCCCTGACATGAGAATCCTTTCTGTAGTTTAAAAAAAGCACATCTATGGATGTGTACACACAAACTATTGTTTAAAAAAATAATAAACCTACAGAAAGCAGTTATTTAAGCTGCAGGTAACAGTTATTTGGCAGTGCCTGGGTTTTGTTTGGCTCACGTTGTAAAAAGCCCCCAGCTGTGATGTTTTCCGCCCCGCGCCTCCAGTGGGGCCTCCTCCAGTCTGCAGTGTGGGGCTGCTGGGAAGGGCTTGGCTCTGGGCAGCAATGGGACAGACACCAGAGTGCAGGGAGGATGTGGAACGTGTTTAAAGCTGCTGGCTGGAAGGCTTTGAGGGATGGACGTGGAGGTTGAAGGCAGTATTTGAATGTAAGGCAGGGCCAGGTGGGGGAGCACAAGGGTGGGAAGGCAAATCCAATCCCAGCAGATCCGATCTGATCCTGTGTCCAGAGACCTCCAGAGATGGGCACAGGGACTGGGGGCTGATTCACACTGGCACTGTTGTGGTTTGCATCCTCTGGAGGCAGAAGGGACAGAAAAGGCATGTATGCTTTTGTTTTAAATCAGTTTGCCTTTTTTTGAGTTTGGGAGCCCTGAGCCGGTTGTGTGGAGATGGGATTACTGAGTGTGTGTGTGCTGAGCATAGGTGAGAGGGGAACTGAACTGCTGGGAGAGAAGTCTGTCAGCTCTAGGTACAGCAAAGGGATGAGAAAAGACAGACGTTTTGGGACTGTTTCTGCTAATTTTATGTGGGAGAGTAAAATGCATTGAATTATGCTGGGAGAAGGGATGTGATACGTGAGGCACTGAGGTGATGCCTCTTTGCATGGTAAAGGGCAGCTTTTAAAAACAAGGGCAGAAATGGGAACAGATGGTGAGATTTTTGTTGGGGGAAGGTAGTTATTGGTTCTTTAAGTTTGAAGAGGTGACTAAAGAAGGCAAGACCACTAGTGGAGAAGAAACTGAGAAACAACCTTGCCAAGGAAGCCTTGCAGACATTGCAACATTTCCGTTGTTTTCTCGAACAACAAACCCAGAAGGTCAGACTGCAGGATGGGTGTCCCTTCTCCTCCCTAACCCTTGCGGCATTCCTGCCTTTGCTGGGAGCACATCTCTCTGCAGAGGGGGATCCTCTCCTGGCTGGCCCTGCTGCAGGTGCCTGCTGCGGGGCAGTGGGTGCAGGAGGTGTGACACAGGCTCTTGTCACCCCCAGGCACTGCTGGTGTTGTGTTTTCCCTTTGAAGCCCTCAGTCCATGATGGTGAGTACTTCCCATCAGCTGTTCAGGGACCCTCCAAGAGAGGGAGGCAGCCCCAGACAACCCGGGGAGATGAAGGACTCCTGTCGGCTCAGGCAGGGAGGATTTGCTGGGGAGCATCATGGTTTTCACATTTATTTTGCCAGGCTAGTAACATTATCCTGCATTTGTCACAGCTCTTTCTAGAACTCTGATCTTTTTGTCTGCATTTAAAGATCTTTCTATTCTCTGTTTAACAACGGGAGGCTTTAGGTTTAAATGGCACAATAGTGTATGTAATTTATATATACAAAAAAGATAAATTGCCGCTTCTCGAGACACAAAATGCAAGCATTGCTTTGTTGGCTGAATTAACTTTTGTGCTATGTCAGGCGTGGAAGGTATTGTTAGAGATATGATTTTAGTATATAGCAGTACTAAATATTTTATCTTGTTGGCAAGCGGTGTTGTTGCAGAAGGTTTAAACTTCAAAGTGAGCTTTGCTAAAATGCCTTTAAAATAAAATATAAAAAAAAAGGTGGAGAGGGAGATGTAAGAGTGGCTTGATTCGTGCTGGAATGATTTCACAGAAGGATTGTTATCCACTGAGACACAAGGCTTCTATTTGACCTCCTGCTGACTTCCCTAAACAGTGTTTGTAGGATGTTTAAACACTTTAAAAAAAAAAAAAAGAGGCAAAGCTGCTCTGCCGGGTTCACATGTCTTTTTTTCTAAGTGACACACAGAGAAAGTATTTAGCACTTACAAAGAGCTTGTTGGCAGCTCTCAGTTCTAGGGACACAGGGGCGACCCAGGCGCTCTGTTTTAATTTCATTTTGGTGCTGGGTCTCCCTTTCTGCTCAGACTCTGCACAGAATCAGCCCATCAGTCTGGTGTCACCACCAGGAGCATCAGCCCCATGCTGCCGGGCAGGATGTGCACAGGAGGTGCTGCTTTGGGGTGGGACATCACCTCAGGGGTCTGTGGTACTGCTGGGGTGTCACCCTGGGGTTCTGTGGTACTGCTGGGACATCATCTCAGCAGGAGCCCCAGCTCCCCTGCCTGCTGCACCAGGAGCTGCTACACCATGGGCTCCAGCAGCCTGCATGTGATTCGTGAGCTATTTTGGGACATTTCTGGCAGAAAAGTGCAATATCATCCTTGAAGAGACTGCTGGGGGATAAACTGTGACTAAGATCTGAGCTGGCAAAGTGTGCAGAGAGCTCCCAGGCCTGGGGATCTGCAGTGGGGTGCAGACACAGGGAGGGTCAGCCCCTCCTGTCGTGCTGCAGGAGGGGTTAAGCAGGCTGACAAAGTCATGGGCTCTGAGCCCTGGTCAGGGGACAGCTCTGTGCTGCCCTGCCCCAGTACCCTGGGCTCTCAGAGGGCTGCATTTCTCACACCAGTTTCCAGATTTTGCTCAGTAACAGTGAGGAAGTTCATTGTAAGGCAATTATTCATGTACCTGAAGCAGTTCCCATTTGTTTCACCTCCTCCTTGTCTTTTCCTTGCTTTCCCTACACCCCATCTTCCTCTTGTGCTGCCCTGCTGAGTTGGCATTTTTAGTGAGAGGCTGGAAATTTAACGTGGGCTGAGGCTCCATCTTCTACCCTGGAGGTGTCCCGGGTCTTTCTGCCTTCAGGTCATCCATGTAAAGGGCAGGTGTGGGGTGAGTGTGGAGCACAGGCTGTGTGCCCACATTTCCTTCCTGCAGAGGTCAGAGCACCTTTCCTGGGGGAAGTACCAGGAGACATGAATGAGGAGGAGCAGTGTGACTCAGAAATTGGAGATCAAGGTGAGCCCAAGGGTGGCCCATAAACTAATTACCGGGTTTAGCAGATAATGCCAGTGGTTGGTGCAGAGATTTGTTGTCACTTGTGCAGTTCTGAGGCACTGGGAGAAAGGAGCTTTGCCCTTCATCACCTTGAGGGTACCACCAGGGTCCTGGTGGCCAGTGGTGCTCTCCTCTTCTGCCCTCCTGTCTTTCATGCACTTTTCAAGACATGCACACACGATTCCCTTCCTCCTGCTTGTCCTGATGTGACTGAATTTGGCATGCTGGTACCCTGGGAACAGAGCTAGTTTTTGAGCTCTAACAGTCTCCCTGTTGTCACCATTTGGGACATCTCAGCAGCAGAAATAGGAAGTGACCTTAGGCAGGGAAGAAGGAAAGTGCTCACAGTTTAGGCTGGGGCAGCTGTGCCTCCTGCTGTGTCACTCTGGTTTGAAGGGGATGTGTCCAGAGCTCTAGAGCTGGTGCAGACCCCAGTGGTGTCAATGGAAGGACCCTCACTGGCTGCTCAGGGGCAGTTGGGGCCCTCTGAAGGGACTGCAGAGGGGTGCTGGTGGTGTGTTGGGCACTAGAATCTCCATAGGGGCCACTTCCCATAGCTGTCACACATCATGTATGATCTCAGAGTGACATGAGTTGTGTCATCTGGATTTTAGGCAAAGAAGAATCCATTTTTCATTTTTTGGCATGGCCCTGGGAGAGATCAGGCTCTTCACAGACCTGCAGGCAGAGGAGTTCAGCTCTGCAGGGCCTTTGCCCGTGGTTTTTACATGGCAAGGTTGAGTGGTTGATGGTGATGGTCTGGAGCACTACTGGAAGTAACATGACCGTGTAACTCAAAGCATAAGTGCTAAAAGGTAAAAAAATTTGGCGTAGATTAAATATTCAACAATGAGGTTGAGCTCTGCTTGCTTTGGCAAACAAGTACATCCCCAAATGGATCAAACAAGTTGTAATGCAGAACAAATTGGAATAGTAGAGGATTTGTCTCAGATGCTTAAAATCATATTTTATCCCCTGCCTTTATATTACCATTTATTCAAGCAAAAAAACATCTTTTGAAATAACTCGTGGAAAAAAGAGCTGAGTGCATGTTGTTTGTTCCTTCGTGCTGTGGCACAGTCTTATATTTCTGTCTTGTGCTCTTTTCCAACCTTGGAACAACCTAAAAGATAGCTGGCTAATGTGCTGCACTCAATTGCTGTCTTTTTTTCCCCCAAAGGTTTGCAAAAATTATTTTAAATTAAGCAGGGTACAAAGTTCTTCTAATTTCTAGCACAGAGAATTCATTTTCAATTCCTCTATCAAAGCAAAATGACAAATACAAAATGCAAGTGAAACCAGATGGACTAACTATATTAGGAGCGCTGCATGCATATTTTGTGTCACTTATTAGCATTCATTAAGTCAAACACGGGGAGAAATAAGCTTTGCCTACATGTATTAAACCAATAAGGCTGGCAAGGATCCAAGCCTGCTCTCGTGGATTAATTGTTTTATAACTGCTTTAATTAAAATTGTTCAGTATATGATTAACCTAAAAGTTTTAATTTCCACAAAATTGTTGAACAAATGAGACATTAATATTTTACATTAACCGTGGAGAGTGTGCTGTGGTTCCCTGAGCAGCTCACAGTAAACTTGAGGCAAGTGGCCTTGTGGGGGGGTGGCCCCAGGTGCCCCCATTGGGGTCAGAGGCTCCTGACTGGGCTGCACCTTCCAGAAGGTTCCACTCCTCCCTCCATTGTGACGACAGGGCAGCGCAGAACACTCCTGGTTCTCTGGTTCCACTGGGGGCCAGTGTGTGTTGTGGGCTGTCCCCAGGGAGGGTGGCTTTGTCCTGGGGGTGCCTCTCCTGCCATGGCTGTGCCAGAGAAGCTCGTGGGCTTCCCAAGGCCAGGCCTGCCACACTCTGAGCTGCCCCTGGCTCAGGCATGGGCACAGTGAGGAGGTGATGGACACAGTGGAGTGATGACAGACACAGTGGCAGAGTGAAGGAGGAGTGGCTGCACAGCAGCTGCAGCCAGGAGGTACCAAAGGCGTGGAGGCATTTGCTGTGGTGGTCACCCTGTTATCATGGTCTCCTGTAGCCTCTCTTCCCTCTTTTCTAATCAGGGATGCTGCCTGGTTGCCGTAGACTGATAATTATTTTGCCACTCTTTAATCATCCTGTTTTTCTTACGGGCTGACTGGGATTTTGCTGCAAAATGGGCATCAAATCCCCCAAGTGAAATGAAGGTTTGGGGGCAGCTGCTGTGGGCACCTCCTAAAGCTGTGCCATGTTCACCTCCTCATGCTCACCCCACAGTGGCTCCTCTGCAAAGCTAGAAGCTGTTACATCTCCAAAGTGCCAGACTCCAGTGGGGATGGAACAGCTGGAACTGTTTGGTTTAGGCAGAAGAAGAGCTATGCTGAGCCTGATGGGGGTCAGGTCACCTCCAATGAGGAAACCTGCTGTGGGATTCTTGGAAATGCGAGATGTCACAAACTGATTTTCCTTGTCGTGTATGAAATCTGGACTTTCCCTGTTTACGTTTTGCCATGCCTTTCTGGGGTGTTATATTAGCAGAGAAGTGGGGCAAGGGGCGCAAGGAGCTGTGTTGGGATGTGCTGGGGAGATGTGCAGCTCGCTCTGCCCAGGCCTGACCTCCTCCTCCTGCTGTCTGATGGGGCACTGTGGCTTCAGGGTGTGGATGGAATCACGTCCTTATAGTTTATCTGTTTTGCTGGAAGTATTTTGAGGTGTGATACTGCAGGCGGACGTGTGTGCTGGCTGAAATGACTGCAGAGCTGGGCTGCACCTTGGTGTCCTCCTTTCAAAAACCACCAGCCTAGTCGTCATCTACACTCACAGCCCTGTTTGAGTCATCACAAAAGTGTCATTTAAGTGGGACTGAGAGTTCCTTTCTAAATTTAACTCCGTAGGGCCCTGTTTTTGAGGTGGCTGGTGTTGCCAGTGTGGGAAACACGGTGACAGGCTCCCGGTCTGTGGGATTTCTGTGAGGAAAGAGGCTCCTTGCCTGATGTGGGAGAGCTCCTTGGGTTCTTGGTGGTACTTTGTGTATTTTGCTGGTGCTCCTTCATGAACTGGCATTGGGAAAAATAGTCTTTATGTTGATAGCCTCCATAGTCACACGGTATGCCAAAAAATAGACTTAAGTGAAGTGTTGGCTGTGCAAGGTCCAAAACCTCAGCTGAGTTTGCTGGAAACATTGTGCACCGCCATGAAATCTCCTGCTGTTGGGTCCTCTTGGAAGTATTTCTGTTCAAATGCACTTACCTCCAGTTCCGCATTATTTGGGCTTTGAATGTGCCATGAAGTATTTTGCTTTCTGATTCTCCTCGAGCATGAGGAGTGTCTGCCATCGCTTCGGAACATGGGAATTTCTCCTGGTGGGAGGGCAGCTGCAGAGGGCTGTGTCTGTTTGCTTTCATTACCTACTCCTGGCATTGCTATTAAAACTTCATATGGCTTAGAGTTACCAAGATTTGTGGGACTTTGAGCAGCTGGCCACGGTTTGCTGGGTTTGAGAGAGGGCAAGGAAGTCCTCCCAGTGTTGGTAATGAGTTTATTAATGCTCCTCGTGTGTAGATTAGGTGGGGTCAGGGCAGAGTCCTTGATGTTCACTTGTGTTTCAGTTTTAGGATATTTGACTGAGCTTGCAGCGCTGAGGAAATGAAAAATGGAGGGATTTTCAAGAAAGTCTGTGAGGGTTATCTAACTCAAATAGAGATGGATTTTGATTCCTGTGGCTTCCTGGAAAAACATAAGGAGGGTGTGTAGGCACACACAAACATGTGCTATGTGCTGTTCTGTGTAAATACAGCCCTTTCTCTTTCTGTCACATCTGACGGGAGATCTTTTGTAGCTGAATCATGTAATAGAGAATTATAAAGATAATGAGCAGAGTTTTCCATGGCAGTGCCAGGAGCTGTCTGTTGTTCCCTGCTGCTGTAGGCACCAGGCATTGCTGGGAATCAGACCACAGCTCTCGCTTGCTAAAGCCTGAGTTCAGTGCCCGCGGGCCCTGGATCAGTCTGGCAAAAGTCAATCTGAGAAGCCAGCTCTGAGGTATTTGCATGTGAAAATGTTGCAGTAATCGACCTTTCAGGATGCACATGGGGATTCGAGGACGTTTGCCAGCCCCACGTGAGTCCAGCTCTGCTTTCCTGCCCTGTCTCTGGGGGAGATGAGGATGCCAGTCCTGGTGTCCTAGCTCCTAAATCCTTGTGTAAGGCTGCTATGGAGCACTGTTCTCTGTTTTAGGCTGTGGGAAATGCCCAGCAGCCACGTCAGTCTGCAAGTGCTGTACCAATGATGCCAACCTTGGGAACCAGGCAGGGCCTCTCTGTATATGAAAGGTGAACATCACTTCTCTGTAATCCCACCTTGTCACGGAAGGAGCCAAAGCAAAAACACATAGATGTAGTAAGTGCTGGTTTCAGTCAGGATGAGCTCCGAATGCACCAGTATTTCTGTAGGGGCTGAAGCCATGGTGGGAGATCCTGGACAAATCACTGGGAAATGCAGCATTAGCCATGGATGAGGCAGGTGGCCTTAATGCATTGTCAGGGGCTGTCCCCTGGAGGAACCGCTCATGTGTTGGGTCCTGCACTGTGTTAGCTGTGAGTGCAAACCAGTGCTGCTCCACTGTCCGGAGAGGAGGATCAAAGTGCTAATTCCTTCTGCCAGAGCCAGTTTCTCTGGGGATATCCATTGGCATTCCTTCGGCTGCTAATTTGGATGCTAGTTAGGGTTGAAGGGATTTACTCTGCTCTCAAGGCTAAAAGGCATTGAGAAATTTCCTTTGCAAAACTGCTGCCCGGCTCGAAGAGCTGCCCCGAGGGGAATCCTTGTCTGTGGGTGGGTGACTGCAGCGGGTTTGTGCCTTCGCTCCGAACCGGGGTTTGTGTTCCCCTGCTCCTGTGCTGACGGGAAAAGAGTGGGGCAGGGCTGCTGGAAGCTGTGCTTGTGATGGCTGGAGATGCACTTTGCGGTGCTCAGAGTGGCCGTCCCTGCCTGTGCAGAGCAGTGGAATGCTGCCAGCTCGCTCCCTCGCCTGCTGCCACCTTCCCGGGCGGGATCTGTCCAACAGCTCCCAGCGCGCTCCAGGATTTGTGCAATCCTCGAGATGATGAAAAGCAAATAACAGGAGTATCAGATCTGGCATTGTGTTCTATACAGCGAGAGATGTTTGAGTGCCTCTGTGGAGATTCTCAACCTGCTTTTCATGTACAAGGGAAAGGCCTCTGCTGCTTTCCTGTTAAATGCCCTTTCCCTTCTGTTGCTGTAAGGAGAGGTAACTGCTGTCTGTGGTGAGGAAGATGCAGACCCAGGGCATTTTTGTGGTTTTTTTTTTTTTGTTTTAAAAGCGTCGTTTCAGATTTGAGACCAGTGCTGCTCATTAGTGCACAGCTTCAACTCTGGTGCTGCCGTCTGAGGTGACAGCGTGTGTGTGCTGAGAGAACTGGACTCTGCAGGCTGTACTCCCTGGTGTCGTGTGGGGTTGCAGGTGGGAATGGCTGTGCAGGGACTGGGAACAGCTGCTCTGGAGAGCTGAATTTGGTAGGAAATGCTTGTTGGTGTTTGATGAAGCTTGCCCATGGCACGCCCCTTTGTGTGAAGGTCCTGTCAGGGGGAGCAGGGGCAGCACCCAGGGTGAGTTTGGTACAAATGCTGAGGTTCTTGTGCCTTTGTGACTGACCTGCCCCGGCAGCAGAGCCCAGCAGAGCAGGGGCATAGCGAGGAGGAGCTGACCTGGGGAGCTCCACAGGTTGTGCCATCCTCAGTAGTCCTTAGGGAAATATACTCAAGCAGATCTCTCCTGCTGGTTCACCCAACATCTCTATAGGAACTGGTGAGGGCAGGAGCATTATTGTTCTTTATAGAACTCATTTTGGGACTTACCTAATGACTGCTCTGATGAATCCTCTAAGAAAAAAAAGCTTCAAGAGATACAGACCTTCCAACTTCCTTCCTCCAGAGCATGAGTCTGACTTTGCATGTTTACGCAGTTTCTACTCCCTCCTGGGTTTACTGGGAAGTCCATGTGGAATGCTGAACATGCCAGTTTGCTGGGCATTCTCCTTCCCAATGGCCGTGGTTTGTGCTTTGTTTTTAATGTAGTACAGCCAGCTAATTCATTGGTAGCCTTCACTTCAAGATTGTTGACATTATCCTCTGACAATATATAATGTGTGGTTAATCCTATTTCCTGCAATCAATATGGTAATAGTAATTAAGTATCTGAATTATGAAATACTTATGTTGTTTATTTTCGAAATCACACAAACTTCCTGCAATTAGATACATAAAGCTAAATTATTTAATATCAGGAACTGAATCCAAGTCATCTGCACACTAAAAAGCCTTGTTTCTATCAAGACAAGGTTTATAACCATTGTAATTTTTGTGAGTTTTCATGAATTGTTGTATTTCCCAGTGATTTTTCAAGTAATCTTTTAACACTGAGAATTTAGAAATTTGATGGGCCGGCTCTTCCAGTAGTGGAATTAGAATTCAGACCAGCCCATACAGGCCAGATCTTTGGCCTGTGGGCATTTTTCCTGTGGCAAATTGGAGGTTTTCTGTCTCTGTATGCTGAAGGCTTCATCTTCTCTGGTGGGCTGGGAGCTGATGTGTGCCCCTGCAGCCTGCTGTGTCCATGAACGCCCTGGTGGGCTCAGCAGAGGGATGGGGACTAAAGCAGGGTGTGAAACCGGAGCTCACTCAAACCTCGGTGGACCAGGCGTTTGTGTCCCTTCAGGTGCTGCTGTGCAGACACTGGTGGCATGTCCTGGGCACCCCACTGCCCCAGGGAGCTGCAGGGTGCTCTTCCCCTGTATCCCTGCTCAGGGAAGGCGCAGGAGATGCTCCAGTTGTTTCAGTATTATCCATCCTGTGAACAAGACATCTGCTGACCTCACTTTGCCTGCAGATTATCAGAAGAAGGGAGTAGCTGGGGTCTCCACTCTGATTTGTACCCAAATGGGCTGTACACCCATTCAGGGCCCTCCTCCTGGGGATTCAGAGCATGCTGCATTTTCCACCCTGGTGGTGGTTTTTGTTCTTGAGTTTTTGCTTATCTTTATTCAGCCCAAGCTCTGTTAATTCAGTTCATTTTGTCCCTGACAGGTTTTCATTTCCTTTATAAATATATAGCATTTTCATTGGCCTCTTGGCTGTGAAAAGGATTTAATACATTGCTTTCTCCACACTTGCTTTTTTCTGTTACTATCAAAGGCTATTCTTTCTTTTCCCAGTCCCTTGAATAATCACTGGAGACAGTAAGGGAGTCTTTCTACATAGCTGCACGCTTGCAATACATGGTAATAAATATTAAGCTCCTTATGAATTGTAGCAACTTGTGTTTTGATTTAAGTTTTAGCAATTGGAGATGGCTTTTGACTTGTAGACAGAATGTTATGTGGTGAATTTCCAAAGATCTGCCTACTGAATACACATCTGCTTGTACATACAGGCATTTATGCACCGCTCCTCACTTTGCAATGCAAATGTGTGATCTGCAAGTCCAATACGGGTTCTTCTGTGTGCAGGAAGTGTGAGGCAGGATCTGAGCTCGGGCTCTGAATTCCAGTCCCGTTCTTGCCCTTATTTCTGTGACCAGAGGCAAAAGTTGCTTAACGTCCTCCATTCCTCAGCATAGTGCTCTGCAAAACAGGGGAGACAGTGCCAGTGGCACCATGCAGTGCTGTGCGGGGCTGAAGAGAGAGGCTGGAAGCACTCCTGACACTCTGAGCAGTGCCTTTCCTTAGGGAAATGTGGTACCATTCCTTCCAGGTGAGCTATCCCCCGAGTCAGCGTGGGAGAGAGAGAGATGTGGGCATTCATTCCAAACCAGTTCATTTCCAAAAGGATGCTGGCTTGGGTTCAGCCCCAGATGTTAGCCTTGTGATAGCAAACCGGGCACTGAAAGCCATCAGGAGAAGTCTCCATCACTTTTGAAAGCTGGAATGGAAATACAGAACACTGAACAAATATATAAGTGCCTGGTGTGGTGCTGGCAGCCTGGTGGTATCTCAGCTTCCCAGGAAACCCCACTGTCCCAGCCAAGGGACTCGTCAGAACGGAGTAGAGAGAGAAGCAGCAGGCAAACATAATTCAACCTTTCATTGGTTTTAATATTTTGAAGTAAACTTGATAGAAAAGGAAAGGATTTCTCTTTGCATGTGCCGTGATTTATATTTTGAGGTGAACTGCATCTCTGTTGTACTAGAAGATAAATGTGCTTTATATTTGGCTGCTGTTATCTATTACTTTTCTCTCTCTAGCTCATGTAGAAGAAACTTCAATGTGCCCAAGCTGGGAGCTGTCTTTCCTGAGGGATTTGTGGCATGGACCTGTGTGTCCCCGAAGTCCCACAGTCATTATTGTATTTCCATTTTCCTGCAATGTTCAGCATTTTTTTCGTGTCACCTTCCTTGGAGTGTTTCTCTTATTATTTTCTCTGTTGGTTTAAACAGTCCACAACATCTGTTCCTAATTTTATAAAAGTATGAAGTTCCATTCCTGGATCTGTTTGAAGCACAGGAATCAAATGCACACACACACTTCCCCTATGGAACAAAGCATCTTTTTGCCATTAAAATATATTATGCCTAAATATATACTTGGGGCAGAACAAATCAGTATCACATTTATATTGTGAACTGGAGAGTAGATAGAGCTACGTCACCCAGGCCAGTCTCTAGAAAGGTTTGCCTGGATTTAATTGGGAGCCGTGTCCCACGAGTGTGGGAAGTGGTGTTGGGCAGTGGTGCTGTGAGCAGGCAGGTGAGTGCAAGGGGTCAGGATGGTCCAAAAGGGCTGTCCAGCCCTGGCACAGCTGCCCAGGGCATGGATGGAGTCCCCATCCCTGCAGGGATTTAACAGATGTGTAGATGTGGCACCTGGGACATGGATTAGTGGTGGCCTTGGCAGTGCTGGGGCAAGGGTTGGACTGGATGCTTTCAAAGGGCTGTTCCAGCCTAAGTGTTTCTGTGTCTCTGTGGTGGCACAGAGAGGCACTGCCAGCCGGTGGGGCTGTGCCCTGGGCTGGAGCTGTGTCCCTGTGGGTGATTACTGCTGCTGGTTGTCGTGGCATTTCTGTGTGAGGATGGTGTGAGAGCTGCAGGAGCTCTCGGTGCCTGCTCAGTGCCGGGAGCCTGTGCAGGGCTCACAGGAATGGATCAGAGTGGCCTCACTGGGAGCCATCACTGTCTCTGAGCACTTGAGGACGTGGGCGTAGAGGAGGAGAAAAGGGGGTGAGTGAGAAGTTAGTGGAGAAGAGAACTTGGCTTACGTGATGAGGAGAGTGAGTTGAAAGTGGTTTTTGCAGTCTGCCTACTACTCCAGCAGAATCTGGATCTGTTGCAGGATCTGAACCTGGACAGCAGGAGAGCAGATGTCTGAACAGGGTCTGAGCACAGCCGTGACTCATGGCTGAATGACTTGGGATGATAGATGGTCACTGCTCAAAGGGTAACTGGCTGGTGCAGCCAGGGACCTTCTCTAGGTCAGTTATGTCCAAGGAGGCCTGGAAAATACCAACCTGCCCTTTCAAGGCATCTTTAGAGGCTGGCTGTTTCTGTCACTTGATTTGTGCTGAGAGCCGGAACTGGTGCATCAGGGTTTGATTTCCTTTGAGGTGCCAGGTTTGGTGCTTTGCTCTCGCAGTGACTTTGGCTGGCTTCAGGTCAGCCCCTCTCTGAATGTGGGAAGGGTACACATGGAAGGAGAATGAGTTGCAGCCATATCCCAAATGCATGAATTGCATTTCCCTCTCTGCTCCTGTTCAGCCAGGACTGGTGGCACCAAGAGCACCTGTGCAATGCCAGAAAGCGTGTGCATGGTCTGAGAGGTGGATCTGCTGCCTGAGCTGCCTTCACCCTCGTGCTGTTTGAAAAGCAGCAGCTCAGTCCACACTGGGTTTACTGGAAGACTTGGCTTGAAAATGGGTGTCTGATTAAAACATTGAACTTTGCTTCTGTTCCTGCCATTATACTTGAGGCCCATCACCCAGCTGAGGCTGGGACTCCGGAGCAGGAGGAACACAATTCTTACAGGCAGATGGTTCTCAGTCCCTTCTCTTTGAAGTTTTGTCTGAGATTTCCATGTAGCATCCCATCTCAGGACTGCCTGAGCATCAGCAGATGTTTTACCTTTTATATATGTGATGAGATTTTTCATCTGGTGATCTCAATTAATTAAGCCTTGTAGTACTACTTTAGGTTATATGAAAGCTGGATGGATACCCTCGCTGCTCTTTCTCCCACATGATGTTAAACTGCTGAAGCAATAGGTAACTGACTGAAGCCAGATTAAAGCTCTATTATTCACATAGATGTTAATCATGAGCAGGAATTCTTTGCACACTGCAAAACTCCTCATATCTCGCTGGGCTTTGAAGGAAGAGCGAGGCTAAAAATAAAGGCTATGAGTGATCACCATGTCTTCCTTCAGGGAGTGGGTTAGCTGTGTTTTTGAAGAACTGGAATGAGCACTGGAGATGTTCATAGAGAACTCATCTTGGTTTTCAGCACTCTGTCCCTGAGCATGGAGTTTGGATGGGGGTGTCTCTTGCGTAAATGCAGATCTTGGGTCAGAAACTGATCTTGCTAAACGGGCTAGAAAAAGTGGTAGCTTCAAAAACTGAAATAATTGGGTATTTATAGCCCAGTCTGCAGTGTGTTGGTGCTCTTGGTTTGCTTATGTAGTGCCCCTGTACATCTGATTATCATGAAACACACGAGTGGTAGGACTGGTTTCTTTAGGAGTATTGCCTGGGCAGAAGGCATTCCTGGAGCTTGCGTCATCTTCAGGAACGGAGCCCCTTCAAACAGATTTGCTGTAATAGGATGCACTGGAGAGAACATAAACACAAGAAAATAATGTCAGGAAATACTCTCACTTAGAAAAAATACTCAGACGCGCCATTTATGTCATAGTTTTCCTGTGAGAAATCTGCCTAGTAATAAAACCTTTAAAAGTACCCCAAATCTGAGGCCAAAAGCTACTTCATTCTGAAATAGAATTGTTTTCTACCTCCTGTAAATGTATTGAGTTACAGCTGTTGCAGTGGGTGCTTCACTGAAGTACTAATGCAAGTACTGGAGAGAAGGGGCCAGGCACTAGAAAAAGTTGGAACCCATGATCCTTTCTTATCAGTGACTTCTGTTAATACGGATTTCCACCCTCATTTAGTGCTTATGAGCTAATATGGGACTTGCGTGTTGAAATACTGCTGGCTGGATTGAGTTTGTCGTTTGACTTGTCCAGCAGTGGATAGAAATGTTGGAGTGACTCTCTCCTCCCACAGGGCAGGTCTGAAGGCCACGTGTGCCTGTTACTGGGCAGTGGGTAGGTGGGTTTGGCTGACCTCCACAGCCGCACACACACTTGATTCTGACACTAGGCTTGAATTTGTGTTTCTTGCAGCTCCTCCTGTGCTATCAGTAACTTGCAGGCAGGGTTTTACAAGGCTGGTTCTGCTGCTGTGTGGATTTGGGCCCTTGCGGAGGTGCCATGGGAGCAACGTGGGGTGTGTGCCACTGCTCCATCTTCCCTTCAGGCACTGTCACTGCTCTGGCTTTGCTGAGTTCATGCCGTTAAGTAAAATGCTGTCTTGGGAAGTTGCTGGGTATTGTGCTGTATGTGTTGGTGATAAGCTCAGAATTTCCTATTTTGTCTCCTAAGGAAATCCTTTCCTGGCTCTCTGAGCAGCCTGTGTGGTCCTTCATTCCCACAAGATCTTCCTGTCCCAGTGTTTTCAACCCGTAATGGCCTCAGTGCTATACACAGATATCTGAGCCATGAAGGGACCGGTGACCTCGCAGTGTGGAGAGGTTTTGATCCAAGACTTGCCAAGTTCTGGCTGTGGTGCTGCCCTCTGGGGAGGTGACCACCCTCCCTGCCCACTGTTGTGTCTGGCAGATCCAGAGAGTCAGTGCAGATTTCTCGAGGGTGTTAGAATTAGGTTAGGAACAGCCCAAGGTTTGGCCATGCAGTTTTGAGAAGCCACTTTGGCCTGAACCTGGTAACTCCATTCAGGACAGATCCTCTAGAGCTCCAGGAGACTGGCTATAGGCTCTTCTGCACTTGCCTCATTAGCATTACATCTCTCCTCAAGACTCTCTCTTCACAGGACAGATCACTGCTTCATCGGAGGGTGCTGGGGAATGCTATATATTAAGATGTATGGGGTATTCTGCTCTCCAGAATAATTTCCCTGTTTGGGGCTAGTTTTGTTTTGCCACCCCTGTGCAACTCATGGAGAGACTCCACTGGCAGAGTTTCAGTAAAAGCCAATCCTGCAAAAGTCCTGGTTATCTTGGATGTGCTTTGTTATTGTGTTGTAGGGTTTAAGTTTGTTTAATTAGTAGCTGGAAGGAGGGAATCTTCTCTTTCTCAGAGCAGCAAGGACAGATCTCACAATCTCAGTGGTCAAGAATGAAGCAACTGCCAACAATACTGCAGTCTCTTTGAAATGTGATTATATGGTTCAAGCCTAGCCCTGTGAAGTGTAATAAAAAGCAGCAGGAGACTATAGCAAGGCTGAAATATCATGCTGCTGCCTGCTTTTACCAGTTCATACTGCCTTTTGAAGAGTTGTTGTCTTGGCAAGAGGTTGGCCAGCAGCCTGAGCAAGGCAGAGCCAAAGCAAGGAGAGGTCTGGGGTCCTGGAAATAGTTACACTTTTCAAACAGCTGTCCTTGGAGTACAGGAAATATCTAGGCTGGATTAATTACGATGAGAACAGAGAATTGGTGTGGAAAGGTGAAAATCTTGTGCATTTACAGTTTGTTTTCAAACTCCAGGCATGTGGATGTGTTGTCTTCTTCTGCGAGCCATTTGGCAAGTGAGCAGCACAGAGAGCTGCAGGGTCAAACTCTGAACACTGGCAGAGATGATATCCAGACACATTATATAGTCAGAGGATTTGCTTGTGGTTTCAGAGGTCCTAAATCCAAACTAAGGCAGAAAAGCAGTGTGCTGGCACTTGCAGGCATAGTTCAGTGGTCTGGGAGCACGAGGGCTGACAGGACCAACCTCCTCTGGGTCCGCGTGGCCCCACAAGGTGCTGCATTAACTGCAGAGAGCCAGGGAAGGTACTTGGCAAGTCCCTATTCCTTGTTCTGCCATCTCTCTTGTGGCCTCTTTCCCCCAGGGTTGTTTCTGTGGGTCTCTCCAGCCTCGGTGCATTGTGTTGCCGAAGCTTCTCTCCTTCCACACTTCTGCCTTGCCCTTCCTTTCCTCATCCCAAGATCCCAACCCGCCTCTTGGAGACCATCATCATGTTTAGCTCCCAATATGTCTTGCAGACCTGTTGCAACTCCTAATTTACACAGATGAGGCTTGGCATAACAGAAGCATACATCATCCCTCTCCTTATGGTAGCTGGGGAGAGCAGAGGGTATTTCCCCAGCTCCTTCCCTGCAGCCACTGGAGTTACAGCCCTGGAGGGTCTCCCCTGCGAGGGGCTGAGGGTGAGACTGTGATGGATTGACTCTGCCTTCTGTTAACGCCAGCACTGCCTTTCATGCCCTGTTGCTATTTGTGTTTTTTGATGAATGATTAATTAGAAAAATAATCATTTGTAAATTGTGAGTGAACCAGACGTTTGGCCTTTCCTGTAGGGAAATTGAGGCTCCAAGCTCTGCTGCAGCATGCAGCCTGCTCACAAATGCAGGAGTATTCCCAGGCTAGTGATGAATTTACATGAAGTTCCCTTTCAGCATTTTAATGACTGTTACAGCTGGGTAACTAATGAAAGATATTAACAAACAGAAGAAGTAAATATTTAATTTTTCTATAGCATTTTTCCAGCTTGTGGCAGCCAGTATTTTAAATGTATGTACAGGAGGATTTGTGCCCCAGCCTGTCCACCTCTTTGGGGTACAAAGCTTGCTGAATGTGCTGGACAGGATGAACGCCTCTGTGGAGATATTTTACCCCGAAGTGGGCTGTTCCTCTGCCCTGTCCTGGCAGTCTGGGGTCAGCATTCAGTGTGATTTAGCACAGCCCAAAAGGCATTTCCCTGCACCAGGGATTGCTGCAGCTTGTGGTCCCCTGAAGATGAGATGGCTACAACAAGGTCATTCAGTAAACTACAGTGATTAGTGACTCCATCAAGAAAAGCTGCTGAACGCAGCAGGGAACAGTCATTTGAAATGTCTCAACTCTGATAATTCACCTGCTTCCACCCTTTAGTATTTCACCTCCTTCCTTTGCCTGGAAAAGCCTGCTGGGGAAGATTTTCTGCAGGGCCTTATGTCCCAGCAGATTCTCGCTCGTTTTTCTGTTGTTTTCCTCCACGTTTCACCAGGATGTGATGATCTGGTTTACTGGGACTTGGGGTCAAGCTGAAGGATGAAATGTTCTGCCATTTCTCTCCAGCCTGGAAGGTTCTGCCCATGTTCTGTTCAGATATGCAGGGAGAATTGGGGCAGAAGTTGCCTAGAGGAAACGTTTGCTAGGAGGATTTGTCAGTGGCTTCAGGGGTGTTTGTTATTTAGCAAGCGTGGGGCTGGCTGTATTATTTTGGCACACGGTGAACCAAAGCCGTGCACGGACGTTGTCACTGTGGGGTGGCAGGTCCAGCAGTCCCAGAGTGTCCAGGAGCGCTGCCAGGCATGGGGACACAGTCTGTTCCTCCCCACCTCACTGCCAGCTCCTGCCTTCTCTGCCATCCAGGCTCATGGCAGCAGAGGTCCCAGCACAGCAAATTCCACTCTGTGCAGTTCTGGGATCTGGGGAAGTGTTTGCAGGTATGAGCTGTGAACAAATGAGGCAGCTGAGATCTTTGTCTCCTAGGCATTACATGCTTTAGGGAGAGGGAAGAATAAATCTCTACTCAAAGCCTGCAGGAGCTTCACCAAGCATTTATTTCAGGAAATTTGGCCAATGTGGTACACCCACTGTGTCATTGTGGTTGTCTGTGCAGGGCCCTGCATGATGTCAATCTCTCTGCGTTGTCTCTGGCTTGGTGCTTGTTTTCAGCAGAGCTGGTCCAGGCTCCACACGCCTGGGATCCAGCTGCCTCGGCTCTTCCCCACGCTCATTTAGTCTCCCCAGCCTGCCATCCTTTACAGCCAAGAAAAACTTCTGCTAAGTGAACCACAGCATTCATCTGGATGGAAATATATGTATGTTGCAAGAGTCTGTGTGTATTTGTTTTTTTAAAGAGCTCATCAGAGTAGATCATAAAGCCAGAGTGAAACAGAGTGAAATGTTTGATTTGAGACAATGTTTCCTAAACACTGGTTTGTTGCAGATCTCCTTTCTACCTACATCTAGACTTGATTGCCTCTCCTCTTCTGTCTGTGCACTTTGAAACATGTAAGAGAATGCAAGAACTGGGCTTTTTCCTTCTGGGGGCAGGAGACAGGATGGGGACTGTTAGCATTTAATGCACCATTTCTGGGGGAGGTGAGGGGGACTGGAGGCTGGATGCTCCATGTGTATTGCTTCATGCCCACGAGTGTGGACACCCCTGCTCCTCAGCAGGTCTGTGATCCCCCGTCTCCTGCTCCCTGTGTCTAACGTGTTTCCCCTCAGCTGCTCTCTGTCCTTGCTGAGCCGAGAGGTGATGATTCCTGTTTGCCACAGAGGGGATGTGGGCTCCTGCTCCCCCAGCAAGTGCCAAGCTGAAGCTAAATGCCCTACTCCTGGCAGCAGGGAGGGGTTTCACAGAGCTGCTGGGTCAGGATCTGCTCTCCTTTTGTGTGGGGTGGGCTCAGGTGTGTGTGACCCTCCAGCTCCAGATTCAGTGGGAATCCAGGGGGAGAAAGGCCCCTGGGACCAGCCCTGGATGGTGCTGCTGTAGTGGGGGCAGCCTCGCAGAAGAACATGAGATCTTTCCTCTCTGCTGCCTCCAGAGTTACTCCTGCTGGGCTGGATGCCCCTGGGGCTGGGCCAGGTTCTTTGGCAGGACTGTCCTCTGCGATGGTGGGGCAGTTCTTATCAGGACTGGCCTCTGTGATGATGGAGCAGCTCCTTTCAGGACTGGCCTCTGCGATGGTGGGGCAGTTCCTTTCAGGACTGGCCTCTGTGATGATGGAGCAGTTCCTTTCAGGACTGGCCTCTGTGATGATGGAGCAGCTCCTTTCAGGACTGGCCTCTGTGATGATGGAGCAGTTCCTTTCAGGACTAGCCTCTGCGATGGTGGAGCAACTCCTTTCAGGACTGTGCTCGCACAAACCAGGGCACATGAGTTTAACTTGCTTCGCCTGGCTGATTTTTCTCCCATTACAAGCACCTAGCAAAGTTGTTTGCCTTCCTAAACAACCCTAGGAAGGTTTTTTCTTCATTTCTGAAATGCTGAAGGGGATTAGATCATATAGTGGAGTATTCAACTGTCAAGTGATTTACAGCAAAGATGCAGTTGAGTTATGAGAGCTGTTAAAATGCCTGTTAAAAGTACTAAATGCTTTTAAAAACTCGTATTATTTGGCTGATAGAATGTAAAGGTCTGATGGAGCTATTACTTTGCTCTATATAAATACACATTTGGGCAGGTGTTATTTATGCACACTCTCACTGTTGTGGCTTGCAGTGACCCAAAGCCATTGCCACCAGGTGGTTGTACATCAGCCTGCTCAAGCCAGACTGTGGCCCTGTTCCTGGCTGTTGGGTCACAAGTCCTTGCTCTGGGGAAATTTAGCTTCATCTTGGCAGTACTGGGATGATTTGAGGGGTGGCACTGAGGCATGCTTGTGTCTGGAAGTGATGGCTTTCAGTGGTGCCCTGAAGGGATCCCTCTTTTCACTGAGGGCTTCAGTGCCTTGCCTCACTGGCTTTTTAGAAGGCTTTGGTAGAAAAGCAGTAGGTCTGTTGTCCCAGAAAACATGGATGCAGCTTTCCTCAGCACTGATATTTCTCACATCCCAATGTTTCTCATGATGGACGAGAGCAAGCAAGCCTGAATAAACACTTTTAGTGTTTAAACTTACTTTAAAAGAAACAGGGTGAATTTGTGGTCTGCGAACTCTGATAGTTGATATTTATTTTTAAAACTCAGTTTTGCACCTGCTTTTAGACATGTTTGCCCAGAAGAAACAGTGGGGAGTCAGTAAGTTCACTGCAGGTTTATGGCTGAGTGTCAGACCTCCTCTCTTGCCTAGACCTCTGTAACCCAGCAGAGTCATCATGACCTCCAGGTTACCTGCCACTATAACCACGAGAGACAGTCCAAGTCTTCCTGATAAATAAATATGGGAGACTTTGGCCAAGTATGTGTGATGTCCTCTAGTGTACAGCACTCCTGTGTTGCCCTCGTGTCCTACATCTGAATTCAGGGGCTGCTGGATTTGTGAACAGCAAATGTACACCCTGGGATATCTTCCTTGCACTGACAGCCCATGGCTGATCCAGAGGAAAAACTTCACACCAGCTTCTCATCCAATGTATGAAAAATTCATTCTTCTGGCTTCCTGGACCATTGTATACCTACGAGGGGTTGCAGCGTTGTGCTGTGTGAATTTGTGGTGGTGCACAGTAAATATTATGCTTTAACAGTCACAGGTCTGACATTTCTGTTGAGTTATGTACCATAATGTTCCAACACCATGGGCTGAATTTGATCTTAACTACGTGGGTGCGCTTTAGTGCACGCCTGAAGAAAATTGGCCACTAAACTTGCAGGTTCATGTGCACAGTCAGTGATTGAACAATCTGGTGATGCCCCAAAAGGTATGAAATTAATTTTCAGGTACAATAAACAATATTTCAGCCCTGACTGGCTTGACGGAAGCTTCATCTTCCAGCACCAGGTATTGAAATGGGTTGCAGGATTGCATTTAAGAAGGGATTTGTTCTGCCTGTCTCTTTAGTGCAAAGGAAGCTCATGAAGTTGTGCCCAGGCAGTGGTGATGCAGCCGAGTGCTGCTTCACCTGAGCGGTGCCTCTGCAGCTGGAGCTTTGGAATCGGTCCCTATCTTACAAATTCCTCATCGTGTAGCTCAAGCAGTGGTTTTTCTTCTTCCTGTTTACCTTTGTACAAGCTGGGCATGGCCCAGTCCAAATGCATTTATCACTGATGGCTTTGGAAAAGGGATTCTGTTTGTCTCTCAGAACTGAGGGGCTGTGCAGGGCCCCTTTTCCTGGAGAGGGACACTGGCTGGGCACAGGTGCAGGGATGCTCAGGAGGGCTGTGCCACGGCCTGTTCAGGTTTTAATTGCAGTGCAAGTGTTGGCAGTGACTGGGGATTTTCTGTGCAAGGAAATACCGGAAGAGGCTGCAGCAGAAAGTGTCTGTTATGGGATATGTGGTCTGTGGTCAGCTGCCAGGAGAGTCCACAGCAGCAAAACCAGCAAAGACTTGCTGCCAGGAGGTGCTGGACCCTTGGGACAGGATCACTGGGAATGTACCTGGCAGCAGCTGATCTTGTGTCTGCTCCTCTGATAACATATTTGCATGCCTCTCCCCATATTACCACAGCTTTGCTTTGGAAGAGCGTTTGTGAAGTCTGGAGGAGTGGTAGGACCCGCTTGATCCACATCATGGAGCAGCCTTTGGTGTTAATTGTTCCCACCGTTAGCTCTGTAGGTGCCATTCAAACCAGGCCCTAGATAAAGAAGTTGGTGTCAGAGCCATCTTCACCTTTCGTGCTTGAATACAGAGGCTGGGGATGGATAAGTAATGCATTACACAAATTTAGCTCTTGTTTTTACTCTCCTGTTTATAATTGTCAAAGGTGTGAGCCTTCTGAAATAATAAGGTTAAGTGGCCCTCCCTGACCTTAGGTGAATAGGAAAAAATACAGTTATTGAGGGACTCGGGCCATTACACCTCAGCAGTGAGGAATCCGAGGTGTTGGAAAAGCCTGCTAAATTATCCTGCTTAATGCCAGACACTCCAAGGTGACTTATGGAGCTGCAAAAGCATAAACATCCCTGACTGTGACTGCTGCAGGCCAGGAGGGGGTTTGCCATGTGCCTGTGCCTGGGCTGGCAGATAGGGGTGGTGGCAGATGAGCTCCATCTCTCTGGGGATGCCGGTGCTGGCTCCAGGGTGGTACCTGAGCCAGGCTGAGCTGTGCTCTCACCCCTTGTTTCACAGCATGTGTTTGATGGGGAGCCTGGCCAGGCTGCAGGATGCCTTGCTGTGTGGCACAGGCCTGTCACTGCTCCAGGGAACCTCTCCAGCTCTGCCTCAGGACTCCCTGTCTCTGGGGAGGACAGGAATGGAGGGCTCTCTGGAGCTCTACCTCTTGTCCTTGCTGTTTGCTGCTCCTTTTCTCAACAGTCTGAGAAAGGAAAAGCTTATCTTCTTGTTTTAGATGCTGCCTGTCTTACCCAGCTGAGCAGGAGACAGATGAAGCATAACTGTCCGATGTGAAGTTTGATTAAGGTCTTGGTAGCCATAATGTTCTTTTCCTGGAAGAAGAGCAAGCCTGTTGCTAATTTAGCACCGAATCCAGCGAGACATGGAAATGGCACTGAAAAATCCTTGCAGCTCTGTTTAGATGTGGCCTTAAAAAACACCGTAGGTTTGGGCTTGGATAGCCATCTCTCTGCTCCAGGTAGGGACTCAGAAGAAGAAATGTCCTTTGTCTTGAGTCCAGAGTCTTGGAGAAGAGCAAGGTGTCCCCACTGTTGGGCGCAAACATCTGTGTGTCAGTTTGGCAACCAGTGGTGCCAAAGCTGCTCTGCACTAGGTGAGAACCTGCTTCAGAGTTACCTCTTCTGTGCACTCCTCTTTATCTGAATTATCTGCAGTCACAGGAATTCCTGCTCACAGATATGTTTGCTGGAACATTTAGAGAAAGGGGGTTCAGGGCTGGACGGAAATAGACTTGTTGAACTCTGTCGTAACCACTCTCCCATGCTAAAGAAAAACCTCTTCAGCAAGCACATGGAATGAATCGGCACGGTTAGTCAGGAGCCAGATGGAGCAGAAATCCAGATTAAATAGTTGGATTCAGAGAAATGCAGAGCAAAAGCAGCACATGAGCTCAGGATGACACGACGCTGCCCCGACACTGAACAATCCCTGCTCCCCACGGGAGCTCCGGCACGGGATCGGGGCTGTGCTGCAAATGAGCTCCTCCTACAGAACTGAAGAGTCAACTCCCAAAGCCAATCAGCAACACAGGGATCTAATTTCCCCTCTGCTGTCTAAATAAAATGCTGCTGCAGATGGAAAGCTCCCTAGAAGCTGCTTCTGGACTGCTTCCACCTTTTTATGAAAGCTCCACTCAGACGTGGTACAGTGCGCACTAACATAACCCACTGAGTGCCGTGATCCCTGGAAAAAATGTAAGGGGGAGAGAAGCTGGGAACGAGCCTTGAGATTCAGGGTTGGAAATAATGATAGAAGAGCAAAGTATTAATATTTCACAGCACAATCTGCTTTGCAGAAAACAAGGGGCTTGGGGAAGGAGCAGATGGAAGGAGCTGAGTATGTGTTTCCCAAGAAGGCGGCATTGTGTCTGTTGCTTTGTTAGTTAGAGCTCTAAATACTGAAACAAAAGCACAGAAAAGAAGGAGGCTGAAATTTAAATTTGTTGAGTTGCTCTTTCTTTTCAGTTTGGGATTTAGCTGGAGCTGTTGTGGTTCAGTCTGTGCAGTTGTTTTGGTTGTGAGTGTCCGTGCTCCTGCAAACTCTCCAGGGTTAGCACAGGCCCAGAGCTGTCCTGGGAGCTCATCCCATCACAGCTCCCAGCACCGAACCTGGCCTGCCATTAGCACACACTGAGGTAAGTACAGCTCTACAGGTGCTCTGGCAGCCACCTGCCCAGGGACACACTCCATTCTAAACTCTGCAGAAGCTGTGGTTGTGCCCTAGGAGACATGCAGGCTGCTGGCCACCTCTCCTGGGGAACAGCTCCCTCCTAAAGTGCAGACTTGCAGCCTTCAGTCTGCAGGTGAAGGTGTGCACAGAACCAAGGGACAACCCTGCTCCTCCAGTTTCATCATGGCTTGCAGATTTTCATGGCAGCTGGACCTTCCAGTCGTATTCCCTGTGTCCAGTAAACGCAATTAGGTTGTGCATTAAGTTGTCTCTTCAAATTTTTGATGATGTCGTTTGGCTGCCTAAGAGGAAAGATTGTATTCTCTTGGGATGAATGTAACATGGACAGGAGCTGGAGTTACCTCTTATCATGGAGAGGCTGGGAAATGGGTGCAGAGAAGGGCCTGTACCACGTCAACTGGTTCAAAGCTTAGCCCAAACCAGCAGAATAATTCCTGAAGGGTCTCATGGATACTGGGTAGGGTCTGAGTCAGTGTGTATCATAGTTTGAGTTGTAGCTGCATATTTCAGTCCTGAATGTGAATTCCCCCCACTTTAGCAACCAAGTTGTTTGAACTGGAGTCACCATGGTTTTTATAAGTGGCCTTAAAAATGTTAATTAACCTTCTGCAGTTACAGAGAAACTTCAGCTGTGGATAACTGTGTAAGAGAAGGCCTTAGGGGTTTGGCAAGTCTTTCAAGAGCCCACAAGGGAGATGGAGGAATGTTCTGTGGCCATGGGTGCTACCCTTGGAGCCTGACCTGTCACTGTGTGTGATAGTTCCCAGCTGGATCCTCCATGAAGGTCTTTCTGGTGTCCAGCTACCAGGCACTGAGGACTGTTCTTCACTGGTGAAATTATACATAAACATACACACTCTGAAGCTCAGCCCTGGGATTGTTCACTGTAAACATTGCATTGTCCCACAATTTACATTAATGAGGATGATTTACATTTATATAGCTCCTTTCATCCCGATGGATCTCAGAGACTCACAGACTAAAATACCCAGGGCTTCATCACGGCAATGTGAGCTGGTTGTGGTGTGAGCCAGCCAGGCAGGACAAATGAACCTGAACATTGCTTTGTCTTGAGTAAGAGGTGTTTTGGGGAAACTGGTCAGATATTTCATCCTGTGCAGACCTGGCTGGACCTTGTAACTGAGGTCAGTAGAAAGACCAGCTGTGGAGAACTTGGTGGTCTCGTGCTTTATCTGTTCCTGAGCAGGAGGGACTGAGGTGACCTGGTGTTTTCCAAGAGTCTCACAGAAGGTGGGATGACCAAGGAAAGTTCTTTTGATGGTCCCGGGGTCTGAGGTGCAGCCCTTGCCCATTACTTCTCCAGACCCTTAGCAGTGGGAGACAAGGATCCACAGGGATCAGATGGCGATGGGACTTGTCCTTTGGGGCCGTACTCCTGTGGGCGAGCTGGGGTCTGGGGACTTTATGTGTCCCACGTGCTCCTGCACTGTCATCATCTCTTTTGGGGTTCCTGTTCACCCCCCACATTGCTTCTTGCTCTGCTGAACCCACTGTGAGCATGGGCTTCCTCCTCCAGGCCCTTGCCAAAAGAGAGTTTTAAACGTTCCCTTGCTCTATTTTTAGGTGTGTATTTAAAATACTACCGACATTTCCAGGGAGCGTTTGTAAACGAGGACTCTATGAAAGTTATTTTTGTGCATTAATTCATGAGGCAACGTCAAAAATTCATGAAGTAAATAGGACTTTCTGCCAGGAGGCATCGGGGTGCCTTTGCTGCCCTCCAGAGCGGAGCAGACATCTCAGAGTAGCGCAGTAACTCTCAAACAGACTCTCCTGATCTCAGTGTGCTGATTAAGGCACTAAGACAGGCTGCAGAGGTGCTTTGTAAGTCTTTAAGATGTCCTTGTTTCACCAGCCTTAACAGTGATCTTATTTCAGCAGGGATTAAGTGAGCTGCAAAAATATACCTGGGTGGCAGCCGCTGTCCCTTGTGCTGTCCTGGAGCTCCACGGGGCTCTCCTGGTCCCTGGAGTGGCCAGGACTGACTCCTCCTGTTCCCAGGCATGATCCCTCCTGGTGCTGTGCCTGTAAATGTGCAGTGCCTCTGCTCTGGCGTCAGCACAGCGCTCTGGGCTGCTGCTGGGGTGACCGAGGGGTGAAGTCAGCTCTGCTGGGGGATTATTTCTATCAGGCCAAAAGCAGCAGTGATTTAAATGGAGCAGATTGTGCTGGGTGCCCACACTGGTGCCTGCTCTGGTGTAGCTAGAGATGGGCCAGTGGGGCTGGGGTTGGTTTAAGGAGCCACTCTGCAGTCACTGAAATGATGTCACTAGAAAATGAAAGCAAAAAAGAGGAGAATTGGGTCTCACACCTCCAAGATGGGTTAAACTAAACCAGAACAAGCTGGTTTTTCTCTGCAATGAGCAATATCCACATGTGGAATTATTTATAAACAAATCTTCAGAATAAATTCGTATGTAGAGAGTCTTCCTTCCTTCTTATCTTGTAGTGGGATCTTCCTCTAAATATTCAGCTGCATCTTTGGATGTCTGAAGTAGGGAATAGCAAAGTGCTTCAGAATGGATGAAGGATCAGACTGAGCCTCTTTTTGATCTGCGAGGAAGGAGAGAAGTCCATTTGTGCTGGCTCCTGCCCCAGCTTTCTGCGTCTCTGTGGTTGCCAAACCTGCAGTGAGTGCACTGCTGCTCCTGGGTGTGGGATGCGTTTCAGGCTGGACAAATGTTCATTGTGGTTTGCACAAAGGTTTCTTTTCTATGCACAACTCAAGACTTGAAAAGAGAAGGAAAAAAACGCTCTCCAGACTCTCTTGGGATTATGTTTTTTTCCAGGTAGCTGCTGACCTTGAATGGTATTCAGTGTTTTTCCATTAACACCAGTGGGGCTCAGGCTTGTGTAACATTTAGGGGTACTCCCTCCTCCTCCTCCTCACACTAAATGCTTTTTTAAATTATCCATTAATGAGTAATCAGAAATTTCTGAGAGGATGTATGGCTTCAGTTCTTTCACAGACAGTGGGATCTGTGCAGCTTTGCAGTTTGTAGGCAGCTATAAATGGTAATGAAGAGCATGTCAAAACCCTGCCTGCATAGCATGGCTGTGATTGCTGTTGATTTGCTGCTTGGTTTGGTGGAAGGGGCTGAGCTCTCAGATGTGCCCTCAGATGTGTGCTTGGGCACACTTGGCACACACTGCTGTGTTTGTGCTGGGGCACTGCCCATAAACTCCCTGATTGTGACACTCCCTTCCCTCCACACTGCCCAGGGTGTCCAAAGGGGTACAGGTATCCCCCTAAGGAATGAGAAGGATGCAACTTCTGTCAGAGCTCACAGTCAGCCTGTAAGAGAGCTGAGCTATCTGTTGTATGTCTGTAAACCTGACCTCTCGACTGCCTGAGCATCCTCCTGCACTGTGTGTGTGTGACCCAAGGGATGGACAGCCCTGATGTCTCCTGGTGGCACACCTGAGGTTCCAGGGAAGCTCTTAGACTGGGGGCAGGCTGCCCAAGTGAGACTTGGGGTGGCATCAGGTGCAATATAAGGCTCAGGAGCTGTGCTCCCTAAAATGCTTTTGTGCAGCAGAGAAGAGTCAGGAGCACCTGCACTGTGTAGGAAGGTCAGATGGGGTCTCACCTGCAAAATGGATGTGTTTGGTTTAGAGGCTGTGTTTGAGAAGAGTGGGGATTTGCTTCCCCGCAGTGTTCTGGGTTTGTTAAACCTCTGTAGTTAGAGGAGCAGGAAAGCCATTGAATTATTTGGTTCATTGAACTGATGTGCTGTGAAGACTCACTTGTACTTTTAACATGCTGCAAGTTCACCAAAGGTGCACAGCCCAGTGCAGTGTTCAAGAGGGAATATTGCACATCTTTGGTTCCACAGCACCATGGGGGAAACAGAAGAAAGGAGGAAACTGCAGTACTTGTTAAATATCAACAAAGGAATTTTAGTATTTCTTGGAGGAACCCGGTGATGGTTTCTGAACTGAGGTTCTTCCTGTTTCCCCATACCATCACCCACATATTGAGCCACGTGTCCTGGCAGCTGGTTGGTGAGAATCCACCAAACTCCAGTGCAATAAGGCATTTTCTGTAGTGATTTCATGTTTAGATGATTACAGAATGCTGTGGATTACTTGATTACTTTGTGTGTGTTTCTGCAGGAAATATGCTGGAGTATTTTATATCTGTTTTTGCTGTTTTGGGGGACTTTTTTGTTTTGTTTCCTTGAAAGGGGATAGAGTGCTACCTATAAGAGATTGAGAAGTGTAGCCAATAGTTTTATTATCCTCCCAGTGCTGGCCTCTTCTGTCTTTACAAATGCTCTGAAGCCACAACTCTGCATAAGAAAAATGGATTTGTCACTGAATTTTCATGCTTCATCCTCACAGAAATGTAACTGTTGTCCTGGGCTTTAGCACTGTGCCTTCAAGCTTGGATTTAATGCTGATCATTATACTTTTAGAGCAGGTTACATAGAAAAATAGAGGCATGGAGCACATCCAAAAGCAAGCGGCCTTGCTTTCACTCCCATTTTATTCTGGTGAGGATGCTGAATATTTATTAAGAAAATCCCACAATCCCACTTTTAAAGAGGGGAAGGAAAAAAAAAATAAAAAGACCTCTGTATTTTAGAAAGGAACAGCTGTAAAGTGCAGCTGTTGAGCTTAATTGTATCTCTTACAATTTCCCCAGGGCTGGGGAAGGAGGGAGCTGAGCACGTCGAGGCTCTGCTGGGTTAGGGTGGGTTGGTGCTCAGCAGTGGAAGGAGCATCCAGCTCCTCTGGGAGACCAGAGCGCGGCTGGTGGTACCTGTTCCCAGTGGGAAACAGGGATGGTGCAGGGGGCTTCAGCTGGATGTTGTGTGACTGCACAGATTCCCTTGTGCCACGTGAGGAACGTGCTGATGTTTGCTCTCAGCCCGCTGTGTCTGCGGCTTTGGAGAAGGGCATTAAGGACGGGGGTGGTTGGGCACCTTTCCGTGCCTTCTGCATTGTGCTGCTGCTGTGGTGGGAGTCTCCAGATGGCTCCTTTGACAGCTTCCCATGATATTTTTATTTCTGTGTTAGCACAATTGTGTTTTCTTTAAAGGAGGCTGTGCTCGTTTTTAGGACGTATTTTGTGTTTCAGATGTTGGTCGTAGCACAAGAGTTAATTTATTGTTTTGATCCAAGCAGATTTGACCCTGAAATCAAAGCACTGCTGCTTTCAGCTGGTGTTTCTGAAAGAGAATTTCTCAGAAGCTCCTTTTGAACACCTTTGTTTGGGGATTGGCCTTATCATGTCAAAGGGATAGTTGTCTTGGAAAAAACCTTCTATTTGACACCTGAGTGATGATTTCCCTTTTGTTGAGATTCCAATTTAAATCTTCCCAATACCGACGGCTTGGTAGCAAGCCGACATAGCATTACATCTGCTGCACTGAGCCTGCTTGGTTTTGAATGCAGGATCAAAAAATTCCCTCGCTTCTGCCCTCCTTGCACACTCAGTACTGCCTCACAGCATGGAATTTCCAGGGGGAAGAGCAGAGGGACTGAGGATGTCGTGCTCTCGAGGGCTCCAGCACAGGAATTCAGCTCAGTTCTGCAGAGCCCACTTGAGGCTGCTGAGATTTGGGCCCAGTTTCTTTTCATCTCAGCCAAAGTGAGCACAAAATCAAGTGGAACAGCAAGTAAATGCAATATATTTATTGCATTTTGGTCTGTTCAGTCTTTCCTAAATTCCAGATACAATGTCCTTTCTTTTTGCTTTGCCTTTCTCCTGGTGACTGCGTGGTTTAGAAATCGGTGTTTCTGGCATATTTTCAAGCTATCTTTCAAAATAAACACTTTTCCCAGAGGTGAGGGCAACCTGAGGCCCTGATTGCACGAAGTGTCATTAACCAAACAGCACCAGAGACAGAGGTGATTAATACACACTCTTGGAGCTTTGTAGGGAAGCTTAATGGTATGATCCCGGAGCAAATAGTGTAAAGCCTTTGGAGATTCAGCTTGAACCCAGCTCAAGCCTGTGTGCATTTAGCTGTGGATTTCTGGGGTTATTTTCAACACCCAATTGAGGCAGTGTTGTCCTTCCCTAGGGGAAAATGAGCTGTGCCTTCCAGTATTTGCTGTGGGAATGGTGGTACCAGTGGTTGTAAACCATGTTGCTTGTTCGTACAGCAGCTGGAGCGTGGCCAGGATGGTGGCACCAGGGCTGGGTCCCTTTTTAGGGGTCACTGACTGACCCCAGCTGAACAGGACTGACCCAGCTGAGCAGGGCTTGGTGTCACAGCCCAGGGTGGTGTGTGTGAGAACTGTCCCTGCCAGGTGACCCCAGCTGTGTTTGTGCTCCCCTCTGTCATCCTGGACCACGCACAGAGCTCCGTGGGGACAGCCTGATGCCTTGTCCCAGCTCTGGCCACAGGCCTTGGTGACCTTACGTGGTGGGCTGGATCTCCTGGGTCTCCTCCTCCTCCTCCTCCTCCTCCTCCTCCTCCTCATCATCCTCAGAAGTGCAGAGCAGACATCCCCATCCCAGTGCTCTGCATCCAGCAGGGAACCCTGGCTGTGTGGTTTGGGAGCTGAGCTCTGGAGCAGTGGGGAAGCAATGTTACAGAATTACAAAGGCCTTTTGCTCCGAGCAGCGTTTATGTAGCCAAAAATGAGGAGAGAATCTAGGGAAGCTGGGGAAAGGCCTTCAGGTAAAAAAAAAACAAACCCAAAGGGTTAGGATGGGGCAGGTGACACTTAAAATAGAAAACACTTATCTTTGTTTCCTTTGGAAATGTGTCCTGTATCCTTGGGAGGCTTCTTAGCAGCCTTTGGATCAGTGCCCTGTCTATTCAAAGCCCTTCTACTTTGAGCAAAGGACTGTAATTTTCAGCTTGTTTCGGGTGGTTTTTACTCTGTGTCTTGCAGGACTGTGCTTGGCTGTGCTCTCCTGGAAGGCAGACAACGTGATGCCCCAAGGGAGCCTGCCACCCTCTCAGATGGGGATGGCAGGAGTGGGTCAGTGTGGGGCACGTCCTGGACCCTCCATCCCTCTTTACCCCTGGTGTGAGCAGCGCTCCTGCTCGTGCTGCACATCCCACATGTGCCTGGGCACCAGCACTGCCCTGGGGAGAGGTGCTGTGATTAACCATCCCATTAGGAGTGAGCCCTTCCCATCAGCTCCCTCTCTGCCAGCACATTCTCCTCTGCTGTCTCTTTTTCTAGTAGAAAGCTCTTCCTACAAGTGGTACTTGTGTAACTTGGCAAGGATGTTTTGATGGGCTGGCCGCATTGTTCATTGAATTACTGTCTGGCTGGAAAGCCAAGGGCTGCAATTTTCTCTGCATTATTATTCTTGGGATTCAGCCTCTTAGAAATGCAAAGTGGGACAGTTTGCTGCTCGAAACATTTCCCAACAGTTCGGGGCCTGGCAAGAGATGGAGGGATCTCTTGGGCTTCAGTAACCTTCAGGTTTTCACATGCTTTGACGTGCATTTTGAGTGAGTCCTTTTATTTATTTCAATAGTTCTGTCAAACATTCCTCCTCCCTTGTATTAACTATGGCTTCACTGCCCTAAAATAACCCAGCAGGGTTAGGAATATTTGCCACAGGAATCTTGTAAATGGCTTGCACATAATTATGTTTTTATTCCAAGGCAAAGGAGATATAACTCTTCAAAATGGATAAAAATCTTGAAATGAACATCTGGACATACAAATTAAATTGCTCTTAGTGTAAGGACAGTGGAGTACTTTATTCTCCCTGGCAGGCTTCAGCACACTTGCAGACTCGACACTAATCCACAGGATCAGAGTCATCTTGTAAACTTAATGTCTCTAAATGTTTTCACATATTTTTATTGCAAATCTATCCTTTCAGGACATTAGAGATCAGCCTGAGCCCTGGTAAGGCACACGTAGCCTCTCTGCATTGACTGAGAGCTTTATATACTTAGATTGAGATAGCCTTGGGTCTCAAGAGCAAATCATTCTCCTGACAACAAACCCTCCCCTGCCCTGCACAAGCTGTCACCCTCACCATCAATGAAATTATAGATTAGGTTATTGATTATTTCTCTTTTTTTTTCCCCTCCCACTTACTCTCAGACTCTCATGAAAATTCAAGACATTTCATATCTTTCTATTGACAAAAGCAACAACTAAATCAGATTATGCAACTCTCTTAATTCCCAGAAGTAATTTCCAAATTGTTCTTAGGTCCTTTGCCTTGTCTGGTGCTTGCATTTGGATAGAGCATGCTGAGATACTTGCAGCTTGTCATGGTTTAAATCTTAATTAGTTCGTGGGAGTGCATCCTTTTGAAATGCAATACTTGGACTTTCTCTAGGCTATTCTTTTCTTTTCCTAAAACAAATTAACATATCCAGTATCATAATAAAGCATTTCTACTCATTTGTGACAGAAGTTTTTGAAGAGTATTTAAAGAAAGCAAAGTCAATGTACTAACTACTGATATTACAGGGGAGCAGGAGGTGGTGTTGGTGCTGTTTCTGGTTTTGGGGTCAGGTCCCCTCGTGTGCCAGGAGTGGTGGCAGCAGTGCCATTTGACATTGATGGTGGCCCTCCCTGCATGTGTTTGTGAGATTTGATGCAATTCTGGTTCTTCTAGACAGGCTGGGGGAGCTTGACCTGGCTGAACAAATAATTCCTGATATAGATGCAGAAAGCTGATCATTTGGGGCACTTTTTATTTAAAAGGAAAAAGACCAGGGCACCAGTAAATACAAAACTTATCACTCTACCAAGCCGGTAACGTCAGCACTTCAGTCAAGTTTCCGGGGGGAGATTTATGACTCCTGAGATGATGCCTGTATAAAACTTGTTTGGCTGTGATTTTCAAAGGCTGCAGCAGGGAGGGACTGCTGGGGTGGCCGACTGTGTGTGCAGAATGCCGAGGAGCTGCCTGGGAGGGGAGGCTGGGGAGAGGAGAGGGCACATGAACAGCGCGGGTTTGAGGGTCTGGAAAGCCCAGAGAGGTGAATGCCCAGGTGTGACAGAGTTGTGTGACAGAGGTGTGTGCCAGGAACAGGTCACAGGGTCTGTCAGAGTCATGGCTGTGCCCGGCCCATGTTAAACACTCCCACAAATGCAAAGAATAAGCCCCATCAGTCCTGATGATAGGTTTGATAGTTATGTTTTATATAAATGGACACGTAAAAATACTAAAAAAGAGATTTGTTTCCCCTTGGTCTGTTTTCCTCTGTGGCTGCTGTCCGGCCTCCAGCAGGATAAATGAGCAGGATGGAGACAGCCCTCCCTAAAAGGTGTGAGAGGGTGCTTAGACGAGCACAGGGACAGCTCCATCCAGCAAAGAACAGTCCCTTGCCCACTGTTGTTGTGCAGTGCATCCTTAGATTAGATTTTGGCACAAGAGCACACGTTGGCTGGTTTCCTCTTTAACCCTGGAGGTGCTGGTCTGTATGGCCATGTCCTCTGTCCTATTTCAGTCTCTCAGGCAGTGGGAAGTGCACGTGTATGCTGTCAGAAGCAGAGGTGTCTTCTTTAAAACACTGTCTTCTGGATCTGCCCTGATTTTCAGCGCTTGAGTGGAAACACGGCTGTTTTAAATAAAAATTGGGTTTAATGTGCTTTTAAATTGGAGGCAAGTGCACTAGTTATGCAATTAACTGCAAATATTGAGTTCGAGAAAGGGCAACGCGAGTACTTCCAAAATAATCAGAAGTGTTTTTAAATGGATGGCTAATGGAGAACAGACACTGCAGTGTGAGCTGCCTGTGTTCCCTAACAAAGCATTCTTTACCCAGGCTCTGCATAAGCTTCTTTTCAGCGTGTACATTAGAGCAGGAGTCTGGCAGGCTGTCTCGTCATGTGTCTTGTCCTGTAGAGCCACTTATTGGATTTCATCTGCTTACCCTTGTGCGATCATCAGGGCAGTGCTTAAAAGCAGCTCTTGTATGAAAACAAACGCAGCAGATTATGCAGCCTTAGTCTCTTCATGGAAGAGAGGAGGGGAGAGATGGGGCAGGGAGGAAGCCTCCATTCCTGACCTTTAACTCAGCAGTAAACATAAATCTGCTCTAATGCTCTGCATTAGACCTTTGGAAGAAGGGGCAGCCAACTCAGGCAGACTACAAGGATGTTGTGAGGTTATGCAGGGAGAAAATCAGAAGGGCCAAAGCCCAACTGGAACTTAATCTGGCTACTGCCATAAAAGACAATAAGAAATGTTTCTATAAAAACACTGGCAGCAAAAGGAGAGCCAAGGAGACTCTCTGTCCTTTATCTGATGCAGGAGGAAACACAGTGACAAAGGGTGAGAAAAAGGCTGAGGTACTTAATGCCTTCTTTACCTCAGTCTTTAATAGCAGGACCCGTTGTCCTCAGAGGACCCAGCCCCTGAGCTGGAATACAGAGACAGGGAGCAGAATAAAGCCCCATAATCCACAGGGAAATGATCAGTGACCTGCTGCACCCCAGAGACACACTCACACAGTCCCATGGAGCTGGATGGGATCCACCCAAAGGGGCTGAGCAGGCTGGGGGCAGTGCCCACTGAGCCACTTCCATCATTTATCACCACTCCTGCCTAACAGGGAGGCCCCAGGGGACTGGGAGTTGCCCAGTGGGACACGTGTCCACGTGAAGGGTCAGCAGGATGATCCTGTCAGCCTGACCTCGGTGCTGGGGAGGGCCGTGGAGCAGGTCACTTCCAGGCCACCACATGGCACTGACAGGGCACCCAGGGCATCGGGCCCTGCACAACTAACCTGTCTCCTGTGACAAGGTGACCCTCAGGTGGCTGAGGGAAGGGCTGGGGATGTAGTCTAGCTGGAGTACAGGAAAGCCTTCTCCTGGGGACACTGGCAGCCATGGCTTGGACAGCGGCTCTGTTTGCTGGGTAAAACACTGCCAGATGAGTGTGGTGGGCAGTGAAGTGACACCCAGCCAGAGCTGGTCCCAGGTGGTGTTCCCTGGGCTCAGTATTGCAGCCAGCCCAGTTTACTATCCTTATCAGTGGTCTGGATGAGGGGAGTGAGGGCACCTTCAATCAGCCTGCAGATGACGCCAGGTTGGGTGGGAGCACTGATGTGGGCAGGAACATCTGCAGAGGGATCTGGACGTGGTCTGAAAATAAGTCATGGAAAGGTTACCCTCTTAAAACAAGAATGTTTGCCTGAAGTTGTGTCCAAAATTAGAAACAAAGACCTTAAAATACTCCCACCAGTTTGCTTTCCACAATGTAGCTGCCCACCCAGAACGTCACCTCCCAGAAGTGGCTCTTTCTCACCGTGTAGGTGATGTTAAGTCGTTCATTCCCTTTCTTTTTTGCAGGGTCAGTTCTGTTTCAGCTTGGGGAAGCTGTTACATTTCCCTGCTCTCCAGGCATGATGTGCAAGTCCTGCATTGCGATTCTGTGCACAGCCCTCCTTCCCCTGGGATGGGCTGCTCTGAAGCTCGCTGTCTTTGGCTCCACGTTCGAGTGCAGACGTTTTGAACAAGACCAGGCTCTCTGTGGAGTTCAGGCTCTCTTGTTCAGATTCAGAGATCTTATATAGCTCAGGGAACTGGAACATCATTTCAGCTGAAATGACATTATCTGTTCTGTTTTGTTTTGATTTTTCTCCCCTTTTCTAGTTTTATGCTCAATTGGTGTCAAAATCTTTCGGTGGGAGTAGAGGACCTCTACACTTGTGGAGAGACCAGCAGGCTCCTTGCTGGATCTGTTGGCCCTGCTGTCACCTCTGCACTTTGTCTTGAGAGCTCAGATGACTTTTTTAAGGCTGTGCAGTGAGTGAGGCTGCAACCAGGAATGAATGTTGCTGTCACACGTGGGCTGTGTGGCTGATGCAGCACCGGTGAAAGGGTCTCCAGTCTGTCCTTGCTGTACTCAAATCTGTGTGAGTTGGCAAAGGTGATGAAGGTTTCTTCAGGCTGAGTCAGTGTTGAAGCAGAGAGAGTGTGTCAGTGTGCGTGATGTGGCTCAGCTGGGATGGTTTCAGTCCATCAGGAGCTGTCATCCAGTGGTGGGGTCTGTACTGGTGGGATCCCAAGCCACAGAACAGATCTGCTCCTTCAACACTCCCTTCTGTAGGGAAGTGATGCTGGTTGGATGGAAACCAGTTAAAGGAAACGTCCAGATAAACTGATGATCATGAAATGAAAGAGTTGGAGGAGCTGGAGAAGAGTTTGAGCTGGAGCTGCAGGAAGGCAGTGAAGTAACTTTGACATGCTCATAGGGGCAAGTCAAGGAGAAATAGGCACCGGAGTGATCACGGGCACAGCTGGTGGCTGGGCAGAAAAGGCTGCAGAGTGATGGTGGGAGGTCCACAGAAAATGGGGCAAGTCCCAAACGTGCACCAGGACCATCAATCCTGCATGTGCCCTCCTTGAGCAGAATTCCTGAGGGGAGAACACAGTGTAAATTAAAAACAGAAGTGATGATTGCAGAGGAAAAAACAGGTGATGGATTGAGAAGTTGCTGTAGAAGAGGGAGGAGCTAGGTAGATGAGATATGGATATGAAATGTAAATGAAGCTTGGAGGTGATTAAGTGGACTTTTCTACAGTCATTTCTTATGCTGGATGTGGGAGGCTGTGCTGATGGGGGAGGAGGAAAAACACCACAGCTCAGGAATCAGCAGCATCTCCCTGTTGATCATGTAGGCAGAAAACAGGGGCAGCCTCTTCGCTGGGGGGACTGAACTGAATCAAATCCTCCAAATGCAAGCCTTGGCCATGGGACCCTTGTGTCATGCAAAGGGAATCTGCCTTTCCCACCAACCCCCTGCAGAGGATTTAGTAATTCCTTATGACATCTCATGGCAAAATGATTTTGTAAGACGTGGCGTGGAGGTGTGGAGAGAGGAAATGAGTGAGATGTTTTTAATTCCGGATAATTTGTTTGGTGTGTAGCTGTGAATTAGACGCATAGGGAGTCAAAGTTAATGGATGAAGAGTGTATTAAAAACGACAGAGTAATGTTAGCAAGAGATGAACAGAATTGTTCTCACCAGGCAGTGCACTTTGCAGAAGAGAGGACTGTCATCTGGTTTTATTACAAAATAGAGGTTAGACTTTTTTTTTTTTTTTAAATTTTCCTCCCCTAAACTGTACCTGTTCGTGAGGTTTTTTCACAATAAACACATTTTTTTTTTCTTGAAAATTGCACTTTTGAAAGAAACTACAAATCCAAACGGTAAAGTCATAAAGATTTCCTGCAGGAGAATTCATGTTGGCTTTGCATTTCCTGCATGTTTGGGAGCAAAGGAGCAGATCTGCTCACAGGACGAGCGCTTGGATGACATTAATCCTGCCTTTGTAAACTGCCACAAAATGTCCTGTGGCAAACAGGCACTTAGGAATTTGCTCAGCATGTCAAACAGAAGATCTTGGGTCAGGGAGGTAGATTATGGATATCTTTAGTGTGCTGCGGCAGCCACATCACTCCTTGCACGTGTGAAAATCCTGAATCCCGAAGAACTTTCCCTCTGGATGGCAAGGACTAAATCTCGGTTCTTGCAGGCTCTTGATAGTTCTCCTTCTGTGGGGCATAGTCCAGATCCCAAAGAAAACTCTTGTTAATCTGTTCTGCATGTGAAGGAAATGCCAAAGAATACAGGACAGCTGTGGCCTCGCTTCAGATCCTGCTGTACCCGTGAGTGATTTCCGTGGGGTGTCCCATGTGCGTGGAGAACTCCAAGAAAAACCTGGCATGCGGCAGCGTAAACTGGTGGAGACCTGGAGCAGTGTTAGTCTTCCTTTTGTTTTTTATTATTTCAAGGAAATGCTTGTTTCAAAGAGTGAAGGCTTTAATCATTTGGCTTGTGAGGGAGTTGTCTCTTTAATCTCTTACACTTTGGTTTTGGCTTCCTTCAAAAAAAAATCTTTGCAGCACTGTTGTCGTTGGTGCCTGTTTGCTCAGATCAGCCCTTCCAGAGGGGAATGAAAGCAGTGTTTCCTCATTTAGAAAAAAAAAAGAAAAGAAAAGAAAAAAAAAGTCAGAAAAGATTATTGCAGCACCAGTTTTTTAAGGTACCAAGCCTGGCTTGCAGCCCTGAGATGAAAAGGAAATTCAATATTGTGTTTTCTAAAGGACTTCTCTATGCCTGCTGGATATAGATCTATCAGCCAAATATTGAAATAGAGGCACCTGGTTTGCTGCTGCATGGCTCCAGCTCACATGGAGCCTTCATCCCCCTGCTTTTGGAACCAGGGCTTTGGTTTCCACAGGGAACTCACACCCACGGGAATGCTGAGCACAAGCAAAGCTCCAGTCCTGATGGAGCGGTCCAAGCTTTGGGAAAACATCAATAGTCTGCTGGAGCACTGGAGGGGTGCCTGGGAAGGTGCTCCGAGCATGGCCATCCCCAAACCCTCAGTCCTGGGAGTTCATTTGTTCACTTCAGAATGTTCCTTTGGCTTTGGTTGTTGCTGGAGATTGTGTAGCTCTGCCTTTCCCCCCAGCCTGTCCCTGCACAAGGCAATAATCTGTGTCCATGCTGGAGGTGTGGAGTACAAGTCAAAATCCGAGTTAGTTTTAAAGTTGAAAAACACCTTCTGTTTTCAGCAGGACATCTTATGCATCACTAAATTCCTTTTCCTCCCAATTCTTTTGTTCTCCACTTTGAAAATGCGCATGAAACATGCCTGGTAATTAACAAGATGGTAGCAGGTTTGGGGGGAAAACAAGCATGTTAATTCTTTTAAGGCAGTGTTAAAAAAATATTTGAAATGTTTTCCCAGTGGTGGTTGGGATTTTACCTTCTAAAATTGCATGAAAAGTGAAAACTGTTCTGTGATGATACTAAACTGTATAATGTAAGGTCACAAGGTTCGAGGAAACACGTTTTCCTAGAGGAGATAGAAGTGTTTATCTAGTCAAGTGAGTCATTTTCCTAGAGAAACAAGTTTTTTAACAACTGTAGAAAATTAATTTTCAGTAGGGAATAGTGAACCTTTAATCTCGGCTTCCCTGCTCAGCATTAGGAAAATCTTCACTGGAGAGTGACTGGTATCTGTGTGCCTCACGATGGTAACATTTCGGATGAGCACCAGGTTTCTGAGTGCTTTTCTGAACACTGCCAGCATGGAAAATCCATCCCTGATTTGGATTTAGCGGTGGGCGGTCGGGGCAGCATCTTGCTTGAAAGCAGCAAGCTTTCATGTGTTTACAGCTTTGGGTTTTGGCAATGCATGTTTGAATCACCTGTGAGCAAGGAGCCTTGAAGGGCTTTAGAGAGGCAAGTTGTGAATTCAACTTCATTTCTTTCCAGGTCTCTGGGAAGCTGATGCAGGTAAACTGATTTATTTGTATTTTAAATTAGAAGAGAACTGTACTATTTCTGAGGGGTTTAGGCAAATAAGTGTGTCGTTACATTTTTTTTGTTTGAAAGCAACAAAAAAAATTCTGAGTAATAGTTTTTTCTTTGAAATGGATTAAAGCTGGTTGATAAGAACCAACTCTCCCAAGAGTGGGATGAGTGATGGTTGTGCTATGCTTGCAGTTGCCTGATCCAATTTCATGGAATCACCAACTGGTTTGGGTTGGAGGGGACTGTAAAGATCCTCTAGTCCCACCCCATGCCATGGGCAGGGATGCCTTCCACTAGACCAGGTTGCTCCAAGCCCTGTCCAGCCTGGCCCTGGACACTATTGGTCACTGTTTTACTTTGCAAAATCGCTGCTGTGCAACAGGATCCAGCTCTGAGTTGAATGATGATGAACCTCAGAACAGGAGGAGGTATCTCTATGATACCCCCAAAGCCAGCAGTGGTTATTGGAACCTGTCATTATCCCAGAGTTACAGATGAAAGGTAGTGCAGACTCTGTGAAAGTGGAGGTGGAAAGCCAAAAAAAAATGGACTTGAGGAGTCTTGCAGTGTGTTGTGAATGAAGTTGATAAAATGCAAACTGGGAACCCTGGGACTGACCCGTGTAGGGGCTGCTCCTGCCTTGGGCTGCAGAATCAAACCCCATTCTTTTGTTGAGCTGCATTACACAGTTTCCATTCAGCTTGCTGATTCAATGCAGCCATCCCCAGTGAAAATGGGATTCGATGTTCTCTTAAGCAAAATTCATGTATAAAGAAAGGAATTATTAAGCCAGAAATTAAATTCCACTCACTGTGTTTCCCAGGCATGCCTGGAGCTGTTGTGCTGGTTACTCTGAGCTGCTGCACACTGCCTTTGCTGCAGCCTTCCCTGTGTCCAGGTCTCCCTTTGATTTCCTGCCCGCTGGAGCAGCTGCCCTTGTCTGACTGATCCTTGCAGCCAGCATAAAGGAAGGGTGATTCATTCACAAAATAGTCCAGAGTGAGAAGCTGGGCTGTAAGTCTGCTCTGGTTTTACACTGCTTTAGCTGCCCTGATGGGAAAGAGGTGGCTCCTCAGAACATGGTGGATTGCAGCCACATCTCACCTTGGGGTGAAATTTTTCTCCCATCTTGCCCTGCTTTTGGTTCCAGGTAGGGAATTGTCACTGCAGAGTCAGCAGACCAGCTGAGAGAGGCTCCTAGGACTGAGGATTTCTGCCAAGTGGACCTTGGTTTGTCCCAGACCACTCGGGGTTCTTAACAGGATGAGTCCCAAGCACTCAGACCTCCCTTGCTTCAGAGCGGCACCCAATACCTTCCCCAGTAGCTGTCAGGTTTTCAGGGGGTGTTATAAAATGAAAGATGGTTTCACCAAACTCATTCTATTCTGACAAACTAATGAAAGAGTGTGCTGCATTTTCCAGTACAGATTATCCTCCCTTCCACTTGGTTTCACCTGGAGTTATGGCAGACGTGCTGTCCTGTTGCCTTAGGGAGGACAGACATTTGCCATTGTCCAGTGTGAAGGGACACCTGGAAATCTGGAGGTTACCTGCTCTGTGTTACTGAAGTTTCATTTAAAGCTGTGTAGAATGAGCTGAGATCTGCATGGATGTTGGCTCTGCTTGTGGAGTAGAGGTGGGAAGTGAGAGAGATTCGTTGTGCAGACACCCTCTTAGCCGAACGAGCTCATTTGTACAGTTGGATTTTTGGCAGCTTCTTGTCCTTCCTGGTGCTTCCAGGGCTCTGATGTGTTTCTACACTGTCAATTCATGTCAGTGGGCTACAGTGTAATACTGGCATTTGTTTGCTACCTTCTACCAGAGCAGGTAATCTTTTAAAGAACAAATGGCTGTTTTGGAGGCTCCCCTTTCGCAGCTCTCCATCAGGAGGATTTACCCTGCAGAGGCTGCGAGGCGTGCACTGCCAGTGCTGACACTGATAATATTTAGAGTCATAAATTCTGGCTATTGGGCAAGCTCCTAATTGCTTCGATTGCTCTTGGTCTTACTTGAAGTTGGATAGATCATAACAAACAAGATGGTTGCATTTGCATTAATCTCCATGCTTAGGGCAAGGTTGTGTTGGGGGTTTTTTTGTTTTGTTTTTTTTTTACCTCAGAGAAAAATGAAAAATATCATTTTCCAACTGTAGTTTTAAATGAGGGGCAATACTGTGCATGTGATTGGTTTTGTCATACCCTCCCCACTTACGTGATGCTCCAAGTGGACTCAGCTCAGCAGGGCAGGCTTGTGGTGCTCTTAAAATACTTTAAAATTCCCATGTGAACGTTGCCCTGGATTGGTGTCATAAGAGGTACCATCAGGGAGAAATAAATAAAGCCAATAAAAATGAAACTTCCATGATTCTTTGATTCTTCAAGTTGCATTTTTTCCAAAATAAGTGGAAGCAAGGTATTCCTTGCAGGTGTTGGAGTGGAAGTTACTGCATTCATTCATCAGCAAGCTGATCTCTGTTGCTGTTCATGGAAGGCAGTATCTCAAAACTACATTCTCAACGTCTGCAAAACTCTGTGCTGCTGAAAACTACCAAATTATATTCTCTCCTTCTCCTTTCTGATGAGCTGATCGATAAAGGAGGCATTTCCATAACATGGTATTTACCCTCTCTACAGTTGAAATACAATATTTACAGTTGCAAATATTCTTCACAGCTGGTAGCTGGTTTCTCTATCCTGCTTTTATGATAAGTTTACAGTACATTGCTATCGCAATCCTACATGGTTTTTTGGCTGCCTCAGAAGAAAAAAGACAAGGCAGCTGCTTTGAGGTTCTGTGTAGTGTTTATTCATGAGGTGTGTGTTTCTTTTGGGGTAAATTCTGAAGGCAACTTTCCTGGTGCTGCTGGTGCTTCAGGCTGCCCGTGCTGAGTGTGAGCATTCGGGGTGTAAAACGTGCTGGGGGGAGCAGTCAGACATCCCGCTGCTCATCCTAGTTAACCTGTCTGGGGATTTCTCTAACCTCTTGCATTCAAGTCATTTACTGGGAGCCTGAACCAAGTGGAAAATGAGAAACTGGGGGGGGGATAAAATTGCTGGGATTTGCAGAAAGATGATGTGAGTTGGGTGTTCAACTTTGGTGAGCTCCAAGGGTCTGGGAATCTTTGAATTTCTTCTGCAATTCTCAGTCAACTGTTTTTCTCATTTCTACATATTTTTGTTAGTCCTAGTTAAATCATTTATAATGCAAGAATTATTGGAAATACATAAACACACATGTATATAAAATTTACATTTTCCCAGCCCTGTCAACTTAACAACCTTATTAGCATTTTTCATGTCATCTTTCCAATTAGTAAATCCTTTTTTTTTTTTTCTTTCTTTTTTTTGTCAATATTCATCTTGCAAGTAAAAGAGAAAGCTCCCTTGGATTAGATTTACATCATGTTGTCCTCTTTGATGAAAGCCCTGATTAGCACGAGTCGTTTGGAGTTGTTCCCCCCGTGCTGCTCCCCACACGAGCTGTCAGCTCTCATCAGGAGCAGGAAATGCATGTTTGTAAAGCATAACTGTTATTAGCAGAATTCAGACTATGGGAAGGTTGGGTTTTTTTCTTTTCACTCGCAGATGTCTTAGAGGAGTAGGGAAGTGTGTGGGCAAGTGTGCTTTTTGGTTTTGATCATATTTCTCCCCTGCATTTTCAGTTATGGCATTGTTGAATGACTTACCACAAGTTCTCCCACCTCTGTGAAAAACAAGTAGAGTGTGATAATGGGTTTTTGTTGTTGTTGACTGGTACATCAGGTCCTCTGTTAGCAAACCAGTTAAATGGTGAGTCACTCCAGGGAGTAGGAGTGATTGCAGCGTGCGAAAAAAACAGCGTAGGAAATTTTGGATTAATATAAGCAGAGAAACTATCAATAGAAATGCTGACCATTAGTGTTCCCTGAAGTAGAACAACCTGGCTTCGAGGGAGGAGAAAACAGATTAATGTTGGTATTAGCAATGAAGTCTTAGTTTTTTCTACAGACGTTTCTGTTTGGCTTTTAGAGAGGAGGTGGTGACACCATCACCGATGCTCGTGGATGAGGGACAAACAGCTGGGAGGGATGTCAGCAGAGCTGGGAACTGTGTCCCTGCTCGGGGTCCTTCACCTGGGCGTGGGTCTGTGTCCCGCGTGAAAGGCAGGAGACTTCCCGGAGGGTGATCCAGGGTGCAGGTAACGCAGGGCTCTGGGAGGTGAGCAGGAACTTGCTCCAGGAGCTCCTTGAGCACTCGTGGGACACTCCTGCCCCGCCACCCGTGTGCCAGCCCTTTCCTTGGGAGGAGGAGTGGGGTGCAACCCACCTGCCAGAGCCTCAGGAAGCATCTTTTGCTGGTTTTACATCAGCCAGCAAGTGTCCATTAAAAAAAAGAAGTAGCTTTGAATGTATTTATTTGGAGTATTTTGAAAGTTCAAGGCTTTGACTAAATTGGTTTTACTGGTTCTGCTAGCTAATAGAAAAAAGTGAGGTTATGTAATGAACATGGTCTTTTTAATAGTAATATAAATGTTTGCTAATTACCATATGGAGATGAAGGTCATATTAATTACAAAACGGTTCTTGCAACGCTACCAGGCAACCATCCTTTTAATTTTTTTTATGGGATTAATTAGAGATAATATGCATTCAGGACTGACAGCTTTTCTTCATAATGTTTTCCAGAAAAGCATGTATGGCTCTATTTGAAACTAATTGACTGCTGTGTGCCCTGCACATCTGTGCTGGGTGGTGGCATCGACATCTCGGCTGCACTTTGGCCAAAAAGGGCAATCCAAGCAAACAGCCAACACAACAGCAGTGCTGGAGCACGTTTGGCCTTCTTAAGCAGGAATTTAAAGTACAGATGAGAGCTTGTGCCAAGAGGCTGCTTGAGAGCATTGGGTCTGTTCTCATTAAAGGCTGTGGGTTAACTCTTGTGCCAGCAGTGTAAATTCCAAGTGCCTGGAGTGGGATGGGCAGGAGAACCTGCTGCTGCTCAGCCTTGTCCTGTATGGGGCATCACTGGTAGATCTGGAGTGGGATGCAGAGCTTTCCCCAGGGCTGGGCTGTTGCCAGCAGTGGCAGTGGTGAGCTCTTCCCTTCGTCTGTTTCTGTGCAGTCTCTGTGCTAGAGGCACAAATTGAGTTAAAATGTGCAAGATACACAGTGCCCAAGCCTCGCCCCTCCTGGACATGCTCCTGAGGCACTTGGTGCACGCACATGTGTGTGGAAATGGCCACAGACAGCGTGGGCAGCTGGGTTACAGGGCTGTGCAAGGAGAGGAGCTCAGGCGCTGCTGATGGCCGTGAGTGAGCTGGTTCCTCCAGTCTGGAGTGGGACAGGATGGCTGATGCCAGTGTGGAGCTGTTTGGGCTTTAGCTTTGAGCTGCTCTGGGCCTCCCTGGCACTGTGCTGGTGAGGTGGTGCCCAGCATCTCTTCTGCTTCTGAGGCACACGAGCACTTGTGAGGATGCAGTGTCGTACCCAGCCTGGGAGAGTGGTTTTTGCTTGGGGTCATTGCAGTCTTGCCCTTGACTGCCGTGACTTCCCAAATATCATGGAGAGTGGCTTGGCAACTCCATCAGCCAATTCCTGCAAGACTCGGGGATGCATTTCATCAGGTCCTGTAGACTTGTGCACATTCAGGTTCCTCAGGTGGCCATGAACCTGGTCTTTGCTTACAGTGGGAGGGACTTTGCCCTCTCAGTCCTTATCCTGCCGTCCATCCACTCCAGAGGTGTGGGAGCTGTGAGCCTCTGAGCTGGTGTCACTGGTGCCAGTGGTACCACTCACCATGGTGGGAATTGTGGGCTGGCCTCAGGGTGCAGGCAGCCTCTGGCCCTCTGCTGACCTCAGGCAAGTGACAAACTGGAGCAGTGATGGAAGAACTGAAGATTGGTGATGAGTTTTGGTGTTTGGCATCCTCCGGCATGCGTGTGCACATTATGTTTGCCTGTGTGGGTGTGCATTAGTGCCATGTTGTAGGTGAACTGATCCAATCCTCTGATAATTGCAGCTCTTGTGCCCAGGCATTCTTTGATTGCTACAAAACGATCGCTAATGATCTGGGTTTGTATTAATCAGCGTGGGAATAAAAGGATGGCAAATCTGAAGCTGACAGGTTCTGTTCAATCCCCTCCCCGCACTGTGCGCACAGTCGTGGCTCTCCCCCTTGCATGGCTGTGTTGCTTGGACCAGTCACGTCATGGCTGAGCAGCTTCTTTGCCCTCCTCCTGCCCACACTTTGGAAGATCATGCTGAAGATAAAAGTCAAGGGGGAAAAATAAGCCCTTGCCCGTGTTTCAGCCTGTGCCAGGATTTAGTTTTTAGTCCCAAACTCTTTGCTGTTCAGTTTTAGATGTTTAATGTGTCACTCAAGTTGAACGTTGTGATGACAGCAATCAGATTCACTCGAGTTCTTTTGTGCTGGCACGGTGCTCCCGTTCGGATACGTGTCAGCAGAGGGGATTTAAAAATGCGGATATGCCACGCTGAACTGAGCTCAGAAGGATTGTGTGCACAGAGATGGTCAGTATCTTAAAACAATTACCGTTCCAATAGGCTGGAAAGGTGGAAGGAATACTGATGTCTGTTCTGATGATGTGTGTCTGAAGCCATGAAGGGGTTTAGACTCAGATGCCTGAAGGTATTTAGAAGTCTAAGTCTAGCTTAGGTGGCCAGGTCATTATATGCAGAAATCTCTAGAGACTCGGGAGAGCACAGTGAAGGTCACAGGAGAAGGACTAGCAAGTGCTACAAGCTGAACCCAAAAGACTTAGTCATAAGCGCCTTAATTGTTGTGGTGTTTTTCACCTTTAGCTTTACCAACATGGAGGTGCTGCCTTCATTTTCAGAGCTCATTGTTTTTCTAAAGGTGTATGTAGTGAATTTAAACGTGTTGGGCATGAGCAGGATTTTCTTTGTTACCCGTCAGAGGTCTCCTAGATGTTAAGGGTCCAGCCCTCTGAAAATCACCAGTATCACAAAATTATCAGTAGTTTCTCTGATGGTTCAGAGGGAGGTGTGGAACTTAACGTGTAAATGTGGCAGCGGGTTTTTTTCAAGTAAAGAAAAATGGAAATCATGGAAGTCTGTGAACATTTTAATGTTATATGCTTGTCTTTAACTTAGATATAAGATCTGTCTTATGTAAGTGTCTTTAAGGCACTCTTCAGGCCTTATTTTAAAGGAATAATTTTCTTGATTAGAGAATTACTCTCTCACTGATTTTTGTTAATATAATGCATTATTGCTGATGAACTGGAAGGTGACCTTCAAAAGGAGGAAACCCTGAGAGGTCTGTACTGATGCTGTACTGAGCAGCTGGGTCATCACACAGGGTTCTTTGGGGACATTGTAGAGACTTTGGGGGAAAAGACACACATGGACATCACACCAGTTCTGTGCTGGACTGGGACTGAGAATGTCAGGCTGATGCTCAAAGCTGGAGGAGGTCACAGGCTGTTTCTGATTTGTTTGGGACTTGTCTAAATAGTGAAGCTCTTGCCATACAAACGAGGGAGTGACATTAAGATACCAGATTCTCCTCTGTTTCCTCTTGCTTTGGACTGTCACCCATTTGAGTTTTTACATCTTAGCTCCTCATGCTTTCTGGTCCACTGCAGTGTTCAAGGACACATTCCACATGAAGTGGGTGTGTGAGGAGGTGGTTGGCAGCCACCCTTGTCCCCAGACTATTGAGCTCATGGGTCATCAAACCCTCTGGACACTGGTTTTAAGTTCAGTGTTTGGTCTCTGTCACCTGCAAAGTGAAAGGTGTTTGTGGCATCCCAGAACCAGGAGCCCAGGGTGTTTGCTCGCCCCACTCAGGGCTGGAGTTTGGGCCTGGGGAACCTTGCGTCCCCCAGAGATGATGTGGCTGCATGGAGGGTCAGGGTGGTTGTCCTAAAATGATGACAGTGACAATCAGACCTGCTGCTGTCTGCTGGCTCAGGACTGGTGCAGGAATAAGGTCCTTTGTGCCAAGTTCCCAGGTGCCTCCCAGGAGCTCCCTGGAGAGCAGAGGAGAGTGGGTGCTGACAAATTCAGCTCTGAAGGGTGGAACAGTTTATCCCAGCTTCAGGGTGTTTGTTTTTCATCTTTCTGCTGGGTTAAGAAGACGCCTTTAGTATCATTCCAGTGACATGAAATGAACGGTGTTCTGGCCTGGGGACTAAAAAGCACTCCAGCTTAAAAAAATTAATTCCTCTGTACTTTAATCAGGTAGAAAACAAGAGGATTGTTAAGCCTGTGTTTTCTTTGTGGCAAAAACAACTTAATGGAAGTCTGGAGTGTGGTATTGAGCTGACAGAGTTTTAGAAAGCCAACAGAAGTAGGTAGCTGGTAGCAGAAGGACGTGTGTCTGACAGCTGAGTACAGAGGATGTGGTGACAGAGGCGCGCAGTGAAGTCTGGAGATACCAGCAAAGGGAGTCTGGCAGCAAGAAATAGGCTGGTGAGAACAAAGCAGTGCCTGTCGTGGGAATGATTGCTCGTCCCTTTTGATCACAGAGAGCAGCGTGCTCAGTGAGCAGCGTTCAGGCAGAGGGAGGGGAGCCAGGGGTGAGGGGCTGCAGCTGGGTGTGGGGGCACTGCTGCACGGCCCCTGCACCCCAGCCTCTGCCCAGGGCTGGGCTCAGCAGCAGCACCTCTGGGCAAGGAGGGAAGGGGGCTTTTCTCCTGCACCTCAAGGCAGAAACCCTTTAGGATTCACACGTCTTGAAGGCGTTGCTCCATCCCCCCGGCCTGGCTGTTGGCAGGGCTTGGCTGTGCCTGAGACCCCAAGGGAAGGGCTGAAATACAGAGTGTGGAATCTGCTCAGCCTCTGCCCTGGCTTTGGTTTCCTTCCAGCCCTGTGGGTGGCCAGGAGGAGATGGAAGGAGATGGAAGCTCTCCAGTGGCACACTGCAGTAGGTTCTGACCCCGGGAAGGACAGAACAGGAACTGTAATGGGCCACATTTGCTTTCTGGTGGGCTTTGAGTGGGAGGCTTTAATGTGACGTTGGTTTAAGAGACTCCAGCAGTGCCGTGGGCCCTGTTTGCTCATCTCCTCATGCCGTTGCTCTATCACGTCTCACCAGCAGTGCCCAATTATTCATCGTGAGCACACAGCTCTGACCAGGACGCAGCCTGCTCAGCCAAGCTGGGATGACAAACCAGGTCTTCAGTGTGGAAAAGGCAGCAGTGCCCAGTGCTCAGATAGCCCTGCCTGTTCATTTGACAGGCAGAAGCTGGAAATGGGAAGAAAATTTTACCAGTGGCTTCATGTTGAGCTTTTCCAGCCTGCAGCATGCTGTAAAGCTTTATTAACAGTGTGGTTTTAACTTTTTTTTAATTATTATTTTATTATTTTTTAGACTGCTTGTGTGGGCCAGCCCTGGCCACACAATGGTGGATCGGGTGGCACGCTGGTCTGTGTGTGCAGCAGCTCTGCTCTCTGTGTGTGCAGTCTGTGTCCTTGCTCTGCAACAACCACACCAAAGCCTTTTAATCAGCTTCCTTTCATTTAAGTGTACAAATTCTGCTCTCATTACACGTACTAGCTCTCAAATTTACAGGCAGGAACTTCTTGGATAGAGTAATATTCCTTGGCCAGCCTAGAATGCAGATTTAAAATTTAATATCTTGCGGCAGGTCTGTTCGCTTTTATGCAAATTCTAATGTAAGATTATGTTTTATAGTTGTAAATGAGAAATTAAAGTAAGTTATGCAGGGGAAGGGTATGTGAATAATAGTAGTCTTGGATTTATATTTTTTTAAATGAGGTAATCCTAGTTGTTTGAGTAATACAGAGATGTACATCCTCTTAAAAGGAGAAGACTTCAACAGCAAACATGGTTTAAATGGGTACTTAGCTCCCATAGCTGTTAATGAAGAAGTGGTTGCTACAAGACTGTTTCCCTCAGTCTCCTGACTTCTCTGAATGCATTTTGATGCAAACAGTAGGTTAATTGTTCTGGTGTAGGCAAAAGAAATAAAATCCAGACATGGCTCACTTTTGTTCTTCTGTGACCCCCGCAGCTGTGGGGACCTGCCTGCAGGAGGGAGGTGGGCTGGTGCAGCAGGGCTGGGCTGTAACTCCTGCCTGGGATCCGTGGTTCTGGGGGATAGCAGCTCCTGACACAGCTCTCTGCCCTCAGTTTCTGTGAGGCAGATGTGAAAGCTCTGTGACACACGGTGGTAGCCTTCACATGGCAGCCTGACTTGGCCCCTTCCAGCCGTGCGTGGCCACCACCGGCTGCGTGTGGCAGCCTGGGCTGGTGAGCAGCTCCTGCCGTGCCGTGGTGTCAAATGCAGGAAAGTCAGGGACAGCGCAGCGAAGGGAAATGCAGAATCTGAGTGAAATTACTTTTCTTCTGGAGTGCTACTCACACTTGTCCTAGAAGCAGCCAGAGCATTAGGAGAAGTCAGATTCCCTGGATATTCACACCACACAGGCTGTACTTGTGGATTGGTCTTCAAGAGTGGCCCTTAGTGGCCTAAAATTTGCCAGGAGATAGATGAGAGAAGAAGGGGATAACTCAGTAATAGAGAATCCTTTTGTGTATAACCAAAGAGTTTCTGAACACGCTCAGTATTTAGATTTGCTCTTTAGAAATCAGTATCTCTTAAATCACTGAAGGGAGTGACGGGCTCTAGTGCTATAATATCTATACCCAGCATATTTTAAAAAGACTAAAATCAAAAGTATTTCACAATGATGTTAATTGCATATGGATAAGATTTTGTAAAGCAATTTGGGTTCTGTCTCCCTCACTGACTTTCAGCGGTGCCTAAGCTGTCGTGCTTCAAAGGAGCTTTTGAAAATGGAGTTTCCAGGGTTGAGCCCTGTGTGTGCTTTTGAAATCACTCCGTAACTCTGAAATACTTGTATTTTTCTAGATTGCCTGTTGACAGGGTGTCTTTTCCCTTCCCATAGTGTCTCCACAGGAAATAATGTGATGGAAGCCTTGGAGCTTGGGTGTGGGACTGTGCCTGGTCCCAGATGGAGCAGGCACGGCCTTGGCTCGCCCCTGTGGCCATGGCAGCCCCAACACACCCAGCAGGGCTCACAGAAATGCCTTCCTAGCCCTCAGTGCAAAGAGCTGAAGAAAAACACTGCTATTATGGGCTGTTCATTTCTTTGCAGATCTGCAATGGCTGACATCTGTTTGCTTTTCTTTGTGGTTTTGGAAAAGAAGAGAGGATTTGGATCCAAAATAGCTATAAGATGGCTTGACATGGAGTAGCATGAATAGGCTTGTTTTGTCTCCTCCTGTTATGAATCACTTTCCATATTAATTTCAGACTTCGAGTCGATGTGTATCTGGCCCTGCCGAGCTGCACACCACTTCAGCTCATCCTGTTGTTTAAAAAATACATTACTCATATTGATTTGCTTCGTATCAGAAACCAGGGTCCCATGTGGAGGCCTGGAGAGATGGGTTGGTGATGAACCCGAGCTGCCAGGGGAAGGTTCAGCCTGTTCAAAGGCTCTCCCTGAGCTGGGGCATTTCAGGTGTGCTGCCAGCCCTGCAGTCAGAAGTTCGGACAGACTGTCGTGCTGTTTCTTCACCCCTGGCTTTGCCTTCTGTCACGACTCTGCAGCCAGCCCGTGGGGTCACCACGTGCCCAGGGCAGTGTTCACTGCTGTGGTGGGGCAGTCCCATGGCCCAGCCTGAAATGTGCATAATGCCTGCTGAGGTCTCCTGTCGGCTGCAGTTCCTTGGAGAACCATCAGTTAGAGCTTTTTTTCCCCTCCTTTTTTTTCGCATTTAATACCAGTCAACTTGCAGTAAAGGTCCTTCCCTACTCTTTTGCCAGATGTCATGGATTACTGCCTCTGAGCAGCTTTCCCATGAAAAGCATAAATAAATACAAGTCTTCAAGCTCCTGGCGGGAAGTCAAGACCCCGTCCTCTGTTTTGTTGAGATTCTTTCCCCCCCCCTCTGTTTCTCAGACAGACTAATGTCTTGTCTTTAACGGCCTGTTTTGGTCAAACATCAAACCCACCCATCCTTCTGTGTGTGTGCCTGGAGGAGAACGTGGCCATTCCAGGGATGAAGAGGGCAGCCGTGGGGCAGGAAGCTGAGCACCTGCCCACGGGGAGCAGCAGCTCTGGGTTTGTCTTCAGACATTCGTTCTGCCTTCTGTGTTGGTCTGGAGATCGGATGAAAGTGGGAGAGGTGGTGTTTAGGTGCAAGCTGTGTTATATTGTTGCTCCACAGGCGATCTGTGCCATGGATTCCTGTTGTGTGTACAAGGGGCTGAAGGTAGAGTGCAGCAAATGGAGGGGAGGAAAACCTGTGGATCTTTTTAGTGTAAATGATAATGCATTGCTACTCCTTATTCTGTGCTCCTGCATGGGTTTGACCACGCTGAGCTTGGGCTGTGCAGTGGTGGGGCTCTTCCTCCCTGCTGGCTGAGGGATAACTGAAGGTAATCCATGGGATCAGCTCTTTGACTTACAGTGTTTCTAGCCCTGTAATGTAAAACTCAGGAGCTGGGCCCCACATAAAGGTGCGATACCACTTCAATAACTATCAAGGAAGGAAGGAAGGAAGGAGAGGGCTTTAAATCTGTCACTGGGTCCCATTTTCAAGTCCTTCTCTGATATTTAGAAATTCTTTGTATTGGAAGCTGAGAGTCCCAAACCACCTGGCTCCTGGAAAGGTAGTTTAGAAAAGAGCAGCTGGAGTAAAGAAAAAGCTCGTTGTGGGAACCTTTGCAATGAAGTCACCGGCACTACCAGCAGGGCACTAAATGAATGTGCTGATTAAAGCTGGGAGGAGCTGTTTGTATGCCCCACATTTCCCAGGGAATGTAGCATCTCATCCGAGCACACGCTCCTGCAGCCAGCTGCAGTTGCTGTTCTTGTAGCATCTTCACGTAGGGAATATCAGGCTGCCTTTCCAGGGCAAACTGCAAACCTGGGAGCTTTGCTGGCAACACCGGTCACCAGACGAGAGACCAGTAAATTGGAGCACTGGGATGTGTGTAGAAACAGGAATGTTACATATCCTGGTTTGCTGTACACCAGCACTCATCTGAACACTCTCTGTGCCCACTGTTTTGTTCTCAGCTGCCATCCTTGTGGTGCTGCTGTGCTGGCTCTCTCTTCTCCCAATTCTTCTGTGATTTGTGAATGATTAAGATGGAGTCAGACAGAAAGCAGAGTTGGCACAGCCAGGCTGTTACCCTATTAGAAGGTCCAGATGTAGCGAATAAGGGTTCCTTGTGGCTTCTGATGAGGAAGAAACAAAACAGTGCTCTAGTTAGGTTTTAGGGATTTGGTAAGCACACATGTGTCATGGTCTAACTGCTTTTGATGGGTACCAGATGGCAAACAGAAAGGGGAGGATGGAGGTGGGGGAGGCAGAAGGATGGAGAGGTCCTTTGTGAGCCTCTGTGAGGAAATGTCATGTGCAGAAGGTGCTTATTTACACACATATATAGGTGCTTGGAGAGTGTTAAATATGTATATATATATATATAAAATCATTTTTCTGCCCACTGGGTCACCGAGACACAAGCCTGTTGCTTCCCATGGCCTCTCAGAAACGCTGGATCTCATTGTGATGTATCTCACATCTCTGTGTGGGTTTGCAGCCACCTTCATTTCCCGAGGAGGGTGAGACTGCAGCTGCAGCCCTGGGAGCTGGGAGGTTTGGTGGGGCTGCTGGCCTGGCTGACAGATCTCTCTTGTCTCCACTTGAGTTATATCCAGCGCTGAATCTCAGCCTCAGAGGGAATAAGCTGTCACACAGACATGGAGGGCAGGGATGCTGCAGGGCCGGCTTTGGGAGAAACAGACATCGGGTCAGTTCTTACCACTTGTAATTGGTTTCTAAGTCACTGAATCCTTGGGCTGATAAGATTTTCTCTTAAAAAAATTACATTTGTATATAATGACTTGGGAAAGAGAAGACAGCCCAGTGATTTATTTGTGTGTAGTGGTTTAAACACTGTGAGTTTTCTCAAGTCATTCAGTCCTAAAAAAAGCCAAACACTGGAAAGAGTTGAAAGGATTATGTATGGCAAAAGTGCTGGAAGAGATCTTCATTGACATGACACCCTTTTCCAGTTTGCAACCTATAGAGCACTGCATCTGTAATCGGGAGATTCTGTCGCTTACATAATCTGGAAAATAGTGAGATATTAGGATTAAAAGTCCAGGCTAAATGCCTCATTAGTGTAAACCAGCATGGCAGTTTGGCTTCCAGGGAAAGGTATGGATTTATATACCAGCTCCACGTCTGACGTGGTATGTTTTCCACTCTTGTGCTGTAATTCAGTACAGCTTGTACAATAATGTAGATGAAGTGCTGGCAGGGAAATGGAGTAGATAAATCTTTCATGAGCGAGGCCAGTGTCCCTGAGCTGTGCTCAGCCCTCTGGGGAGCTGCACAGGAGCCGGGCTGGCTCTGGCAGTGCTCTGGTGTCTGCCACGGGGTGAGAGGTGGGATCACCTGGATGTTGTCCCTGAAGTCTCCATTGCTGGGGTAGCCACTGCTCCATCTGGAGCCGTCCCATATATATGGGACAAACACATCCCATGTATACCTCTTGCAGTGACAAAATGGGTGCCAGCAAAGCCCAGAGCATTTTCCTTTTTCCTGCAGGAGCAGGGAGGGTGTTAAAAGCAGGGCTGGAAAAATGTTTTGCCAAAACCTATTTGATTAAAAATAAAACCAAGTATTTGATATAATTTAAATGTTTAGAAAAATGTGTCGATTCCCATATAATTTCCATGGAGAAACATTTTGGAAATGAAAAATATATAGATGTAGAAAATGTCAGAATTTAGCTGGGGAATTTTGCAGGGTAGTTTTATATGTGTGCCTTTCTCCCATGTTATTTTTGCATTTCGTAGTCTATTGAGAGATCATATTATTGAGCTGGCATAATGTGGTGTGATTTGATAAATAGCTAATGCATTTATTTACATTTCTAAAATGTGTGTATTTAGGTACACGTGATTATTTGTTGAATCAATAAGGGCAGCTGCTATGTAGTATGGTCTGAGTCCCCTGCTTTCCCGTGTCCAAGTGTTTCATTACCAAATACTAAAATTTGATAATTTTGATATGTCTGAAGGTGAGCTGAAGCATGGCTTGAATAGTGAGGGTTAGAAAGGTCCTTGATCCCGCTGGAAGTTGGGCTGCAGTCCTTTGGTCCAACCCCTCTCCTCAAAGAAGGCCAAGCTCAAGTTTAGATTGGCTTTGCTCAGGGTCATACCCCTCTGAGTGTTGAACACATCCTTGTCCTCCCGGTGCCGGATTACTGTCATGGTGAAAATTGTTTTCTGACACTGCAGTGTCTCATGCTGCAATGTGCTTGTCCTTGTGCTGTGCTTCCCCGTCTCTGCACACCCTGCCTCACAGGGTGAAGGCTCTAACAAAGTTCCCTGGGACTCTCCTCTTGAACAAACACCTTTCCTTGAGACAGCTCCTCCATTGTCTTCCAGCCCCAGGGAATGCTGGAATGTCCGTCTCCCACTGATCCGTCTGAACTGGGTGCTGATAACGCTGAAGATGCATCAGCACAAGCTTCAGCCTGGGTGGCTGCTCAGGCACCCACCAACGTGTGCCCTCGCTGGGCTCTCAGCTCCATCTCCACAGCCCCTGTACCTTCTGCTGCCAGGGCTGGCTGATTAAAGCCTCTTCAGATATGGTAATTCTCCCTGTCATCATGTTTCCAGAGCCTCATACAGCCATGGGGCCTCTGTGCCAGTGTGGGGGATGCTCTCCCCGCAATGCAAATCACAGATATTTTTATCTAGACAAAAAGTGTTTCAATTAGTAATAAACAACAGCTGTCGTGGAGGAATTAAAAATAATAGTTGCTCAACTCATATGGTGCTGTGCCTCGTGCAGAGAGTAAGTGGGCAAAAAGAGAACATTCCTAACAAAATCCTAAGAACTTCTGTTTTATGACACTTACTTAAACTGAAACTCAGCACTTGTGTTGGGGCTGTTCTGTGCTGGAGGAGTCCAGGGAGATGTGTAACCCACAGCCACTCTTGGCACCCTACAAGTGGTGCTCTTACCTGTTCTGAGGCATCTCCAGCGTGAGGATTTGGAGGCTTTGGCTGGGTGGGGATCCCCAGCCAGCCCAGAAGTGTCTCAGTGAGCGCCGTTCTGGTCTGCACACGTTGTCACTGGTGGCCTGTCTCTGTCACAGCCTCCCTGCCCTGGTGTGGCAGGTGTTCCCCAGGAGCGTGCCAGGGGACACGCACAGAGGAGAGAAGAGGCTGTGGTGCAGCTCCTCAGTGCCTGGCCTGGATGGCTGACGTGCATCTTCCCCTCGCTCTGCCAGCAGATGCAAGGCTGTGAGCAGATCTAACATGGGCAGCTGAAACCAGGAAACAAAGGACACTGGTGTGCATGAGCCTTGGGAATACTTGGCTCATCCTGCCATCAGCAGGCTAAATATTTGTAATTTCTATCATAAAAAATTCACCAGCTGCAGAAGTCAATAGAGGGGAAGTAGTAAACATGACATGACATTGCTTTTCTAGCATTGCTGAGAACAAGAAATCTCTTCTTTCAAACAAAAGCCAGACATTGCTGCCTGGATGGACTTGAATACTTTTAGGATCTTGTCAGAAAAATGTCTGCCCCAATTCAGTCATTTAGAAGAAGATCCCAGGTCTCTTTGGAGTAATAAGGCTTGAATGTAATCTCGAGCACAGTGATTTAAAGTGCAAGGAATGTTTCTTTACCCTGCCTATTTATAGGGCAATGCATTTTTAATATTGAATGATCCAAAAGTCAGTTCAGGAAGGATATACAATCAAAGGAAGGAAATAGGTCATAATTTCTCACGAGGGACTGCATGAAACCTTCAGTCATCTCAAATTCCTCATCCAGTCCATTTCCCTGAATATTAGATGGTGCCAAAAAGGGGACTTGTTTGGGGGGTTTTGTCCCAGTGATTTGGCATGGCGGCAGCAGCATATGTTGAACATCTCAGCTGGGGTCTTTGGGGCCACAAAGGTAAAACTCTGCCCCGTGGTGAAAACAGATGGGCTGGATTATCTTTCCTTGTGGGAATAAGACACGTGCCATCACTGTAGAGGAGGAGCAGTAGACAGCCCCTGTGTTACTGGAAACTTCTCTGGCTCTGTCGCTGAGGTCCCAAAGCCCTTATAGCTTCAATGAGAAATGAAATTATCTCTCTTATTTATATCCAGTAATAATTGCTTCTTCTAATTGCCCTAGTTTGTGAGTTTCTTCCCAGCAGGTTAGGCTGAAATTTCAATTTCAGTTTGATTTGCATAATCACTTGAGCCTCTTTCCCTTCCTCCCTTCCTTCACTTGACATCAGGACTTGCTTGTCCTCCCCTGGGACCAGAAGCAGTCCTACAGGTCTGTGTCACCGGGGGAGTGGGTTAAACTCAGTCTCCTCTCAGTCTGTCTTTCAGTGCCCCCTCTGAAGTTTTATTTCATTTCTGGCATTCCTTGGCAGCTAATGACGGCTGGGCTGAAGATGTGGGTGATCAGGTGTCACACTGTGGGTGAGGTGGGGAGGTTAGGGGTGCTGTTGCTCTTTGTTGTGTATTTTCTTTTCCTTTCCTAGAGCAGTGCGCTGCAGGCCCAGCACACAGACCTTGGTGCACCATGACCTGCAGGCGCTGCTGGCTCAGGCACGGGCACAGGCTGTGCTCGACTCCACGGCCCAGTTGCAGGGATTCAGCCAGCACCGGGGCAGGACACAGCTCTTCAGGCACCATTCTGCCTTTGTAGATGCCAAAGTAACTTCTGAAGCAGATTCCCAGGGCTGGAGAAGGAGAGGTTCTGGCCCAGGGTTGTGGGGGCATCCTCCCAGCTGCAGCTCCTCCGACAGCGACTTCCTCGGGTTGGGCAGGGAAATGAGAGAGTGTGTCCAGCCAGGATCTGCCCCTGATGTGCCTGTCACCATTTCGTGGCACACAAAAGAGGAACGACGGCTCTGGCCTGAGGTACCCTGTGTGCCCTGACACTCCCTCCTCCTGCCAGGGGCATCTCAGAGCACCTGGTGTTCCAAGGATGGCTTGGAGGGAGCAGCTCCGGCTGACCCGGGGGCTTGGGCTGGCCTGGGGGCTCAGGGTGGCCTGGGGGCTTGCTGACACCCCTGTGTGTGTGTGTGACAACATTTCCCCACTGGTGGCTCAGCCCTGCCTGTGGGAACAGGTTTGGTTTGCAGTGACTCCCTGATGCTCACAAAGGAAATTTGGGCCAGAAGGCATGAAGCTGCCTTGAAGACAAAAGCCCTTCCCGCTTATAGATCACACGTTGTCATCTAACAGATTTCTGTGGGTAAAGAGCTTATTTTTCTCACTTCTGTCCCAGTCTTCCAAGGTGTGAAGAGCCTTTAGTCAAGCTGGAGGGAGAGAGAAAGGTTTCTGGTGAAGGGACTTGGTTGATCTGGAGTTTGTTTTCAAACCACATCACAGATTTTCTTTTTGCCTGTGATTCTCAGTTCACAGGTTGTGATCTGTAGAAATTTTTGGAAGGCGCTGGTATTTTCCCTAATTACAGCAAATGGGTGCTGGTCATCAAAGCCATTTGAATTCCTGAGGGTGTTTTGCAAAGAAGGGTGAGGAGGGGTGTTTGTGTTGCCCCAGAGCCAGAACAGATTCCAGATGGGTGTTGCCCCTGTGGATATTGCATCCCACTGAGTGGAGTGGGAAGGAGATGTCTGTGAGTAACCACTGCCTGTGTGCACTGTGTCTGATGGACTTGGGGAAAGTGGGAATGAGGAGCCACAGTCAGGAGGAGTGTTTTGTTACTAACTCAGCATCTGAGCACTCAAGCACCCGTTTTTTAATGAATTTGGGTTTATTACTCGTTGCTTTTTTAGTGCTTCCTCCAACCCTAAAGGTCCTAGATGTAGTTCTGCCTTCTAGTATTAAGAAAGCAAAAGGACTCTTAGATTTAAAAATAAACTCTGCAGGGAAGAAGCTACATATACATTTTGCTTTTCAATTTCGGGTGTGTTTTATTTATGTATGTAAATGAAGGAAGGTACCTGTGTGTGGCTGTTCAGTGTCTCAAATGTATGCAGCTCTTCTGCCGGGTGAACGAGACAGAGACACCCTCTTACAGAGACCAACTTATAGAAATCCAAACACCGCTTGGAAATTAAAACACCCAGGCAAACTCTGTGTTGCTGAGGTGACTCTTGGGCCTGGATTTTATCTCTAAGCAGAACTTCCTTTACTCTTGAGAGGGGGAACCCTGTCCTGCCCATGCTGTGGCTCACAGAGATGCAGTGGTGGCATTATTTTATGGAGGAAAACGAAATGTCCTGTTAGGGCAGCAGCAGTGAGCTGTAAAACCTGTTGCTGACTGAGCGGGAAGGAATCCTTGCTGAGGCACGTGCTCCCATAACCCTGCACATAAAGACAGCAGAAATCCCCACCCAGGGCATTGAGGAGCAGGATAAAGCTCAGGTTGATGTACCCCAGTGTTTGCCAGGATTAGATTTGACAGCCCTTTCCCACCACTGGCAGTAATTAGAGCTCTGATGAATGTTTGCCAGTGGCACTGGTCTGGGCAGCTGGCCATTGCCTGTTGCAGTTTGGATATGGTGGGGAGATGGTAAGGGAACAAATAAAAATAATCAGTTAAGCTGCAAGAATTGTCTCTGAGCCAGGCCATGCTGCTCTTGGAGCCTGGCAGTGTTTCGTCGTAAGTGATGACTGGATTTGGGCTCCCTCATTTCCTGCAACATCAGATTTGTTCCAAAGGGAACAAATTATTTTGAGGAAGCAGAGTTGTGATGCTCATTGGGAAGCCCAGGATGTGTCTGGCACTGCCCTCCTGGGGGAAGGGGGACAGTTTAGCTCAGGTGGATGTGGAGGAGAGGCAGCACATGAGGTATAGGAATGTGTGGGATCTGTCTTGGTTAGGAAACCAAGGAAATGGTGGTGAGTACCACTTCTGACAATGAAAAACATTGAAATGCTGCTTTGCAACATCTGCAACTCTGTGTCCCATCTCCCCCCCCCCCTCCTTCCAGCATCCACACCTCCAGATCCTTCTCTGGTGCTGAGCAGGAGCCTTGGATGGCTGCTGTGAGCTTTAGGAGCAATAGGAGCCCGAGGTGTCTGACTTGGCAGCAAACCTGCTCCAAGAGCTGCAGTGATGTCCTTGATGTTCCCGGTGTAATAACAGGGAATTAAATACAGTCGTGTTCATTTCAAATTCCATTTGAAATACAAATAGGTAAACCCTTAAATTAAATGCAAAAGAGCCAGTGGAGAAAGGAAGTTCAGTGAACGTTTTTTTGTTTTAAATCTTCTGAGAAATCCTGCAAAGGGCCCTGAGTAAAACGAGGCCAAGAAACAAGAGGGGGGCTCTTGTTGCCTTTTGATTCAGAAGCCCTCAGGAATGTTTAATCCTGGCCTTGCCCCTGGAATGGGAACCTGTGTGTCTTGGGCAAGGGAAGGAAGGTGCACAGCTGAACTTGCCTGACACCACTGGTCACCTCAGGCAACTTGTTTGGATCTTTCTGTCCTGAAGCCCAGTAAAATGGTGTCTGCTGGGCTATTGTGGCTTCACATCTGCCCCGTGGCCTCCCAGGGAGAGGGAGCTGCTGTGCTCTTCAGAACAGGCCTTGGACACCTCTTAGCAGCACAGGACCACGCTTAGGTGCACCTGGAAATACTGATATGGCATTGGCCTGTTTGTCTAACAGCTAACCCCAAAGCTATTCGTGCAGAGCAGAGGAATCCTATTGAGTCTGTTGGACTGAGAGCAGCCCCTGTGCCCTGTCCTCCCTCAGCAGGTGCTGATGGCTGCAAATGGCCTTGGCCACAAAAGCTGCTCACACTCAGTGACCTCCTGCCAGGCTGCATTCACGTGCTGGGTGCTGAGGGACCCCGGGCTGCAGTGCTGGCCTGTCCGTGGCTCCGGTTGGCCCTCACAGGACAGGTCAGGGTGAAGTTCTCAGCTGCAGGAATTCCTGTGGAGAGAAGGGAACAGGAGAGAGGTTAGGACTTAGCACAGATTTGCCACAGGCTGGGTTTACACCTGGATCTGGGAAAGATTTAGCAATATTTGGTGTGGACTTTGCTTCACAGAGTGGCACGTAGGTAGCAGTTTTATTCCTGAATTCCTCTGCCAGCAGGAAAGGCTGAGAGATTTAGGATTGTTCAGCCTTTAGAAGAGAAGCTTCAGGGTGACCTAATTTTGCCTTCCAGTGCCTTAAGGGAGCCTGCAAGAAAGATGGAGAGAGACAATTTACAAGGGCCTCAAGTGACAGGACGAGTGGGAATGGCTTCCCACTGCCAGAGGACAGGGGTAGGTGGGATATTGGGAGGAAATCCTTCCCTGAGAGGGGAATGAGGTCCTGGCACAGGGTGCCCAGAGCAGCTGTGGCTGCCCCTGGATCCCTGGCAGTGGCCAAGGCCAGGTTGGACACTGGGGCTTGGAGCAGCCTGGGACAGTGGGAGGTGTCCCTGCCCATGGCAGGGGTGGAACAATGTGGGCTTTATGGTCACTCCCAACCCAAGCCGTTCTGTGATTCTATGATTGACTGATTCCCTGTCTGCAGCGTGCCCACTGATTCCACTTCAGCATCCAGCAAAACTGATTCCTATCAGAGCACCTGCCTCCTGGTTTGTTAAGGGGAAAAAAGAAATGTTCACCTGGGAGAGAAGAGCGTTAGTGTCAGGTGAGCGTGGCTGCTGGCAGTGAGGCAGGGAAGGGTTAAGCTGGGCTGGCTGTGCACAGCCCTCCCTCCCTGTGCTTTGCAGCAGCCCTTAAAATGAGCCCCAGGTGTGCCCAGGCAGCCCAGCACACAGCTCTGAGCAGCCCAGACCACTGGCAACCATGACACCGTCACAGGAGCTCGTGTTTCCTCAAAGCTCTCTGCAGCAGTGGCAGGGGGAACCAGTGGGCTTGGCTTTTTGTTTGGCATCCGGGCACACTGGTGGGGGTCTTGCTGTGGTGTGTAGTGCAGAGCTGAGCCCGAATACGGCTCTCAGATGCTGCTTGATGGGGTGGAGGAAGAGTCTCAAGGGTGATTTAGCAAAACAGCAAAAACCTTGTGAGAGCTGCTGATAACAGTTTGGGGTTTGGCTTCAACTGAGCCATGCATAAGAATAAAGCTCTTGGAGTAGAGTCTCAGGGCCGGTGGTTTAAGAAGTGTCTCTTTGTTTTGAACTGTCCAATTTGAGCACTGGTGGCTGGGCTCAAATCTCACAGAGTCCAGCTCAAAATTTTCCAAGAACTGAGGCTCTTTAGAGGCAATTCAAGTCGAGCTCCCCTCCTCCCACCATGATTTTGGAAGATCACAGCAGAGGCTGCTCAATTAAAATGTAATTTAGTTTTCCTCATCTGAGATCTGGTGCTGTTTACTCATGTTGTTGGTGTTATTCCCATAAATAGCCTCATGGCATTCCCTGAATTCTAAAAATCTGAGTTCACGCTGAGACCAACTTGTTAGAAAGCCTGGGTGGCTGCAGGAGAGCCTAGCAGCTCCTAGTGAGCTTTCTGAACATGATCCTTCAACTCTGGCTGTTGCTGGACTCACAGATTTTTGCTGGAGTGGGTTGTGAGAGAAAGGCTTGTTTGGGTTGCAACATGTGAGAAAATTAATTCGTGTGTTCAGTGAACATTTGAAAACCAGATGTCAGGGCAATGGATATGATGGTTGTTGGAATTGGGGAAGAAAACATGCAACCCCCAAATCCATCTGACTAATTCCTGGCTCTTTCACCCCAGGAAGCATCCCACATATCAGACCTAGAGGAGTAAATAAAACTATTGGTGTATTTCTGGTAACTGACCCAACCTGTCTGCTTTGGCCTTTCAGATACATTTAGATATTGCATTCAAATTATGATTTCATTTGGATATCAGGGGTAAGCATATAAATATATACTTATATACTTGTAAGTATTTGGTTTTCTAAAACTATTAGCCATGCTAAGCAAGGCAGACCATAGTAGGTGAGTTTTAAGAATCCACTGATGATGTTTTAAGCCCAAGTTAAGTGCTTTGTATGATCTGTCAGTCAGTCCAAAGTCTCCTGATGGACAGACTGTGTGTTGGCTTGCCTGACACTTCTCAAAGATTCTGACAGTGACATGTATCAAACAGGATTGTCTTAGAGCTGCTTTGTCTTCAGCTTCCTCTACTGCTGGTTTGTTTCTGTTAAATTATAATATATTGTGTGATGGCCCCAACTTGGAATATTGGGATGAAAATGCCAATGGTGTTTGCATCCAGATTCTGACTCCTGGGTGCTGGGTGGCTGGATCTCTGTGCTGCCGGCTCTGAATCCATTTCTACATGCTGAGTTTTGATAAATTAGGGATCTAAACTCAGGCCTGATTTAGCTTTCTCATGGTGACCTTAAGTAGTGTCATGCACATGACATGTAAATGTAGCACCTGTGGACATGGGTTATTCCTGGGCTTGGCAGTGCTGGAGGGACAGTTGGACGTGATGGTCCGAGAGGTGTTTAATCAATTCTGTGATTCCATGGTTCTGTGTCAACAGAAAAAAAAAAAATCACTTATTTAAAACAAAGTCAGCTTTGCTGGAGAGTTTTAATTTTGAGATGGAAAAATTATGGTCACCCCATGGCACTGCTCTTGGGATTCACACTGCATGTGGGTTCCTTAGGGACATCATCATGCCCTAATTAAAGTCTGTGGAGAATGGGAATTGGTTTGGTGCAATTAGAACAGGCAATAGCATTTAATGAGTGGGTCAGAGGATTTTCCATGCTGGTCATCCCTGATTTCTAAGGCATAGAGGACTGCTGTTTGGGGGATTCCACAGCTGGGCTGCACTCGTGGGCTGCAGGTGGCTGGGCCTGGGGAGGGGAGATTCCTTCCAGCCCCTCGTGTGTCTGATCCTGTGTTTTGAGCAGGGAAAGGTGGGCCTGGTGAGCTCTTTACAAGAACTCAAATTCCTCCCCTCTGACTTGTGGGCACAGTGGAGTTCTCAGGCTGGCTAAACAGTGGTTGAAGTTCAGGTAGTTCTCACCATTTAATGCCAAAGCCCTGTGGGTTGATTTATCATATTTTTTGGTAGCTGAGTGATGCTGGAGAACCATCAGAATGATTTTTAGCAGCTCCTTGGAAGCTGGAGCTGGGCTTTCCCAGGTGTACACCCTCTGTGCTGCTGGTATGTAGGTAAGGAGAAAATACCTGATTTTCAGTGACAATGAATGTCACACCGTGCCCTCTGATTTGCCTGAACATCCAATACTGCAATTAGACAGAGCACAGTACACACAGATGACAAAACAATTAAACAGCAGCGAAACATAAAGGGAAAAAATTAACAAGTAACCAAATTCATTTGACACAGAGATCAAAACATATCGACGGTGTCTCACAACTCTGATAATTCCATTGAGCTGTGCAGAGCTTAACGCTGATGCTCACACGCAACCTCTGATTAACATTAAGTGGGGCTGTCATTTTGACATAGCTGGATAAACCAATATTGAAAAATCTATTAAATATATCAGACTCGAACAGGGAGCACAAACCTTATTATGTTATTTCAGCTGTAATTAGGTGGGAGATAAAATCATAAACAGGGAAGTTCAGTGAATGTTCTTGTGACGGCACAGAGACACCTGGGTGTTTGTAGTTTTGGGGAGAGGCTGGAGGGGAGCCAAGGACTGCAGGGCTGAGAGGTGACTGGGAATATGCACAGAACAGGTTTGTTACTCCAATGGCATTAGCTCCAGTCCTCCCTGAGACAGTGACAGTCGCAGTGAATGTCCTTGCATTTAACTGGAAATAGTATTCAGTGTTTTTAGAACCCAGAGCCTCCCTAATTGCTTCTTTGAATAGATAAACATTGCTATTTAGAAGGATTGCTTTAAGATGTTTTGCATTCTGGTCTGATTAATAATGGAGGTCATGCTACTAAAAACCTTCACATGCAAAAAGCACAACTTTAAAAACAATTCTCACGTGAAAATAAAAATAAAGACACCTTTTTCATTTTCAGTGCCATTGGGGTGCAAGGCCAGGCCCTCCAGAGCAAGGAGGGGAAAGTTGAGGTTTCTTCAGCTAGAGTTTTGTGCACAGAGGGCACAAGTTTAGTTTTATTATGTGGCCCCATCGTGTTGTTTTCATGCCAAATTTGTGACTTGATCCAAGGAACTCAGTGCTGCACCCCAAGCCAGCAGCTGAAAGAGCAGCTGTCGAGGCTTTGAACACATTTTGTGTGTTGGGGGACCAGAAAGTAGTTCTTTTGTTTCTTGTTACTGAGGGGGGGACTTACCTTGCCTCACTTTGGTTGTTGAAAAGCTGGTGTCCCTGTGTGGCTGAGGACGTGTGGAAGGTGACTCCTGTCTGGGGATGAAGGGGAATCCTGGCCAAGGAGGCCTCTCTCCATTGGCAGTGGGAACTGGCTGAACTCGGTGAGAGGATTTCCAGCAGGAATATCTGGTCCCCATCGTGGTTTAATTCCATGCTGCTGGATGCCATTCCTTGCTGACTCACCAGCACTGCACTGCTGTGCAGGGACCTGCTGCCTTTCCTGAGCATTTTTCAAGTACAAACCCCGGGCAAAGGCGTTCAGTGAGCGTCCCAAGTTTACACGGGGAGTTTGCGACAGGCAGCGAACGTGACTTTCCCAAATGCCACTTTAACGCACGACTGAAACACTTCTCATCTTCTCAAAGCTTTTCCTTCTCCTCATGTGTCCTGGAGCCCTGTGGTGAACGAGGGACGAGCACCAGGGTGCTCCTCACACACCACACAGCATCCCTGGGAAGGAGCTCCTCGGCCTCCGCTGCGATTCCGGGAGCTGGGGAGCTCCCTGGGAGCTGATGGGCACGTTGCCATGAGCTCCAGCCAAGCCAGGATTTTATCTTCATCATGCAGCCCTGCCTCATTCTCTGTCCAATGTTTGAACTAACTGAGGCATAAATTCAGTTCTGATGTTGGTTGGTAAGAACTGAAAGCTGAGTTTCTGCCAAACCAGGATATATTTTCAACTCTATTTAAAAGGGGCCCATCCCAACAGGTCAGGACCTCCTTCTAATAAAGTTTATGCTAATAGATTTAACTTCTACTAGTGTATTTGCCTTAGTGTTTGCAGGGAAAGGGGCGCTTTAAGAAACAGAAATGATCTATGTCAGGCATAGAATGCTTTGCTCTGTCTCATGTACTTTAGTGTTGGAAGAATGAACAAATAGTCCGTGAATAAATAAGGGAATATTTATATTCTTTCTGGATCTCAACTGCCTGACATGTTTCCTTCTGGAATGCCAATGAGTTCTGAATAATTCCTGCAGGCAATCATTAATCCTGCCTTCTCCTTTGCTCTGAGCAGGAACACCTAGTCCAGAAATTATCAAATTGTGGCCATTGGGTGTACATTGGAGCTGCCCAAGCTAAAGCCAAGCAGCTGGCCAGCACTCTGAAATGTCACTCGTGAGAGCAGCATGCAAAGTACCATTGGCACCTCCACATTTTGGCAGGGGCTTGTGCAGCTGAGGGGCAGAGAGCTTGTGGGGGGCTCTGTGCTGGGGAAGAGGACAGGTTTTCACACCTCACCTCTTCACCAGTACAGAAGATAGTGATGAAGGTTTGAAAGGAGGACAGAGGACTCTGATTTCTCTGGGACACAAATCTGACAGCAACCTCTGCAAGCAGAACCTTGTCCTGGTGCTGGATAAATACTTGTGGGATAAAATAATATGTAGTAAGAAGTCACAAAGTGTATCCCCAGATGGACAGCAGTTTTTGGAACTCCACCTTTTTTTATGGTGCCAGGAAATGGAAGAGCAGGGAGCAGGGAGTTGTGTGGATATTTAGATGCTTTTGGGACGTGCTTTTATTTCAGAGTAGCTCTGGTGGTCTCATCTGGTAGCACAGGAGCAGCCACCTTCTCTTGCTCCACCACCAAATGTGCACAGCCAAGCTCAGAGCTGCTGGATGAACCACTCGAGACATGGTGACACATCTCGTGGTGCCTTGTCTCTCTCTGGCTCTGCTTATCTGTGTGTCCTGTGCAGCTGCTGTTAGTGTGACTCCAAGTAAGGGGTGCACAGGACAAGCCTGTTCCCAACTGAGTGCAGAGCTGAGCACTAAAGCCCAGCCCGGAAGGCAGTCCTGAGCTGATAGAGTTATGAGGAATGTGTCTCTGACTTCTGAATACGTGGATATAATCTTACTTGCTGAAATGCACCAACAGAAATGTAAACACAAAGCGATCATTAATTTTATTGCAGGTTTTTTTTTTTTTCCTTTTAAGGAAGCTTGGAAGTGCTGTAAATTTGGATTTGAACCATCAGTGACTAGAGTTCAAACCATGGGCTTGACTCTTAACAAGATTTATACATGTACTTAATGATTCTCTTGAAAGAGTTTCCAGTTGGAGCCTTGCTGTCATTAGATTTGAAGCATGTGTTAGGGTACACGTCAAGTACATGTATGAGGGCTCCTAATTCCCATTAATGCAGAGTGCAGAACTGCTGTGAAGGAAAAATGTGTCTGGCTGTTTGAATTGCACGTACCATGGAGCCTGCTGGACGCGCAGCAAGACCCAATCCTTGTCTTTCCTTGTTTCCAGATTAACTAAATGCAGCTAGAAGGATTAGCCAGTGATTTAAAAATCCACTAAAAGCAAGCTGTCACGTTGGAAAGTAACTTTGCAAAGGCCGTGGCAGAAATCTGCAGGACGCAGGGTCTGTGTGCCAGGAGCAGGAGGGCTGAGAGCACCAGCAGGACGTGCAACAAGCTGTCACGTCCCTGCCTGATGGGGATCCTCCTCAGCATCCCAAATTCTCCTAAGCCTGCTCATTTGGAGAGCAAGGAATTTATTTATTGCTTTCAAATATTACCAGGCTCAGAAGAACTATAAGGCCTTAAACAGTGAACCGTGCCCATTCGGGTGGAAAGCAGAGATGGACTGTCTCAGGGCCCGTTCAGCTGGGAGAGCTGCTTGGAAGGATGGAGCTTTTGCAGGGAGGGTGAGGAATAGCTCAGGGAGAAAAAAAAAAAGTCTGAGTCCATAAATGGGAAATGTTGGTGTTGGTGTGCTCAGGATTAACTGCAAGGCATATGGCATGTAACTGCAGTCAGTGATGATGTTTCCAGCTACTTTATGTGTTTGTTCTTTGGGAAGGTAGATGAAATAGGGAGTGTTTAGTTAGAACCCAGCCTGCTCTTCCCTAGGCTCGTTATTACTCCACGGCTGACAGAAGTGCTGAAGAACAGCTAGACCTCCTGCTGCAGAAAGGAAGCGAGGAAATGTATCAACAAGCAGACAGAAATGACCCTGGAGATTTGCTTAGGGTATCAAAGATAACAGTTTTCAACCCCCCAGGGTACAAGCCCTGCCCTCCTGCCAGCAGCTTGAAGTCCACCAGCACTTCTCAGGCTTTCTCCGAAGTGGCTGGCTGTGAATATCCTGCTGGAGAGGGCCGCATCAGGAGGTGGTGTAGGTGCTGCCTACGAGGATGACTTTGTTGCTCCAGGCTGATAAAGGCTTCATGAGTATGTGCTTTGCCAAGAGGAAACACCTGGGTGCTGAAGGCTCTTCTGGGATCCTGTTGTGTCGGTGTCCTGGTTTAAGGCAAATTCGGGAGGAAAAAAAAATTAATAGGAATCAAAATGAAAACCTTCAAAACACTTCTCCTCCCCCCATAACTGTTCACTTTCTCACTAACAACATAAAGAGACAAAACCGGAGGGGGCACCCGGATTCTTCTCTGTGCTGCTTCTTGCTGCCCCTTTGCTCCCAGAGCCAGACTTAAAGGCACAGAACTCAATATCCAGCAGGAACAGAGCAGACGGCTGGGGATACAAGGATGACGAAGTCACCCCAGGACAGCAGGGCTGCGGTGGTGCCATGTCTTTCCTCGACAGCAGCGAGCCCCCGGCCGCTGGCGCCGTGCGGGACGAGAGAGAGCCCCGTGGGCACGGGCTGTGCTCCCGTGTCGGGCTCTGGAGCGGAGCATTCCCAGGGAGATTCCCACGCCCCGGTGTGCGCACACCGCCCTCGCCGTGGCCTCCCCCTGCAGCCCTGGGTCGAGGACTGTTCACTCATCGCGCTGACAGGAGCCGTGCCGGCACCGTGCTCACTCAGACTCGGAGCAGCCTTTATTTATACAGCCGCTGCCTCCTCCGAGCAGGCTAAAAATAAAAGGCTGGCTCTGAGTAAGCAGATCGCCTTCTCCGCGAGCTGCCCGTGATGTAACTGCGGGGTTTTTTCCCTGCTGCGGGGAGCAGGACTCAGCCCGAGCAGGGTGGCTCGGGCAGCGTGCCCGCGCTGGGGCTGTGCGGCACGGTGACAGGGTGACAAGTGCCACCTCCCACGCCCGGGAGCTCGTGGAGGGGCCCTGTGGCACAAGGAGGATCGCACTCATTGATTGCGATGGGTAGCAGCTCCAATCACGCCCCAAAGCTGACGGAGAAAAGAACATTTCAGGGCAGAGCCGTGTCAGGAGGAGAGAGGCAGGCGGAGGCTGGGAGCAAGGCAGCCTGACAAGTGCTAAAAGGGCCCGCAGTCTGCATTGTGTCATCGTTAAAGTGCCTGCCATTAGCTGGCGATGCGCATTAGGAAGTGATACCAGGCACATCCAGCCTTTTGCTCCAGCGCCCCGAGATGCTTAGGACAATCAGGTGGTTTCGAGGAGCCCCTAATCACATTGTGCTTTGCGTGCAGAAGTGACACCTGAGCTGGTTACTTCAGGGTCTGGGGAGCTGCTGTGTCAGGTGCTGCAGAAACACGGACTAAAAGGATTCTTCTGTGCTTGGCCAAGGGAATTCCCCAGCCAAAATACATCCAGCACCCCTCAGACATCAAAGCAGTGAAGGAAGGAGATAGAGGGAGGACATTGAGATAGATGGACGGAGAAACCAAACTGCACATCCCGGGTAACAAAAGCAAAATGCAGTGACTACCGCCCAGTGCTGTGTTCTCTTGGTCACAAGTCAGCTTTGATTTGTATAATTAATAATTAATACCCCAAGTTGCTCTCAGGGAAATTCAGTGGGAGGAGAGCTCTTGTTAGCTCCATCTTGAAGCTTTGCAGAAATTCTGGGGCTTGGGGTGATGTTTCATAGAGTGCCTCTTCATTTTCTTGAAGACCTTGATGCATCAGCTCTGCAGTGACACCGTGCAGACTCCCCTTTGCAAGCACATTCGGCTTGGGCAGTCAGAGAAATGAGTCCTCACCTTCTAACACTGGTTTCCCAGAGATCACAGCATCATTTTTCCTGGCAGTTCATTTTCTAGATACTTCTCTCTCAGAATAACCCCAAAATAGGAGAAGAAAAGGCAAGGCTCGTCCAGTGGGTGACATTTGTTCCTGTTCCTTTCTCTGCTGCTGGTACTGAGCTGTGCAGAACAGACACCGAGTGCTTGTCAAACTGTTTGCCCTGGGATGACTCTGTGGCAAGAAGTTCCATGAGCTAATGTACTTACACTGAAAATTGTATTACCTCTGTGATTCCACCAGCTCCCTTTTGCTCTTACAGAGAAAGGAGGTCTTTTGGGGTCATTTTCTGATGCTTTCAGCAACTGAAGAGATATAATTGCCAAGGAAACACCCAGCTGCAAGGCAGCCGAGCTGCCAGGGCCTGAGTGGGGATGGCTGTGAAAGCACAAAGGCTGGAGGTGATGGGAAGTGAGGAAATTGGAGAGTGCAGGACACTCTGAGTATGATGTAGCTGGGGAAGTGCTGCTTTGGGAGTTCTCTCTGCCAGCGAGTGGGGAATCTGGACTGGAAAGGGAAGCAGGCCACTGTGCCGCCAGGATCCCATCTGTCCCCAGGTGCTGCCCAGCAGGAGCAGCAGGGCTTTTCCATAGCTGGGAGCTGCTGTCACATGGGATGGGGACAGTGTGCTGGTGCCACGTCAGCTCCCTTACAGCCCTCTGCAGCCAAGCCTGCTGCTGGCTCTGCGAGAAGCCTGCCAAAGGAAGGCATTAATGGTTCTCTGTGGAAGGGATGGAGGTATCAGAGGATCAGTAAAGAAAATGGATTATTATAGACCTTCTGATAGTACAGAAATCTTTGTAGTTGGCTGCTACTGAAGTAGAACTTGGTGTGATGATGAGAACAGACAGTATACACCAGACGTGAGATTTTACAATCAATTTTATTAATTTTATTGATTATAAAATAATGGGGGATACATTTAAGAAGACTTTAATTCACTGTAATTATAATATGCTTAATTATTATAAATTTGATGGTGCAATAAAGGTATTAAAATAAATAGAACAGTAGAGGTTCTCATTAAAATTGCATCTGACCTCTGTGCATTGATATGTGCTGGAGTGAACGCAGTAAAATTGGCTGCAGTGTGGGAGCAGTGGGAGCTATTAATTCCCAAATCGCAGGTCTTGGCAAGCACGATGCAAATAAAGTCAAACTTAACTATCTGTCTCACACGAAAGACCAGAGAGGGCTCTGCTGAAAGAACAGTAGCCTGTGAGTCACTGATGATTCCAGTTGTGCAGCTGCTGCAAACGTGGGGCTTGTGGCACTGACATTTTGGACTCTTCATAGAAATTGAAGTGATGCCCTTCACAGCAGTGTGAGATCCACACTTGCAGGTGTGTTGCAACTGCTGTGGCACAAGTGTTTGTTTCAGTGTGATTTAGACATTTGGGTGCTTATCCTGACCCTGAGCAGTTGGACTGGAAAGCTCTCAAGAATTGGTGTTTGAAGCCTATTTTAGATTTTCACTGCCAGACCCAGAGAACATTTTGCAATCTGGAAGCAAGCAACGATTGAGGGCCAAATTTGCAATTTTCTATTTTCCGTTGGGTGGGGAAAAAATTTGTTTTGCCTCTGTGGTGTGGCAATTGTCTCAGTGAGTTGTTTCCACTCCCCCTATACCCGTAGGTGCTGTGAGCACACAGGATGGAGCAGGGCAGGAACAGCTGCTCAGCTGAGTTAAAGTAGCAGTGCTGCTGCTGCTGGGCTCACTGCTGTCTCTCCTGGACATTGGTTGCTGTGCCTGAATGCCCTGAGAAAAAGCTGAAGCAAGTCTGTGTATGTCACAGCTCTGAAAATGTGGATTTTGATTTTTGCAGTGGACAGTGGCCCCATAAAAGCCATTGGGCAGTTATTTTAAACCTGTTCACATATTCCTGCCAACTTAAACTGCATAGATTGGAAAGGAGGATGTTACAGTGGTTGTAAGGAGCCTGGTGTATTATAGGCCAGTTGTTTCCACTGAGATGTACAGCAAAGCAAGCACTCCTTTTCCGTGGTGTTTTATGTAGGTGAGCAGTTCTTCAGGTGAGCCTGGCAGGAGGATGGAGGCTGGCACTCAGCTTCTGCCTTCACTGTGATTGTGGTGGAGGAATGGTAATTTCCACATTAAATGTGAAGGAGGCATTTTATCCTATGGCAACAGCACCTGCTTTGCATTGATCTGGTGAGAGGGCAGGAGCACTTTCGGGGAGTGAGGAATGGGCCTCAATAGAATATTCCTGTCTCCGAATGCAAAACTCCTATTTCTGCCTGCTACAGCCCATATATTCAGACTCATTTTTGCATGGCACTTAAATGGACCTAAATATTTCACCAGCTAGCAAGATAACACTACAGCTTGTTTGGTATTTGGTAATCAGTTATTAGGACAGGGCTTCAGTGAAATAAAATATGAGGGCAAAGGAAAGTAACGTGCCTATGGCATTAGAATGCTGTTAGCAAGCTTGAGGCATATCAGAGAGATTGGTCCTGGGAGTAACATTTGCTGTCTTACTGCTTTTGAACCTTTTTTTTTTTTTTTTCATTTGCCTGTTTCTGAGGTCTGGGATTTATCCTGAATTTAAGAACTGACAAGTTTTGATCATTTGAATAGGTATCACTGTTCAGCAGGGAATACATGTGCCAGCTGAGTTGTCTCTTAAAGCCAATTTGTACTACCAGTTATACGAGATGATTTCTCGAGACTGTAATGTATTTCAGCTCCAGATTCTCCACCTGAACTGCAGCTGTTCCTCTCCTGTCTCCCCACCTGAACTGTCCTCTCCCTTCCCCACCCAGTGTCCACACACCTGGGCATGTTCTTTGATGTGAATACACACAGAACCACAGGAAAACGACACTGCAAGGTTGACAGTCCGACTTGGATTTACTAAGGCAGAGCACTCTTAAAGCTGAAGTAATTTCTTAATCCCAACCTCATCATTTTGTGCTGAGCTCATGCAGTTTGTCTTCATATAAGCAGAACCACCCCTGCCATACAATCTCCAGCATTTCAGCATTTAGCAGCTCCTTGAGCTTCTCTCTCTCTAAATGATGGCTCAATTCCAGTGTCTTCACTGTGCTGAAGAGCAGAATTGAGTTCATAGCTACTGGTGCACAAATCAGAATTATTTATAGGTAATGCCTTTAAAGAAGACTTGCATTGTCATAGTGCTTGTTCATGAGACCTCTGATGATGACATTTATGCTCTTTGGTAGGATGGCTGTGAACTCTAAATGTGGGAAGAGATGCCCAAGACTTGGGATCCAAGTTACTGGTACCCTGAGTTCCACACATTTAGAAATTCGTCTGCATGAAACTTGGTTTGTTTCCTGTTGTGCTCCTGAAGAGCTGTGTTTGTGGGAAGTTGGGAAGGGAATGGATGGTTTCAAGCTTTTAGCCTGAAAAGAAAGACTGTCCCTACCTTATATCTACACAGATGTGCATTATACAAATACAAGTGATACACGAATCCTGGAGATTGGTGTATCGTTGGTGGGATTAGAGATTGTTGGTGGGAGTGGAGGGAAATCTTGCTGGCTGGCCAGAGAAGCTGCCTGCCCCCTTAATTAGGGAAGGCATTTGCCAAATTTCACCTCCCAGTTGTTACCTTTCTAGGGAGATGCACTCTCTAGATGCTCCACAGAGAGATACAGTGGCCGTCACTGGTGTCAGCACAGCTTGCATAGAGGTACACAAGCTGTCCATGAGCTGTGGAGCTGCACAGTCCAGCCAGACAGCCCTGGCACGAGCTCAGTTAGTCCCTGCTCATCTGCACTAGGCTGGGTTTGTCTGTTTGAGCAGCAAGTGCCATGGCTGTCACAAAACCCTTACATAAATCAGTCTGCAGCCCTGCCAGTAACACACAGAACACATGATGTGCTCGGGCATACTGCCTTGATCCTTGTGGACCCAATTTTATCCCATTTCCCATGCATCTGTCCATAAAGAAGAACCATGAAGGGAAAGGAATGGCAGGAATGAAACATTTGAAGAATGCTTTCAACGAGCCCATTAAACCATCCTGCTGGAAACTGTAGCCTGGTGTGATAGGTCTGGTTCAGATTTTCCATGTATTTGAAGTCTTATGTTGAAGAATGAAGGCTCTGTTTTAGAGAAACGAGTCCCTAAGCGGAAAAAGAAAGAGCCCAGCTGTTAGTAAGGCACTTAAGGTTATTTTGCTTTTTGTTGGTTTTTGTTTTGAATCCTTCCGGCAAGTGTAGCTGACACTGCTGGCTCTCCTCTCGAGCTGCTTGGAGAAATCAGTCCTGCCTGAGTGGAGCTCAGCTCGTGGGTGGTGAGGTGGGGAACCTGCAGAGGACAGGCTGCAGTGTCTGGGTGTCTTCCTGCCAAGCCTGGGGGTGCAGACATTACACGGGGATGTCGACTACATCCCTGGTATCTGCAGCAACAAAGAAAAGGAATGAGAGACCAGAATGTTCAGTGCTTCCAAAGGATTGGTTTGAATGGGTTGAACTTTGCCTGGTGGGAGGAACATCCATCTTTTGGTGCATGTTTATAATGAATCTTGTGGCTCTAAATCCATCCAGTTACAAAACAAATATTTCAGGTCGCTGAGTTCCTGATGGTACCTGGTGACCATTTAAATGATGCTTTGCCCTTGCTCCCTGTCAGTGCCAGGCCGTGGGTGAGCCTGTGGTGGTGCAGGAGACAAGGGTGGCTTTTGTGGGACTTGAGGTATTTCCTCCCGTGCTGCCCAAGGAGGGGCCAGGGCAGCCCTTGTTATCATGCTGTCAGAAGAATTACGAACCAAGGAGTTGCATGAGCAGCAGGATGATTGAAGGCTGGTTTCCGACGGACTTTTATCTGGTAATTGATTTCCTCTGTGGGTTTGTGCTGTCTAATGAGGTGTGAGCTAACAGCCAGCCTTCCCCGTGGTGGGAGGTGAGAGAAGCCAGGCGCCTTCCCCTGCGCAGCTGCAGGCTCCTCACTCAACTTCTGGGAGCTTGGCACTGTGGAGACCTCTGCCCTGCTGTCACATTGACTTGGAATTAGTGGCTTTCAAAAGTTATTAGAGGGGGGACAGATAGGGAAACACACACACAGGCAGGATGAACTTCTGTACCCCCAGCTCTTTGAAAATAAGCTTTAAAAAAAAGAAATGAAGAAATTGCTTTGGTCTTAAAAGTTTCCTTCGTCTGTGTTAATCCTGGGATGGGGGAATGGGCGGGGAGGGGTTGGAGAAGGCAGGGCAGGAAAACCTGGTGATTATCATGATTGTAATTCCATGCTAAAATACCTTCTCGCCCTAACTTCTGAGAAATGTGTTGGTAACTGCAGAGGTTCCCAAGGACTTGAGCAAATAAACAAAAAACAGACTCCTGGAGCCATGTTTGGGAGTGATTTAGTTTCTGGTGCTGTGAGAAACCAGAAAAAGCTTCTCCCTGGCTGTTGCTCAGCTTTCCTGGGGTTGACTGATCCCTGGATGTTCTGGCCCTATTGGAATGGGGAAGAGCAATGTAATGTCTATTAGCACTTGAGTGTTGGGAAAAACTTCGTTGTCCTTTAACCCTGGAGTACCTGGACATTTACACAAAACTTGAGAACCCTAAATGCTTTATTAAGCCAGTTCAGCTTTAAAAGAAAAGTTTCTAAATGTTTGGATACACTATAGAATTGTCCTTTCATCCATTAAACAGCTTGTATCCTCAGGCATCCATAGAGTTGATAGCGTTAGCCCCAGTGGAAAGCCTCTGGAGGCATTGCTGACTGCACTGGAGAGCGTGGATCATTTAAACATTAACAGCTTTGGTTATTAATTATTATGGAAAATGTGGGAGTGGAGAATGCTGAACTGGAAATGTTGTCCCACGCTGCATTTTTCCCTTGCTGCATTATCAAATCCATTTCTGCTGTCAGCTGAGTGCAGTGCTTTCAGAGCAGCGTGATGGGAGCAGAGGTCATTTTGCCTCCTGCTTGGCTTCCAGGTTTTCACTTGACAACGATGATGGTGTCCTTTCTGTAGGGTGTACAGATGATAGGCTTTAGCTTCATTTAATTTACGCTGTTTTCAGCCAGGAGGAAAATGCCTTGCAAAGATTGTGTCCTGAACACATCCTGAGAGAAGGATCAGTGTGGGGAGGGTCTGGAAGCTCTGGGGGCTGGAGCTGTGCTCGTGGTGCTGCCTGGCTCAGCCCTGTCATTGTAGGACACGAGAGAAAGGTGAGAGATTCCAAATATTCAGAAGGCAAAGAGCATAGAAAAAAGGTTTTATTGTCTAATTTTTACTACCTTTTATTAGGTGTTCCCATACAGACTTAACATGGTTGGTGAAGAGGAACGACACCTCTCTGACCCCATGGGTTAAACCAGAGAAACAGCAAAACACCACCTGGAGAAAGATTGTTTTGAGAAGAAGCTTTCTTGAGAAATTTTTCCTTGGGAAAAAGTTAGCAGCTGCCAGCAGGCTAAAATCTCTCAGACCCCGAAATATCAGGCCCACACAGCCCCATCTCACCGAGCTGCTTCCAGCATTTCAGGCTGCTGGCAATCCAAGCATGGTGCGTCCTGCAGTTTTGGGGTGTTGGAGCAAGGAGATACCTTGGTCAGGGCGAGAGAGGCGTGTTCCCCTGGGATACACAGAAGGGTTTGGAGCCCTGTGTCTTCACCTGGGCCTGGCTCCTTGGATGGCGTGGCCAGAAGCATCACACCACAGGTGCTGGGGACCGAGCCCGTTGGGAAATCAAACCTCTCTGTTAGTGCTGGGAAGCGACACTCCTCAACAGCTTGGCCTCCTTGAGTGTTGATACCTTACAAATATGCCCCCATGTCAGTACTCACGAGGCTTTGAGTCCTTGTCGCCATCAGCCTCGTGCTTTGAGCACCCTTGGTCCTTGGATTTGGGTCAGTCCCCAGGCTGGGCTCTGGAGGGTGGCCAGGGTGACTCACCCCCTCGGTGGTAAATAAACTCTGCCTCTTGCTTCATTTGCATCCAGCTAATATAGCCGTAATTACTGAATTGTATTTCCTGGACACTTGGAAATAATTTAGCTCCATATAAAACTAATGTGTCTTGCCAAATTTAGGCTTAAAATTGTTTCTACGGTTGAGTGCAGTAATCTTCTATTAGATTTAAGGGTTTTTAAAAAAATATTTTACTAGTGCCTGGCTTGATTGACTCACAGTGTTATAAGGCTTATTTGTGGAGGGGGCATAGAGATATTAAATGAATTTGGAATTAAGTAGGTGCTGGCTAAATTCCTGCTTTACTTGAGCCTCAGTGATCCCAGTGATACAGAGTCTGGGCATGCAATATTGTTCCTGGCTTATTGAAGCTGAGTGGAGGTATAAGCTATGAGAATATGGGAGACTGGATTCTTCAGGGGTTTATTTTTGGTGCTCTTTCAGCAAAAACTAGGCTTATGTGAATAGTGTACTTAAAAAACCACTTTGCACTTCTGCTCTCCTATTAGTTAATGGCAGCACTCAGAGGAGGTTAGAAAGAGGGATTTGTGAGTAGCTGATTTCCCACCTCGTCAGGAGAGGAGGTGAGGGTTCAGGAGGCAAGCAGGTAACTTCAGAAGGCCACTGGAGATGCAGGGGGATGAGCAAGGAACGGGGCAAGCCCTGGCATAAATCTGCTGTGGCAGAAGGGCTTTGGAGATCTCAGTGCTGTTCACACACGGGCACCTTGACTTTGCCTTTGTGTTTAGAAGTCCAAATGTTCACACTTCCGTAGCTTGTACCTGGACACTGGCACTGTGGGCTGCTTTGGGAGCTCTGTGAATTCAGTTTGCATGGCTTCTTTCTGGTTTGTGAGTCATAATTAATGATAACGAGCCCTGGAGACAAAAGCAAAGGAGGAGTGCTCGGATGTGAGTGGGGTGTCTGCAGCCCCAGCCCCGGGAGCAGCTGCTCTGCTGGCTGCCCAAGGGACTGCTGCCATGGGGCCGGATCTGACAGCAATCCAATATCCTTGTCAACAGCAGGATTAGGCACACTAGCACCGGATTTGTGGAGGAAGAATTTCTGAGGAGAGCAGATAGGATTTTTTTTTTTTTTTTTTTTTTTTGGAAGAGCTCCCTATTGTGCATCTTTATTTTTTTCATATGTTGGAGGGTTTTCAAGGTTGCCTTCCAGTTGGTGAAGTGTCCACACGAAGATTTGTGTCTCAGATGCTGTGTCATGGATGGGCTCATGGGGCTCCTTTGCTGGCTCAGTTGCTGTGTCAAGCTTTCCGTGTGACTGAGTGGTCAGTGCTGGGAATTGCACATGTTGGGATGATAGATGTTCCTACAGTGCTGTGATCTCTACTGCAGGAAAAGGCCTTTTGCTGTTAATTGATTTATATATTTTTTTTTTCTGTGATAAAAATTGACGCCTCTCTTTAAAAGTGTTTAAATTGCATGTGTGGCTGCATTTGGAAATAAATCCCTCATGTGTCTGTGTGTGTGCACAAATGCATGTGTGCAAGGCATGCAGGTGCCCACATGGAAGTATGTAAAGCCGCTGGGCATTTGATCCTGTATTTTTGGATTTTACAAGGAAGGACATATTATGGAAGCGTGTATTGTATTAATACATCTGCTAAAGGACATTAAAAATGTAGCAGTGATGCTTTGTATGGAATGGAAATCCTGTTGTTAACATCCAAACCCCAAACCATTCATCAGCTAGACCCCACCTTGGACAGATTCCTGTAGATCATAAACCCTCTGTCCCCACCACGGGGTTGTCTCAGCATCCCCAAGGCAGCAACTCTCCTGTATTCCTGTCACCCTTAAGAATGGGACTTGAATTATTCAGAGAATCTGAGTATATCTCTGCTGTATGACTTAGTTATTTATTTGCACGGAACAGTTTTTGTTTTGTGTATGCAGCGAAGCAGGAGCCTTCCCCTGACCTTGCAGGGTTTCAGAGACAGATGAAGGTGCCTGAGTGTTCTTTAAGGCAGCTTGGAATTTATGGTGTTTGAAGAGACTCTGGCTCCAGTGTGGGTTGTTGGCTGATAATCACAGTGTGATAGCAACCGGGCTCTATTATTTCATACGTGCTTAAATCTTATTTTCTTGTGCTGTAAGCTTATGTCTTTGCAGACTACAGAGCTCAGAAGGGAGAGGGAAAAACAATCCCAACCCAGGAACTTTTGTTTCAGAAGGCTGTGAGCATAAATCTTCTCTGTTTTATTTTGATCACCCGATATATTTCGGGACCTTACGTAGTTATTACAGGTAGAATGGGTGAGTGTTCATAGGGTGTACTGGCTGCTTGTCTAAAGCCCATTTGTATGAAGCAGAGCACTCTTGTCTTGCAATCTGTTGGAGCAGTACCTTGTTAATTCCCTGGATTAGCAGACCTCTCGTGTATGCCTGCATTTCGAGAGTTAGCAAATCTGGTGAACAAATGTTCCACAAAAGCCAGGAAAATGCATCACAAACCCTGTTCCATCTCTTCAATATTCACTGTAATTGCTGCCAGTCATATTCTGTGGAGGATACACAAGTGTATCTCTTGTACACGCAGTAGGAGTGGAGTAGTACATGTCCTCAAGCATTTGTTTCTGAACCGCAGCAGAGAGTTAACAGCAGCAGCAAAATGTTCTGCTGATGTATTGTTGATCAGAAAATGTGTAGTAATGCCATCCCCGATGTGTTTGCATCTGAGATTTGCTCCGTTATTGGGTGTGCAGCCGTGCATTGGCAGCTGGGATCCCTGCAGGGCCCTGCAGCCACACACTGGGGTCACACACAGGGACCCTCAGTGACACCTGCACAGGCTCCTGGGGATGGGTCACACACACAGGGACCCTCAGTGACACCTGCACAGGCTCCTGGGCTGGGTCACACACACAGGGAGCCTCAGTGACACCTGCACAGGCTCCTGGGCTGGGTCACACACACAGGGACCCTCAGTGACACCTGCACAGGCTCCTGGGCTGGGTCACACACACAGGGACCCTCAGTGACACCTGCACAGGCTCCTGGGCTGGGTCACACACACAGGGACCCTCAGTGACACCTGCACAGGCTCCTGGGATGGGTCACACACACAGGGACCCTCAGTGACACCTGCACAGGCTCCTGGGCTGGGTCACAGGGACCCTCAGTGACACCTGCACAGGCTCCTGGGCTGGGTCACACACACAGGGACCCTCAGTGACACCTGCACAGGCTCCTGGGGATGGGTCACACACACAGGGACCCTCAGTGACACCTGCACAGGCTCCTGGGGATGGGTCACACACACAGGGACCCTCAGTGACACCTGCACAGGCTCCTGGGCTGGGTCACACACACAGGGACCCTCAGTGACACCTGCACAGGCTCCTGGGATGGGTCACACACACAGGGACCCTCAGTGACACCTGCACAGGCTCCTGGGCTGGGTCACACACACAGGGACCCTCAGTGACACCTGCACAGGCTCCTGGGCTGGGTCACACACACAGGGACCCTCAGTGACACCTGCACAGGCTCCTGGGGATGGGTCACACACACAGGGACCCTCAGGGACACCTGCACAGGCTCCTGGGGCTGCTCCAGCACGTTGGGGTCATTGTCCCACCCAAGCACACAAACCCCCTTAGAGCTTCTCTGTGCACCACGTTATTATTTTCAGCTGCTCCAGAGGCGTGTGCAGTGCAGCCTGGGGTGGGGCTTTGGCAGGGATGGATGGGACGATCCCTCTCACCTGTGCTGGTGTCGGTGTGTCCATGTGGGCAGGTTTCACTGGGCTTTTAATGACACCTGTTTAAGGTCTGTGAGTTTGAACTCTCTGGGATTTTAATGACACCTGTTTCAGACCTGAGGGCCAGAGCCTGGAGCGGTGGTGGGAGCGGGGCGGCACAGGAGAGCAGACACTGGGAAGGGGGGAGGAGTAGGTTAGGGGGGATTTTTAAAAGACACTACAGACATGGGGTGTTTCTTGCAGAGGTAGTTTTGGAGGAATTTATAGATGCGTATTAGATACGTAAAATACCTGTAGCAGGAGTTGATTAATAGATATCTCTGACATAAAACGTCCACATCTATTGCTCATCAGTCAGGGTGATTTTTCTTTTTTTTTCTCCCGGCCTGGATTTTTTTTTTCTTTTCTTTTTTTTTTTTTTTTCTGCTGGAACTGTATACTGCAGATTTGGATTCCAGGAAATATTTGTTTCTCATCTTAGAGTTAGGAGTACATAGATTTCATTTTGTTGGTCTGGGTTTTGGCGTATATGAAATCCACATCAGTGTTTGAACTTGCAGGCTCTTGGTCTGGCCCTTGTGGCTTTCCTGGGTTGTAAGTGCTTTCTACAGCTTGGAGAAATATAGATCAATAAGCAAAGAAAAAAAAACCAAACCAAACTCGGTGTCAGGAAAACATTGTATTCGAGGGTCTATCAATAAAGAAAAAGCTGCATGGAATTATGCAAATAAAACAACGTGCTTTTTAATTGCATGGACAGCTTAATTACACTGCTAGAGCAGGTATCTATTTACATCTCAAAACGTGTAACTGAATTTTAGGAAATACTCCGTGTATATAAAGTACTTTGAAATTCTGTGTATATTACATAAGCATAAAATCTGTTAGACACCACCAAAGCATATTTGGGTTTTAGCTCCCTTGTGGTTTCACAGGGCTGTTCCCCTGCTTTCCCCACCCCACCAGGCACAAACACATCTTGTTGCTGTCAAACGGAGTGAGCTCAAGGCCTGAGGTTCCCTCCTAAAGGGGATTTTAAAGCCTGGTGATTATATTCAGTATCGAAGGGGTCCCTGGCCATACATCCCTGAGGTTCCTGCAGCCTGGGGGGCACAGTGGGGTCGTCTCTGGGGCTCCCTCCCTGCTAACGAGGGGACAGCTCTGTAATGAGGCTGATGAGCCTGCTAATGACAGCACCCTGGCTGGGCTAATGACGGTGTGTCCATCCTCTCCTTGTGAGGGCCGTGCTGCTGCCTTGGGTTTGGGCAGCTTCTCGGGGTTTCTGAAGGTCTGGGGAGGTTCTGAGCTGCATCCCAGGGGCCCAGGCCGCGAGTGACAAGTGTTGTAGGAGCTGTGTTTGTGTTTACATCACCCACCATGCCCTGGCCGGAATCAGGGGCTCCCTGTGGTGGCCCATTTGTTGTGTTTTCCAGACTGAGCCCGCAGGTTGTTTTTGAGCTGTCACTAAACCTTGACACTGCAGAGGTACTGGGCAGTTGGTTGCCTGGCCCCTGCTCTCCCTGGTGGCCTCTGTGTCCTCCCCAGGGTCAGAGACTGGACCCAGCCTGGCTGTCACGGGTGTGCGGGTTCCTCCCTCCTTACAGCACCGCGGTGTGAGGCCGTGCTTTGAGGAGTCACTTGCTGGGAAGGGGTGGAAGTGATAACACAGACATTTAATTCATTTTAATGAGACTCCTGGCACACTTCTCCAGGTGCTCCCGTGTCAGGTCTTTGGAGATGTGCCTTTGTGACAGGAACGCTGCGCTAAAGAGGAGCCGGGCAGGTAACAATGGGATGTCAAAACGGAGTGAAACAAGGGCAGGGCAATTTTATGGAGATGACATGACAGGAGGAGAGTATGGGGGGGAAGAAAAGAGAATTTAAGATGTCAGTACAGATTTACTGAAGGCTTTCCAATGTCAGCTAGAGGAAATGTCAGCACGGCTGACGTGGCGGTGTCAAGGTGATGGCAGGATGAAGTCCCATCAGCTGGGGAAGCGTCTCGTACTCCAGCCGTGGAGACGAGCTGCTGTCAGTAAAGATGATGTCAGGCTGATAATTATTTTGTACATTGTGGTTTAAGTGGGGCATTGTTTCTGTTGAGGTATTTTGAATTTAGCACAAGGTAGGAGAAGAGTCGTTCGAAGATAAAAGGCCTCCAAAGTGTTTCTTCTTTCCGTGGGAATGCCAGGAGCTGCCAAGCCAGGCGGTGAGCTGCTGCAGTGGAGCTGGCCCCGGCTGCCCTGGGCTCTGCCTGCTCTGGGTACAGTCCGGGGCGGCTGAGGTACCACTCTGCTTGGCTTCTGCAGAATACCTGAGGCATGTTTTCATTTCTCTCTTCCAACTGTGCCTAGTAAAAAGGAGGGCAGAGGAGAAAACTGATGTCACTTGGCAGTGCCGCCATGATTTTAGGCAGGCGGGTTGGAGGTATTTGAGGATGAACAACTGTAATTCAGCGTTGCTGATGAAAACACACACAGCTTGTGTGGTGCTGTGACATAATTGGTGCTGAAGCAGCTACCTGTGTTCAAAGTCACTGGGTGTTGTAGGTGGCAGAATAAAGAGGCAGCAGAGGCTCTTCCCACCTCTTCGGTTTGTTTTAGGATGCCTGTAGAGTTAAGTGGAGTCCTGAGGAGTTACAAAAAGAAGTGTAATGCGTTACCGAAATGACAATTCAGCCCCTTAGCTGTTCTGTAGTTGGAGGGTATGGGTTTGGGAGTAAATTGTGCCACGCAGTAAATAACAGGGCTGGGGTGCAGAGCTTGCCAACAGCTCACCCTGCCAGGCTCTTCCCACTCCCAGGCACTTCCCAGCATCCGAGTGCTGCCATGTCTGGCACCCTTTCCAAGGAGGGAATCCCCTGTTAGTTAAATTGCCCTCACTCTCTGTGTGTCCTTTATCACAAAACAAACAAACTGGAAAAAAAAATGTGCTGCGAGAGCCAATCTAAGGCCTGGCAATCCGATAATAAATCCCCTGTCTTTCCCCACACACTCAGTGCCAGCTGTAGGCTAATTAAACTCAACAGTTCACAGGTGTTCCTGGGAATGACTATCGCAAGAGCACTCTCCTCTTTAGGGCTCGTTAACATCTTTTTCAGAGCTCTTTAAATTTCATACACCAGCAACATGGAGCTAAAGCAGATGAAAGATAGTAGAAAGGGACTTGAGCTATTACAGGAGTGCTCTCAGTGTTAGCCCAGGCTGTAGCCTCACTCAATTCAACAGCTTATTCGTTTTGATGGGTGAATCTCTTGGAGACCACTGTAAGAAGGAAAATTGCTTTCTTAGAAACATTCAGCTTTCTGTAGCCAAATAAAATTCTTGAGCTCATTATATAACTGTGCACACTGTCAGGATGTCCACAGGCTCTACACACACAGGGGCTACGGAAGAAGAAAGTCAGTGGCCAAATGAAGCAGATTCAGCCATTTTGTCCAGGCTTCTATAACCTTCCCGGGGAGAATCAAATGGAGAGCAAGGCTTTCTCTAGCCTTCCCTGCTTATTGAATCTTCTGGGCTTTGAGAGATGTAGGTTCTTTACACCAATATTAGAGCACTGGGCTGTCTCTCTGCAGGCTGATTTAAGGGGACAGTTGCCATGACAAGTGCTTCCAGCTCCAACCTGCTTCCACTGCCTTGCCGTGTAGCCAGAGCTCAGATTTGAGTAGATCTCACAGCCTTGTGTAGTTGTGTGGCTGGACAAGTTCATCTGTTCATCCATCTTCCCATCTTCATTCATGTTCCTTTTGCCTGTCTTACAGAATTAAATTTGAATTTCTTGGAGAGCTCTCTTAAGAATGGCAGAAAGAAAGGAGTCTTTTAGCGTTGTCTTTCAAGGTTCCCTAAAAACCTCCTCTTGTGGAACTGGGCCAGATTCCACTTAAGTCTCATGTGCAACTTTCCTTCTTGGAGAAAAAGCTCCTTGACCAGAAATACGGTGCCAGAGCAGGCAGCCCAGAGGGAGGAACTGGTTTACCTGGGTAAGATAGTGTTGGTGGGATAAAAGTATTATTTAATGTAGCTTGGTGTACCTGATCTCTTGCTTTACTCTCCTGCCTCAGCCATGTGCTTCCCAGCAGCCTGGAATGGTTCATACATGGATGCAGTAGGCAGAAGTATTTCTGTTTTAGCAGTTATTAATTGAAAGTAATTTCTAGATTTCACAGCCCTTGTTCTCATGAGCTCTCATGCTTCTGTTTCATCCTAATGATATTTTCAATTGCACTATTTTACACTCTTCCCTAGACAAGAAATCCACAGTGATATGCCTCAATCTTAAATGGTTTTATTGCTGATTTATGCTAAATTGATATCCCTAAATCAAAATAATATTTCCTACATGAGTCGGCTGCACCATTTTAATGAAATAATTTTCTCAATCAATTCTATTGCATCAGTGCAGTTTTACCCTATCCATAAAATCTTACTTAAACTGCTACAGCTCTTGGTGTGGCCGTGAATGGGAACAAGCTTTCATTCTCCTAAATGTCAGATCTAGGGGAAAAAGAAACTGTTTTCAAATTTAAAAAATCTAGTCAAGTGTAGTTTGTTCTAACTGTCCTTTTACTAATTCTTCTCTTTCCTGTGTCACTGTCATGGGTAAGTCTCATAGTGCTGCACAGAAGGACCAGACTGGGAATTAATGTTGTGTATTTGGGAAATAGGTCCAGACTGAAATGACATTTCAGCTCCCAGGCCTGGCTGCAGGAAGCCACGAGTAGGAGTCCAGTGCTCTTTCCACCAAAGCTGCAAAGTCTCTTCTAAACCCTGCTTAGTTTGCAAACATGCAGAGTACCCAGGTAGAGGTGAGTCTGAGTGAATTTCCAGAGTCAGCCCTGGGTGAATGGTCTGAATTGGGCTTTCATAAATCACATCAATTTAGAAAAAGCCTAAAACTCTTTCAGTGAGTTTGCATGGAGGTGATTTTGTGTACAGAATTAAGTTTGAGGTGGAGAGAAAACCAGCAGGACAAGTACATATTTTCATAAGGATTTGATTTGGTAGCATTTAACAACGTTATTTTGTGAGTTAGAAACCCCCAAAAGGTGCAGTGCACAAAGCTAAAAGCGTTAAGCAAAAAGTGGGCAGAGTATAAGAAATCCTTTCCTGACCCCAATCCCATACATGCTTGGGTATCACTGTTTGTGACAGTGATTTGAGGGTATTTAATAAAGAAAAAGACTTCAGATTTCTCTGTTTGAGACTGTTCACCAGTTCTGAAGTTAAATAAATTACGTGGCAATTGGTGTAGCACTAAGCTGAAGCACTGATATGAAAGGGAAGGGCTTTAGAGAAAGCATTGCCTTTGTTTCTGCTCCTCTCTCTTTCAGATGAGGAAATGTTTGCAAACACAGTGGTATTTAACTAATGAGTGTGGAAAAATTGGTATCCCTCCTTGTGTGGGTTGTTTTTCAATGGCCAATGAAACAATCCACCTTGTTTCAAAACTCAAATTGAAAACTAAATGAGCAGATCTACTGTTGAGAAAGATACCTGTTAGCAAAGGCAGCTTTAGTGCTTAGATCATTGGTACACCATCATCAACGGAGCTTAAAGTTTCTCTTTGGTAAAATATAAAGTAGGAGCCTCCATCCCAGACTGGGTGTTTGTAAAGTCTAAATGCATATGGACTTCTTCGGATACTTGTGTGCTTGATAACTGAGCCTGTCTGTCTTTGGTAAGACTTGCTGTCATCAGATTTGACTAAGTGTGTGCTGTGTAGTTGGGAGGAAAGATGTCTATGGGTAGGGTTTAGGGAAACCTGGATTCTGGTATTAACAGGGCAGCTAAAATGTTTAAGGGTCCAGATGCAAACTCCAACCAGCTCCGTACAGATAGACAAGACTTCCCTGCTCTCCTGTTGCAAGGATATTCCACAAACTCCTCTGAATGTAAGTTAGTTTAGGAACCAATTAATTTATGAAATGCAATAAGCACCACGTGACTTAGATCAGTGTCTGAGCTCCTTATCTGCAGAGATGGAAAAGGGTGTTAAGGTGACTCTCTTCAGTACTAGTTTCAAGATTAGCTCTTACTCCTTAGGAGTTAATAGGAAGTGAGAGATCTATGTCTATCTGGGTGATAAAATTAATTCCTGCATAAGATGAGAGTAAAGCCTAAATACTTGGCAGTTTAGTCTCTTGATTTTATTTCTTATGAAACTGAACCCTCCTCCTCTTCTGGATTGAAGGAAATAATATAGTACTGAGATATATCTTCAGTTGTTTTCTCAAAGGGAAGCCTCAAGCTCTTCTTTGAAGGCCAGCTTATTTCCATCCAGCTGTTCAATAAATCCTCGAGCAAATAGCAGTGCAGCACCATGTCTAAAGCAATACCACCGTCTGAACAAGTAAAATGTTAATTTCTGCATCACCTTATGCTTTTGATTTTGTAGCAAATCAAGTACTTAATGTCAACCCACACTTTTTAAAGTGCCTGATGATTTGGGGGTTTGTGTGTTTTGGTTGTGTAAAGCAGGTGGGTTGGTTGGGCTGGGTGATGCTGGTTGTGACCCTGAGCCAGCAGCTGTGTTGGGAGTGCGTGAGCCACTTCTCTGAGTTTGGGTGCTGTCCCCAGCTCAGGGCCCCTGGCTGGCAGGGCAGGGAGGGACAGCAGCTGCTGGGGCTGTCCCAAAGAGGGGACAGCATCCCAAACTCTCCTTGGGCTGGTGCTGCCAGGGGAAACAGGACTGCGGACTCGTTTGGAGGCCTTGGCAGCCTGGCGGTTTGATCTGTGTTGTGACTAATGGAAACGGAGCACAAGGAGAGGAGCAGGGAGGAGGCCTTCCCTTTCTTGACAGTGGTGTATTTATGTGTGGGAAGAGTGCTGCTTCTTGACAGGTTTTTAGCTCCTACCCCGGGCAGAGGGCAATACCCCTGCTCTGGGTTGCTGTTGTGGGTGATTCTGGTGTGACTGAGCCCACATCCCTCAGCCACCCCCTGCTCAGCTCTGCATGTGCTGCACAGCTCCTGGCCCTTCTGGGAAGTGTCTGGGCTCTGTTTTAGCACAAGTATCTATTACTGCTTCTGATTTTCTCCTAAATCAGACACTAATCAGTTTCTTAGCTGCAGCGCCAATAATCAAGTCCTTCACAGATCACCTTGCATAAATTCGATTTTTTTTCCCCCTCGTTTGTTGTTATGGGTTGGTTTTGGTATTTTTTTTAAGCAGTGAAGAATTGATCCAAATTCTCTTACAAGCCAACAGACTTTGAATCATGACATGAAAGGAGACTAACATTTGTTATCTTAGCATTCAAAACACAGCGTAATTTGTTAATGGTTATAAAACGTATTGACACAATTGGGTGGAAGTTGCTCTGGAAGTGACCAGGGCGATCACTGAGATGTGATCAGTTTCCATAAGAATGACAAGGCAAGTATGCCCAGAAGGCTTGTTTTGATGATGATGATTATTCCTATTAATATTACCACTACGAATATTTGCGTTTTCTGTGGATCAGCAGCAAAACTTTGATAAGCAAAAATCCTCAGATGCTCTCTCCAGTGAATTCTGGATTCTTCCCACTTAAGCTGAATCTCAGCAGTATCTTCCTATGGACAAGAGTTTTCATTTCCTTTTCTCCCCTGGTAAATTGCTGCAAAGGTTTTTGCTTTGTCCCATCTCACAGGCAGCTGCTCTTCTATTTTGGGAGAACTGTTCCTTTGCAGGGTCCTTCTGGATGAAAGGCAGGGAAATGACTATCATTAAATAATAATACTGTGGAGCCCCCAAATACTATGTGGGTTAATGCTGTTGCATAATCTTGGGGTTCATTGATGCTTTATGCTCCTGTATAAGAGCCTCAAACACATGAGAACATTGTGAAATAGCAACAAGGAAAATGCTTGACAGCACTGCATTTTTAGGCCAAAGATGCTTAAAGCAATCTTGCCGGAATTCCTCCACAGATTAATTAAGATATTCTTTCAAAAATCTTTAAAGATGCTGGACAAAGAACAGTTGTGATGCTCTGTGCCCAAAGTCAAGTGTTAATGGGGGAAAGCATTATACTGTTTTCCCTTTATCCCTGCTCCCTGCTCCCAGTGATGCTGTGGATCTGACCTGCAGGTCAGGATGGCAGCTGGGGATAGTGCACAAGGGTCTGCAAGTAGAGGAGGAATCTGCCTGGCCATGGCTAGTCATGAATTAGTCATCCCCCAACACCTCCAATTAGCTGAGCTCATTTCACTGGGCTCTGGTGTGTTCATTTATTAGTGAATTTGAAGCTGTGATTGAGGCTGACCTCTCTGGTAGCCGGAGAAGTTCTTCCCCACGTGGTTGTGGTTTCTGTGTGGGGAGGGACGGTGTCAGCCAGTCCTTGGAGCTGGCTGGCTGAAAGAGAAATATCCAGTGTGCCTTGTGATGTGGATGGAGATGCTGGTCACCCCCTGCCAGGGAGGGACACTGCTCGTGGCGCTGCTGGAACAGGTTTTGCTGTTGGTGTGTGCTGCTGCAGGCACAGTTCCCCTCGTGTGCAGGGGGAGGAGCATCTCTTGCTGCTGAAATCCCTCATTTTGAAGGGAGGTTACAAGGCAGAAGTTGGACGCAATCAGTTGAAGCTCCATTTCCACGGTGCCCTTCATGCCAAGCCTCTCAAGACACTTAAGAAAATACTGGAAGCTGTACAGCACAAAACAGCATTGGCACACTGCTCAAGAAAAACAAACCTCCTGCCTGGATTTGAAAATTGAAAATTTACAAGACTGATTGCTGAGCTTCCAGGCGCAGGAATGGAGTTAGAAAAGGGAGCCCTGTGAGACCAGGGCAGTTTAGGGTGTTCTTTAGTGACGGGGATGGCATTTCCCTCAGTGCTGATAATTTTTCTGGTGGATTTCTCTGTTTTGCCATCATACCATCTCCTCCTCCTCCTAACAACCCGGGCTGTAGTATTGAATTTCTCCTTTCTGCAACAGCAGCACAGTGAACCTTCTTTGGATCTTTATTTTTTTTCCCTCCCTAGCTTCTGCTAATATGATTCTGATCCTGGAGATAGCAGGTCCAAGCTGAGTTCCCACTTACAGCACAGTATCCTGCCTTCTGATATTTTGAGAATGTGGCTGTCCTCCTCCCCAGGCTGTAAGCAGGGAAAATGTGTCTTTCTTTTGTAAAGCAATCTGACAGTCCTGGAAGCCTCGTGCTGGATGTAAATATTTACACAAAACTGACCACCTTGCAAGCGTTTCCTCTTAGTGCATTCCTGGTGTACTGGGTCACACTGAGGAGACTTGCTGGGGGTGAGTATGGGAGGTGACGTTTTCATCATGAACCCTTCCAGGCTGAGTGGGCATTGCTGCAAGGCAGCAGGGATCTCTGATGTGAATGTGGGGGGGAAAAAAAAAAGTCACAACTAATAGGAGTTGCTCCTAGTAATCCTGGTGCAGAAATCAATAAAAGTCTGGTGAAAAAAAAATGTTAAAGCAGCAAAGATTTTCTGGTTTTATTGCTAAAATTAGTTACAGTTTTGTGTCATGGGATTAAGCCCATTTTATTTTCCTGAAGGGATGTGGAGGTTTGGGGGTTGAATCTTTGCCATTGTGGGGGCTCTAGGAGAACTGAGCTTAACCATGAGAGAGCTGCTGCTCGCGGTGCAGAGCTGCACCAGATGATCTCAGAGAACTGATTCCTCCCTTCCAGTTTGCAAACGTGTATTTTTGGAGTTGGGGAGCCTGATATAAATCCACTGGCGAGAAGCTGTTCCTCTCAGTTGCCTTTTTAAGAACAGTCACGTGTGTCCACAGTGATACCTGGAGAAGTTCTGTCCCTGTATTGTCATTACTGTTGGAAAAGCAAGAGACAAAGAGGTTGGTTTGGGCTGTAGGTTGTCAGGAACGAAAAAGAAAATCCATCTCTACAAGGGAAACAGGAGAGATTAAAAAGAAGAGCAAAATGCTGGAAATTGGATTCTGCTGAATGTGGATGTGTCAGAGAGCAGCTCCGCAGAGAGAGAGGTGGAGGAGGTGACGAGGCAGCCACGGAGCACTGAGCCTCACTGAGCCTGGCAGAGGAAAGGGAAGTTCCTGTGGCACAGGTGGGGATCTCCTGCTTTCCTCAGCTGCAAAGACACTTCAGCTGCTCGAGGCTGGAGAGCAGCCCCACAGGCAAAAGCCAAAGTTGCATCACATGTGCCTTTGAGCAGGCTAATTAATCCCAAAATAGCCATTTGACCTTCATCTTCTTAAAGCCCTGCCATGAACCTCTGCACTGGCTGTGGAGCCACTTTTTCATATGATGAAACAATGAAGAATTAAATCATATCAGTTTGTGTAACTCTGATAGGAATTGGAATCGATAAGCATTTTTCTTTTCCTTTTTTTTGTTCTTCTAGCAGGGCAAAACGAAATGACAAAACTCACGTGAAACTTCTGTGGAAGTCAAAAGTGTGAGTCTAAAGCAGCAGTCCAAGGGGATTAGACCCTTAGGAAGATTAGTGTCTATTAAACATGATGATCTGGATGTAGCTTCTGGCTCTCAAGGCCTGTAAATTGCTGGGCTGTGCAGCCTGGGAGAGAGGACCAGCGAAAGGGTTACCTTAAACTCCCTGCCACATCTTAGCCAGGATGACTTAGGGCTTGAAGAAGAGGGCTGCTGGTTGAGCAAGTGGCACAATTCTGATGTTTCAGCAGACTTGATCTTGTCTAAAATTAGTCTCCACTAACACCCCTCTCCCCAGCAGAGTGCCCCAGAATTCCTTCCTGCTGGTGGCTCCACAGAACCCCATCCCCAAGCACTGGCCACAAACATCGGGCATTGCTGTGGAAAGGGAGGGCTGAGCTGAATCCATGGGGTGCCGGTGGGTGGGTGCTTTCTGTTAAAGGCTGCATCATGCCACTTGAGAGGAGGGCTTGGTCAGCTGGGGAGGAAACACCTCGTGTGTCCTTCTGTCCCTCCAAAAGTTTGGCTGAAGTGCCGGGCCGCTGGCAGGGCTGGAGCTGCCAGGAAAGTGTCAGCAAGCCTCATTCTGGCATTTATATATGAGGAGTAAGCACAATCCTTCTACTATTCCAACGAGCAGCTTTTGCCAAGAAAAATCATTTGTAACTCTTTCTTCCTGCTGCAATGCTTCTCCAGCAGGCCTGGCTTAGACTGCTTTAACCCCTGGAGTGCCAGCAGGAGCTGCGAGGCAGAGCAGAGCCTCGTGCACGTCTTGGCAAGTCCTCCCACGTGCCAACCAGCTCCGCAGCAGACTGAAGCGTCGTCTGGCAGTTAGCTTTTCTTTTTCATCGAGTCTGTTCCTTAGGGCTGCTGCTGCTGCTTTTTTATGTTTCCATTCCGTTCCTGGGGCTGTGGCAGAGGAGGAGGAGGCGGAGGCTTGGGAGGAAGCTGCTTTTCAGAGAGCTGCTAGCCTGAGGAAGGAGAGGAAAAGCGGAGCAGGGAAATGGTGAAGTGGTTTGACCCTTGCTCTGTTGTGTTGTCCAGCAGGATGCTGAATCAACAGCACAGCGAGGCTGCCAGTGTTATGTGCTTTTAGAGATTTGCTCACCTGCGAGTTCAGAAGCAGCTCTTCCTCTGTTCTCTCAATAAAGCCTCAAAGAATAGGAGATGCCTGTGCCTTTTTATGATGTACACTTCAGCTCTTGCAGTGTTGCATATATGCGCTTTTACCTTTGATCATCAGTTGGAGAGGTTTGCAAGACAGGTTTAGTTGTGTGAGAAATGGATGTGCTGTTTGGAGTGAGCGATTTCTCCCCCTCCCTCTAGGTGCTGGCTGAATTTTAAGTTTATCACCACCCTGTGCTCTGAGCAGAAAGGCTGTTTGTTCCCTTTGTGTGTTGCTTTACAGGAGAGCACTGCCTTTGCCCTTTTGTAGAGGCTGGGCAGCTGCTTTGCTGCTTTGCTAAAATCCTTGATGAGATTTAGCAATTCATGTTTCTCTGCATAAGAAGTTGAAAAAGACAGTAACTCCTTTTGTCTGTCTAGTGTGTGCTTTTTTTTTTTTTTTTCCAAAGGGGAAGGAAAAGAAGCAAATTATTTTGTTTAAAAAAATAACACTTTAATAATGTAGTAGTCTAACCTTTATGCTAATTGCCCCAGGCTTTTAATGAAGCAGCGTAAAATTAGTCCTGTGAGTCTTCATTAATCAAATATAGGAGCTGATGGTATAGTAATAAGATGCTGTGCTGCCTCTGCTCCCCATGCAATGTTGACATTTGCTTATATTCAGAGTAGAAAGCATCTATTTTTTTTTTTGGTAGCTCATTAAAATAATTAGCCATGTTTGGCTTTTTTTTAAAAAAAATCTTTTCTTAAAAAATCCTTTTAATGAGGAAAGATGAAAACAGACAGGATGGAAAAGTCAAAAGAATCAAATTAAGATAGAAAAACTGACTGCTGGAGGCTTCCTTTGAACGGAAGATTTATGTATGTTAATGGCAGCTGTTGGCTGGAACCTCTGTACAGACACCTTGTTTGTTATTTGCAGAACTTCGAGCAGAAACAAACAACTTCAAGGGTCTTTGTTGATTTGTTTTGTTCCAAATTATTTTCCAAATGTGCTTTAAGACTCGCTGTGCCTGATGCCTTAAGTTGTAGCTTTCGTAATTTCCAGATTCTGTTCTGCAATAGTGTGTGACTCTGAGTTTGATATAAAGTGTTAGCAAGTTCTCTTCACAGCTCAGTCAGACAGAAACAATCCTTTTCCAGCCCCAGAACCAGGGACACTGTTGCAGCTTCAGGTCCAGAAAACAACAGCAAACTGAGGAGAGCAAACTGGGAGGATGGGACTTCATAACCTGAAGCTGGAATTGGACAATTAACCCCAAAATGTAAATGGACCAAAACTTATAAAAGTGTGAAAACTCACGACCCACTGCCCATCTTGGGTGCAGCCACAGCCAGGCTCCTGTACTGCCCAAGGTGCATCCTTTGAAGGCCTTTGAATAACTGTTGGAATTCTGGAAACTTGGATTTTGGGATTTTAGTATGTAGATTTTGGGTGTTGTCTAAGTTCTTCTTCATCTTCTTCTTCCTTCTTCTTCATGGGTTTGGGTGGACTTCTGTAATTGGGTGAAAAAGGTCCACAGTGTGGGCCTTGGGTGGTCATTATTGGGTCAGAAATATAAATAATAGAGCTGTCACCTCGTTATTGGGTAATTAGAGCTTAACCTTGGAAGGAGTTAGAGGTGCTCCTTTTTACCTCATTTCTCTGACTTGCCAGTTAGAGCTCACGGCTCTTGAGTCTGTAAATAGATAAGAATTAATGAACATCCAAGTCCAAACTCGAAATCTACATTTCCTGTGTATTATTCATCCTGACCTTGGCAGAGAAAAAGAAGCCAGAACCTTCACAAACAAACACCACCTACTTTATTCCTCTAACACTGCCGAGCCGTGTACCAGGCAGCCTCCCGAGGCATCGTGCCTCCTCTCTGTCCCAGGACTCAGTGCTTGCCCGGGGGATGTGCCCGTGCACACAGGCACTGGTCCCTGCCCCTCTCCAGGTGCGGGAGTTCTGCTGTCCGGGGTGAGCCCAGCTCCCCTCTGCAGGCACGGGCTGTGCTCTGAGCACGTTCTGCTGAAGCTCTCGGAGCGTGCTGGGCTTCTGCTGAGCCCTGAGTTCAGAAGAAAGCAGCGCTTGAACACCCTCCGCTCGCAAGAGACACAGCCCCAGTGCCCAGCCCTTACTGCAAGTTTCAGGGTGTTTTGAAAGAGCCGAATCCTGGAGCTCCAGAGCAGAATCACATCCCCATCTGCGCTCCCTGGAGGGAGGGGTAGGCATCTGCTCTTACAGCCCTCTTCAGTCTCCCATCTCCACTTCAAAAGCATTTCAAGCAGTATTTTCTGCTCTGTCTGCTGCCTAAGTAGAAACTGCTGTCTGCTATAAAAATGTTTGCAGGGAAGAACGGCAACAGAGTATGGTGTTTGTGTTTAAGATGCTGGTGGAGCAGCTTTGGGTTTTACAGGGCAGTTCCGAAAGGCCTGGGAGGAGCCGGGATAATGATCCCCACCGAGGACGTGTCAGCCCCTGGTGCCCAGCCCTGTAAACGTGCAGGACGCGGCTCCTCTCGGGAGAGCGGCGCTGGCAGCACTGGGAATGTGCCCTCTCACTCGTGGAGATGATGGCTCTCATTTCAGAGTCCAGGCCCTGCTGGCGGGGCGGCACAGCCGTGATGCTGCTGCTGCTGCCTCTGTGTGCATGCACATGCACGTTTCCAGATGAAAAGTGATGGTGGTCCGCTGGGGATGTGGGAATCAGGCAGCCTGCGCTCAGTTCCTGTGTTGGCCATATGGGATTAGCAGCTCTCCTCTCCTTTCCCTTCCATTTTTCTCTTCCCATGCTGCCCCTTCCACAGGCACAGAATGCAGATGAGGATATCCCTTTCTGTTAAAAAAGAATTTGGCTATCAGTGGATGATGTTTTTAAAAAGAACTTCGTGATTTCACTGCTTAGAAATGACTGATAGTTCAGCAATTCAGGCAGAAAGGAAGTTGGATTCCCCCCCACGTACTCCTCCTCCCCATTTCTATCCGTGTGCTTGCTTCCAGATAAGTCATATTTCATTTCTGAACTGTTTTCTAGTGTGTTCCAGCATCTTTCTCATTGCCAGAATAACAGCTCTTCTCTCCCGGTAAAATCTTTCCATTCTTCCTGTTCAGAGAGCTCCATAAAATTTGTTTGTGTTTTCTGAAGAGCGTTAAAGTAGGTTACACAGCACTGGGGTGCGGGGACTGTGAAGGTGAGGGAGCAATCCATAGCAGGAAAAATACTCCATTTCCTGCACTGAAATTCTTGGTAGGAGCCTCAGCAACCTATAATAGCTGCCTCCAGAGGACTCCCACAAAAGTCTTATCCTCGGATTGTTTCACCTCCCAGCCCTCTGCAGCCTTCAGTTTAAAACTTTTTGGTTTTTTCCCCAGCTAATGTCACCCTCTTCCCTTTCTGTTGTTACCCATTTCTGTAAACACAGACTGCGATGGAGCGTGCTCCACAATTATTTGTGAAATTTAAAGGAAAAAAAAATTACCTGAAGCTTAGGCACGTGCAGTGGTGCCGTTATTTCTCACCCTGCACAGTGGGCAGACAGAGTCCAGCACGTCCCAGGAGCAGGAGGAACCCCAGGAAAACCCTCCGGGCTGAGAGGGTTTGAAAGCCTTGGCTTGCAGCAGGAGGAGCAGTGTGATGCATGAGTTCATGTGTGTGCAAAACCTCGCTGATGAGTTGTGGGATCGGATCTCTGCTAATTACAGGGTTCTTTCTGATCCTCTGGCCAGTGGGGGCAGGTTTGGTGCCGCTCAGATCAGTGTCAGCCAGAGGCTCTGCCTGGAATCCCTAAGGCAGGAATGAGCTCTCAGGGTTGGCCATGGGCAGCGTGGCCAGGGCTGGGCTGGGCTTTGGCTTTGGAGTGCTCCACAGTGTGAGATGGAAGCAGGCAGGAGTCCTGGGGTGTTCCCTGAGCTGGCTCTGGGCGCTGTGCTCACAGGCAGGAGTCCTGGGGTGTTCCCTGAGCTGGCTCTGGGCGCTGTGCTCACAGGCAGGAGTCCTGGGGTGTTCCCTGAGCTGGCTCTGGGCGCTGTGCTCACAGGCAGGAGTCCTGGGGTGTTCGCTGAGCTGGCTCTGGGCGCTGTGCTCACAGGCAGGAGTCCTGGGGTGTCCCCTGAGCTGGCTCTGGGCGCTGAGCTCACAGGCAGGAGTCCTGGGGTGTTCGCTGAGCTGGCTCTGGGCGCTGTGCTCACAGGCAGGAGTCCTGGGGTGTCCCCTGAGCTGGCTCTGGGCGCTGAGCTCACAGGCAGGAGTCCTGGGGTGTTCGCTGAGCTGGCTCTGGGCGCTGTGCTCACAGGCAGGAGTCCTGGGGTGTCCCCTGAGCTGGCTCTGGGCGCTGTGCTCACAGGCAGGAGTCCTGGGGTGTTCCCTGAGCTGGCTCTGGGCGCTGAGCTCACAGGCAGGAGTCCTGGGGTGTCCCCTGAGCTGGCTCTGGGCGCTGTGCTCACAGGCAGGGAAGGTGTGCAGGGGAGGCACTGGGGACAAAGCTTGCAGCCTTAGGCCTGGCTTAATCCCATCGCTCACACCAAGCTCTTGTGACATCCTTGGGCAGCACTAATCTCCAAGCTTTAATTCTGTGTCTGTAGGGTGAGAGCACGCATGCTTTATGCACACTTTGGTGAAGTGCTTAAAGATCCATAGGAACCAGTTCAAGGTATTATGGTTGTTAATGTAAATACGTGTTATATCACAATGTTTATTCCATGGAATATATTTATCCATAAAATTCTGTTGCATTTATATACAGCTCCGAACACCCTGGAAGCAGCTAGGTGTTGACAGAACAGCTGCAGTCTTTTACTATGTACAATAAATACAAATGGATATAAACAGTATCCATCTGTCAAGCTCAGTTAGATGGTTTAAACATAAAGCTATTTTGTTCCTGTAATTGTATTTAGATCTGAAATGATAGAGGTTTGATTTTTCTTTACATAGTGATAAGGTACAAATTCCTTTGAATTGCTTTGACTCCTGATTTATTGCGATAAATTAAATAATAATCCATCCTGTCTTGTTTCACCCCTTCTCCAAGAAAAGAGAGCTCACTGCTCAGGCACTGAAGCATCCTGCTCACAGTGAGCCACCCTTCCCATGCTTGTAAGCACCTGGGCCTGTGACCTCTGTGTTTACAAGATATTTATTGCTGCTCGCACTTTCCACTGCTCCAGTGTCATCACTTCAGTGCCTTGTAAAATTTGATTGTGTTTAATAAATGTATTCAGCGTTATTGCTGAGCAAGTCTGACAATTTACCCTTGTTCCTTCCCTCACAAGCACAAACCCAGACACCTTCAGAACCGACATATTTTCTTAGCTACGTATGTTACTGCTTGTGTTGTATCGGAGGCAATTTTGGATGCATCTCAATTAGATCATTTTTCTAATTAAATAAGTGCTTGTGGTTGTAACGTGAGCGTGTCTCTGAATACTGAGTGAGCGTGATTCACTGCAGTGATTTCTCCAACTCCTGTGTGATGTTTGCTTTCTGAAACTCAGCTTCTGGCACGGAGGCATCTCATTACCTTCCCCGTGCTGACCTCTGGAGCTGATGTTAGCCAGATGTGTTCAGCTCCCTCCTTCACCACAGGCTTCCTGTGTGACATCAGGGAGATCACTTAGTCTCACTGCACTGGTTCTCCCTCTGTAACACAGTTACCAGAACCCTCAGCTACTCCTCGGAGCTTCTGGGGAGCTTAGGCTGTGAACACAAGCGGCAGTATTGTGTCAGGAATGTCTGAAAACCTGTGGTGTTCTCTACCTGCTCCTCCTCACCATCATCCACCTGAGCATGGGGGGATGGTGAAGCAGATGTTGCTCTGTTGTGGCAGAGGTGGCTTTTATTTCTTTGTCTTTTTGTGTCCTAGTGTTCCTCGTTAAGAAAATGGTTTAACAATATGAAAACTCTGTTTTGTGCACCTGAGGGGGTTCAAGCACCATCTCCTTGGTGTGGCTTCTTGTGGGTCTGTTCCTTGCCCCGGCAGCCTTCACTGCTACCCTGTTACCACCAAAATTACGTGAGAAAAGAGTGGACAAACAGGTGCAGGGTGGTGCTTCTATTACCTTACTTTTTCGCTTCATTTTGTGGGGAATATCTTCCCCAAGAATGGGAAATCAGGGATGGAGATAGTAGTTTTGCTTCTGTAAGACTGATGGAAGCTCGCTGGTGTGGCTGGAGCGTGTGTAAGCTGCTGAACTGTGGTGTGTGAGTTTGTGCATCCTCCTGGGTTCTGAGGAACAGGCAAATGCCTGTAAAGTCTCACTGCAGACTAAATATTTCTGTTGTATGTATATAAGGAGGAGAAGGGCTTTTCTAACTGTCAGAAGTGAGAAAAAAAGGACAAAGTGTAGAAAGTTAAATGCAGGCAAAGAGATTGTTTTCTCTTCTTCCATTTCTTCTCTTTAAACGTCTGTCCTAAAACAATCACAAACTTCATCACGTGGCTTCTTGCTCTTGATTAATTGTAACTGAAGCCCACAGGCGAGTCCACACAGGCCAGTGTATGGTCCTGGTGTAATTTACTGGCTGTGCAGCTCGGGATGTGTTCAGCTGGAGCAGTCCCTCAGTCCCAGCCCTCTCTGCTGTGCCTCATCACACCAGAGACAGATCAGCCTCTGGGACATGTGGGAGCCACTTCTGTCACCAGAGCAACCTGACATTAAACTTATTTTCCTCCCAAAGAAGTTAATTGCTCTTGTATTTTATGGAATTTGCCCGAGTTCCTGGAAGTCAAGAAGCACTGGTTGTAAGCAAATAATGGCTTGAGAGAATGTGCCACTAAATAATAAATATGAGTGCTGGTGGAGCAGAAATCCAACGCGCTGTACTGTCATTCATGGAGAGTTTTCCCCTTGCCAGAGTTTCAGATGCAGATTTCATCGTTGGGCCAGTTCAGGTGTCTGCTTTGAAAAAATCTTTTTTCCCAAAAAGCAGCAGAGCAACAAAGAATAGGAAAGAGCTCCTGTGTGATGGTGCAGTGCAGCCTGCATTAAAGCCTGGCTTTTGTGGGCTTTTGCTTGGATTCTAAGTCACTGCTTCAAACAGCCTCCAGGGATTTCAATAGATAGGTGACAAATGTGTAATGGAAGACCACTGCTAAAATTCACAGATGTGACCAGGTAACATTTTCTTCATGGAGTCTGGCCCTTAATAATCAAAATTCCATGGACTTTGTGATACACTTGAACGTGAAAATTGCATTTGAAAATAGATGATAGGCCCTCTGAAATACTCTTTACTAGTGACTGGCCATCTATTTCTGCCTTTTTCTGAATTTTTTTATACTTTTAGAACACAAAAATGTATTTTGTTTCTTTGAAAGCAAGTGCTTTTCTTTTCAGGGAGTTACTGTAACTGGCAGCATCATTTTGGAATAGGGGAATCTTCCATAACAATGGAGGGAATGTAGAAGATTAACAAGTATCAGTGTGGATAAAGTGTCAAAAACAGAGACTGAAGCAAACAATCATATTTGATAAAATCCATGCTTGCAGACCAGGATATAAAATTCAATGCTCCTGAAATATCTCAGTCTGTAATGGATTTTTTTTTCTTGATGGCAGTGGGAGGTTTGCACAGAGATCATGACCTTTATGTAACTATGTTCTTATTATTTATTCAGAGCCATCTTGTCACGTTCAAAGTGAAAATTTGCTCCTTGTTTGACCAGCACCAATTCTGATCTTTTTCTTCTCTTCCATTTCCTGTGTCTCCTGCTCTGCTTGCATTTCCTTGGGCTTTCTGTGCTAAGCCCCTGTGCCCTGCTGCTTCCCTGTCCTCCCCCTCAAAGCCTTCCCCATCCTGTTTGAAATGACAGAGTTCCAGTTAGTTGGGCTCATTCCAGGTAGGCCTCCATGATCCAGCCTGAGGACAGCTTGGTCATGCCCTGGAGGCACCACCAGCCAGTGCCACCACCGCCATCCCCCCGGGAGAGTGGGTGGCTTGAGCCTCCTCTCTGAAGTGTGCTCCACATCTTCAGCTGTTTTCAGGGTTATCACATCCTTATGGGTCACGTGCTGCGTCTGATGATTGAAAAAGGTCTGGTTTCTTTAAAGGTGTGAAGGGAAAAGGAGTGGGAGATGGAGCCCAGGGTGCCAGGGCCAGGTGGGTGTCAGGATGTGGAGGCTGAAGACAGACAGGAAAGCTGTGGTGCTCTGGGCTGTGCTGATTTATCTTGCACGTAAAATAAATATTTCTGAGTGGACTAGAAACTGCTCTCCTTTGTGCAAACCAGTGTGCTGTGGCAATTATTGTGAGCAGTGAGCCCTCCCTACCCTGTGCCTGAGCTGGGAGGTAACAGAGTTCCTGCCTGAGCCTCTCTGCAGGGCTGGGTCAGTTCTGCAGTGAGGGATGGGAGGTGTGGGCAAAGTGCAGACGTGTTGCTGTTGTTTGTATGCAGCTATTCAGTCTTTTCCTACACTTGAGACTGAAACCTGTTTTTCTGGCACTGACCTTATCGAATAAACATTGATTCAAGAGCTGAATGTCCCACTTACATTTTTCCATTTGACAGCCAACAGAAATGCACAGGCACAGTGTGAACTCCTTCAAGGAGGCAGAGTGAGAATTTTGTGATTCTTTTTTTTCACTTACAGTCTAAACTCCGCTATTAAATACCTATTTCTCTATATTTCTCTGTACCCCTCCACACCCCCCTTCTCTTGCCCAAAGCCCACTGCTTGGCTTTCATTTTGGCCTTCTTTTTCCTGTCAGGGAATATTTGGGTTTAGGATCTTTAGACTGGCAGCACTGGAAAATTAAGTCGTCATTTTGTCTGCAAACCTGCCACTGCGTCCCTGGGCACAGGGCAAGCTCCCTGCCAGTGACTTCAGCCTCTCTCTCAGAGGATCTTCCTGCTGCAGGTGCAGGAGGTAATTCACATTCAGTGCCCATCTCTCCCTGTTCTCTTGAGGTGCCAATTATCCAGCATTGTGTCAGGTTAGATCTGGGGGTGTGTATGGAAGGACCACAATTAGCTGGTGCAGGCTGGAAAGCTGAGGATGCTGACAGTCAGCCCTGCCAGCGAGATGGAGTGGGAAGGACAAAACAATCTGGATGTAATTAGAGTCCTGCCCACCTTCTCCCACAACCCCTTTCAAACACACAAATGTGCATCTTCCTTCAAGGATGAAAAAGTTTGGGCTTCGTCCTCCATCCTCCACCTCCCACTCCTTTCTGTGTGTCTGCACTTGTGCTTTCCAGCAGGGAAGGAATGTTCAGTCCCACAGGGAATTGTTCCTGCAGTGTCTCTGGCTCGGAGCAAAGCTGGAGGTGGTGGATCTCCCAAGGGAAGTCTCTTCTCATGAGGTTTATGGCTCACTTTTGCAGATGTCAGGGAGACTGCTGCTGTTCAGAATGGGAGATGGAAGTCGAGAAGGCAGCTGGAAATGCACCTGCTGAAATGTTCGTCATGCACCCACACTGATTAAAGTATAGCCTACTTCTTTTGCCTGCTTCTCTCATAAAAGATGTGTTGGGTGGAGCTCATCTGTCTAGAGGAAAGGAAGGCAGGGTAGTGGAGACTGGATTCTCTTTCTGTCTGTCCTTTGATCCTCCTGTGTAAGTTGAAGGTTTTAGAAATTATTAAAAGCTTCATGCAGGGCGAATACTTTCAGAGGAGACTGAACCTGCAGAACTAAGTTCCAGCTCTATGGTTCTCTCACAAGCTCAAGGCTGGGGTATTAAATCCCATCACACTGATCAACATGGTCAAAAGAGCAGGATGAGTGTGGGAGTGGGTTGACTTCTGCACATTTTCAAAGCCTTGTTTCAAACTTACCCTTAAGAGCCTTTTAGGAGAGCCTCTCAACTGGAGAATGTAATGCTGATTGAAACAGCTTTCTGTGGTGCTGGGGTTTTAGGCACACAATAAGCTGCTCTGCTCTGTAAGTGGCCAAAAAAATAGCTAATACCTGGCATGATGATGTGGTGCATTTAATCCTCCTGATTAAGAAATGTTATCCTTTCCCTTTAGTCTTTCTGATAGGCAGCAATCACCTGTCACTCCTTTTTAGCATATCCCACACATTAAATGAATGCTTCGATTTTGATAGTAATAACAAGAACAACTCTGCACTTAAATTGAGTCTGTGGTTTCCAAAGTGCTTAAGAAACTCACAGCTAATTCTGCCACTGTGTATTTAACTGTAATTTTCCATACCTGGAAACCTACAGAGTGATGCTAGTAAAGCCTGTGGTCATAAATTGTGCTTTTGGTGAAGACTCCACTCTAAACTGATCAGTCAGGGTTTTTTCTGGTAGAATAAATTGATGCTGAGCTGGGAATGAAACTCATTTATGAGGAGTGTAGTTTTTTTATTCTAGTCTCTAAGTGTTACTGTCCTTCCACCCACAAGGTATCACTGGTTCTGTCTCAGTAGCAAATATTAACCCCCAGCAACATTACAGAGTAGTAGGAGGAAGCTCTTTCATCAGTCGTTTTTCCTTGCTTGAGTACAGGCTGCAGCCAGTTTAAAATAACCAGCCATTTCTTGTTATCTGCTTTAAATTGCTGAATCCAGCAGCCCTGGAGAACGAGGGCACCTCTCGAGAACCTGCCTGTGCTGCCAGCGTTCCTCTGAGCAGCAGGGAGGAAAGAGCCTCTTCCTTCTGAAGCAGCATCAAAAGAGCTGTCGTGTGTGTAATGCCCTGTCTTCCAGCCCGCAGTCTCCGAGTGTGAGATTCCCTTTATCATAATGCAGTAAATCATCTCAGAAACACGCGCTTGGGGATGAAGAGGATTATGTTTTCGTTAGTGTCTGATTGCCTTTTTCAACAATCCCTTCTCGGGCATTAAAGCCGTTGCTCTTTGCAAATGCTGTTGTTTTGGGGGCTGTCATGCGGTGGATGGGAAGAAGAAGTTGTGTTGCTTTGTGCCTCAGACCTGTTCCAAAGCAGCCTGACCATCTTCTGTTGTGACAGTGTCAAAGCTGCCACCCTCCACCTCCAGAAACAGGCCTAGAGCTGAGCTAAGTGGGCGTTCTCACTTAGGAGGGTGTCGAGACGTTAAGTTCAAGTCTGTTGTACTTTGCTGTGAGGTTCCTGGGCAGGGTTTGGAAGCTCTGTACTACCATTCCCCCTCTGTACATCAGGGACAGAAGTAGCTCCTGGAGGCTGGAAAAAGTTTTCAGTTCCTGTAGGCTGGAAAAAGAATTGGAGACATTCAGCAAACTGTGAAACAAGGCTCACCAACCTTTCTGTCTCCACTGACCTCATGGCCAAAAGCTCTGGGGCGACCACACACGTCCCATGTGGTGCAGAGAGCCTCAGGAGAAGGGTGTGAGCAGGAGATGGCCCTGATTCCTCAGGGAGCACTGGGACAGGCCAGGGCTGCACAAAACCCTCTCTCTGGGCTGCCCCGCTGTCCTGAGCCTCAGCAGCTCCTGCTGGCCTGCTCCTCTGCTGTGATTGATCACCCCCAGCTCTCACACCAGCACTGCTCCTGGCTGCTCCTCCTCAGACATGGGGACCTGCTGGTGTCCTGCTGGTCACACCCCAGGCTGGCTCTGGCTGCTCCTGGTCTGGGGAGATGGGACTGCTGGTGCGTTTTGTGAGGACTGGCTGGTGTGATAGGTTAGACTTGTCCAAGGCAGTCTCTTACACTGCAGCACATCGTGCTTCAGTGATGGCACACCTCTAGAATACAATGATTTTGCTTTTGCTATTTATTTGCCATGTCTGCTTTTTGGTCTTTTGGAAATGACAGAGACCTTTGCTGCAGCTCAAGAGGCTAAAACACAATGATCCTAATCAGGAGAACGGGAGCTATGCTAGTTAGCTGAAGATGTTCATGTTTTCTCTGAGGTCTTCTCATTTTAACAGTTGTCTTCATTGAGGCCCAGGAGTTAGATTAACCAGCGTCATAGTTTGCCCCAATTAGAGACTGGGGAGAAAGAACCACGGCAAACTGGTGTTTGTAATTGTGTGCTGAGCAATTACCCTTTGGGACATTGGGGCTGAAGTGGGAGGCAGGGCACAGTGGAGAGAGCCATGCTGCTATAAATGTCCCTTTAATTGGGCTGCCTGACACAGAAGGAGTTTGACACTCAAGAGGTTAGACCATCTGGTGTATGGGAGGCCTTGCTTTATCGATGTTTAACTTTTTTTTAAAGTACACTGAAGAAGCATTACTGATTCCCATGTCATGAGGCTGTTAGACATGGAAAGCCTGGTGAAAACACTTGAGCGGAGGCTCTTGAAAGCAGAAAAGTGGTCTCAAGCAGTTTAACTGCTACTTAGAGTGTGCAGTTTGCTGTGGCACGTTCTCATCCTGCCCCCAATCCAGCTGGGTTTCTGCAGGGAATTATCTTAATGCTCTGTGGAAAGACACATAAATAACTAAGCACAAGATTCTGCATAAAGCACGGTCTGAATGTGCGTGTTTTGCTATATGTGTGTGTGTGTAACTGTAAATATTTGTGAAATAGCAGTATAACCACGGCATGCACAGTATTGGTGAGGAGTTTCAAAACAGATCGGCTTGTGTAGGAGTAGGGCTTTCCTAAGTAAAAGCCAAGAGTATCCATGAACCAAACTCTTCACTGTACCTGGAGAAATCCCATGAAGTGCAGGAGGAGCTGTTTTCCCTATTTTAAAGAGATGACAGCTCATACTCTGTCACATGTTTTCTCATCACAAAGTCTGTTTTCATTTCCAAAAATACGCAAGTGAGGCAGAAACGCATTCATATTTAGATTTTGGATATTTTGTCACGGTTGTGTAACTGCTCTTTAAGACAAAAGCCGTGGAATGCCTTGAATTGGAGAGGGCCTTCAAGATGATCTCACTCCAACCCCCTCTGCCCATGCTGGGGGATCAGCTCAGGGCACAGGGGGGTTTCTGTGTATTTCTGTCCATCAATACCCTGAAGTGCTTCTCTTCCATCCTTGCTCCACCTGCCTGTACTTGTGCTTGGGATTGCCCTGGCCCAAAGCAGGATCTTGGCATGGATTCCTGGAGGATCTGTCCCATGGTCCTGCCTGGCACAGAGGTGAGACTGACCTGCCTGTAGCTCCTCACCTCTCCTTCATTTCCTTTTTTAAAAATGGAAGTTCTGTTTCCCCTTCTTCAGTCAGGGACAACGTCGCTGGGCTGCCACAACTCCTCAAATATGATTCATATGCATTTTTTCTTCTTTTTTTTCTCCTAATCGGTAGGATTTACAGTGAAGCAATGTGCAGGCAAACTGAATTATCTTCTGGTGCTCTTTGGTTTTTCTTTTGTTTGTTTGGGTTTTGTTTGTTTGTTTGTTTGTTTTAATGCAGGAAGGTGGGACTAGCACCAGCTATTGCTGAGAGCAGATAGTCAGCATTCCTGTTTCCTGTGATTTTCACCAAACTGGGAGCCTTGGCTGTGAAAGGGGTGTGAGGCATTATAAAGAGGAGGAACCTTCTAGAGGGAAAGGAATTTAAGCAGAGTCACTGGAGCTTGCAGAGTCTGAGTTAATTGCTGTGTTTTAGGCGTAAGAAACTGTTTAGTGTAATTTTAGAACTGAGCAGCACATTCATGTGGGTCCAGGAGCGTGTCAGGCTCCTCCATAACCTCCCCTTTCCCTGACTGCAGTTACACTGTGTGACTTTTCTATGATTATGGTTATTTGTGTCTGTAGGATTTACAGTAACAGAACCCTGATCTTTGATGGGATTTCTTAGAGCTATTGCAATGTGTTTTGAAAAGGAAACAGTCATTTGTGGTGGCCTCAGTTTTGACAGCTGAAGGCTTCCTATGGTTGCAGTTATTTAGAAGACTAAGCTTTTGTGTGGTGGTGTGAGAGTCCCTGGCTTAGAAGTCTTTTTTGCATCTGGAAGTTAAAGGTGAAATATTCCTGCCTGTCTCTGTTGTGCCGTTCTCCTCCATGCTGTCAACAGGGCGCCTGCTGGTTGTGTTCTTTGTTGCTGCTTTTAAAAAAATTTCAAGGAAGAGGAGAGCAATCATATTTAATAATGCAATTACAATCAGGGGAAGATGTTTATCCTGTAAGATTCCAACTGCTGGAAAAGCCCTAGGGCATTCTGGGAAATGAGATGCAAATATCCAGGATTACCTCTTCCTAAAAATACCAGAATCAAACAACAACACCACTCATTGCTCTGAGCAGTGTATTAAGTGATTAGTCTGTTATTGCCTGCAAGAAGCTTTGGGCTCTCCAGCCAAAGGACCAGTCCAAACCAAACACGGCGCTGGCGACGGGAGAGCCACGTGGGGCTGCTCCAGGCCCCCTGTCCCTGCTCCACTCCCTGCGCTGCAAAAACAGCAGCATTTATCAGTTTGGCAGCCACAGCTGAAGCCTTCACACAGGTAAAAGCTCTGAGATGAACAGAAACCACATCTCGTTTTTCTCTATTATCCAAAGGCTCTTGGTCTGGCTGCTGGCAGTTCATAAATGAAGACACGTCTTGGTGATGCTTTGTGATGAAGTTCATTTGCAAACTCCTTCTCTAAGCTGGCCATGAGAGGTATTATTCATGGGGTGAAAGTTCTGAAGGAACTTCAGTTGTGGTGCAGCAGCAGCAGCAGCAGCAGCGATGCATCCCATACAACACTGGGTGCACCCTGTTTCTTTCTGTTTGCTGGTTGCCAAGCAGTGTTAACCCTAATGTCAGTTCTAGGATGACAGCAGTTGTATTCTATATTTAAAGTAAGATCAAATATTAAACATAACCATTTCAAGAACTAATGTGAATTTAATTTCAGAAAAAAAATGTTAGCTGTGAAAATCTTGATGTTGGCTCTCTAAATTTAAGGCTTCATTGAATCTGAGCTAAATTAAAGACCTATGTTGCTAAGCATGTGAACTAGGGCCAAAACATGCTTTTCAGTCAATTAGATAACCCAAAAATAACTTCATATGGTACTGAGCTGAACTTCTGTCTATCCAAACTGAATTTGAATCCACTTCTACTGGAAACAAAGGATTCAAACACCCATTTTCCTCTAAGTGCTCCTTAACAAGGGCATGATCACAGTACTTTCCATTTTATACGCTGGGATTCAAGTAGAGAGATTAAAGATTATTTGGAATTAAATTTTAGAAAATTTAAAATACATATTTGAAGATGTTCTAATGGTATTCCTGTACTAAATTGGTACGATTTTTTGGATCAGGAGATCAAGGTCCTTAGTTTTCATAAGCTCCTTTTTGGGGGTGGTGATTTACACAGTCTTATTTCATTCCAGTCCATTCCCTGGAAGAGGCTGCACTTGGCAAGTTTGCTGTGCTGTGTTATCACAGGGGAGAGCAGGAGGTTTCTCTGCCTCACGTGTCATTCCTTGGCCTTGTCCCCTTTCGTTTGCTTGGTGTGTGGGGAGGGCAGTGCCCAGGTAGGGGCTGGCTCAGAGCCTCTGTCCCCGTTCCTGGGGGAGCGCAGGGTTTGGAGTGGTTGCTGTTGTGCAGTGACATGCAGTGGGTGCTATTGTGCAGTGACATGCAGTGTTTGCTGTTGTGCAGTCACGTGCAGTGGTTTCTGTTGTGCAGTCACATGCAGTGTCATGCAGTCCCATGCAGTGGATGCTGTTGTTCAGTGACATGCGGTGTCATGCAGTCCCATGCAGTGGTTGCTGTTGTGCAGTCCCATGCAGTGGTTACTGTTGTGCAGTCACATGCAGTGGTTACTGTTGTGCAGTCACATGCAGTGGTTGCTGTTGTGCAGTGACATGCAGCGTCATGCAGTCACATGCAGTGGTTGCTGCTGTGCAGTCACATGCGGTGTCATAGAGTCCCATGCAGTGGTTGCTGTTGAGCAGTGACATGCAGCGTCATGCAGTCACACGCAGTGGTTGCTGCTGTGCAGTGACACGTGGCTGTCTCACCTCTCACCCCTGTGAGTGCTTCACCTATCACTACTTTACCCCTCCCTCCTCTGCTGCTTCTCTGCTGCTCCTCCCGGGGCGGGTGAGCCCACAGCAGTGAGGGAGAGTGAGCACAGAAACCACTCAGGCCGTGCTGCTGCTCCAGGAACATGCTCACGCCTCTCTGTGTCACCACATGCTCTTGTTTCCTTACTGCCAAAAATCCACAGAGATAAGGTGGCAGATTTAAGGTCTCTGGATAATACTGTGGGATCATTTCTGGCTGGCTGCAGGAGCCCCATGAGAACAGTGTCCCATTGTGGGAGACAATGTCCCCGTGCCCTGAGGAAGTAGAGACTTTAGGGGAATGATGGGCAGGTACAGCAGCAGAAAGGGTAAATATTACGGCAGGAGTTATTAGCATCTATCACATTCCACAAAATGAAGTGTGCAAGTGGCATGTAAACTCAGTTAATAGATCTGTGTTTGTGTGTATGTGACTGGTTTCTGGATATGAGGGTATTAATCATGGCTGTTGTTTGCAGTAAGGCAGAGCAATATGCACTGCAGTGGGAAATGAGCTGGGGAACAGTAACAGAAAGGGAAGTAATAAGACAATGAGAGTCAAAAAGCAGTAAGAAGTTCAGACACTGCCGTGTCTGGAAGGGGCCGTGACCTGGCTGTGGTACAGAACACATCCTGGTGAGGTTTTTTCCTCTCAACACCAGGGAACCCTTCTGTTCCCTTCATCTGAGCTGTCCTAGGGAAGAAAGGGAGACTTTCTTCCTTAGGACATCAAGCTTTTAGAAATATTTGCAGGTTTTCCATCAGCTAAGTAAACTCCACACACCTGCAAACAAGGCGTTTGTACTTCAGCCTTTGTGGTTCAGCTGTGACTTACGGGGCAGAATTTGGTTTTTGAATTAGTAACCAAGATCAACCCCTGCCTTTAGGCACCTGTTCCTGGTACAAGGGAGGGAAACCCCTGAACTTCAGACTTAACATTGCGTACAACATCCTGCAACGTGCAGGCACTCCGACTGCCTTCACCGTGGGATGGATGGCAACGCAGAGACCAGAGCCCAAGCTGGAACGGAGCAAGGGCCTGTTCCCACTGATCTTCTGCCACAGGCAAGGAAAAGCACTGACAGGGCAGTGAGATGGAAGCTGCCTGTTCCAGGAGCCTTTTCCCAGCCCTGGAGAGCTCTGAATCTGAATATAAATATTTCCCCTGGACCATGTTGCTTGTAGACTTGTCACAAGTTGCTATTCCAGCAGCACCAGGATTAAGGAGTGAGGACAGAAGGGGTGGAAAAAAGCTTGCATAAATACTTTCTGACACTTGGTTTAAACATGCAGAAGTCGTCAATCTTGTCAATATTCCCATTGAGATCTTTCTGCAGCTGAGGCTTAGGGAAGAGCTTCCCTTGCCACATGCTGCCGACTTGAAACTACAGCAGTTTATGTATTAAAGAGGGAGAGATTTGGAGGTAAATGCCAGGTGATCATTGTGTCTTATGCAGGATGGATCATGGGCAAGACTAATCTTCATTTTTACCACTAGCATGATCAAAGAGGGAGGAAAAGAACCCCAGCTGTCTCTGGGGTATCTCTGGCCAGGCAGGAGGGGACCAGGTACTTGCTTATTCCTGGTGTCAGAAGTCAGCACCTGCTCTGCCAAGTTCAGTTATCAAAGGGGCTTCCTTAGGGGAGCCAGCAGTGCAGGGCTGCTCCGCTGGAGGGACTTGAGGAGAGGAATTGGCCTGTTTGATGGGTTTGAACTGGGTGGGGACAGGGATTTTAAATCTTGATCACTGTAGTCGGGACGAGGCAGCTGTGCTTTCTGCTGTTGTTGCCTGGCTGCTTTTGGAACTGTGTAGAAAAGACCCTGTGTTTTATGTTACTAAAAGAAAGGGCAGGAATGAGGAATTCTACCAATGGAGTTGTGTTTTATTAGCTGCTAGCAGTGGGCACAGGATGTGTGTTATGTAGCTAAGCTGCTCTAATTCCTTCCAGGAGAGGTTATGTGTGCCTGCATGGTTGGTAAACTGAGATTAATTTATTCTGTGGCCTTGGCAGGCTCTGGTAAACAGCATTGCTATAGGGAGTTATGGGGGAGAGTATCAGATGTCAAACTCATTTTGGTCTGACAAGACAAAGGTTTTGGGGTTGTTTAAAACTCTTTTCACTTTGTTTAATATTTGGGCTCTTATTCGAGTTTGTTTGTAAGTGTAAACAGAATTCAGCCCTCTGAGTGTGTGCAGGCAGTGGGAGGGTTCCTTTGTCCATACAAAGACAGGTTACTGCAGACATCCACTTGCTTTTAAGCGATTTTGCCACCCTTGTCTGAAGGGTGTCAGAGGCTGGCAGTGCAGATAGCCAGCTTCTGAGTCACAGGAATAGGCAAAAAGGGACCTGGTTGATGTGCTGACCTTTGGATAATTACCTTGATTTGTTGGTGTGTGACTTATTAGTCAAGGAAAGGCTGTCCTTTAAAGCAAACCAATGAATAAAACAAAGAGGACAGTCCCGTTCTTGTCTTTTGTTAGAGCAAAAGCCTGGCTTTAAAAGCAAAACCCTTTGGACTGGCGCAGCTGTGAATTGAAAAAAGGGAGCAGTTTCAGTAGGTATTGACCAAGCTGAGTACCGGGGCTGTTCTGCAGTCTGGAATCATGTATCACCACAAAAATGCAGAGATCCAAGCTGGTCTTATCTGAGTTTGGGTGTAGAACTGAGTTTTTCCCTCAGCTGAGGTTCCGGTTGCCTTGACTTTTCTCTCTGACTCATTTGAACCGTAAGTGTGTGCAAATGCTTGTGACTTGCCCACTGCTGCTGATGCTTTATTAGGCAAAGGGCTTACCCTGCTCCAGAGCAAGGAAATTGTTGTTGCTCTTGGTTGGAACAGCCTGGGGTTCTCGGATGCATGGATACAATGGCACTGTCATGTTTGGTGCCTGCCCAGGGTCTCTCCCTGGTGTCCTTTGTTATGGTTGCATAAATACTTTTCCCATTAAAGGAATTAGGCCTTGCCTGATCAGCATTTAGAGCCAGGAATAAATGAAATACAGCCTTTTGCATTAAATGGTGTTGTGGGTTATGGTGGAGAGTAAAAAGCTCATTATTCCATCAGGGAAAAAGAGAGCCTGCTTTTCCGGCTTGGCTGAATGATTCTATGGGTATATCCCTGAACCTGAAAATGGGCATTAGAGCCCGGATCCTTCTAGATTTTGCATTTATGTATCAGTGTTGGTCCTTGCAGCTTCAGTGCAGCCGCATGTATTGCAGTGGTGAAATTTTGGGCAGGTGCTTTGGGCTCCTGCAATCCCACCGCAGGTCATGGGTGTCCTGGGTGGGAGAAGTGGTGGTCAGAGGCACCTTCTGCAAATTCCTGTACACGTGTCCACAGCAAAGCCAAGAACCTCTGGCATTTTTCCATGCGCTGCTTTGCTCCTTAAGTGCCTCTGTACAAGTGTTGAGCTCACTGTTGAAGAGTTAGGATGTGAGATCCAGATCTGTTCCCATTTAGTTCTGATCTTCCCCCAACATTTGCTGCGCAGAGAAGCTGTGGCTGCCCCATCCCTGGGAGTGTCCAAGGCCAGGTTGGACACTGGGGCTTGGAGCAACCTGGGATACTGGAACATGTCAGGGCAGGGTGTGGAACAGGATGACCTTTAAATCACTGGATGATCACCTCCTCTGGAAGTGCTGGCGCTTAATTCCACTTTTATTTTCCATAATTTGGAAGCAACTCCAGCAGTGGTAGATGGTATCAAACAGGTGTCACTCGGAAGAATTTAGCCCTAAGCTAATAGAAAATTTGTCCTCCTGCATGTTCTTCAACTCCACGTGTGAAAGCTGTGGAGTAGTTTGGAATAATATCCACTCCCATTATTTAGCTGCATAAAATACCTTGAAGGCAAATAGCACATCTATAAATTAAGCTTCTGAAGTGTTGGTCAGGTTACTCGGGGAGTTTTTGACAGTGAGATTATTGACGGTGTAAAGTGATAGTTCTGCTCTCGAAAAGCTCATTCTCCCAACACAAATCACAGCACTGCCAGGATTTATTGAACTGCCTCACGGAGAGGTACCATACAAGCCTCTATTAGTCCCTTTCCTCAGCTTTGCCATCAGGAGGCTTTAAATAATTGTATTTGAAAGAAATGTCAGAGTGACAGAATTGGGTGCAGAAGGCCATAGATATTCCCTCTCCGCTCCACCCCGCCCCTGTTCTTTCTCTCATGCTCTCTCTTGCTCTATTATTTGATAATTTCAGAGGGAGAGGGCTTCCCCAGCTGCATAATTGGAAGGTTTCAAGACATTGTGTCTGCCACTTTCGGCAAAGTCTCGGTTATGCTGCAGAAATGGGAAGCTTCCCTGCTTCACGGGGTCCTGCAGATCCCTTCAGACAGCCAGGGATGCTCCTGCCGGGGCTGGGGCTGCCATGGAGGGTGGCAGTAGCAACTGTGAGAAGAGCAAAACCCGTCCTGGTGGCACTGTGGGGATCACAGCCTCGGGGAGCAGAGGTGCAAGCCCTGGAAGGCAGCCAGGAAGGCAGAGGCTGCTCACCAGTCCCCGTTTAACTGGCTGCTGGTGAAGCCTTCATGTGAGAGGAAGGGCAGCTGGTGTGCAGGAAATGAAACAGGAGGTGTCGTGCCTTTGAAAATAAAGGACACTGAGTTCCTGGGATCACCATGTCTCCACATGGAGCAGAGCTCTGGAGGCTCTCTGGTCCCATGAGCAGCACTCACCTGCCTGTCACAGCCTGGCGTGGCCATGACCCCAAAATCCATTAGGACAGAGCTTCCCTGAAGGCCTCTGACCTGGTGGATGTGAGGGGAGAATGCAGGTGCCCCTGTTCTCCCAGTTCTGTGCTTCCCCAGCTGTGTTCCCAGGACGTGTGTGTGTGTGTGGTGCCCACAGTGCAGTCACTGCAGCCAGGGCACGCGGCTGCCTGTGCCCAGCTCGGGGCTGTTCTGCAGGGCTCTGCTGGGGAGGGACAAAGGCAGCTCCTGCCCAGAGTGCCCTGGGTCCGTGTGAGGGTTTGGGTGAGCCGGGCCTGCCCTGGGTCTGTGTGAGGGTTTGGGATGAGCCGGGCCTGCCCTGGGTCTGTGTGAGGGTTTGGGTGAGCCGGGCCTGCCCTGGGTCTGTGTGAGGGCTCTGGGTGAGCCGGGCCTGCCCTGGGTCTGTGTGAGGGTTTGGGGTGAGCCGGGCCTGCCCTGGGTCTGTGTGAGGGTTTGGGTGAGCCGGGCCTGCCCTGGGTCTGTGTGAGGGTTTGGGTGAGCCGGGCCTGCCCTGGGTCTGTGTGAGGGTTTGGGTGAGCCGGGCCTGCCCTGGGTCTGTGTGAGGGCTCTGGGTGAGCCGGGCCTGCCCTGGGTCTGTGTGAGGGTTTGGGATGAGCCGGGCCTGCCCTGGGTCTGTGTGAGGGTTTGGGTGAGCCGGGCCTGCCCTGGGTCTGTGTGAGGGTTTGGGTGAGCTGGGCCTGCCCTGGGTCTGTGTGAGGGTTTGGGATGAGCCGGGCCTGCCCTGGGTCTGTGTGAGAGCTCTGGGTGAGCCGGGCCTGCCCTGGGTCTGTGTGAGGGCTCTGGGTGAGCCGGGCCTGCCCTGGGTCTGTGTGAGGGTTTGGATGAGCCGGGCCTGCCCTGGGTCTGTGTGAGGGTTTGGGTGAGCCGGGCCTGCCCTGGGTCTGTGTGAGGGCTCTGGGTGAGCCGGGCCTGCCCTGGGTCTGTGTGAGGGTTTGGGATGAGCCGGGCCTGCCCTGGGTCTGTGTGAGGGCTCTGGGTGAGCCGGGCCTGCCCTGGGTCTGTGTGAGGGTTTGGATGAGCCGGGCCTGCCCTGGGTCTGTGTGAGGGTTTGGGTGAGCCGGGCCTGCCCTGGGTCTGTGTGAGGGTTTGGATGAGCCGGGCCTGCCCTGGGTCTGTGTGAGGGTTTGGGATGAGCCGGGCCTGCCCTGGGTCTGTGTGAGGGTTTGGGTGAGCCGGGCCTGCCCTGGGTCTGTGTGAGGGTTTGGGTGAGCCGGGCCTGCCCTGGGTCTGTGTGAGGGTTTGGGATGAGCCGGGCCTGCCCTGGGTCTGTGTGAGGGCTCTGGGTGAGCCGGGCCTGCCCTGGGTCTGTGTGAGGGTTTGGGTGAGCCGGGCCTGCCCTGGGTCTGTGTGAGGGTTTGGGTGAGCCGGGCCTGCCCTGGGTCTGTGTGAGGGCTCTGGGTGAGCCGGGCCTGCCCTGGGTCTGTGTGAGGGTTTGGGTGAGCCGGGCCTGCCCTGGGTCTGTGTGAGGGCTCTGGATGAGCTGCCTTGCTCCAGCTTGGTTTTAGTTGTGTGCAGGAGAAATTGAGGTTAATGGTGTTGGATAAACCTTGTGCCAGCGTTTAGTGTGACCTAAGTGACAGCAGGGTCGGCAGGGATTTATCCTCAGCCTTTCTTTGTCCTTCACACCGTCGGTGTTGTGCTGACCTGGCCATTAACAGACCAGTGGGGCTGCACTGGCCACAGCACTGAGGATCCTGCCCCACTGCAGCACTGATGTATTAAATGCATTTAAGCACAAAGGCTGTAATTGATCCTCCAGGACATGAAACTGGGCTTTAAAGTTAATTTTCCTGGCATTTTGCTGCACACTCCACTCTGTCTTTTAGAAAATTTTGTCACAATCCCCTTTTTTAGGATTCCTTGATTTCTCTATGGTCTGTCATTTATCTGAACTGTTCCTTTCCCTGCAGACAAATTAAGGGGGCTACCAAACAGTGGTTCTGCTGCAACTTTGAAGCTGTCTGTGATGCCTTTTATTTCATAATCCCAAGGTAAGCAAGGTTCACAGCTTGCTGCAGGTGGAGGAACATGATTTCCTGAAGCTGGCAGCACGGTGTCCTGCATGTTTGGAGAAAAACCTGGGTTCCCTTTGTCTTAATGCTTTGACTGTGGAATTAATTCATACAGAGGCTACTAAGTCAGGGGATAATAGATTGTATTTGTGACTCTTGCATATGGGCTCCTGTGTGTCACAACAAGAATGATGGCTCTCAGGGTTTGAACAGGAGTGTCTTTGGAGAGAAGCATCCCTGATTTATTGTAGGCAGACAGAAAACAAGGCAGCATCTTTTCTTGCTGGTGGTCCTTTGGAACTAAATGGACATAAAACCATAAGAAAACAGACTTGTGGCTTTTAGAAGACAGAAAACTCAGAGTTATTATTTTTTACTATAAAACTCTGCAGAAAATAAGAGTCATCTTGTTTTTACAAATTCTCTTATAGAGGTGAGCTTCAGCTGCATGATCCCCTCCACAGGCTGCTTCTTGTGTCCCACAATGTTAAGGATCTATTTGTGCTGTTCAGCCAGATTGTTCCAAAAAGCTGCCCTTTTACAGCAAATGGAAAATAAACACAAGGTGTAAGGTACCTCAGTCCTTACCAGTGTGTCGTGAAGAAATGGCTCCTTTTCATTTTCCTTTTTTTCAATGAAATTGGCCTTTCAGAGGATGGGGGATCCCAGAGGGTTGACTCCTGTAGTAACTGGGAGAATTTCTTCTTGTCATCAGTCCCCCTGGTTAGATGTGGCTTTGAAGTAGAGATCTCTGGTCCCAAATGAGGAGATAGCATTTCTTTTCTCCACTTCAGTCCCACTTTCTCATACCCCATCTTGGTGTGAATTGCAGACTGCTTTCAGTTCCAGAACTGAATACCTGATAAGATTTTGACTCCAGAGTTTCTCCTGTAGCTTCTTTACTATCCCAGCCAGCCCTGAGCAGTACGGAGCCTGTGAACACATGGTTTGTAAGCCTATTACAAGCTTCCCATATTATAATACAATTAGTCTGCACTGACTCATTTGTTTCATGGAGGGAAATGGAGGAGATTCAGGGATTTGGTTATTTGCATGTACCAATTTATTGCACAGTCTAACTTGTTTCAGGAAAGGCAGTTCAGGCTCTTCAGCTGGCTTCCCTTTTGCGGGGAGGCTGCAGCCTGCATTTGCAAAATCCTGCTTTCCACCAGCATTATCCAGCTTGCCTTTGCAAAGGAAATAATGTTAAATGGAGCTTTTTATTGAATACAAACCTTTTCCATATAACTCCAGAGAGTTAAATGTGGCACAGAATGTAAATTCTAAACCGTTCTCCATAGGATGTCCTTCTCACTTCCATCTTGAGGTAATTATGTCAAAATACATGCCACTGCTCCCATGGACTGGTGATCCAGCTAGTGCTTAGTGTCTGAATTAATGTTTGGAATTGTTGCTGCTTTCTTTGTAACAGAGACGAGAACCCAGCTGGTTTGGGTTATTGGTAATGGATTCCAGTGCTCTGAAATCATTCACTCAAATCCAGCTCCAGTCTGTAGTAACCCAAAGTAATTATTATTTGATTGCTACCCGGTGATGTAAACTGAGCTGGTCATCCCAGCCTGGGTGGACAGATGTCCAAGTTAAACAGCACCAGCTTAACTACTGCCAGTGGCGCTTTGGAAATCTGTAAAGGATATTGCTGAAGACACTTAGATAAATTGGGTTGGGAGTTTTTCTTGCTTCTTGTTTGAGTGGAGAAAGAAATCCAGAGTGGAACGCCAGCAGAGCCTCTGAGGACTCTTACCTGAAAATGGATTCTCTGGGATCGTGGTTGAGGAGTGCAGAGTGGGAGGAAAAAGCTTGTTGTCTCTCTTCTGCCTTGTATCTCGTGCTGGGGCAGAGTGTCTCTGAGGCAGTGTGGTGATGTCACAGCAGTGTGTGCTTGTGGATGGGCATGAAGAGGATTTTGCTTTTTAACTGTGTGGGTGTTGGTGTGTATGCTTCCTTGGAAGCTGTTTCTGTATTTAGCCTGGAAGCATTTTAAAAGGGGAGTTTAAAAACAACCGCACTTTCAAGTCATTTGTACTGAGTTTATTCCTTTTTTTTTTTTTATTACTTTTGATAACACAAACAACTACTGGCTGTGGGAGTGTGGCAGCAAGAAATTTTGGCCATGCAGGGGCCAGCAAAAGGCCTTTAGAACTCGTAAAAACCCATTTGTGTTCTCCACACAAAACACTATGTAGATGCATCATAAATGGTTACAGAATTTTCCCAGTGCTCTTCTGGAGTACTTTTCACCCTGAAATTCCTTCAGAGATGAGCAGCTTTCCTGTCTCTTCCCAGCTCTCCATCAGCTGAGCAGGGCTGGTTCTGCTCTGTGTGTCTTTGGTGCATTGCCCCATAGTGTGGGCACACGAGATGTGGATGTGTGACTGCACTGCCTGCAGATCTATTCATCACATGTGAATATTGCCATCACCTGACAAAAGCAATATGAAACAAATGCCTTTGTGGCACATCTTTCATCACATAGCTGGGAGATACAAAATCTCTTGACCTTTTTAACAGTCTTTTGAGGCAGAGTGGGGAGATGTGCTTTACTTGACGTGAAGGTTCTTTTCTTTTCCTGCTGTTGGAAGAGAAATGCTGTTGTCAGCTGAACTTTTGGCTGTGACTGAAGGTCTTCCTTTACTGTCTTTTATCTCTGAGGCTTGGCTCTTGGCCATGCAGTTGCACTCCCTTTGCTTGCTCTAACTCTTGTTGTCCTCTTTGGATTGTCAGAAATTGAGCCAAAGACGCCACTTCTCTTTTCCTTGTGCTGGAGTTGAGGTTGTGAAGTGGCTCAAGAGCTTTTCCAGGGCAGTTTTCTCTGAGGGCCTCAGGTGAGTGGTCACCTACATCTCCTGAAGTGTCCCCTCCCTCACAGCAGACCCTGCACCTGCCCTTCACAGGGAGGTACAGGCTGTGGAGAACCCTCACAGCAGTTGGATACAGTCACTGGCGCTTCCTGTATTAGCTGGTGAAAATAATGCTAAAGTGTTTGTATTAGGGGTGGGGCAGACCTTTAGGACATTTCCCTGTGAACTCTGAAGTATTAAAGGGTGTGAAGAAAGGCTGCTTCAGAAAGTACCATACACTAATGCAGTTCTCCCTCCCAAAACCAATTTTGTGTTCCAAAGGAAGCAAACTTCAAATGATTTGTCTTGGCTTGATTGGTTGATACGCTGTTGTGAGATTAAGCTGGTGTTACAGTCCACTTGAAATTCCCAGCTGTATTAGAGCTAATTGGTGATGTTAGTACTAGAATTTAGGCTTGAAATTTCTACATGCTTTAGTATAAACTTCCAACGACCATGTGGTCCTTCAGAAAAATCTCAGCAGTTAGCAGCATATGAGTCAACGAGCCTGTGAGGAAGGAGTAAAATGAGTAAAATTCAAGTATTTTGTTCCCAGACCAGTGATCTCTGCTACTGAAATGGGATCTCAGTTCCTTGACCCTGAAAACAGCAGCAACAACAGGAGAAATAAATGCTGTAAACAGCTCTATAATGAAACCTCTCAGACAGCCTGTCAGCATGTGCTGATCTTTTGCCTTCACTTGCTGCTATGGCAAATTAGGTTGACCTTTCCTTGGTAGCATCCTGAAAAAAAAAGGGGAAAAAACAAAGGTGCTAGGACTTTAAAAAGAGCCTAAGGGAATTAGGTGTACCCAGTGTTTATTGAAATTCAGCTGAATTGGGGCATTTAACTCTCACAGCTGCCTTTCAGAATCCCACCCTCTCTAAATTATCCCCTGCCCTAGAGGTGGTGACATTACCGGGGCTCATGGCACAGGGCTGTAATTTAACCAAATCATGAGATATTCTTGAGAAGTCAGAATTGATACTTTCCACGAGTTAGAGAGGCACTGGCATGAAAATTACCAGCACGAGCTGGTAAATAAAGTTTGAGAAATTGCTGATCTCGGCTCTGTGCCTCTCTCCAGAAATCCCCCGGTGCAGAGCAGCGCCCGGCGGTGACCGAGAGCCCTGCCAGGGCCTCCTCCATCACACCACACCACACACTTCTCATCTGGCACCCCCAGCCTTCCAAGGTCTCAGTCCATCCTGCCGTAGATTTTCCAGCTGTCACGTACCTTTCCATAGCTCGCCAGATGATTTCTGTGGTGGCTTTGCAGTGTCACCTGAGAGGGCTCAGATGAACGCACCCAGGGCAGCAGCAGGGGCTCGAGGCTGTTGTGTTGGACACCAACAGGATTTATCCCCTGTGTTTTCACAGTGCACCCTTTAAAGGAGCATGTTCCTCTGCAGTGATGGAACATTTCTCCTGATGCAGCTGTAATTAGGACTGATGAGCATCCTTGGGGTCCCGCCTGGCTCTCATTTAAATCAGCAGGAGCAGAGCTGGCCCCCTTCAAACAGAACTGCGTTTGTGCTGCAGCACAGTGATGGATTTGGTTGTTTTCCCTTCCCTTAACGACAAAGGAGGAGCGAGAAAGATAATGTTGTGGTGAGGGGAGGGGTATTTGTCTTGGAACAATGATGAAGATAAAGATGGACAAGCAGGGCAATTTGTGAGTTTTATCCTCTATCCCATTTAATGGGCTGCAGTTATATAAAGAAATGGAGATCTCAGTTAATCTTTATACTGTGTCCTTCTTTAGGAACACAGTTACTTCAAATTAAATTAGCCTTTTGCCTCTTGCTGGAAATGATAGGGTTTCTTTGGCGTCCTTGTTTATTTTTCATTGATCTAGAGAAAAAGAATTTCTCTCCCTTCTCCCCCGGGATGTTAAAAATAAAGGGATCACCTTTCTGTTTTCAGCTGCCGTGGCCTAAAAAAAGGATAGAAATGAGGAATAAATTCACCATGGTTTGAAGAAATCCTCTTCAAAAAACCAATGGGGAACATGACAGAGTTAGAGAGACCTCTCCCTCAGAAGAAGAGTAATATATATTTTATTCTCTTATTAATATTTCATTGGCAAGAAGGTCAAAATCTACATTTAAATGGAAATATTTAAAAAGCAGAAGCATAATATTTGACTATCTGGAGCTTTTATGGGTTAGAAAAAACCAGAGGCTTGAACACATTGGTTCAAAATTCATGGGGTGGGCTGGGAATTCTTTGTGTAATTTATACAGCAAAGGAATCCTCCATTTGCCTTCATCGACACCTCTGATAAAGGGTTTATGTTCCTAATACAAAGCTCCCTTTTAATTTAAAAATCCTTTTAAGTATGTCATGTCAGCTCGAGTCTTTAGATGAGATAGTCTGTCAGTGCTCAGAATATTATCTGGGTAGATGGAGCAATCCATGGCTTGTGAGGATGCTGGGTTATTTCCCAGGGCTGGGCAGATGCAGCGCTGCTGTCCGTGGTGTCAGCGGGGTTTGAGGAGCCTGCCCTCAGAACATGAGGGACTGGGGGTCACAGCTCTGCCTCTGGTCCCAGCTGGGGTTTGAGGAGCGGCCCTGGCAGTGTGCGGGGCTGGGGGTCACAGCACAGCCTCTGGTCCCAGCTGGAGTCGGGGTCTCATCACAGCAGCCGCTGCAGATCACATTTAGGTGTATGGGAAAATCTGGGGGACTTGGAGAGTGAAACCTGTCTGCATGGGGAGGATCCTGTGGATCACTTCAGGCAGGACGTGAAGTGGCTCAAACAGCTCCTGCCTTATGCTCAGGCTGATCTCAAACATTCATTTTCCAGCCCCAGTAGTTTCTGTTTTTACCATCAGTCAGGGGTTGAGACTCCCAGGCTGTGGAAGTTGTGCCACTGACCTCAGGTAAGCTAACTCAAAACAGAGGAAAGGAAATGGAAAGCCCAGCAGGCTGTGTTTAGTTCCAATCCTAATCAATTGGAAGAGACTGAATTTATTTTCTGCCCAGCAGAGAACTGCTCATGCCCACACCCTGCATTATGTGAGAGGAGAGTCCAACATCTTTGCTGGTGACAAGGACAGTGGGGTTGAGGGCACCCTCAGCAGATTTGCTGATGACACTGAGCTGTGTGGTGCAGTCACACTGGAGGGAAGGGATGGATCCAGAGGGACCTGGACAGGCTGGAGAGGTGGGACTATGTGAACTTCATGGAGTTCAACAAAGCCAAGTGCAAGCTCCTACACCTGGGTCGTGGCAATCCCTGTGGGTTGGGCAGAGGTGGAGGAGAGCAGCCCTGGGAGAAGGGCTTGGGGGTGATGGGTGCTGGAAAACCTCCCCATGAGCCTGCAGTGAGTGATCCCAGCCCAGAAACCAACAGAGCCCCGGGCTGCATCCACAGGAGGGCGGCCAGCAGCCAAGGGAGCAGGTCCGTTCTCCCCCTGACTCTGCTCTTGTCAGACCCCACCTGGAGCCCTGGGCACAGTTCTGGTGTCCCCAACACAGGAAGGACATGGAAGTGTTGGGGCGAGCCCAGAGGGGCCATGAAGGTGATGAGAGGACTGGAGCACCTCCCCTGTGCAGACAGGCTGAGGGAGCTGGAGCAGTCCAGCCTGGAGAGGAGAAGGTTGTGTGGAGAGCCCACAGCACCTCCAGGGTCTGAACGGGCTGCAGGGAAGCCAGAGAGGGACTTTGCATCAGGAACTGCAGTGACAGGACACAGGGAGTGGGTCCAAATGGAAAGAGGGGAAATTTGGGTCAGATGTCAGGAAGAAATTGTTCCCTGTGAGGGTGGTGAGACTCCAGCACAGGGTGCCCAGGGAGGCTGTGGCTGTCCCAAGCCTGGCAGTGTTCAAAGCCAGGCTGGATGAGGCTTTGAGCAGCCTGGTCTAGTGGGAGGTGTCCCTCTCATGGCATGGGGGCTTGGGTTTAGAGGACCTTTAAGGCCCATTCCAATCCCTTAACATTCTGTGACCCCATGAGAGAGCCGGGATGGCATCGCTGTGCCCATGGCAACCCTGCAGGGCAGGAACTGCTGCTGCTCTGCAATGGGCACATCATTCCCTGCCTGTCATGAGCAAAGGCTTGAGGAATCTCTGTCTTTGGGGACACCTCAGGCAGCCCAGGAGAGACAGCTCTGAAAAACTGGCCCAGGCATGATATTGATCCCTGGCTGTGTTTGACACAGCCTGTCTGTAAATGTTCTGCCTGTGGCTCCGGGAGCAGCTGTGGGAGCAGCAAGCTCTGCAGAGCAGTGATAACATTGACTCCTTACTGGGCAACAATATTTGATCGAGTCTCACAGCTGGGCAGAGGCTTGGTTTGGGTTTTCCTTGTGTTTTGGTTTGTTGTTGTGGGGTTTTTTAAAAATCAGCATTATATTGACTAGCAGCAGTCCACTGAGTATTTGTGCAGTTTGGGAAGACTTGCTTGCTTTGCCACCAGCAATTTCCTGCACACCTGAGCCTCCCAGGAACACAGGTAATTGTTGGAAATGATACAGGGGAGCTCAGTGCTAGAGGGAGAGCAACAGAGAGATGCTCTGCTGCTGCTTGACAGACTTGTAACCAGATTCCAGTTTGTGCTGCATTGCCCCTTCGTGTAACCCTATTAAGAAGCTGTAAATAGTAATATAAATGATGTTACAGTCATTTGTTTTGATGTATCTGAGCCTTTAATAAATCAGCTGTAGCTTGGCTAATAGGAATATGAGAGGATGGTGTTTGTTGCCAGCAGCTGCTAGTAAATTACAATGCAGTCATCTGTTTTACAAGGAAATTAAATGTTTGTTCTCTTGCTCCCTCTCCCTCTCGCATATTTTAGAGCATCACAATTGTTCAAGAGCCCCTGTGTTCTGCTAGGCATCCTTTTTGATCCTGTTGCACGTGGCTGAGGTGGCAGGGAAAGCACCTGCAATGTGTCAGTCCCATATTCCAGCACCGTCCTGAGTGCATCCTCCAAAACGTCAGTGGCTGTGTTTGATTTCACTTGGGTAACAATCTCTTTTGAGGGTTGTCAGCAGCAGTTTATCCTTGGAGCTGCTACCCAGACCTGCAGAGCTGAGCTGAGCAGTGATTTTGGTGTGGGCAGCTCCCCTGGGTCTGTGTTGGCAGCAGCTGTGCCCTGTGCCAGCCTGGATGAGGTTTGTGCAGGGTTAGGACTGTCTGGAATGGACTCAGGGCTGCTGACAGATCTGTGTTTTGGATGTGTCCATCCAAATTAATTACTCCTTTCCGTTTCCTTTAGAGATAGTGAGAGGATCCAAGTGCTTGGAGCCACAGTAGGTTGGAATAAAGTTTAAAGGGGGGATGGTTTCACCTAGATCTCTGCTTCTATCTAGAGGAGTCAAAGAAAGCCTCTTCAGACCCCAGAGAAGCCTCTTGTCATGGCTTTGAGGCTTTTCATAACCCACTGTCCACCAAAAGGCTCTTGCAGAGTCACAGCCACCCTCTACGCTCCATCCTGCTGCTCCACACTCCTGTGAGGGAGTTCTGAGGAAAATTTCATGTTACAGGATGAAAAATTATTAATCTCATCTTTCAGTGCTCTACTTACCTCTAGATAAACACGTAAATGTGGTCTGGGGCTTGAAACTTATCTGAGTTACTCCAAGAAGTGCCTAGAATTCTATTAAAAACTTCTGATTTCTGCATTTAGTGAAAGGAAGGTTTGGCTGTGCTCTTTATCTCATAAAATGTTTCCATACTGTAACATGGTGATTGTTTCTTGTGTCTGTCGCTGCAGCTGTGCAATAATTCATGTCTCCAGACCCAAAATGACATGAGTTTTGCCAAATATTGCAGTTAAAATGCAGCACAGAAGCTGTGTTCTCTCTGTTTCCCGAATTCTTCTCCCGGCTCTCAGCTGCACCCACGTTCCCTGGCGTGACAACACATGGAGCTGAGCAGGAAGCAGCTCCATCCTCCTGGAGGTGTTGGTGCTAACAGAAATTATCCTTTGGCACGGAAGGGAACCTCACCAAGGCTTTGCTCTGGAGTTCAGGCAGTGCTCCCAGTGTCCACAGGCAGCTGCAGGAAATGCTGCCATGCACAGCTTTGGTTGAAGGGGAGCAGTTGGCTCACCCTCTCTGTTTAAAGGCTCCAGGAAGGAACTGGACACCTTTCTGCAGGTGAACACTAACTCTGCTCTCACAGTCCGTGCCCGGGGAAGTGTGTGCCATCCAAGGATAACATCACAAATCTATGCAGTTTTATTATCATTTAAAGGAGAAATAACTGCACTGGCTGACATAGATACTGTTCCTTGTAGACTGATTATTAATATTTTGTTTATTGTGTCTTGTGGTCTGTCACAGAAGAACCTCATTGGTTTCTGAGGGTGATTTCACGCAAGGTTGCACTTTGTAATACATTTGAGGTCTGTTTTGGAGGAATAAACTGTGTTATATTAGTATGAGTAGGGCTTTTGTCAACTCCCAAACAGAAGTTGTGTGGAAGGGGATATTGCCTGACAATGTCTGCCCTGAATGTTTGATTTAGTGACCACTTAAACCCATGCTGTGGTTTATTATTGTTATTGTTAAATTTCTATTTAAAGAGTAAATTTATCGCTGTCAGTCAGAAATCGGTCAAGACAGACCCAGTAACACGTTCAGGCACGTGTTTGTGTCATGTTAAACACAGTGACTTTTAACAATACACAGGTGCTTGTTGTTGATACCTCTCCAAGGCAAAAATCCAGATATGAAAAATGATTTATTAATAAACAGCAGCTGAATTTGAAAGGGGCAGATATTTCTGGTGCAGCTCTCTGGCAGAGACTGTTTCGGTTTCCCTGCTGAAGTCCTGCACAGGGCAGGGGGACAGAATGACCCTCAGAGAAGAATTTTGTTTTCTTTGCACTGGTCAGCTTGGCTCTGCATCATCAAACCTCAGACTGCTTTGCTGGCATCGGGCTGGGGCTTATTGTTTACTGAGACTTGTCACTGCGTGTTCTGGGAGCTGATACAATTCCCAGTGTAAAGAGAATATTGTTACACTGAAGTCTCTTGGAGGCAGGTAATGGTTTGCTCCAAGTCCAGAATCGAAAAAGATTTTTACAGAAGTCTTTTTTTCCAATAACAGTCTCAGTTAAATGTTACTGATAACGTGAGGCATATTATTGCATTTCCTCCTGTAAAACACATTGATTGTCTCAGCAAGGTGTCCCGGGGTGGGTCCCTCTCCCTGTTCCAGCTCCCACGTGGTTTGGCTGACTTGCTGATGCTCTCCAGACACACTTTATGAGCTCTGCCACAAATTGATAAGGATGAATTAAAATCTCTGTATTTCATACTTCCACGGACTGGTGTTTCCTATTAAAAAAACCAAATGAGTGTGGGCTGTGGTTTCTGAGGAGGGAAGCCTGAGCTCCAGTTTCTGGATGAAAAGAGTTCCCTGGGACAGTGACACGCCAAGGACCGTGTGCTGCGTGTCTGGCAGCGTCTGCTGCAGCTGCACAGGGATCTGCGTGGAGTGTAAGGAGCATTCCTGCTTGGGAGCTTTTCTTTCTTCTGCCAGCAGGACTCTGCAGTGCAACTCCTGCCCATGTGTGCTGTGGCTGAACAGGGATGGAGTGTCCGCTCCCTGTGCTGCCCGAGCTGCAGTTGTCCCTTGGCAGGCCCTGTGCTCACCACTGAGCTGGGACAAAGGCAGTCAGTGTCACCAGCTCCTGTCCCCCTGCACAGAGCTCTGCTGGGGCAGCCACTCTGCCGCACCCTGGCATGGTGAACCTGCTTCTCTCATTGTCAGAATGGAGAAATGTTTGCCTTTTCCTGCTGGTGCACTGTTGAAGGAGAGACTGTCTGTGTGCTGGGCTGGAGGCTCAGCAGTGAGACACCCAAATGCATCCAGAGAAGGGCAGCAGGGCTGGTGAGGGGTCTGGAGCACAAGTCCTGTGAGGAGTGGCTGAGGGAGCTGGGGATGTTTATCCTGGAGAGGAGGAGGCTCAGGGGAGACCTCATCACTCCCTACACCTCCCTGACAGGAGGGTGCCGCCAGCTGGGGTCAGGCTCTGCTCCCAGGGAACGGCAACAGGATGAGAGGACACAGCCTTGAGCTGCACCAGGGCAAGTTTAAGCTGGACATTAGAAAACAAATCTTCACAGAAAGAGTGGTGGAGCATTGGAATGGGCTGCCCAGGGAGGAGGTGGAGTCACTGTCCCTGGAGGCTGGATGTGGCACTCAGTGCCATGGTCTGGGTGACAAGGTGGTGTTAGGCCATGGGTTGGACTAAATGATCTCCAAGGTCTTTTCCAATCTCCTCAATCCTGTGGTTCAGTGATTCTGTGAATGAAGGTGTGTGGGGCAGCAGTGGTCCCATGGCAGGGCAGCACCTGCTTGCTCTGTCCTACAACCTGAGTATGTTTTTTGCAGGCAGATTTTTCTTGGTGCTCTGGAAGGAGGGGTCACGAACAGGGTGCAAGATTAAAGGAAACAAAACCAAGGTGCCAACAACACCAGGGGTGTCAGTTTGATTCCTCTGAGCCATTGACTTAAGAATTTGACTTGATCCTTGTGGGTCCCTTCCAGCTCAGAATATTCTGTGAGTCTGTGAAAGTGTGAAGCTATGAGTGTATTCTAAATAATAATAATGATAATGATGATGATGATGATAATAATGAAGACAATCTATAAGTAGGCGCAAAATCTCTCAACAGAAATGTAAAAGATCTCATCCATGGCTCCTGGATATTTGTAAGGGATCTACAAGCATCTGGGCAAGGGGCACACTGGGGGGTAGGAGCAGCTGTCTCGTGGTGGCCTGTGCCATCTCCAGGGCTCTGCAGTCACCTCCAGAGGGCTCAGGAGAGGGGGCTGGGGATGATGCTGTGCTGTGCTTTTGTGCCTGCTCTTTGTTGTGTCTGTGCCATGCTCAGGTTTCTCAGTGTAGCTGTTGCTCCCCACTGCAGCCTTGTGCTCCATCCCCTGCCCCTCCAGGCTGGGCTCTGAGTTGGCACTGGAACCCGTGGGAATTGGGAAACACCAAACCCCAAAACCTCTTTGAGGGGGATGCATCTTCGGGCTTTGGCATCTCTGTGGAAGTCTCTGAATTCTGGGACATTTTCCTCCCAGAGTGTGGTGCCTGGCAGCAGTGCAGGGTGGCCAGGAAATGCTTGGATAAGGAGCACGTGTTCCTGGGAGTGTTAGTGCACTCCGCCAGCCCTGGGGACACCTCTGGCAGCTGGAGATTATCTGCAAATTGTATCTCTGCATGATCTGAGCAAAAACTCAACCTCTGTGCTGGAAAGAGTAATGTCTCCATAAACAGGGATGCTCTCTGGCAACTGCAGTGAACTGAGATAACTGACTGATGATCAGTGCTGCACAGATTAATGATGTCAGGTAAATGGGATTAGAATTACATTCTTGGAGTAGTTCAGGTTGCAGCACTTTCAATTTACATTCATTTCAGGTCAAAGTCACTTTTCCCTGTGCTGGTGCCGAGGGGCAGAGAATCAGAAGGCAGTCTCTGGCACCCCAGTTTTCATGCATCCTGTGCTCCAGACAGATTGCTCAAAATAGTTTCTCCATGAGCTTGAATAAATCAGACTTAATGTATGAAGACTTGAAGTGCATTTTCTAGGCAGTAGGAATATATATTTTGTAACAGATGCCATACAAATGCCTTGTGTCCTGTAAAAATATATAGACATTTTGAATGTGATGGGAAGTTGCAATTTATAAGAACATCAAGATTCTTCAAGCCAAAAAGCTACAGACAGTTGTAAGAAAGATTGTCTTGTCTGTCAGTGCAAATGCTATTATACAACTGAATCATAACTGGCTGCACTTGACTAGCTGCATCTGAACTTCTGTCAGCTGTTACAGACAGCTCCATTCTCTTTGCAGGGTTTGTTTTTTTCCTTCTCCCAGGAACTCAGCTGAACTTTTTCTCGGGCAGAGATCTCTGCTATGGCTGGAGCATTTCAGTTAGATATTTAAGATGTTTGCTGCATTAAGACTTAGCCCCATATCCAGACCCAGCTAACACATCAGAGGAGCTGGCAGGGCACTGAAATACCAGTTGGATTTTAAACATCACACCAGCCAATTGACTCCTCAAGGTTATTCCCTGGAATCTTACTTTTTATTGCAAATTAGCCCATCAAAGCAATCCAGAAGTAGCTGCCCTGCTGGGTATCTGTGCATTTAAATACAGGATACCCATCTGAACTTCAGTCATTGCACTGGAGTAGTTTGGCTGAGCAATTTAAATATCATAAATCTTTGTCACTGTAAAAATGCCATTTGCCTGTCATCCAAAAATCTGCCCTTTTGCTCCCTCTTCTTTAAAGCAAGTGGTTACTTAAAGTCTACTATTGCAGTGCCAAGGTTAGAGGGCTCAGCTGTATGACAAGCTGGTGGTTAAATGCCAGGGATAACATACTTTCAGAAGTATTTTTGGGAATTTACTACATTAATAGTGTGGTTTAAATTAAAAAAAAAAAAAAAGAAAAAAAAAAGAAGCTAGTTGTCAGTTAAAAGCAGAGCCTGCTTTGGGAAAGGAATAAATTACAACAAAGTGTCAAAATATTAAAAAAACACAGACAAAAGTTCCTGTAAATTGCATTTAAAAGTTCATTGACAAATATTTGATGTGTGTTTTGTGCTGTGTCAACATTAGTTGAGACTCCTGGTATGTTTACCTTTGGTAATAGTGGGGTTTTTTTCCCCTTAAGTAGGTTATTTATTTTTAATGAAACACTGTAAAAATGCATTTTGAGCTCCCAGGAAATGCTGTGAGCCTCTGAGTGCAAGTGCTGTCAGTGCAGGGAGCTGGTGAGCACCAGGCACCCACCAGGGATCCCACACTGGGAATGGGCCTGGCTGAGCCCAGGGCTGGAGGAACTGTGGGTGCCTGTCATTGTAGGACACGAAAGAAAGATGAGAGACTCCAAATATTTCAGAAGGCAAAGAGCACAGAAAAAAGGCTTTATTGTCTAATTCTTACAACCTTTTATGAGGTGTTCTGATACAGACTTAACGTGGTTGGTGAATAGGAGCGACACCTCTCGAATGCCGTTGGTTAAACTGGAGGAACAGCAGAACAGCACCTGGAGAAAGATTATTCTGAGGAAGGAGAGTTGTTTGCCAAGATTGTTTTGAGAAGAAGCTTTCTTGAGAAATTTTTCCCTGGGGAAAAGTTAGCAGCTGCCAGCAGGCTAAAATCTCTCAGACCCCGAAATATCAGGCCCACAGGTGCTCAGCAGACTGAAAATGGAGCTGTGATATTCAAAGCACCTTCATCAGGGAGCTCCAGGGCTCTGGGATGGACCCCGGGCTGCAGGAGCCCAGGCTGGCACTCGCTGCCCAAGGACCTGGGTAGTGGTTTCACGTTCACCAATTTTCTGTTTTCTAAATTTAATACAGTGGTCTGGGTGTCTACCATAATCATTTACTTTTTCTGCTGTGAGATAGGATTAGGAGAAAAGCAAAGCAGGCTCAAACTTAAAAGTTATAAAGATAGATTTACTGACAAACACTAAAAGAAGAGAATGAAAATCAAAATGAAACTTCCAAAAACTTCTCTTCCCCCCCCAGCTGTTCTCTTTCCCACTGACAATGGATGTATTAGCTGTCAATTTTCATGCCCAGTCACTGCTTGGTTTTGCTACAACCTTCTTGAAAAAATCACTTCCTTCCCAAACTACCACAGCCTGGAACTCAGCAATGCTGGGAGTTACAGGAAGGTGGGAAATGGTTATGGAAGAGAAAATGGGGGAGTTAAGAGTGGATCAACACTTGAATTCAGTTCCTGGCTCTTTCCCAGTAACCAGACTGGACATGAGGGAAAGGTTCTTCCCCCAGAGGGTGCTGGGCACTGCCCAGGCTCCCCGGGGAATGGGCACAGCCTGAGGCTGCCACAGCTCCAGGAGCTCCCAGGGATGCCCAGGGTGGGATTGCTGGGGTCTGTGCAGGGACCAGATGGACTGGATGATCCTTGGGGGTCTCTTCCAGTCAGGATATTCCATGTCATCCTTCCAGTCAGGATATTCTATGACTGTGTGGTACATGTGACACTGGACACTTGTTCTCTCTCTGCCTGTGCTTGTCTCCTGGGAAGTAGGCTTAAGCCTTTTTTTTTAGTTTTTTTAGTTTTTTTCATTTATTTTTTCTCTCCACCTTTCTGGTGGCAAGCTCAAAAGGCTCCAGGTTATGAAGCTGTCACTGTGCAACAGAATTAAAAGGCAGTTTTGTCCCTGGGCTTTTAAATCACCTGCAATTAGGGCACTCATATGCCTGTTTTAGCAATATAGAATAGGGCTAATTCACATGGTACCTTAATATAAATCATTTTTTAAAAGGCCCCAAACCATGGCATTCATATTTAGCCCCTAGCATACACTAATTTGATCTGTCAAGCAGTGTTTGGAATTAGTGGAGCACAGAAATGCTGTTCATTGTCACACGGCTTGTTTCAGCTTGGTCCTTAATTTAAAAAAAAAACCTCTTTAATTTTCCATGTTCCGATGAAAAGACATGTTTTAATTCGGTGGTCATTATGCATCTAACACCAAAACATTTTACTCAAGTGTCCATAAGTAAGAATTGCTAAGTGATAAATATTTTACTTCCATCAGGAAGGCATTCATCAGAGCAGATTTTAATGCTCTCATTTTCTTTCCCTGTAAAAGAGTTTATTATGCAGGTACAGTCAAGTCTTTTGAAAACAACAGTGGGAATGGTTCTGGTTTTACTCAAATTTTATTAGGCTCTTTTTGAGAAATAATTCAGCAATAATCCTGCAGTAGCAAATAGTTGTGTAAGGGGCTGTGGTCTCCTGTGGGCTTATTATAGAGAGGGAGGTATTTCTTTCCCTGGCATTACCACATAGTTTAGTGCTGTTTCACTCCCAGAACACTGGAGAGTTTGTTTCTGATTTAAAGGTATCGGTGCATTTAAATTTAGGGGATTGAATGGGTTTGAAATGACACTGGCTTGAATTGGAGAGGGTGCTTGGCTGCCTGTTGGCTGCTGCCACTGTTCAGTCTCTGTGCATGGGGTTCCCCATTCCCAGTGCTCAGAGGTGATAAATGCAAATATCAACATGTGATATTTTCCATTCACTCTGCCAAGCTGTAAACAAAGCTCTCGGTTGGAAATGATCCCTTTTCAATAATAAAATATTTAAGAGCTACACAGTGCTTTTCATTTTCCTGGTGAAATCAAGCTGAATCCTGCCTGTTAGCATGGCCCTGCCATGGGACACGCAGACCTTGTCCCAGAAGCTGTTTTCCTTCAGAGACATTCCCCCCATGACAAGCAGAGCTCCTTTTCCTCAAGCCAGACACAGGACTGGAATGAAGAGGGAATGATCTTGTGCTTTTGTTAATGGATTTTTCCTGACATACCGTTCTGTATTAGGGCAAAAAGAAAGAATATTCCCAGCAAAATATTGAAAGGAGATTTTTCCAGTCATTCCCCACCCCGAAGTAGCTCTTGCAGAAGCACAAAGAGAGTACAGAAGCCCTCCACCCCAAACCAGATTTTGACTCTGGGCACCAACGACTTGAGTGAGAGCTGGAAAACACAGGGTTGATTGAGCTTTTGGCCTGACCTCGGTCTCCAAAATCTTGGGTCTGTGTTTGTCAGTCTTGACAGTCTGTGTTTGTTGGGTTGAGGGCTGGTTATAGGAGGCATTTGTCTTTCTCTGGACGTTTCTGTACTTCAATTCCCTGAGTATTTCCTTGTGGGAAGTGGTTACCTCCACACTTGTTAGCCACTCACTGATTCTTCATGGGGAACAGGGATTATCTTGTACTCACCTGGAAGAGATTTAAAAGCGAAAAAGAGTGAAGTATTTGTCCCTGAGACAGGCAGCCCGAGGTGGATGTGACTGCATGCAAAAATTGTGCTGGAAAAGGCAACTCTCCCTGGTAGTCAGAGCCACTCCTGCACATCCCAGGCAGCTTGGCTTCAGCCTGCCCCATTCAGAGGGACACCCACCAGTGCAGAGTTTGGTAAAGAACGCAGTTTTTCCTGGGAAGTCCTGGATAGATGCATCAGATCTGTACTAACCCAAATTGAGGAAGCCTTTCTGCTGTGCCTGTTGATGAGTGCTATTGGCTGTTTCTCAGACAAGGGGCAGCACAGAATACTTCTATTATCACAGCATTATTTGGGCTCATCTAAACAGAGGAATTAGTAGGAATTTAAAAAATAATCCCTTCTGAATTCAAACCAGCATTTCTTATTTGATCGTCTTTTCTCTGGGAGTAACAAAGTTTATTGCAGAACAGTTTGGTTCTGTTTCTGAAGTGGTTTTAGTCTTATATAGAACTTCCATTCTGGAGTTGGGAATAGCAATTCAGGAGTAAGTGCCTCTCCCCTTCAGTTTTTTACTGTTTTAAGCCCCAATCTGCAGGACCACATCTGCATGCCTATTTCAAACATAATTTCCTTTGCACAGAAGCACCACTATGGCTAAAATTTAATTCTGATATTTAACTGAATGAAATTGCTTGCAGATGACTGTTTGAAAGAGAAACAAACCACATCCTTGTGTGCTGCTGCGCTTTGGAGGATTTGCAAAATATTCTATGAACGCAAAGAATGTGCCCTCCCCTGACTGAAGAGTTGGACATTACTCATTCAAATACCAGCACATTTTGCATCAAAAATCACGGCTTGTTATTGTTGTCTGACAAATAGCAGCCAGCAGAAATTGCAGGGAGCAGATTCAGCCAGCAGCAGGACTGGCTTTTGTTCCTGCTGAACCTACCACAGCGTCTCCTCTGACGCTGTTTCAGGGTGAGATAAACATTGCCATGCAGTATTTCAGAAATAATTGCAATAAAGATTCGTATTCATTTTTAAATATATTTTGCATTAGGTGGCTTTAAACATCTAAAAAGTTGGACTCAGGTAGGAGCGTCAGAATAAGCTGTGCTGGTGCAGCCTGGCCCGCACATAAATCACATTATACCAGCATGAATGAGAACGGTTTCCTTTCAGATGGGTGCAGAAGGGGAGTTGGCACGAAGGGGAGTTGTTCCAAGTCACTTGGCAAGCCTTTCCTGACAAGAGTGCTTTAATTCACAAGGCAGCCTTGTTTTTACATCTTCATTGGTAGCTGGCACTGCTTTGGAGGTTGTTTGCCCGTAGTTCAGGTGCTGTGAGCTGCCTTTGCCCACAGTACCCTGCTGAGCAGCTCTGTGCTCCGAGCTCTTCTGTTAACATCACTAATCTGAAAAAGCAGCAGCTCCATGAGCTGCTCTGTGGATCGTTTGTGTCCCTGCGCCTGATCTTGCTGCTGGCAGCAGGAGGGTGCAGAGATGTCAGGAGGGGTGAGGAGCGGGCAGGGGCTGCTGTGAGCCCTCACACACGGCTGGCGGGGGGAAGGTGTCTCTCTCTGGAGCTGAGCTGGTTTTGCAGGAGGGTGCTGGGCAGCTCCAGGCCAGGGGAGCTGCTCTGTGTGCCTGTAGCCAGGAGGGTGCAGGGGGTCGTGCACCGGCAGCTTCCTCATCCAGGAGGTGCAATATTCCATCTCCACATCTCCATGACAGAATGTGGGGGATTTGCTGCCGACCAGGTGAAGAAATCCAGAACAGAGGGGTCACATGGTTACCCCAGTGCTCTGTTTTAACCCTCTTGTAGCTGAACTCTGTCCCCTTTACAGCCAACCAGAGCTGGCACTGCAAGGAGGCTGTGCCCTTTTCAGCTCCACGAGTATCTCCAGGACCCTCTAGTACTGAAATCAGTGACCTCTCAAGGAAAGGGGTTTTTTCAGGTGATACTTATTATGTAGGAGCTCTGTATTCTGAGTTGAAAGGGACTCATCAGGATCACCCAGTCCAACTCCTGGCCCTGCACAGACCCCCAACAATCCCACCCTGGGCATCCCTGGGAGCTCCTGGAGCTGTGGCAGCCTCAGGCTGTGCCCATTCCCCAGGGAGCCTGGGCAGTGCCCAGCACCCTCTGGGGGAAGAACCTTTCCAAAAATCCAACCTAAACCTCCCTGAAACAGCTCCAGCCCTTCCCTGGGCCCTGTCCCTGGTCATGAGAGTGAGGAGATCTGTACCTGCCCTGCCCCTCATGAGGATGCTGAAGCCCACAACCAAGTCTGACATCAGTCTCCCCTTCTCCAGCTGAACATTCCAAGAGCCCTGGGCTGCTCCACACGTGGCTTCCCTTGCAGACCCTTCCCCATCCTCGTGGCCTCCTTTGGATGCTCCCTGATGGCTTCATGTCCTTTTTACACTGTGCTGCCCAAACTGCCCCAGCTCTGGAGGTGAGGCTGCCCCAGCTCAGAGCAGAGCAGGACAATCCCCTCCCTGGTGTCCCCAGGACAGGGATGTCCCTGCTGGCTCCAGGGCACTGCTGGCTCAGATCCCACTGGCCATCAAATCAGCCTGGGACCAAACTAAGTCCTGCTTTCCACTGAAGGTGCTGTGCCCTGGAAGGGCTGATGGTTTGGGTTGAGTCCCTGCGACTCCACTTTGGGTCGGGACTGACGTTGTGGTGGGAACCTGCCTCATGTTCTTATTATCATGTTTACAAGCTTTGTGCAGCGTAGGCTTGAAAGCTGATCTCTCCTTTGCCTTTAATCTTTTTGTATGGCCCCCCTTCTTTTTCCTTCTATTTATAGTTTGGGAGGTTTTTTACACGACATGTCTGAGTTTTCTGAGCTGTTTCAGTGATTCTTGTTCCAGCCTCCCTCCCCCACCTGATTCTGTTGTGCTCTTGCTCTTTTGTTTTTCTCTATTCCCTGGGTGGATTTCTCTTCTCTGCTGCTTACTTTGTTTCCTTGTCATCTTTTGTTCCTCATCCTGCTTGTTCTCCCTCAGGGTGTTCCTCACATCCAGGTTTTATCCCTGGTTCCCTTCTTTCCCCTCACTTGTTAGTCTCCTCTGCTGCTCTCTAGACGTTAAGAAAGTGGGAGTGTCTGCTATCGGTCCTTTTTCACTCTCTGACTCCATTTTCTTTGTTTTCTTCTGTCCCTGTTGAAGAGAAGAAATCTCTTCCTCCCTTCGTACAAGATCCATTCAGTTTGTTCTGATTTTATGGCCCTTTACCAGTGAGGTTGGCAGGGATGGGGGGAGGGAGGATAGACAGGGGGCTGAGGTGTGTCCTCCCCCCTTCCCAAGCCAGGGTGTTGTGTGTGACACCACACCAGACTCCTGGCTCTGAGAGAAGAAGGTTTTGGTGTTCCTGGAGTGAGCCCAGGACAGTGTCCAGCTGGGGCTCTTCTTCCTGGGCTTCCCTTTCTCTTGGTTCTTGCTTTTCCAGTCTGTTTTCCTTCAATTAACTGCAGTGATAGAGCTCATGGTACAGCCCAGAGCTCTCAGCAAGTTTTGGGGCTTGTTTCCAGGCTTGACTCACTGAGCTGCTGGTGACCTCAGAGCTGACACAGTTCTGACCTCGAGGGCAGATGTTTCACAGGGCACTCCAAGGGAAGCTGCCATGGCTTTAAGAAGCAGTTATGTATACGAATTAACATTCATCTGTAGGTGAGTTCATTAATTAAGCGAAACAGTCTTTAGTACTTTGCTCTAATAATTAATAATGATAAATCTGCCATTGGTAATCTACTACTGTAGCTGGGCACAGAAAAATTCAATTGTTCAACCCCAACCCGTGAGCTTTTTATCTGTTTGCAGGCGCTTTTTTTTCTCCCTTTTTCAATAATCCTTTATCAGCCAGCACTGAGGTGGAGCACAGGAGCACCAAGGCCTTTCTCAAGATGCTTACTTAACCTTTGAAAACCCACTGACATTTACAGGAGGTGCCTCCCTCAAAGCTGCACACCACTGCTGCTGCTGCTGCTGCTGCACAGCACCTTCTCACACACAGCAGGGCAGGGCTGCACCCAGAGCATCTCAGTGATCCTCAGAGCATCTCAGTGATCCTCAGCACCCAGAGCATCTCAGGGAATCCTCGGAGCATCTCAGGGAATCCTGTCCCAGGCATTCTGGCCAAGGGGCTGACATGTTGGCACTGCACAGGTCCCTCTCCAGGGATCTCTGCTCCTCTTGGCCCGCTGGAAAGTTGGGGTGTGATGGTTCCTTGTCCAAAAAGTGGGTTTTTTGTGTTTAAGGTGCAAGTTTGTGCTTCTGGTGCTGAGCTTATCTGCTCATGGTTGAAATGTCATCTAAATGTCCCAAAGTCACAAGGGGTGTGTGTGCACATCTCTAATACTCCAGTCACTTGTAGCCTGTGATCTCTGGAATCAGACACTGCATATTAAGCTGGATGTGTGGCTTCTAGTGATGTATCACAGACAGCAAGTTAACACTTTCTAAAGTACAAAGTAAATTAAAAAGTGTTAAAAACTCCTTGTTAGTAGTTTACACACAGGACCATATTGTGAAATGATTTCTCTGACGAGGCTCCTTTCCTTTTTGGAGCATGAACTACTAGGTAATGTGACTCTGGTCTCTGTTCCAGTGATTTGTATGAAAAGTTCATTTCAATACTGTTTTCTGGTTTTTCCTGGCAGGAATCATGGTATGAATGAGATGGATTTATGGCTTATGGTGTATGTGTGTATATATATATATATATATATATATATATATATATATATAGGATGATCTTTTTGAAACAGTGCATTTTCAATGCTGTCTGTCATGCACAGCCCCTCTAAGGACTAAACAGACGAGGATGACTCAGTGGGGAAGGAGAAAGGAGAGGAAAGACCCAGTTGTAAATAAGGTTTTATATATAGCTCTTCTGAAATCACAGCCACGGTTTAAATGCTTGACGGTTCACATAGTTATCAGGTAGTGTACAAAAATGTAGTGCTTTGTCTTGGAGGGACTCTTTAAACTCTCTTTTATACATCTCTAGTTGCCATATACTTACAATTCAATAATAAGTGATGGTGTTCTAAAGTACTGTGCATTTCGTGGGGTTAAATGCAGGAAAGAAAGAAAATCCAGTAAGTCTGTCTGTGAGGAATAGCAAACTGAATTTGGAAGCTGAAAATCTGCTCATATATTGAGTTAGAAAGTGAGTCCTTACATGATGTTCACAGCAAGGCCGCGCTACATTTTGCCATACCTGCAAATAGTTTGTCAGGTAAGAATTGGCAGATGCCAGAGCTTGAAAATGCCATTTTTTCCCCCTGTCGAGTCAGCTGAAAGCATATCGGGCAGTGTGTTAACTCCCCTTTCATCGAGTTTGTGAGGCAAAAGGGATGATGAAGTTTTGTGCCACCGCAAGGAGTGAATCCCTTTCCCTCGGATGACGCTTCAGCCTGTGGTGAAGGTAGAGTGTTGGTCACAGCAATTTCATGGCTGGTAAAATCTAAAAGCAGAGGCTTCCCTGAGCAAGGATGTGTGCTTCCATGTGGAATTCACTACGGAGGAAAGCACTTAATGACCCACTCCTGGGAAAAGGAAGAAGAGAACCCCTCTTAGGGATGCTCCAAGGTGTTTGCTCCTGTTCCGCAGGGGCTGGGAGACAGCACTGCCGGCTCGGAGCCATCTCTGGGAGGTGCTGTCCTTTCTGCTTGTCAGTCCACTGGAACCTCACCTCTGCCTGAAATCTGTGACACTGCTGACAAGTAGAGGTTTGTATTTTCTCTGGGAAGATGCTAACAATAAAGAGCTCACTCCTGTGTGCTGGTGTTTGTGCTGGATTTCTGGCTGGTTTACTTAACAAAAGGAAGCAGAAGCCCCCTCTGTTTTGATGAGCTAACTCCTAATCTTGATTATTATTTTTAATTTCTTTTTTTAAATGAGTCCGCTGGAGTATCAGTGTGTCCGTGTCCATTAGAGCCTACAGTGGTACTCCACGAGAAGTCAAATGACCGACTAATAAATCCGATTCTGTGGGGGTTTTTTGTCTCTTACTGGCTTCTGTGGCCTCTGCCCGACTGCTGGCTCTGCCAGGTAGTTTAAATGCTGGCTTTTTCACCGGTGTTTATCTCAGCACGGTGCTGATGGCCTCAGAGCAGCAGAGCTGGATCAGGACCTCACAGTGGCAGATGGATTCCACAACAGAGCAGAGTTCTTGCGTTTAAAAGCAGGAGGTTTTTCTCTTGAAGGTTGCTGGTGGAGAGGAGCCACGAATTCAAGTTTGGTCAGGCTGGGAGGCAGCCCCCCGAGCCCTCTGCATTACAGTGTTTGCTCACCTTGAATATGCCATGCTGGGGAGTTCAGTCAGAGAAATCCACAGCTGAATCTTTGCCTCGTGCTTGCAAAGAGCCTCTACAAACTGTAGTTAGTCCTTAGCTCTAGACAAGGCTCCCTCTTTTGGAATATTTTCTTGTTTAAAATGGCTGGGGAGAAATGAAACGTGAAGCACTGCTGGTGGTGGGGCTGCCCTGTGTCCAGAGACAGAAATCTGCAGCTCCTGCCCGTCTGACAGTGATGCTTTGCTCCGGTTTGTGTCCATGAATATTGGCTCCCACTGTTAAACATTTGCAAACGTCTCCTCACCGCAGTGCTCCTGGGCATGTGAAGGTGAACGGCAGCTGGGAGTCAATAGCACATTTCTCTTTCCATGAACTGCTATAGATTACCTGGTGAAACAGCTCTAAGTACCTCTAATTCCTGCTTTGGACAGCAGCTGGCAGGGATCGCTGCTGGGGAGGCAGCAGCACTGGGATGGATTTGGTGTCCTGTTGGCACAGCCGTGCCCTGCTCAGCATCCCGCTGTCCCTGTGCTTTGGGAGCCTCCCCTGGCCCTGGGCTGTCCGCCCTCGGCTCCCCAGGCTCCTTCAGGTTGGGTTCTCGGGCCATCAGCTCTGTCTCTGCCCTGATTTGTGCTGTTTCCCTGTTCCCCCCCCGGCCCCTGCAGGCTCCTCCATGTCTCCCTGGCTCCCCAGACCCTCTGCTGCCCCAGGCCTTCCTTAGGGTGCTCTGGCTGTTTGCTCAGGGCTCTTTAAGGCTTCTCCTTAAGCTCCTGCTTGCCAGTCCCGTTGCTTAAGGCTTCCTAGAGCTTTGCAGTCCCTTCCTTCCACTTCTCTTGGCCATTTTCAGCCTCCTGAAGTGACTCAAAATTCATCTGTGTTCATCACATATTTTTCTTCATGTTTTTTGTTTCTCCAGTCATTTTATTTTCTGCTTATCCTCCATTCCCCGTGGATCTGTAACCTGTCCTTGCTTTTACCTTCCCTCTTCCTTCAGTGAGGACTTTAAGGTGCACCCCTGACACCCAGCTCATCCTCCCCGTTCTCAGTTTCATGACTCTTCTCTGAGCTCATGACTGAACCCCCCTCGGATCCCACTGTGTTTCCTGTGCAAGGAAACTGCACTTTCCCATCTTGCCTCAGCTGCCTGTGCCAGCATTCCAGGGTGGACATGGCCCCATCACTGCCTCCTGAGCTGATCACAGCAGCTTCAGTCTTCTCTTTGCAGAGCTGCACATTTCTGTGAAAGCTGCTCTCATGCTATGGTTTTCTTAATTATCTTTATCATCACCTGAGTTTTGATACTGCCAAGTTCCCTAAACTGAGGGTACTCTTTGTGCCTTAATGTCACTGAAACCAAAAAGTAATTGCATTCCTTTGCCATCTATTCCAGGTTAATCCTCCAAAAGAAGTGTTTCACTCATCATCTGAGCCAGTGGTTTTAGTGTAGACTGTGAACCTTCCAATCTTTAATTTTCTGCATGGGAGCAGAAGAGAGAGGGAAGAAAGAGACTGTGCAGTTCATCTGCTCTGTAACAGATGTGCATTGAATCCATGGGCATGAGCACATACATGTTGAGAAATGAAGGAAAGCAGAGAACTATTCTGGGATTTAACTTTCTTTTGAATCAACATGAAAATCCTTCCAGTTTTTAATGCTGGATTCCATTCTGACTGTGCCTGAGCAGAAGTTGGTGTTCTGGCTTGTCCTGGCTAACAGGGGCCTGGTCTCAGCTGCTTCATGGAGATGGTGGAAGGAAAGCTGCCCTGATTTCATGTTCAGGTCTACTCACACACTTTAATATTTGTGATACCACTTTGGTCTTAATGAAAAGAGAGATTAGAAAATGAACAGCAACACAGTGCTACACTGGCAAGTGCCCATAATTCACGGGCAGGAGGAGCAGGATGGGTCTGCCTGTTTTGCCTTTTTCAGGTCATTAAAAACCATGGAGAGGAGTTAAGAAAAATTAAGAAAGATGGGAAGCTTTCTGCAGACCAGCCATCCTCAGTGTCTTCTAGGAGTTGCAGTAGCCTGTCACTGTTGTTGCTCCTGAGGCACATCTCCAACATCTTGGAGGGGAGGAGGAAGCCCAAGCATCAGCTGGGGCTGGGCCTCTGCTCACCATTTGTTCTCAGTGCTGGTTTACATTTTTCCTTTTTAATTTTGCTGCTTCTTTTTGCTTTCTGCTTATTAAGAGTCTCCCCTCTGGCTCCTGCCGTGGCACTGTGAGCCTTGAACTGGAGAAGCAGTGAAAACCTGGTATTTTAAACAATTGGATGTAGGTAGGATATGTCCCTGCAGCCCAGGGTCTGTGTGTGGCTGGTGAGAGCATGTGCTGGGCACAAACGTGGTTTTTAGAAAGGGTGGATGCCACATTTTCTCTCATTTTGTTCTTTTCCGAGCCTTACGTTTTATGTTTTGATCTTATCTTGTCTTGGAGAGTGTAAGTTCAGAACATTTGAGTGGTGCAGCTGCAGTTCCAGCTGCTCTCACCTGACTTCAGCTGTGTCCCCTGGAAAGTGTCCCTGATCCAGCTAAAACTGCAACACCACTGTGATTCCTTGTAAAGGCTGTGCACAGCTGAAGGGGAAGGCAAGAAGTGTCACTTGAAACAAAAGCCCTACTTAAGGCACTGCAAAGCGTAATGTACTAACAGGTTTTCCCAAATCTTCAACAAAAGGTTATTTAAGAGGAGTTCAGCTGCTGCTGCCAGGGGACGTGTAGGCCAGTGTCTCTGTTTTGATAAACCTTGAGCTGCAGTTGTCTGCTTAATAGCTGTTGATGACAAGGTCATGTTCACACCTTTGAATTTCTGGGCCCTTGTGGCCACTAGAGACAAACCTGCCACCTTTCATGGCTCATTTTGCTCCTAAAATCTCACTTCTCTCTGTTGTGCAAAGAGATGATATGGCTGAATACAAACTAGGCTCACACACGTGTCCATCCAGTCATTCCCTTCTCCCCTCTCTGTGGTGGCTTTCCTCAACTTGTTGGCTGTTGTGAGCACTAAATACAGTTGTCTCAGCCTGTCCTATGTAATAGTAACTAATATCTGAATGATTTTCAGTCTCAGTCATCCAAGGTATTTGGATTTCTTAACTGGGACTTGTACTCTTGGATTTTCAAGAAAAGACAATCCTTATACAAGTGAACAACCTGGATGTTTTGCATGGTTTTGGCAAATATAGTTTGCTTGCCTTGCTCCCTTCTTGCTTTTTCCTTGTGATCCAAGACTGCAAGCAGGCATTAATCTATACTAAAATGTCAGTGACTGAGCTGGAATCTAATTGAAGACATTCAGGCACTGCTCTTAGTCCTCACTGTGAATTGACGAGTTCAGTGGTAAGAGGAACAGGGTTCATTTTTCCTCAGCTCTGGCCTTTAACCCATTTTCTGCCTTGGAATACGTTTGCCTTGCTATCTCTGTAGGATGAAAACAAATGCCAGAGGTAGCAGCGGATGCAGTGTAAAATTGCCCTGGGTGGTGGTTGTTCCCTGCTCTGTGCCCCGTGTTTGCACTGTTCCCTCAGCCAAGGGCTGGAACGCTGGACTGGCCATCCAGCCCCAAAAGTGACCTGTGTGTGGGGAGAGCCAGCGTGGCTGGGCAGCTGGGCCGGCACCCAGAGTGACTGAATGCAGGAGGTGTGCAAAAATCAAAGGGACTCCTCTCTGTGGTTAATTCTTTTTTTACTGTAAATGCATCGTTCCCATAAGAGCAAGGGTGTTTTACCTGCCCCTAAGCCACAGAAGCCTGGCTTTGATCATGTGTGCATATGATTGAAAGATTTGGAACTGAGGGCTCTTCTCTCAGTCCCACATGGGCCATGTAAACAACTTGGTTTAGAGCTGATTTGCTGTCTTCTGTGGTAAACTAATTCTGTGAGATGTGTAGTGCAATCCCATACACTGGAGAGGAAATGGATTTTTTGCTGACTGTGTAATATCTTCTGTGATTGCTCTCCACAGATGTTACTCACCACTTGGGAGCACACTGAATTGGAGAAATCAAGTGGCTTGTCAAATAGCAGTGGATATTGGCATTAGGGCATATTTTCTGTGTGCCTTGTAAGGTGTCTGCAATGGATTTAACAGGTGTTAGGACCTTGAAAATGTTGTATTTTTCTTGTTGGGTTCCAGGTCACACCAGCCAGGAGTTGTGTCAGGAATCTGGGTGGTTGTGCAGTGATAAATCCCAAGGATGAAGCTCTGCAGTGTTGTCCCATTCCTTATATAGCAGGTGACAGGTAAAAGTCTGTTAAAACTGGTTTTTACTTTATTTTGGGAGCCTGTCAGTGCAGAGCTGACCTCAGTGACACGGTGATGATGAATGTGACAACACAGCTCCATAAGGAATATGAAACACTGGAGAGGGCAGGAGAGGACAGGTCTGTACAGGTGAGAACAAACTGCTGGTCGTGGTTTGGTCTCAGCCCTCAGCAGTCAGAGCAGCCCAGGTTTAGCGGTGGCAGCAGGTGGGGAGGCTGACACAGCTCACGCTGCAGGTGTGTGCCTGCGGCAGGTGTGTCACTGCACACTCTGTGCTCAGGCTTGGGTTTATGTGCTTCTCCCCTGGAGTGCAGAGCAGTGAGATCTGGGCTGACCTTTCATTCCAGCAAGTCACAGTGTGCGGGCATTTTCTGTTTCTTCTGTGCAGGCAAAGCCAATGGTTTCCAGCTCAGGAGGAGCTCTGCTCCCTGCACATTGCCCTGCCTGTTTTCTGATCTGATGTGGGGGAAAATCCCAACTCGGCCATAGGTGACCTAACTTCTACCAGGAATGAACCCCCAGAAGATAAATCAGCATTTCCAGTTGAACTTTTTCAGAATTTATATTGATGGAATTGCCCTTCAGGTAGAGGAGATCTCCACAAGCTCTCACTGAGGATAGTCCAGGTTGCCTGATGGCAGCTGAGGCTGCTCATGGGTGCAGGCAAGGTTTAATTGGTGCCAGGAGCTGCTTCAGCAATAAATTCTCCACCCTTCTGCAAAGCTAAATTTTTTGGGAAGGGGACTGACCCTTACCTGGAAAGAGATCATCATTCTGTTGACATCACAGAGTATCTTCAGACCTCCACAGTGAGTTTGTTGAGATGCAGTGCTTTGGAGAACAATTCTGCAGCAAATAAAACAGACAAGTGTATTAAGATTGACCTTAAGTATGGGAGTTGGAATCCTTCCCGGTGAAGAAACTCAGAGTGTGTTGATTTTGAAGCTGACCATTAGTCTAAAAGTGCTTTCCTGCCCTGGGAGGGAAAGGAAAAGCTCAGTAAAGTGTAGATCAGGAGGGACACTTGGTACAGCACTTGGGCGGTGGAGATCACGGTTTTTATCGGTCTTGAACTTATCTTTGACCTTCATCGCTCAGTGCTTTTTCCTTATTTTCCTCCTGTCGATCAGATGTCTGCAAGTGGGTGTGAACTGCAGTGAGTGATCTGCAGACTGTATTGAGCCCATGCTGGGGAGCAGGGCTGGGAAGAGAGCAAAGGCAGTGCCAAATGTGTTCAGAGCACAGGAGAGGCTCAGGAGCACTCTCACTCTGGAAAATCTCCAAGGCTGATCACATTTGCCGGCTCTTTCTTTCCTTAATGGGAGTTGAAGCTCAGACATTGGTACAAGTGTATTGGTGCTTGGGAGGCTAAACAAGGAGAAACATAAATAAAAACTCAATAATCCATCACTGGAGGGAACTAAGGAGCTTATCTGATTGGTTACAGCATGGCAAATGCATCAGAAAAACACATAAATCCAGAAGACTGGGGGGTTTGGGGTTTGATTTTTTTTTTTAATCTTAATCCAGTTTGAATCTTTTTAAACACTTAAAGGGCAGATAAAATGAGCAACCAGCACTTGAAATGAAGGAAGAAGTGATATGCTTGAAAGGAAAATGTCAATGCCACAAAAAACCATGGCCCTGTAGATTCAAGAGAGGCAATTTGTAACCTCAGATGACAGCACAGGGCTGTCGAGCACAGGGACTTCATAGAAACCCTGGCTGTTACCAGTTTGTTAAACTGGCCAGAACAGTCTACAGAGAAACTGAATTTTTCATGTTTTCCTGCAAATATAAAACTCAGTTTGGGCTTGTCTGTCCACAAATGGATTATCAGAGGTGAGTTCTCCGGTCCATCTCATTAAAACTTGATTTTCTAACACCAGAATTCCATTCCTTCGTTGCCTCTTCCAGCTGATTTCCACACAGGCTGTAGAGAGTGGTAATTGATGATCTTGGAGTTTGCCACTGATAGAAATGGTTCCTTTGCCTCCCTGCCAGTGATTCCTCTTCCTCCCTGCCCGTGGTTGGTGCTGTGCACATTCAAAGGTGCTCAGGACCAAACTGAACATGGGGCAGAGCAGCTGATAAGGAGGAGAAAAGGAAGCACTGGCATAAAGCCTTATTCCCTGAGCTGCCTTTCAGTGACATTTGTGTGTTTGGGCTTTATCAACGTTCCAGTGAGAGACGTGGGAAGTACCAGAGGTGCTCTCAAGGCCAGTGGTACCTGCGGGGGGGTTTGTTCTCTGTGCTCTTCAGGACGTGGCTTGCTTTTGAAAAGAAAAGGAAATGGAACTGGAGGAAACGTCTTTCTCTGTTCTCCCAGGATGCAGGGGGCTCTGCCCATCACGTTTCCCTGATCCTCAGCCCTCGTTTTGTGGCAGCTGGGAAAGCTCAGCAGGCTTTTAGCTACCCCGGCCTTATGAGGCTGTGTGTGCCCACAGGCTCCTCTCTTCTTCCCCACATATCTCATAAAAGTGGGTCTCATAAAAGCTATTACTTCTCCCCGAAATCCTTTCTTGCCTCTTCAGCTTGTTGTGGCTAAAAACATTCCTGCTGAAACACCAAATGCTGTAATTTTATACGTAGTTGCATTTAAAAAAAGGGGGAAAGGGTCTTGTGCTTGGTTTATTTTTCAGTGGGCTAAGCAGTCATTTATTGTATTTTCAGCCTTCTCAGATCAGCAACTGCACCTATTCCCATCTAGTGGAAAAACCAGCTCAGTTCTTCTGTGGTGGAACGTGAGGTTTGGGACCCGTAGTTCTCCGTTAGAGAGCCCTGGGTGTGAAAATGAGGCAAATTCCAGCCCCACGGGCCCTGCACAGTGTCCCTGACAGCAGAGGGACGCTGCAGGGACACAGCAAATCGTGCTCTGCTTGTCTTTGGAATTTCAAGTATTGCTCTAATAACTTTGCATACCGACTCTAATCTGTTTTTAATTCTCTCTGTAGCTCGAGTCAAGGTCCAGACTTCATTTCAAATCTGTTGTTATTTTTGCATGTCCTCTTCTTCTCAAGTGGTTTATTTTGTCTGAATGCAGCAATTAAAAAGAAATTATTACTCTGTGAGAGAATTCGTCTCAAGAAGAGGAAAGAGGTTTACAACAGTAAACTCTGTTTGTCCTTATTTGTTTTGGCAGATAAACAGGAAAGCAGTTTTCAAAGCAAATCCACAGTAGGTCCCTTTGGGATACTTGTCTCACTGGGAGGAGAGTTCTCTTTTTCCCCACCCTGAGCAGATCACAGCACAGATTCTTTTTGGATTTGGGGTGTCGGTTCAAACTTGATTCACACATGAGCTGTCTTTCAGTGCCCTCACACCTGCCCCCTCCTGTTTTGACAGCTTTTTGAGAGTTGCTGATGATCTTCCCCAGGTTCCTCTGCCACTTCCTCCTTCATTCCTCCAGGGGATGTTAAGGCCGAGCTGCCGAATCCCTGTGGCTCTCTAACCCAGCAGGACCTCCAGTTCCAGCCGTGGCATGACGTCCTCTGCAGCTCTGTGGTGGAGGGGGATTCCTGCAGAGCTGTGCTCATCCGTTCCCAGCACAGGGATGAGCATTTCCCCTCCCACTGCTGGTCCCAGGTGTCTCCTGGTGGGGCAGGTGGCAGGGGCTGGCCGGACAGGTGACATCTCTGAGTGAGGACAGAGCTGCTGGGCTCTTCTGCCTGATCCTTCAGAGCCTGGGCACGTTCCCTGTTTGACAGATCGTGTTTACTGGAACTGCACAAGAATGATAATTGCTGTGGGATTGCCATTGCACTGCCCTGGCTGTGTTCACAGGAAACATCGAGGGCCAGGCAGGTTTGTAGGTAGCTGAAAATCTTGGCAGAAGCTGCCTGGCCTTGAGAGTGTTTGTGCAATGGCAGATTTTGAGCCAAGCAAAACAGCCCTGCTGTAGAACCCATCGTGTCCTCCCTGGTGCCTTGTGGTCGTGTTTTCAAAACATTCTGCCTTTGTGTCCTTCTGTTGCACTGTGTCCCCTTAATGGCTGATCCTGGGATGCCGCTGGGTGCGTTTCCTTCAACAAAAATAACGCAGCCCCGCTGTAAAAGGGGAGATTTATGATGTCTGTGTGTTCATCCCATTTCTGGAGACAGCTCCTCTAATGATAAAGGTGCATATATCTCGGTGTGATGTAAACAACTTGATGGATGGGTTGCAGTTTATGTGGAGGAAATACTGGAAGCTTTTTATCTCTCTGTAAGGCTTCCTGGGAGGCTGCAAACAGGTGGCCTGGAAGCAGCAGACAGGTAGATCATCATTACGGGCAGCCGGGCTGTTTGCAGGTACCCACTGAGGCCAGCATTTCCATTCTGAAAATAATCAGCTGGTGAAGGCAAAAGGGAAGGAGCTCAAGGCTGCCAGAGCACTTACCTCTCTTTTAAAACAAGGGGAGGCAAAGATGGATTATTTTAATATAATAACTGGCAGCCAGTCTGTGTAGTTAAGTGCTGCTTTAATCCTTGTTTAGGAAAAAATGCAGACTCAGGGATTGTCGTGTCCAGTCCTGGGTGCAGGTTTTGATTGTGGAGTCCAGGAGAAGATTAGAATCTTTCCATTTACTGTTGTGATAAAGGTGCAGGATGTCCAAATTCTCAAAAGGATATTCATCTTTCCCCCCAGGCAGTCTGAGTGTGTGTAGGTCTGTCTGTGTTTTTGCACCTGCATCCCCAGTGGGGGCACAAGCACTGATTAGCTTTTCAAGTGGAGAAATTTTGCTTAAAAAAATGAAGCCTAGTTTCAATTTTCATAAAAACGTCAACCAGAGCAATAAAATGTCTCCCTAATTTAGGAACACTGGAAGGCAAAATAAATTCAATATTGAAACAGATAGAAATTCTTTCGTTGAAGTTGATTGGCTTAAAATTATTACCAACATAAAATTGCCACAACTCTTCTTCTCCTCACTGATGGCACACGGGCCTGCCTGTGTGAAATGCACTCGAGTGGAGAAAGTTGATAAACGGTGGGGGACTCGCACTGACTCCAGGCCTTGAGAAGCACCATTCCTGTGTGACAGCAGCTCCTGCCACCCCACAGGAGCCCCCAGCTCCTTCATTTGCCCCGTGGTGACGGCACCCCTGGGATCAGAGGGTGTGGGTTGCCTGGTTTGTGTTTCGAGGCAGGATTTTTTGAAGGGTTATCCCTCAGGGCAAGTTCTGGCTCCGCCAGTCTGGTTTGGAGCCAAAGGACATCATCTGATGGACCTTGTGGTGTGGTGACAGCCCTTCTGCTTGGCTTCGAGAGCATCCAAAATTTACACGGGTCACCTTGAGATTGTTTGCACAAAGCTGGGAAAATACTTTCTCAGGGATGTTTCCCTGGAAGCTTAGCACTGTGGAAGTGTTCATGCTAAACTGATCCTGCGCTGAAGGATATTGAGGCTCTGAGCAGTGGATTTTTGTACAGGCAGTCTCTGAGATTCCAGGTGGACTGAGTCTCTGCAAACCACATTTTTTTGCCCTGTGCTGTAGGAGCAGGACGAGAACAGTTTGCAGGGTGTCAATCCTGGTGCTGTCCCTACCTTTACACAGGCCCCAAACAGTCTTTGGTGTGGTTTCTTCTATGGCAGGGAGTAAGGAGATGAGCTTGTGTTAAATAAAATAAAGACTTCATGATTCAAACCCACACATTTCTATTTGCTACATTCTTACCTGGTGTATCCTTATTGCTCTAACATCTGGTGCTTCAGTGCAAAAAGGATTTTTACATCTGTCATGATGATGATTCTTTTTTTTTGTGTTTTTTTTTCTCTTTTTTTCTCTTTTTTTTTCTTTGCTCTTTTAATTTTTTTTTAGTATCTGTAATATAAGTAAATTAGAAGTGCTTTTTAATCAGCTTTCCTTAGATAGGCTCACTTTGTAGTACATAAGGATGGCAAAAACATTTGACTTCATTATCAATAAATTATGTAATTTTGTTTTATCATTATTACTGAAGATCAAATAGAAATATCAGAGTTCACCACATCTTGTGCTTCATTTTCTTTCATGCAGAAATAGTCCCTTAATACCTTCAAATTTGGAATTGCTTATAATTTTTCTTTTCATATTTGATTTGGCTTCTGATATACTGTTATATATTTTAACTAAATACTGAAAAAACACGAAGGAAACACTTGTCAGGGGTGATTTGGGGTCCGGTTTTAGCAGAGGCTGCCACGTCCCGGGGAGGTGAGAGTTCAGTGTTTGGGGCAGGACTTGCTGTTCTGTGCCTGAAGTTTCCTGGGGGTGGAAAGGCTCAGCACAGCAGACTGTGCAAACCAGGTCACATTCACTCAGCTCCCGTGACCTGAAGTCGTGAGTCAGTTTTTTTTTTTCATTTTTCTCCTTTTTAAGTTGGCCTGGAAGAAGCTGACAAAAGAGGAGGAATCATGGCTGTTTGTTTTTTTTGCCTGCAGGCGACTTTCAGATCGTTTCTGTGGGATCACAACAGACAAACCTTAGTGCAAATCCAGGATGTTCTCCCCTGGCCCCTGAAGCTGTAACACACTTACTAACCGGGCATTGATGTTCCTTCTGACACGATGGAGCTGTTAATTGAATGTTAATCACATCACTCATGCCATAGTACCTTTCTAACTAGGGAAGGCATTTATTGTATATTAACATCGATGCTGATGTTTCCTCCCTGGGTCCCTGGCAGTGTGTCACAGGAACACTGTGATTTGGTGATTTAATTGGCATTGTTTGGGCTCTGAACTGGCTGCATGTATAGCACAGGCGTTGGGATCCCCATCTTTAGACTGATGCATACTAAAATATTTACTCTTATCTGCTCTTTTAGATTACTTATGAATGAACAACAAATAAAGTTTTTTTGATGGTCTGTTACCAGGTCCCGTGTCTTTTTAGCTGAGAAAATTCCTGTTCAGGAAAGTTGTATCACTGGGCATTAGGAGAACTGGATCATTAATATTTAACTGTGTTGAAAGTAGAAAGCACTGTAACAGTAATAATAATTTGCACTTGCACAACACATTTCTCCTGAGGATCTCAAAGCACTTTACAAACCATTTAATTAAGTCTAACTAAATCCCTCTGAGGTTTATTATTAGTCCCATTTTACAGATGGTTAAGCAAGGGCATAAAGAAGTTAAATGGTTTGCCTAAATGAGTTAGTGGCAACAATAAGCACATAACTCCAGGAGTCCTGGCCACATCTCTCCTGGTGGAGCAGAGAAGGATTGAAGTGACCACAGGGTCCTGCAGCAGCACACGGGAGAGCAGAGCAGCTGGAAACTGAGAGAAGGTGAAGGGGTTTGTCTGAGATAGTTCCCGGTGAGACCCGGGATCTCCTGCTGTCCTGGCTCGGAGGACTGAGAGGTGTGGGAGGGAGGTGGGGCTGAGTCCTGGCTCTCCATCAGACCACGGCTGTGTGCTCCATCCCAGCCCTCGCCAGGGACACCCACCATGTGCCTCTCCTCTCTGCTTTGCTTTCCTCGGTGCTGCAGCTCTGGGAAGGGAAAGGAAAGGAAAGGAAAGGAAAGGAAAGGAAAGGAAAGGAAAGGAAAGGAAAGGAAAGGAAAGGAAAGGAAAGGAAAGGAAAGGAAAGGAAAGGAAAGGAAAGGAAAGGAAAGAGAAAGGAAAGGAAAGGAAAGGAAAGGAAAGGAAAGGAAAGGAAAGGAAAGGAAAGGAAAGGAAAGGAAAGGAAAGGAAAGGAAGGAAGTTCTTGTCACCAGACTTAAAATTCTTCATCCCATTCGCAGCTGCTTGTCCTGAGCTGCCCGGCAGGAGAGGTTGGTTTATCAAGACATAAAGCAGGAGAGTGCAGGCGAGGGGGACCCGCACTCGCTGCTGATCCCCAGAGCCACTTAGGAGGGTGCTCGTGTACAAATGCATTAGATTATGGTTAAGCAGCTTATGGACATAAAAACACATTAGAACTTTACAGCACACTATAAATTACAGTTTCACAGCATTCACAGCCACAATGTTAGGTAATTACGATTCATTAATCTACTACTAAGAGCACATAAAGTTGCCTCCCAAATGGTACAGTGTGTGCTTGTGCTCAGCTGGGGATGCTCTGAGAAGGGCCTCCCTTGCCCCACAGCTCCCTCCACCTCTGTTCTGCCTTGCTCCAGAATCCCTCTGCGTTTGTGATGGTTTTCAGCAAACCTGAATGTCAGGCACATTCCTCGAAATATTTCGGATTCACAGAGGAAGAATTTCTGATCATCTTGTCTCATGCAGCTCCAAGCTTTCCTCAGTGAGCTGTAAGCAGTGTGGGGACTCACTGCAGGCATTCACTTAGGAAGAAGTTCCTGCTTGTTGTCCCCTGGTGATCCCTCTGTGCCACCAGGCCCTTTGTGCCACCTGATGTTTGGTAGTCCCCTGTCATTGTTAGCCTCAGCCGTTAATGTTCTGTTGAAACTTCCTCGCCTTAGGTTGAGCATCTTGTGCTTCATTTTCTTTCATGCAGAAATATTCCCTTTAATTAGAGCAAATTCTCAGCTGGTGTAAATTTTGTTGTTTCCAGGGTGAAAGTCTGCCCCAGTGGCCATTTCCTTTCTTTTCCTTTTTCTATCTTGCATTGCAGAGACAGGTTTTCAAACCATCTCTCTGAGCTGCACCTATATTAGGTACAAGCAGAGTCTTCTGCTGATTCATTCTTGCTTCAATTTCTTGTTCTGAAAGACCCTTTGTGGCCATTTGTTTTTCCTCTCTAATGGACCAAGTGTTATCTTTGATATCCCCTACCCAAGGACAGCGAGCTCTCCAATCCATTATTCAGCCACGTTTTCACTGGGACTTTCCATGAGTTTTTTAGTTATGAAAGTAGGAAAGCAGAGAGCTGTGTAGTCTCTGTTCTTAACCTCTTGCAGCGTGTGTTAGGAAAGAGAGCACACAGAAATTCCCTGGAAAACTTCATCCAGTTTCAGTGGCTGCTGAGCAGAGTACACATATGAAAAGAACTGCTCGATTAGAAGGGTAAAAGTAACAGAAACAGTTTATCACCCTGAATTTTTGAGAAATTGAGCTACTAAAATAGATTCAGTGTCTCAGTCCTTGAAAAAAACAGAAATGTGCTCCGAAAATCAAAATCCCTCTAAAAAAACTCACACTCCCTCATGAAGGCATGAGTCCACTCAAACATACCTTCGGCAAGTCAGAAAGCAAAATCCATTCTCCTTTGTTTGTAAAACTTTAATGAATCTGATTGTAAAAACCGAAGCTTGTACAAGTCAACGGGAGCAGAAGACTTACAGAAATGACCCATTACTTCTGTGTCAGTTCATTAATTGGGTTTTCAGTGGCTGATTTCTGTTCACATCAGGATCATCTTCCCATCCGTGTGAGGAAGAGCCCTGAGAGCTACCTGTGCCTGTGCTGCCAGAGCAGCTGCTGCAGGAGCCTGTGACAGCTGCTTAATCACACGCCAGGCCTGGCTGAAAGGCATTCATCTATTTGCTAAATAGATGGAGCTTCAATGACACTTGAGTACTCCAGTTTCTGGGGAATTTCTTTGTCATTACTGACAAATTTATTATCCTGACCATTAAATTAATAAAACACAGAGCACGCAGCAAACTGCTCTTTGAGGGAGGTGATCTTTGGTGCCACAGAAACCTCTGCAGCTCCTGTCCTGAGCTGTCACCTGCCTGCTGCCCTGGACCTCTGTGTCCAAGGGCCAGAGGAGGAGCGGGGGAAGGCAAGTCCAGCATCTCCTGGCTGTGGGACAGGACAGAAGGAGCAAGCTTGGCTCCCATCGGGAATTCCAGCTGTAGTTTAGTGCTGTCTCTCACAGGCTGCTTCTGCCCAGGGCAGAAACAGGAACCACTGTGGGCCACTGTGCTGCCTTTTGGGCACCGATGCACTGATGGGGTGTCAGCAGCAACGCGCTGTGTGTTCCATGAGCAAGAGCTGCAGGGGTGGCCTTGGTTCCTGAGAGAGCAGCAGCTGCAGGGAAACGACTGCCTGGAAAAATCCCATTTTTGACACCGTTGGCCTGTCACCTGCTTGGCTTCAGCCCACCTTTCATGTGGCACACTGAGACATGCAGCTGTATTCGTTACAGTGGGCTTTGCTTGCCTTTTCCTCCGTGCAAACAGCAGGACGGCAGAAATGCTCGTTTCCAAGGGCACTGTGTCTCCCTGGTGGCAGGCAGCCGGGGCCGAGCAGCCTGCTGGAGTGGCGCTGGGCTGGGCTCCCACGGGGCAGTGGCAGGGCAGAAGGATGCTGTCAGAGCTCATGTTTAGTGTCACACGCAGCTGCCAGCCCAGTCCTCGCCCTCCTGATGGAGCAGCTGCTGTTTTGGGGTAGCGGCAGTGCTCCTGCGTTCCTGATGCCATCTGTGTCACCCGTGGAGCATCGCACAAGGCACGTGGGGACCCATAAACCCGGGCTGGCTCCTGCTGGTGGAGCCCCAGGGCCAGTCTGTCCCTGCTCAGCTCAGGGCTCCCCCAACAGCTCTGCCTTCATTGTGGGATGGCATCGAGGTAAAATTTAACAGCCACGCTGGGGACTGACTGTGGCTTCACTGCTTACTGCTGGAACATGCCCCGCTCTGCATTTGGGTATTTTGGTCCGTTTTTTTAGATATTACAGAGATTTTCCCTTTCTGAACAGAACTGGCAGTGATTTCTCTAGTGGAAGCCCACTGGGAATGATGCTAATCTAGTTTCTGAGGATTTGTTTACTGGGGCAGCACATGCTGGGCTAATTTCAGGGTATGTGCTCCATGATATTTTTTTCTATCCACAAGTGAAGTTTTAATAAGGGAACTCAGTACTCGGACAGCAGTTTGTGCTTTGGGATTTTTTTCCCTTTTCTTTTGCTCCAAAAAGCAGCAAAGGCAAAATTGGCTCAGTGAGTATTTATTGGCAAATTAGTGTTCCTAAAGCCTTCCTTTTTGCTTGTTCTTTTCTAGAGCTTGGAGAAATAAGATTTCACGTAATGCATCTGGGATTGGATTACTGGATTGAATTTGGCAAAGTACACTGGGGATAGCTGAGCCTGTTTAGAAAGCAGCTAAGCCCCTCTGAGTCAGTAAAAATTCAATTCATGATAGTTGATGAGGGATTTTTGGATGGGTTTTGTTTTGGGTAGCTTATTTGCTGTCGGACGGTCATGTTTCCTTTGAGGTGTTTTATCAAGGTTTATTAAGCTTTTGGTGGAAGCTGTGGTGGGATACAGACTTTCTCTGAAAAGTATGATGGAAAAATGCCTGGAAGCTGACATCCCTCCTCCTGCTTGCTTGTTGAACACAAACATTAAATTTTCAAGGAACTCTTCAGCTGAATTTGTGTGTTGTGACCATTTTGGAAACCCATGGAAACGTGATCAAAATTTATCAAACCTGTGATGGGTTATTACTTTGCATCTGGTCTCTTGTGTACTCAGCGTCTCCTGCTCCTTCTCTCCCTCTTTCCCCTTCTCTCCTGCTGAGAGTTGAGGTTTTGGTGCTCCAGCCAGGCCAGCCATGTTATCCCAGAGCAGATGGAAATGATCTCTGTGATTCTGATAACAGAGCTCGGGGCACAGCAGGGGCTGGGGAGTTCTTGCTCTCCTGCAGGGGCAGATCTCATCTCAAATAATAGTGTCTGAATTTGGATTCTCTCTGTAAAATTGGCCTGATTTTTTCCCCCTGGACTTTCTTTTCTGTTTCCTAGGACAATGGTACTAGGACCATGTTGCTGGTTTGCCTGGGGTTTTTTTTTGGTTGTTGGGTTTTTTTTGAAGGGGGAGGTTTGTGGGTTTTATTTGGTTGGTTGGTTTGGGTTTTTTGATGTATTGGAGTTGAATTCTTTTGGCAGAGAACATCAGAGAAGTTTGCACAGTGCTGTGCAAGGAGAGGTGTGAGTGTAAGAACCTGGGGGTGTCTGGGCTGAGCTGAGGGAAAGGAGAAGCAGGAAGGCTGCAAATTTCCCAGTGTGTGGAATAAGTTTTAATAAGGTCATCGAGAACTTGAAATTAATTCTGAGTGAGGCAAAAAACTGCCATAGCAGGAAACCATAAAATATTTCATTGTAACCCTGTGTAGGATCCTTCAGTGTCCTGTGCATCCTATAATGGCCCTGAGAAGGAGATTGCAAAGTGTGATATGGGAGAGGGCTGTATCCTCCTCTCCCTTAAAGAGGAAATGGGCAAAGAAGCAAAATGCCTTTGCCCTTCCAGCAGGAAGAAATAATGGTTTTCTAGGTGAGGTTTAATGCTCTCAGCAAATCTTTGCAGATTTTACATTACAGTCATTTCCTTGAGTCAGACTTCCCTGCTGCCTGGTAAGTAAACACAGAAAGCATAGATTATCAGTTAAGGGTATCGACAGCATTTCAAGTGCTATCAGAGAACATTTAATTCAGTTTAATTTTGTGATAAATCTCATGTTTAATCCTCTGGTTGCTCTGTAATCATGTCTCTATTGATCTTCTCTGAATGACTGCATGCAGTTTAATAAACTTTGCCATTAACCCAAGCTTTCTAAAAGAGGAGATTGATTCCAGTATCAAGTGTGATAGAACCAATAAGCACCCGAAAATCATTAAATGTGTCCATTATAAAATATTTGCATTAAGATCAAAGTAAAAGTGTAGAGGTAAATTTGCAGCTTATTAGAGAAAGGGTTTGCAATTGGAAAATCTCAGTATGTCAGTCAAAATCAGCAGCAGTTTTCAACCTGGCTGATTCAAGCTGACACATCCTTTCATTTCTTATTCCTCAAATCTCTCTTTCATCCTATTGAGCAACCTCCTTCTCTCGTTTCCCAGCCATAATTATATCCTTTAATTTATTCCATCTTTTTCACTCCAGGCATTTGTTTAGTCCAGGGGTTTGAGGTCATTTTTGCCTCATAACCAAGCTGCAGACTTGGGCATCTTTCTGAAGTGTTGGTTTGGATTTTCTGTCCTGAACTGCTTTTTTAAGGAGTGTCCATGTTGCATGACATACCACATTGGGATGAAGAGCTGGGGAGGGAGGTGCTGTGCTCCCTCTGTGTTAGAGCCTGTCACCGTGGGAGGGGAAACCAGGAGAAAGCAAGATCCACGTACACAGACATGGCTCAGTGACAGCGCTGAGGCTGCGGATCCTCATCTCTTCCCTAAGGACGATGGAGGAGACTCAGAAGATGTTGGAACCCTGGAGGCTGAGAATTTCGGGCTCTCTGTGCTGACAGGCACTGACCCCCAAGCAGGCACCGCATTTGACCTGAGGCCATGGAACAGGCTTCCAAAACTGAGTGATGGCACTGGGCTTGTGGGTGTGTAGTACGAATAGAAGTGTGTGATAGCACAGGATGCAAAACTCAGAATTTAAGGTTTTGGTATACAGTAATATATCTAAGCCAAGATGGAGGTTTCAGGGTGTAGGCTGAGTTCTTCTTTCTCCTTCTTCTTCATGGGTTTGGGTGGTAATCTGTAACTGCGTGAAAAAATCCGCATTGTGGACCACAGGTGGTTGGTTATTGGGTTAAAAGTAAAAATAATATAGGTGTCAGCTTGTAATTGGACAATTTATGCTTAAAAGACCTTGGAAAGAGTTAGAGACAGAGCCATTTTCCGCCTTGTTAGCTAGAACTCACAACTTGTGAGACTGTACTGTAGGTAAGAATTAGTAAACATCCGAGTCTGAGCACGAACACTGCATCTCCCGAGCCTTAACCCCGGCTCTGACAGAAGAAAGGAGATAAGAAACCCACAAAAGGACATTTCCCACCCTACACATCAGCTGGATAAGGGAGGATAAGGGAGGGGCAAGAAGTCCCTGCTTGGCAGGAGGCAGGGAAGGGTCCCACAGGACACCCTGGCTGCGCTGCCTTGGCCTGGGAGAGGAGACACTGGCTTTGCTGTGGTTCCCAAATAAACAGAGGGGCAGTGCAAGCCCTCCCAGGCCTTGTGGGCTGCAGCAATGGATCTCCCCCGTTTCCCGTGCCAAGGGGCTGCCTTGGAGGCCCGGGACGAGGGAGATGTGCCGTGAAGCCCTGAGCCTGCAGCGTTTGCTGCCCCCAGCCTGGGCGTGCAGCAGTTCCTGCGGCCGCTCCCTTCACCTCCCCAGGGTCCAGCACTGCAAAGCACAGATGGAATAGGATGTGCTTTTACTTCCATTTCACAGATGAGCTCTGCTGCATGGGAGGGCCGAAGGCCCAAATTCATGGAGCCGTTTATTTCCTTTGGAAAAGCAGTCAATGGGAATTAAATGGTTTTAGGCCCCTGAATGCCTTCTTTGTGGTGCGGGGCTTAGCTGAGCGCTGCGGGTCACAGGGAGCGCCGGGGAGATCAGGAATTCCCACATCCACCTCCAAACCCCCCCACCGATAACTCACCTTCCCAGTCCAGCCGGCTCTAATCCTGTGCCTGGCAGGCCACCAGTGCTGATAAGGTCAGACAGGAGAGATTGGGACACCGGCCCCTACAAGCGGCTTAGAAAACAAATCTTCCCTAGGAAAGGTTTCCTTCCCAGTGCAGACTGATTTCCTGCTTATGGTTCTGATTCTCTCCAACATATTCCACGGCTCTCGAGAGATGCGTTGCGGAGCTTTATCTGTTCCTGCTCGAGGCAAGTTTTACAGAGAGACGGGAGTTGGGATGCTTCCTACAGCAGGAACGGTTCGAGTTCCGCCGAGGCAGCTGCGTGTGATGAAGTGGGGTTTGACTCTAAGTGCTGCTGAAGTGATGTGATTCACAGCGTTTGTAACTCCTTGCAAGTTTGCTGCAGGCATTAGCAATGCTCTTGACTTGAGATGTTCTGCTTTGCAACCAGATCCCCTGACTGTGCATCCCTACCAAGTTAGATTTGTAGCTTCTAGGTGGCTGTAAACAAGAAATATTACAGTAATTGCTTTTCCAGCCACTAAATAGCCCTGAATATTAGATGACACTTCAGTTTAAAAAGATCTATCTGCAAAATATCTGGAATATTTGCAGAAGTCAATATGTTTTCAGCCACAGCATAACTGTGAAGGAAATGCTCTTTTTTTTCTGGTGTATGAGGTGGCTTTGCAGGGTCTGTGCCCTGAGATGAAACCGGAGAAAGCAGCTATCTCTGCTTTCCCCTGTTTATTTATTCATGCTGTGCTCTGTGCCCAGTTAACTGGAGACTCTGTATTCTACATACTGATGGAAGGGAGGATCTGTTTCACCTCCTAGGAGCTGCTGCATGTACCTGGTGGGGTTTTGGGTGACCCCACAAAGACTCTGGAGCATCCACTGAGCCCAGAGCTGAAGCCAGGACGTGCTGCCTTCCCAGCAGTGCAGAAACAGAGGTGGAACACGTGGCATTTCCCCAGTGCTGGGCACAGGGTTTGTACCTTTGTACAGGAACAGCAGAACAGTTCTGGTGTTTATTTCCTCATGCCCATGAGTGAGGACTCCTGAGATAGGAGCAACTTACGTCTCCTTTGTAAGTGGTGCGAAGGACAAGGCAATGATAAATCTTGTCTGTTATGCTAAGCTGTGCTGCTGAACTGCAGAGAGGGGGATTTGCCAGTGATCAGCACCGTACAAGAATGTAATCCCTCTGGTTTTTTGATCATCAAATTTATCTTCACTCTATCTGCTTCCTTGGGGAAGAATAAGCCAGCAAATGGAAAGGTTACATATTGCTCTATTTCTTAAACTTTTGCTCTTTGCTGTATTTTTTTTTTCAGCCTGAATGCTAGAAGGCGGTTTCATTTGCACATGGGAAGTTGAACCATTGTTTCTTTTTTCCCTCTAATTGCAAAAAGGTTCTGATCCTTTTCGTAATGAGGAATATTGCCAAGCTCACCTTAAGTGCTGCAGTCCTCAAGTCCTAGCTGAGCTCTCTTCCTCTCGCCTTATTTTCTAATCACTGTTCTTTTTCTTTAAAATCTTTCCTCGTCAGTCTTTTTGGCTGGATGCCACATGCCAAAACAGTGGCAGAGTCAGAGATTTCCTAGAGAAGAAAATCCAGAGGAATACGAGACAGTAGGAGTTTAGAAGACAGAAAAGCTCCTGGGTTGAGCAGTTCAGATTCTCGATGTACAAGATGAAAAGAGTTATTTTAAAACAGATTAACTTTTTCTTAAGGCTCAATAATTACAACCCGTTATCATGTGGAGATTTTTTGGTTGGGTGAAAAAACCTGCAGGTTGGATTACTCATGGATTGCACCACCTGGCATAATCCATGAGTAGTTCTGCTAATTCTGTCCTTTCCTTTGCTCATTCCTGCTGGCTTGGGTGTGCAGAGGGGTGCTCTGGTTTCCCTGCACTCATGTAAGGCTGCCTGGGTGATGCAGAGATGCATGGCATGGATGTTTCCATTTCTCCCTAGGGCAGTTTCCTCGTGGTTTTTCCCTGGGTTCTCTCAGGGTGGCGTCTCTGTCTGGACTCCAGGTTCTCTCGTCCAGCCCCGAGGCCGACAGGGCAGCAAAGCCAAGTGTGTGCCAGCTCAGTGCCTTTCTGTGGCCAGGAGGTTCTAGGGAACATCCTGAGACCTTTGGGATGCACTGGACTTTCCTGGTGCCGCACCATCTTCCTGCAAGACCAGGAATGCAGAGGTGCTTCTGATTCGATTTACAAACCATAATACATTTTTTATGACTGCTGAGTGCTGTGCTAATGAATGGTGCCAGTGGGAGGCTGAAGTCATTTGTTTCCTAGTGCAGGGATAGCAGGGATGAGAGCTGCCTGAGCCCAAATGCATTTCTTGTAACCCTACGATAAGGGGGATACCCTTTAAATGTAAAATTTATTGGCCCACTAACTCCTTGCCTGGGTCTGTGGCCTGCCAACCCAAGTGCTGTTTGAATTATTCAGAGAACAAAATATGTGTGGAGGGTGGAGGAGCCCACAGCCAGCTTCGTGCCAGCAGCTCCTGCAGTGGAATTGTATTTCCCTCCGGTGAAATCTCCTGGAATGTCTGTTTTGGTCAGTGTATGCAAATCCTGTATAACTACAGATACAAATGGACAAAACTTTTTTTCTGGGACAAAGTTTGAAATTTTAAATTTTTTTTTCCCATTATAAATGAGAAAAAAAGTGAAAGTTAAGAAAACTTAATGTGAAGAAAAAAGAATACGGAAGTTTTGGTGTAGAACTGAGGAGCTGTTCAATTATTTAGACACACTGATTTATTTGTGTTTCATATTATTCTGTGTGGTTCTTGATAACTGTGCAGTTGGGTTGTGTCCACCCTGAACACCCCCTTTTCCAAGGATAAATATTCCTGGCCCTGCTGTCACCTGGAGCTGCCCCTTGAGCCGAGGCAAGGACAGCTGTGGGAGATGCCAGTCCCAGCCTGTGCCCACAGCTGGATGTGCTCCTGCTCCAGCTCAGGGCACTGCTGGGCTGGGCTGGGCTGGCTGGGACACTGCTGGCTCCTCGGGGTCTGTGTCACCATGACTGTGCCCCTGGTGTGTCACAGCACAGGGGACAAACCAAACTCAGCACTGCTCCAGCAGCTGGCTCAGGGCTCCTCTCTCTGCCTCATCTCTAGTCCTACCTGAGCAGTGCAGGAGCACCGGAGCCCTCTTCCCTGGCATGGAGATTTAAAGGGAGCATCCCTAGGGACTCCTCTCCACATCTCTTTTCTATTTCTTTTCATTCCTCAAAGAAAGAAAATAAATACGAGCATGTGGCCCTGCTGCTCACAAGGGTGAGTGAAGCACATTTATTTAAGGCTGTGAGCTCACCCCAGGGCCAGTGGGAATCCCTTTCCCCCGGCTGCCAGGGCTGCAGTGAGCAGCCCAGGGTGTGAGCTGGGTGGGGCACAGTGGGATGGAGGGGTTGGGACCTGTCAGTCCTGCTCAGGGAGCAGGGATGGGCTGGACTGGCAGCGTGGGCAGCACAGCCCTGGCTGCTGTGCCAGGATCAGAGCCTGGAGGTGCAGGGACAACAGGTACTCACTCACCAAAGGGGGGTTGGGGAGTTTGGAGAATTGAGAGAAGGTGGCTGAGATGGTGCCAGCAGAGGACACGCATCCACAGCCGGGACAGGCCAGGTCTCGCTGCTGTTTCAGCCTCACAAAGGCAGCCCCAGGTGTGCTGGAGGTCACTGAGTCAAATCTGCAGCAAAGACGTAACCTTGGATTCAGCTGGCTACTTGTGTTAAACTTAGAAAAATCTCTAGAGAAAACACAGCGGGACTTCTAGGCGAGCAGAAGCCGGCTGGAGCCAGAGCTTCAGGATCTCTTGGCAGGAGCGCACAGGCTTCTGGCTGAAGCCGTCAGAGCAGAAGCAACTGTGTGCACTTCGCCTTCCCAAAGCTGGGCAGCTTCGAGGAAAACAGTTCCATGGCTCTGCAATCGAGGCTGGCATTGCTCAGCACTTCCTCAGCACCAGCTCCAAGATGAGGTTGTTGCTAAGTCAGGTTGCACGGGCTGCAGTGGTTTTCTGACTGTTCTGCACAACGGTCACACGGTATGGCACAGTACTGGAGTGACAAAAAGGAGAAGGGAGGGGGGAACGACAAGGCTGAGAATACCATGTTTGATAAACATGAAATAAATGACAATCAATTGCTCTGATGCTCATCCTCATGTATGATGCCAGCTTTTGCCAGCTCCACAGCTGGCACCAGAGTCTTAGATTTCCTCTACCTCCAGCTTGTATCTGCTATGTGCCATTGAGGGAGGCCATGGCACCACATTATTTCAGACACAGCTCTTCCATGTGTCCTTATAACACATGGTGCTCACTAAAGCCCAATTTTCAGGAGTGCCCAGCACTCCTGGCAGCTGCTGAAACCAATGAGGGCTGTGCCTCATTAGAGAAAATGCTCTGTGGAGCCAAGTTCTCTGAGAAATCCAATCTCAGGTGTTTCCCAAAGAACGCTTACAATTAGCAGACGTTTCTGACCTAACTCGTCAGGACTGCTGTTGCCACCTATAGAATGGGAATAGTGAAATACCTTCGGCAAAACCAGTGTAAAACAGGCCACTGGTATTTGCTGAGCATCTGTCTGATACCATCGGGAGGAGCTGTACAGAAAAGCCCTTGAGGAAATTAATCATTGTGCATTCAGAGGAGGGTGTGAATGGAGTGGCAGTAAACAAGGCCCGGGTCCACGCTATGGACAAAGAGGAGCAAACAAAATCCTGAGTGGCTGCTCATTAGCTGAACACCTTCCATTCTGTGGAGGGAAACAGCAGCATGGGATCATGTAATTAAAGATTGTATCTCGGCGTGCATGCACAAGAGGCCTGAATTAAGGTGGTGGCTGCAGCCTTAATCCTGCCCTTTCATAACTTCCAAGCCCTTGACTTTGTAACCTCAATAATGTCGCCTTAATGTATTTTTGTGCGTAATTTAAATCGGCAGGACCTGAAAAGGAGCCTTCTGTTTATCAATGCCATTGTTACCAAATGATTTGGGGATGGAAAATCAAAGCAATCTCTTTGCCACAGAGGCGCTTTCACACAACATATCTGGAGCGGACAGCAACTTGCTCTGCTATTGTTTTCCTTCCTCTGCACCACCCCAGCGTCCCCCAGCCTGGCACTGCCTTCAGTCCCCTCTCTGCTGCTCAACCCCTTCGCACAACACTGAACCACTTTGTTTTCAGGTTCCAGAGAGATGCAGGAGGCAAGGGATTGCAGCTTTGTGGAATCAAAGCAAACAAAACGAGATTAAACCTTTCTGTGAAGGTCCTGTGGCTTGAAGGAATTGCTGGCTTTAGTGGATGGGCTACTGCACCCAATCTAGTTGGCATCACACCTCTCTTCACCAGTCCCTTGTGTTTTAAAATACTGTAATAGTGACACTGAGAATCCTTTTCTCTTTTGCATTGTGCTTTACACTCGCCTTCCTTTTTCCCTGGCGTTATTTTAAGAGTGTTTGCAACTTTTTTCCCCTAGATAAATGCCTCTGAGAAACTAGTTGTTCATCTGAAGAATACACAGTACATTTAACTATTTTATCTGAAGGTAAATTAATGGTTATTATAAGCATCTCATTTTATTTTCTTATTTTGATTAGAGGGACTGGTCAGTGCATGATTTTCAGACTTTTACATCTTGTTTCTGCTGGAATGAAAACAGCAAATTATGAGACATGATAGAGGTATGGAAGATCTGAGGCATTTTCGTCCATCAGCTGTAAAAATTCTCCAGTGTAACAGAAACAGAGTAGGAGTTGATGGAGACTGTCAATATGTGATGGCAAATTTGGTACTCTCAGATTAACAGTATTTCTGAGGGGTTTTGGTTCAGTTTGTGCAGCTGTTTGTGCAGGTTTGGGGTCAGTTTGTGCAGGTTTGGGGTCAGTTTGTGCAAGTTTGGGGTCAGTTTGTGCATGTTGCTGTCCTGAATTCCCAGCTAAGGATTGCCCCTGTGTGATGCTTCCCTGGCAGGGTGGGCAGGCCCTGGCACAGGGTGCCCAGAGCAGCTGTGGCTGCCCCTGGATCCCTGGCAGTGCCCGAGGCCAGGCTGGACACTGGGGCTTGGAGCAGCCTGGGACAGTGGGAGGTGTCCCTGCCCATGGCAGGGGTGGCACTGGATGGGCTTTAAGGTCCCTTCCAACCCGAACCCTTCTGGGATTCTGTGCTGGCCAAGCTGCAGGATTTCTCTCACCTGCACCCTGCAGGTATCCTGACTTCTTGCAGGCTGAACCTCTGTGCTGAGTGCAGTGGGTGAAAGCGAGGGTGGTGGTTTTGCCATGGTTTCTGTGTCGTGCTGTTCCCTTTGGCTGTCTCTTGCTTCCCCTCACGTCCCATGCCCCAGAGCTGCAGCAGCTGACAGCAGGCTGAGGGGGTGGGCTGTCCTGGGCTCGGGATGGAACTGGGAAAGAATTTCAAATTGACTTTTGTAGCTACTGAAAATGTATTTTCTTTCCCCTTAATTGGCTTCTTCCTTCTGCACTAGTGTTCCCGATCAAATGTGAATTGTTTGTACCTTGAAAGGCTCCAGAAGTGCCTTTCTTACAGTTCTGTTTGACAGGGACATTGGGATGTCTGAATAGTGAACGGGGCAGACTGGCAGCTTCAAGCTTGATTTTCTAAATATTTGTGTTTAAAGTGGAGCATTACATTGACATTTCATGACTATTTGACGTTTGAGAGAAAAAAAAAAAACAGTCTAATTTCCTTATACTTTGTTCTTGGAGTGAAGGATAAATTGTTGGTCTCTGATAGAAAGCTGTAGAAGACTTCAGCAAGAACCTGAGGAGCAAATAATTGGAATATAGTTGTAGATTGTTGCAACTGTAATTTGGTTTAACTGGCACTGCAGTGTAAACTACTCCTGTTTATAATAATCAATTTTTAAAAGTTGTATTTTACTGAGGTCACATTCAATGCAAATTCAGAAAATCAGTTTTTACAGCACTGGAATTGCAATGCTAATCCACAAGGATGGTTTGGAAAGGTCAAGGCTTGAAACCCCTGAGCAGTACCTGAGATGTCCATGCAGAGACATTTCTGCAGTGTATTTGGTAGCCACTGCATTTACAGTGTTGTTTTGCTTCCAGCATTCCCATAGAAAAAAACCTGTAATAAGGAGTGGAACAGAGTTATTCACATATAGTTTTTAAGGTGTTGTCAGAGGGCAGGGGCAGGAGGGAAGGGCAGAAATGGGAATGGCTCTGGGGTGGCTTCATGGGGGTGATGAGTGTACCCCACAAAGCCCTGCTCTGCTGCCACTGAGGGTTTGATTTTTAATCAATGAGTTGTCATTTGTGTAGCAAGATGATGGACTTTGCTGAAATAAATCAGGCACAGCTCCCTGAAAGACCTGATGAGAACGCAGTGTGTCCTTCAAGCCTCCTACTTTGAGAAATGGTCTGATGGAGCCGGGGGGCTGCTCCTCCTCCCCTGGGCTGGGGCTGGGCTGGAGCTGTGGGTGCTGACTGGAGCCAGGTGATTGCAGTGCCCCACTGGGCAGGAGCCTGCTCAGCACCACAGGCCCTTCCCCACCAGGGCACCTGCAGCGGGATCAGCCTGATTAATGTGCCCAAAAGAAATAAAACAAATGGAATTTTTTTTCGATTATACAGTACACTCATAAATATTAATGCCCTTTCGTATTGAATTGCGTGTAATTACATATTTATACATTTAAGTCACCTTCCTGATACACTTAAGGCACTTTGCTGATGAAAGATATCTCTGAAAGAGATGGTTTTAAACTGTGCCTAATATGTTTGTAAGATTTACTTAATAATGTGTGGGCTTGTATGCTGGCAGGAGAGGAGAGAAACCTCCATTAGAGACTGAGAGTGTTCATGGGGTCTGCTGCTGAATCCACTCCGTGGGTAGCTGCTGAGAAATACGTCTCGACATGAAATATTACTACATCTTCTTATCTATGTAGATAAGGTCTGTGCAGTCCTGTCACCTTAGAGTAATTACAGCTTATTACTCTAATCATGATGATGCCTGAAGTCTGTAATTAAGATTGTGCTGGCTAATGTACTAGCACACGGCATGGTACAGCTATTGTCCTATCTAAACAAGGGAAAGATAAAAATGGGATGAGGGAGAAAGGGCAGCAATGGGGAAGTGATTTATGCAGGGCTGTGGTTCCCAGCCCAGCGCTGCCTCCCCAGAGCCCAGGGGCTCCAGGGGGCACAGTCTGACACAATCCCAGGCAGTCTGCACCCTCAAACACAAGGAGAACACCCTGGGAGAGCTCCAGTCAAGCTATTTTTAATGCATCTTGTCCACCTGTGTCTAAGTTTTATTCTTTTATCATGTCATCATTTAGTCTGCAGATGAAGAATTTGACACACATTTCTATGTAGGTATTTATTTTCAGGCCAAGTCGTGTCTCTGTTGAAATCCACGAGAGGCTCTACCCCACAGGTCCCTCACAAAGGGTTTGATCCCCAGCACTCTGTCATTTTCCCCACAGTGGGGAAGAGCAGACAGCTCTTCTGGCAGAGCAGGGTTGTCTAAACACCAATCCTTACGGCTCAGTGTCACAGCAAGCCCACCCACCAAACAGGATTTAAGGCCCCTTTCACAAGTTAGGCACGTCTGGAGCTCCTTGGCCTCTCTTTGTGAGCAGAAGAGGAACATTCCTTAATTTTGAACATTCCTGCCAGTCATTCCTTCTGCCTTGGAAGGTGCCTTTCCATCCAGGCTGGGGAAGCCTTTGTGGATTTGGTGTCCCTCATCTTTGCCACAGGGGTGTGAGCAGATTCCTTCCTCCCAGTTCTCCGGAGCTCCACGTTCTTTGGATGTATCTGACAATTTGTGGAGCCTCATGCAGCTGTCTGGAACACGGGCTCTGAGGAAGGGTCCTCCCAGGACCATCCACAGTGATCTGCTGAGCTGACCCATCTCACACCCTCCTTAAAGCTAATAGGAACGAGTTATTTCTTGATGGAAGTTCCTGGCCCCTTTAAACATTTTATAAGCTTCTGGAAGCCTGCCACTGTTTCATTTAGATCACTCACAGCTGGGGGAAAAAAAATCCCACAAAAGCTACTTAGTCATTAGAAGATTTTTTTTTTCCCCAGAAAGTTTCCCCTTTGTTCACTCCTTCAGCCTTTCACGTTTAGAGTGAATTCTCTTGAATAGCATTTGTATCTACAAACATGAGCAATGTGTTTTAACAGAAGTCTTTGCTGGTATAATGTTCTACTCATAAAACATTGGAATTTTTTTTATGCTGACCTGAAAAAAAGAATTGTTAGCAGCATGACAGCTATCCTAAGTTACAAATCAGTTCTACCATAAAATATCTGCTATTTTATAACCTGCCCTTGCTATCCAAGAGGTCCAGGTGTGTTTGTGGATGCTGTTGATGGGGAGCACTGGTGAAATGGTCACTGCCCCTGAGAATTTGCCTTCCTGCATTTATGGCGTGCAGCTAAACCTAAAACCTTCCTGGGAAGGGAGGCAGAAGTTGTGCTGAGAAAAGGCTTTTAATTTCCTTGGGCTGCTCTGCAGGATCCCTCTGCTTGTGCACAAGGAGATCCCAAAGGATTTTTGGAAGATCAGTGCTACTCCTGAGCTCTTTTTCAGTAGAGTCAGGGAGGGACCAGTGAGCAGACACGGGAGGTTTCTTAAATTACTAATCCTGTGTTGTAGCTAAGGATGCTCAAATTCTCTTTCATGAGGTTGGATGAGGCTCCTAACTTTTTGGATATGAATAACACCCTGAAGGAAAGCCCAGCGTATCTCCTGTGGTGTTCTAGGTGAAGAAAAGGTAGAAAAAGTGTTCCAGCTTCTGTTCAGTACTCCCATCTTTAATGTCTGTAAAATCATTCCCTTTGCTAAATATCAAATTTGAACAACGACTGTCTTCAGTTTAATTAATCATCTCATTGGTTTCAGTTATGAATTTTGTGAAGCTCTTGTGTTTTAGAAAGTCATCTGGGGAGCAGTCTTTAATTAAAGCCAAACTGCTTTTTTGCCTTTAGGCATGTTTTTTTGCATTAAAAGGTGCCATAATTCGAATTATATTCTCCTGAGCCTCAGCCTTTATGTGACACAGGGACCAATAGCCCTTCCTGCTGTCAGTTATAATATTAAGTGACTATAAACAAGAGCTGAAAGGCTCACAAGATGACCCAACACTTTATGGTGGGCATGGAAGCTTCTGGCGCAGGCATCCAGGCATGCTGGCAGAGAGTGCTGGAAGCACAACCCTGACTGAATAACTTCCCCTCACAGGGCAGCCCCAGACCCCAGTGTGGGCAGCTCTGGAAGCAGATGTGACTCAGCACGTTGCATTTATTGGATGCAGAATCTGCACTGTAATCAACATCTTCTCAATAGCTTCTCATTCTTCTCTCCTAATGAATTCTCCAGCCTCCTCTTCCTCTGCCTTTAATTCCGTGCTGTTGAAAAAGATTCATTTCAAGTAACATTTATCTGAAACGAAAATAGGGGTTCCGTGCGTTGCAGGTTATTTGTAAGAAAACAGCTGTGGGCTAAGTGACAAAACTCACATTTGTGTTACAAGTGTGGAGTATTTTTTTATAGACAGACATTGATTCTGGGGGTTAAAGGGTCAGTGACAGAGTTTTCAAATACAAGTTGCTTTTTTCGTGCACTTTTCACCCCTCTCCCTGAGATCTGGAACTCTCTGCTTAAGTCAGGCTGGAGGGAAGCATGCCCTGAGGTCAATGGGGATTCATTGGCCCTAACTGGATTTAGGTCAGCTCGTGCCTTGGCTTCTCAAATACAAGAAATAATAAGAATAAATATTGAAAAGTCAAGCATTGTTTAAATCAAAGCAGATTGTTATATTAAGCATATAAACAAATGCTGTCTTCTCAGTGTGTGCTCTGTTGATACATGAGATGCCGATGAGAACTGAGGTTGACTGAACGAAGTCTCAAGGGGGATGTGTCTCCTTCCATGCACTCACTTCATCCTGCCAATTTTATTTAGCATTTGCCTATCTTTTGATTGAGAGGACATGAGTGAGGAGTGGGTTTGTTCCGTTTCTGGTGACTGCAGCATTGCCCTGAGAGTGCTTTGCTGGTCACCTGGAACCAAAGCAGAGCTGTAGTTTGACCACTGTGGGCCTGATATTTCTGGGTCTGAGAGATTTCAGCCTGCTGGCAGCTGCTAACTTTTTCCCAAGGAAAAATTTCTTAAGAAAGCTTCTTCTCAAAACAATCTTGGTAAAACAACTCTCCTTTCTCAGAACAATCTTTCTCCAGGTGCTGTTTTGCTGTTTCTCCAGTTTAACCAACGGCATTAGAGAGGTGGTGTTCCTATTCACCAACCATGTTCAGTCTGTATGGGATCACCTCATAAAAGGTCGTAAGAATTAGACAATAAAAGCCGTTTTTCTGTGCTCTTTGCCTTCTGAAATATTTGGAGTCTCTCATCTTTCTTTTGTGCTACAATGACAGACCACTGTGTTTTTCTCCTCCCTTTGCAGAAGGACGTAGCTCTGAAACCTCAGGAACGTGTGGAGAAGCGACAGAACCCTCTGGCCAAGAAGAAACGGGAAGCACTTACCAATGGGCTGTCGTACCTTCCAAAAAAGAACAGGCTCCACCAGCACCAGTACAGCTCCGACCGGGAAAATGACCGAAACCTGTGCCAGCACCTTGGGAAAAGGAAGAAGTTACCGAAGGGCCTCAGACAGGTGGGAGACAAGTTTCCTGCTGCGGGGAGGGAGGGCTCTGCCCGGTGGCTCATGGTATGTAGAAGTCAGTTTCTCATTTTGTGCGATCGCTTGTTTGATACTTCTGTGGTTGTTTTGTTCTCGGGCTCTTGGGTGCGACGTGGTGCAGTGTCCTACCACTGGCAGAGGTGGACTGAGGGGGAGAGCAGGTGGTGCATTGGTGCTGATGTGATTAATAAATGTGGAAAGGTGGGAAGAGCTTTCCGCAGGCTGGCTGTGCGACTGTCAGATGGGGTCTCTGTGACTGCGAGGCCAACTCTGTCCTGTAAGGAGCTTCTTGTCTCTAGGCTTTGTACACAGAGGAGCCCTCTGAACATCCAGGGTGAGGAGAGGCAATTGCAGGAAGGGCTGCTGTTAATCGAGGCAAAGCTCTAAGACTGATTAGAGTGTGAGGAGCTCATTTGTGAGGTGTCGGTGCTGGTGTCTGCTCCCCTGGGTTACAGATCAGCCGCCCTAAGCGAGAACTTCTGCCTTCCCAACAGTGCTGGAAGTGAGCAGGCAACATCCAGGATTGCAAAGCTCAGGCTGAAAACACTGGATCTGTGTTCATGGCTGTGCAGTGTTGTGTTTGTTGTGTTTTTCAAAGAAGAAAGCGTGAGAGATGTGATTTCCATGATGCTGATAATAGTGCATAGTCGTTAGTGACTAGGTCAACTTTTGCTTGTATTTGAGTGATATTAATGGTTCTTGAACTAAAAATTAAACATTTAATGGGGATGGTGGATATTCATGGAATCAGTTTTCATCGTTGTTTAGTGCAGACCAAACCTTGCTCTGCAGAGAAACTTGTAGCAAATAGTGAGAATTCACTGCTTCTCATTTTGTGAGTTCAGGGAGATGGAACATTAAGGATGACAAGTATCCTGAGTTGTATTCAATTTTGATATGCAGAGTTAGAGAAGCTGGAAAGAAATAGGTTTTCATGATAATTTTGAAGCCTATATGTTAAGCTGTAGATAGGAATATTGTATGAGATTATCCAGTACTTTAGCAGAGCAAAGAAATTGTAAAATGCCTGTTCTACACCACCAGCTGTTAAAGGTGTTTCTTCTGACTTAATTTTACTTGGTATTTCAAAGGAAGGTGGGGAAAACTCTTCAGGATAGTTGATGCAATGATTCCATTGTCGGTAGATATTGAAGGTTGCTGTGTTTCCTTGACTGTTTCCTGTGTTCAGCTCCGTGGTCTCTGGTCTGTCGGGTCTGTCAGATGTGTCTGCTTTGGGCAACAGAACTGACTGTGTGCACTGTGAACTCCCCTAGTGGGGCCAAATCTCAGGAGGAACCTTTCTGCCCAGAATTTCATCTGTGAAAGGAATTGGCCTCCCTGCTGATGGAGATTATTTGTGAGGTGGTGTTTTTAGGAATGAATATGCATTGGCTTGGAAGGTATTGAGTTGACAGATGTCACGGAAAATGCTTTTCCTTTGAGCTGATAAATCTGAGTACTCTGCCTAATTCCTAAGGCATAAGACTGAGAGGAAATAAAGTATCTTGCTCAATATAAATATAATACACTTGGTAGGGGTAGAGCTCCTCAGATAAGAACATTTAAGTCTTACAAACAGTGTAGGTGCTGACAAACATATACAGCTTTGGCACTTAGCATGGAAAAAAGATGTCATGGAAAAGACTGCAAAGTTTTTTGGAAAGACATGCCCACCACCTATAGAAAGAGTTTTGGGTAAGCATTTTCTGACCTCTTTCAAGACAAATGGTGAAGAGCACAAAAGAAGGGGATTGATAAGTTCTCAGCATGGTTTTTTTTCAGATCTTGTTACACTTTTCCTCCTCAAGTGACTCTTGGCTGCACACCTTGGGTTGCTTTCCCCACCCAGGTCCATCCCACTGAATCCCTGGGCTCCTGAAGGGGAAATAGATTTGCTTGTCAACTTTCTCAGAGGGCAATGAGCCAACAACTGGGGCCACTGTGGTTTGTGTGTGACACAGCAGCAGTGTCTGGAGCCACTCAAAGTTCAGGAGGCTTCTGCATGTACACAGTGTCCTTGCTATATTAGGGCTTTGTATTTGATACATAAACAATTTATCCTGCCTCTCCTGTCCCTGGGGGAATCCTGCACTGTCACCTGTGATTACTGTAACTGGATGGCAGGATGCAATCTCAGAGCTGTCACATGAGACCTTGGCTGCAGTCTGTCCTTGCTGGGAAAGGTTTTATACCTGGAGATCTCGTTCATAGTTTTTGCAGCGGTTGTCAGTCTTGTTGGATACGCTTTCCTGTGAAATCTGTTATCTGCTGGAAGTAACCCTCACTGCGGGATTTAGGGTATGAAGCTCCCTTGTCAAACAGATTTAGTTGAAGTCAGCTATTGAAAGCATTGCTAATTAGTTTTCAGAGAAAATCCTTGCAGTATTCATGCAGGTATTTATCCAGCTCTGCTGAAATGCCTACAGGTTTATTGAAATCCAGAAAATGTGAAACTGTAGGTTAATTAAGGCTCATATTTTACTAGCAAGAAGACTTTTGAACTCTGCTTTGTGAGCTTTTATAAATGTACTTATTAAATGCCTCAAGGAAATTTTAGTTGGCGTTAAGCAAACATAAGGCTCATCAGAATATTTCTCCAGCGTTTTAAATTTAATTTCCTTTACGTTAATTGGTGATGGCATGTTTTTATGTGCTTTCTGTAAAAATCATTTGGAAATCTTAAAGTGAACATTTTTAAACTAGTAAAAGGGTGGCAAACACTTTTAAATGGGTTTTAATGAGATTTTATTCCTCGAGGTCTGAGCACAGTGGGCCATACCAGGAAACAATGAGCTTTCAGGGCAAAAGGAGGGTTGAGAGTATTTTAATAATGAGGGGGAAGGATCATTTCTCTTTGTTCAGTGGGTGTATGATTTGGAAAGAGCAGAAGACATTGACTTTTGCTACCTCCACCATTTCCTTCACTGTTTTTCTTCATCTGGTGGGAGGTTCTCACACCTTCTTCCACAAGAGGATCATCTCTGGTTATGCTTCTAAACCAGCAGTGTGTGTGTCGGGCAAGGAGTGCCTTGGCTGGCTCACGTGTGCACAAGAGCCAGAAGCTGCTGGGCTCTGCCTTCACCACCTGATTCCAGAGACGCTTCCAGAATATCAAATCCCAATCCCAGATACTGCAGGAGTGCAGGGAAGGAGACAAATGGTAATAAATAGGAGGTGGATGATAAACAGAGGGAAGAAAACTCACGATGAAGAAATGAATTAGGAGGTAAATTGTAATGAGATCAAGGAAAAATGGGAAGAACAGCAGCAGAAGATACACTGCTGACTCCGGCAGTCCCCAGCTACAAGTGTTATAAACCATTGGCTTTCACCTCGTAGTCCATTACATGAATCAATTAAAGGGAGGGAGGGGAGTGTTGAAGCTGTTCCTTCTCAGAATTAAGTCCGTGATCCCTTTGGCAGTCTCACCCCGAATCTATGCATCTTAAACTCGAGACTGCTGAGCCTTCGGGTGTCTGATGTGGACAGCCGTCCTTGTCCCCTGCCATCGTCACCTGAGAGCACCGCGTGGTTCCCTGTGTTGATTCAGTGCCAGCGCACTGGTCCCTGGTGCAGAGGTGCTGGTGTGCCTCAGTGCAGCAGAGCAGTGGTGCAGATGGTGACATCCCCGTGTGCTGAGCAGGGTGCTGAGCACTGCTCTGACATCCCCGTGTGCTGAGCAGGGTGGTGAGCACTGCTCTGACATCCCCGTGTGCTGAGCACGGTGCTGAGCGCTGCTCTGACATCCCCGTGTGGTGAGCACGGTGCTGAGCGCTGCTCTGACATCCCCGTGTGCTGAGCAGAGTGCTGAGCGCTGCTCTGACATCCCCGTGTGCTGAGCACGGTGCTGAGCAGTGCTCTGACAGCCCCGTGTGCTGAGCAGTGCTCTGACATCCCGGTGTGCTGAGCAGGGTAGTGAGCAGTGCTCTGACATCCCCGTGTGCTGAGCACGGTGCTGAGCACTGCTCTGACATCCCCGTGTGCTGAGCAGAGTGCTGAGCGCTGCTCTGACATCCCGGTGTGCTGAGCAGGGCTCTCAGCACTGCTCTGACATCCCGGTGTGCTGAGCAGGGCTCTGACATCCCGGTGTGCTGAGCAGGGTAGTGAGCAGGGCTCTGACAGCCCCGTGTGCTGAGCAGGGCAGTGATCAGGGCTCTGACAGCCCCGTGTGCTGAGCAGGGCGCTCAGCACTGCTCTGGCAGCCCCGTGTGCTGAGCAGGGCGCTCAGCACTGCTCTGGCAGCCCCGTGTGCTGAGCAGGGCGCTCAGCACTGCTCTGGCAGCCCCGTGTGCTGAGCAGGGTAGTGAGCAGGGCTCTGACAGCCCGGTGTGCTGAGCAGTGCTCTGACATCCCGGTGTGCTGAGCAGGGTAGTGAGCAGGGCTCTGACAGCCCCGTGTGCTGAGCAGGGCGCTCAGCACTGCTCTGACATCCCCGTGTGCTGAGCAGGGCGCTCAGCACTGCTCTGGCAGCCCCGTGTGCCGCAGTCCGGGTGGCCGGTGCCGGCTCTCGGCCCTGCCGGCACAGGCGGGGCCGGGAGGCGCCGGCAGCTCCCCGGGCTGCGGTGGCACCGGGCGGGCAGCGGAGCAGATGGGCTGGATTGTCACCGGCGCTGTGATCCCGGGGAGAGCTGGCTGTGCTGACAAGCGATTTACAATGTGCTATTTACAGTTTGGGTTTGCAGGCTCTCAATGACATCTGAGTGCTCTTTAGCAACTGCTTTCATTACTACTCTTCTAAGAGCTGCTAATTGAAAATGAAATTGTGGGTGGGCTCTGGGAGTGCCGTAGCAGCTACAAGTACGATACACAGCCACGGAGAACTGTTTCATTTCTTGGACTCCCCGCTGTAGCTCTGTGCAAGGGAAGAAATGGGATATATTTGTGCAGTGTGAGGTCAGACACCTTGGAAATCCTGCCTACAGCATGCATCGCCCGGAGTGAGGGATAAAGGCTTGAACCTCCTTGAACATAGCTGCTGGGATTTGGGATTCCTTTACTGGCAGCCGGTGGATTTCAGTGACTATAAAACTTCTGAAGGTCAGGAAGGAACCTGGGCTGTGAAACCACCTCGTGCAGGGCAACACGGGGGATTGGAAGCTGTGTGTGGGATTTTTGGGCTGCTTTTGCACCACTGGAGGTCTGGCTTTGTATGAGGTGACAGGAAACAACAGTCCTGACTGGTGGAATGTGGACAAAATCACCTGCCTTGGGAGTGGTACCAGCCAGGATCAGGTCAGCAGGGATATGGCCACACATTGATGGAAAGGGAGATAATATTCCCATTTTTTTTTCTCCCACGTAATGGGAGAAGTTGCTTGGTTTAGGGTTTTTTTCAGATTCCAAATGCTAGTGCAGCCAATTTGAAATGAGTGGATTTGCTGTTTATGTTGCAGCCTACACAACGTGGTTTGATTCTGTGCCAGTGTTGCCAAAAGTCTGAAGGCACCTACAGCAAGTGTCACCAGCAACAGGAACTGCAGGGGCCACTGGTTTAACACAACTGTGTTGGTATCATGTCACTCAAAGCACTGGTTGTTAATCTAGCACATCAAACAACATTTAATTTGAAAAAATAACCCATGAAACGATGAAAAAAAATCGGATTAAAGCTCTGAAAGACTAGAAAGGGCCATGTCTGGGTAACTGCGCTTTGAGGTTACATCTCAGCGTGAGTGGGTGTAGAAATACAGTGGGAGAAGATGCTCATGTGATAAAGGGGATGGGCAGATCTGGGCTTCGAGAAGCCTTTGTAGGATAGAAAAGAGGAAAGAGATCTGTGGGGAAGGGCTTAAGAGGTGAGGCTTTGCAGAGGTGTAGGCTGGGCTGTGTGGGGTTTTTCAGGGGTAAATGTTACACACGGTGTGCAAATAGAGGGGGATAACCGAGAGAGGGGGCAGGTGTTGTGAGTGACTGTCCTCTGTCTCTGCTAACGTCCAGCTCAGTTTATCCCGTCCACCTGTGCTGTGGAAATGCTGCTTCGTGCTGGCCAGTTGGTAATTCCACCCTTGGCAGGAACCCACACTTGATTTTCACACATGCACAGTGTGTGGATTCCTGTCTGTGTGGGAGCATGTGCTGAAAGCTGGGCTGCCATTCAGTCCCCTGCTCGCTTCCCGTTTGGAAACCGCCGTGGGTGACAAACGGTGCTTGAATTACAAGCATTTTGTGATTCTCGACTGCTGTTTGCCTCTGATCAGAGGCCACAGAAATCTCCAGCTGCACTTAACCCGCAGTCACCGTATCCAGTGCGTCATCTGTGAAGGCACCCAGCTGCTCAAAAGCATCCAAACAACTTCTGGGCCCTGATAATATATAATTGAGCTCAATGGGCACAGAAAAGACTGTTGTTCTCTGCAGAAAGGACTGAAAAATGATGCGTGCGGCTCCGTGTTGCGGTTGTTTCGCTCCGCACATCCCCCACGGCTTCCCCGAGCTCCGGCATGGGCGCTGTGGATTCCAGGAGAGCGCACACAAAGCCGGGCTCGGGCAGGGCAGAGCTGGCCCCGGGATGCTGCCCTGGGCCGGGGCAGGGCTGTGCTCGGGCAGAACGAACCCCTGCAGGCACCGAGCAGGGCTCGGGGAGCTGCCACTCCACCCGATGTTCGCCTGCAGGGACGTGTCACCGGCGTCCCCCGCCTCATAATCACCAGTTTCACCTGCAATTTTTCAATAAGCTATTGAATTATACCTCTCTAAATGATACACTGCAAATCCAGCAGGTCCTAATTGCTAATGATGGTTCTGAAAGACTTTCATTTGACTGTAATTAGGTTTGCAAGCAATCAGCTGCCCTTATCAGGATGGAAACACATATAATGTAAAATACAGGCTGGTGGGAAGGGAGCGTTTTCTTAAAAGGAGGAGGGAAGAGGAAGATGTTTTATTAGCAGAAGCTGTGACATATTTTAACACCTTGAAAACATCATGTGTGAAATTAATTCTGCTCAGTATTATACCATCTGGCAATGTTATTGTTCTGTATATATTGCCATGTAAGTGTGCTTTTTTCGTCTGGGTATGAGCCTGTGTTTGAAATAGTAATCATGAGTCAAATTGATTACTAAGGATGTTATCCCTGCTAGAAGGCTTAAAAATACATTTTGGGAAGTCCCAGGGACTCAAAATGGCTTCTCTATGGAGAGCTTCCTTTGCAGGGCTGATGAGGGTGGAAGAAAAGGGCCTTGATTTTGCCATGCCCCTGTGCTGTGAATGAGTGTATGTGCCCAAGGGTACGAGGAGCTCTACCCACATATTGTTCATTGGTGCTGAAGTAGCAGGTGCCTGTATGTCAGCCTCAGAACCACTGTTTTTGGTATGATGGTTTGATCCTGTCTGTGCTGCTGTGTGCTCTGCCCAGCTCAGAGCCTGCTGTGCGTGAGCAGCTTCAGCACCAGTGCAGGCACAGGGTCCCCAGGAGCAGACACAGAACAATGCAAGCTTAAAACTTGCTTGGAGGCTGGTGTTTGGCCATTCTGCATGAAATATCAGCTGTTGGGCAGTGTGGATTGTCCCTTAACAGGACTCAGAATGGCCATTAGCACCTGACATGGTGACTGTGATTGTTGTGATACTTCTGGCTGGTGGAGCTTGTACGGCCAAGGAGCAGCAGGGAGGAACTCGGGTCACACCTAGACACAGGAATAAGCAGTGGGATATTAAGATCTCCCCCGTTTCTCTGAAGCTGATGGTGTGAGCTGATCACCCCTGTGGCAGAGGAAGGGCTTCTTTGCCTCCTGTACTTGCACCTGCCCTTGCGGACGTGTTGAGTGTGATCAGGCTTGCAAGAAAATGAGCAATGTTGGCATGTTTTTATTTCTAATGCAAATATTGCCACTCTCCCTGCTCTGCCCTGCTGCATCCCACTTCGTCTTCTGGCTCCAGTTTGCTCTGAGATAGAGCTGCAGAGGTGTCACCACGCTGTTACCTGACCAGGTAATGCTGTGGCAGAGGAAGCACCCCTGTGTGCACCACCCACCCAGCGTGACACAAACTCCCAGGAAATTCCAACTGAAAAAAAGGAGATTAGAAACAGTCACTTTTGGGCTAACCTAATTATATTAAATCAATTAGCTATCTGGAGAATTTTAGTTTAAAAAAATAATTTCTTGTGCACAGAGCAGCTATTGTCTCTCAGGATTATCTTTTTTCTTTTAATGTTGGCACCCTACTTTAATTGAAAACTTAAATGATTGTTAAATGTGCCAGGAAGTGAACCATATTTTAAATGTTCAATGCAATCAATTGCTGTCTTAAAAGTCTCCATGCGTGTTACCAGTAAGGAATTAAACAAAAAATTAATTTTGACTGAATCTGCCTGGAGATAAATTAAATGCTAGCTTAAGTATTATAAGACAGCATAATAAAGTGACCATTTTTAATTTAAAAAGGAAGTCACCCAGAACTTTTTAAAATATTTTTTTGTATTCTAGAAATAAATTCAGGCCAAGACTTCTAAGCTATGGGTTTGCCTGCAGAATAATTGTAAGCACAGAAGTTCATCCTCGCATTCGTTATGAAAACGTAGATTGCAGAAGTTATGTTACTTGATTCTTGTTTCTTTCCTCTACAGACTCGGTTTTCGTCAGGGCGGGAGCGAGGGATTTGGCTGTGGCTCCCAAGAGCACAGGGTGGCTTTGCAGCATTGCTGGTGGCTGCAAGGGGCACGGGAGGCTGTGCTGCCCCACTGCCAGTGCTGGGAGCTGGGGGCAGCCTCAGGAGCACGTCAGCCTCCCATGGATGCTTCACCTCTTGCTTAGGCTTTTGTCCCCCTAGGTCCAGCTCCTGAGTCCTGCAATCCATGGGGCACAGACCTAGGCCATGGATTTGAATAGTGTGCAGGGACACTTGTGAAGTCCCCGTGAACAGCAGTGAGGGGAACTGTTCCCGTCCCAAGGGGTGTGGAAGGCAGCCCTGTTTGCCCTTCCCAAGGGGCAAAGCAGTGCCCTGAGTTGGCCAAGTGGGCTGGTTTTCTGTCTCTTGGTACACTAAAGGCAGCACTCCTGCTTTTACAGCCGCCTCATTCCAGTCCCTCAGATTTGGAGGGAGGCTGTGACTGTCCTGGCTCTGAACAGCTGCGTTTGGGGCTGGGATTTATCACAAGTGGGAAGCTGAGGGCAGGGGAATGGCAGTGTGCAGTAAATCCCTGTGAAATTCCAGGATGGAGCTCACACAATTGCTTTCATGGTTTGCAGTGCTTGAGGGGGCCATTGTGGAGTTTTTGAGCTTTCTCTGGATTGATCCTGGCTGGCTCTGGCCGGTCCCAGAGGCTGCCTTTGTCCCCAGAAGTGGCACAGCATTGCTGGAAGAAACAGAGTGCACTTCTAAACTTTCTGCTATTTATTTAATTTTGGCAAAATTGACCTGGGTGTACAGCTTAGGAGAATTACTGATAATCTTCCTCAACCTGGAGGAGGTTGTTCTCTGCTTTGTGGAGTTTCAAAAGTTGTAATGTTGCGATTTTATAAAATCAAGACATCTTAATTTGTGCTCAAACCCACTGAAATGGAACAAACTTTTAAATCTAAGTCCCCCATTTTCCTATGTTTAATGCTTTATCAACACTACATGAGTTATGTGCACTAGGGAGGCCTCCTCTGCTATTAGCAAAATGTGCCATAGGTGATTGTTTTCTTAAAGCTTGCTGTACTCTTGGATAATCCCAGTGGATATCTGGATGGGTTGTGGAGCCAGCTGAAGAACACAGTGTGGCCATTACTGTGTAGGGCCACGACTCCTAAAACAAACTTCTCCTTTCCTCCTGACCTTTCCCTGCAACAATTTTTGCTGGTCAATATTAAAATGCAGTGAGGTTCTATGAGCAAAAATGCAAGAGTTTCCCCTTAAGACTTTTTATTAAATTTTGCTGCAAGAACACAAATATTTTTATAGAAGATTGACTGCAAAAGTTACTGTGGTTTTGTGTTTCCAGTGCTGTTGCAAGTTTGTCTCTAATATCAGCAAGCATACAGGCTGTGACAAAAAGCCTACTCCTGATGTGTCCAAGTTCTCATTTTTTAATAGTCAGTGAAGGATAAGTTTCAGGTTTATCCATCTGTATTGGATCAGCTACTGAAGACTATTGAAATGAGTCACTCTGTTGTGAGTGGACTTTCTTGAAAAAACCTAAACTTGTAGCGAAGTTCCCCCTTCCTGAGGAGGGTGCAGGAGCCTGTTCCTGGCCAGAGCTGCTTCCCTGGTGTCTGCCTTCCTCCAGGCTCTGTGAGCTGTAGGGACCTGCTTCAAGAAAATGCAAATCTCAATTTCTCCAACTAAAGAAGAACTGCTCTTGCAGTTCAATCACAATTCCTCTTAGCATGGAAGACAGCAGAAGACTGTGCTCTCTGTAGTCCAGCAAAGCGAAGACACAGGAATAGAGTGTTAGTCTTTCTAGATCTGTCCATGTGTCACATCCTGAGACATCTCAGATCTATTTAAGGTAAAGTTTGACAAAATATGACAGAGGCGTAAACTAGTGCAGGAAGTTAAGCCTTCAGCCCAAAGCCTGCTGAGATCCTGCAAGAAATTGTCAGAGAAGGAAGCAGGAACATAATTAGTTTGCAGGCACAAGTTGATTTAGGTCATATAAAAAGCCATGGGCCATTCCAGTCTCTGACAGTGAAGACTGAGTCACTGACCTCAAAGTTCCTGTCCTGTGTGCCCTTTCCCAGGTGGTGGAAGGTTGTAAAGGGCTTAAGAAAGAAGAACTGAGTTCCCTCTCATGCAAGTCTTTTCTGCATGAACAGAGAAACAAGAGAGAACCTCCCAAGTTGCTCATAAAATGCTATCAGGTGTAAGCCCAGCTTGCCCTGCTAACCCTGTCCCCAGGCTCTAGTCCTTAAATCAATAACAATAATACAGCTAAGAATGGGTGTAGAACTGGAAGCTGAGGTTTGATACCTTTCCTTGAGATTTCAGGTTGCCTTTTTCTAAGAATGTTAATAAAAAATATTTCAATCATAAAGCAGGTGGATTTTATTCTAACCATTGGAAGCCACAGATATTTGGCACGTGAAGTTTCTCCATGGTACTTTTATTTTTGCCTGCCATGCTCATCATTTCTTTTTGAACAGGTTTTTCTCTGATCTAGTTGAACAAAAAACTCTCCTACTTTTATAAATGAAATAAAAATCAAGTGCCCAAAGCACGCAGAGGGTTAATAAAAATGGAAAATCTGTTAAAATCACTAATCAATCTGTTTAATGTTTTATTGTCTCTCCTCCCCCTAACACATGTTCTTTTCTTGTAAAGCACCTTATTGCTTCCTGCTTGTTTACCAGCTTTCAGCAAGTCAAGCAGCATTCAAATTGCTTTGATGTTAATTATATAACCTGCTCAATAGGCCTTGCTAGGTGACGGAAAATAGCTCCTATGTTTAAGAAAATAAATTAATATCCAGACAAGTGCTCTGTAGAAGAAGGAAATGACAGGATACTGATGACTTAGTGTTGTGTTGTCAAATAAAAGCTATATTTGGGTGGCATGATGCTCTCAGTTTGCAAGATTTGATATTGGTTGTCTTCACTTCTCTTGATGATACAGAATGATGTGCTGAAGACTGATCCTTCTAACTGGAAAAGGAGTGAGTCTTCCTGTCTCCTATGCCTAAGTAAAAGATTCAGGAAGCAGGGATTCTCCCTCAGCCCACAGAAGCTGTTCCTAATGAGTCCTTTGGATGCTGGCTTATCCCAGCTGCTCCACTGGTCCTGCTCTGGACCCTGGCCCAGCCCGAGCTGCATTTACTCAATTCAGTTCAGGTGCTGTTGGCATTGACATTGGAGCTGTAGCTCAGGCTGAGGATTTCCAAAAAACACTCTTAGAGTGTAGAAAAGGCTTGAGCAGCCCCTGCGTGGAACTGCCAGGTGCTCAGTGAGTGTCCAGACGCGAGCCCTGCGAGGGGCACGGCCGCGGTGCCGGGCTGGAGCTGCACCGGGACCCGCGCCGTGTTCATCCTGCATGGAAATGGTGTTTGATCAGGGAGAACTTGTCTACCCATTCCTGATCAAGGCAGATAGGTTTAATTGGAGAATTTGTGCGGACTTTGGAGATCTCCAGATGAACGGTTGTACCTGTGTGATGAATGAATATTAACAACTTCCAATGCAAAGCGCTGGAGCCATCACAGCTGACTGGATTTGTGTGGAATGACTGGATAGCAGCTCCCAGGAAGCAATGCAAGCCTTCAGCTTATCAATGCCATTGTCTTTATAAATCAGTAACAGTACAGGGGGGGGAGGCTGGATTGTGTATCGTTACAAAATGCCTTGGGAAGATCTGAAGTCAGATTTGTGGTCTGGTGCTTCCTGTAAGAAGTGCAGTGTTTTCCATGATGGAAAGAGTTTATTTGCAGTACTAAGGCTTGTGCTTCCAATGTTTTTAATGAACCTGTGCTTTAATATGCAATAAATACTGAAAACGATCCCTTCAAACTTTATTCATTATCATAATGATGTATTTTGATATAATCATTACTGGTGGGCTATTACTGGTCTAAAGCACATACCAGAGGGTGTGTTGTTTCCAGAAGGAGTGAGTGTCAGGAGACTTTTGTACTCTTTTAGATTGATCATAAAGCATTTCCAGGAGTGGAGCTGTACGAGACTGTAACATCGCTTAGGGGGAAAGAGATCTTACCTATCAATAGCAATGCAAGGCTTGTAATTTTAAGTCTTTCTAATTTAAATCATGAAAATCTGTTTTTCATGAATAATTCAGAACTCTGATTTAGTAGAATTATTTCCAGCCCATGTATATTAAGCAGCCAACCTGCTATGCCAGTTCTGTTTTCAGACACTGTTGATGGGGGGTTTCTCTTTCTTGCAGAAATGATCATCTTTGTCTGTTAGAAAATAAAGCTGCTGTGGTATTTTGTTCTTTTGATTGCATGAGGATTTTGCTTTAAACCTTGTAGGCTAAAATTCAAGCTGAAGAAAAATAAAGCCCTTACTACAGGAGCTCCTAGAATTAAATTTGGAGAGAGTAAACCTTGTACTATATCCATTAGGAAAATGGCAGTATTCTTCCATTTCCTGATGTTATTCAATTACTTACCCCGCTTCCTGCTTTTAGCGTAAACTGTATATTTTAGCTCATGACCTTTGACAGCAAATTGAATCAGAAGTGGAGATGCAATAAAATTGGGTTTTTTTAAAGACTCTTTAAAAACATGGGTGTGTAGGAAATTTGGGGTTTTGTTTTGTTGTTTGTTTCAGTTTTTTTTTGTTTTGTTTTTGTTTTTTTAAATAAACCTCACAGTGGATTTTGTAATATAATGCATTTTGCTTGGAAAAAAAGGAAATTGAAGTTAATGTCCTTCCTTCTTTACCCTGGAGAAAGCACAGCCTGCGTAGCTGCTCCTGTTAGTGCCTGCCTGCTGAAATTAGCATTGCATATTTTTGTTAATACCAATAAAAGTGGAGTTTGTTTAATTTAGAATCAAACCCTTGTTTGGATTGGATTAGCACTTTAAGAAAAATATTTAACTTGTAAAGTGATGCAACACAGGTCGATCTAATCTTTAGCTCCTCCAAGATTGTAGCTCATTTACAAGCTTTAGATCCTACTATTTCCCTTACACTTGTGAATAGTGTTAACACATTAGAAAACCCCAAACCAGTGTATTCCTCTGAAGCTTTCCAACACGGGTACCCCAAACCATCCAGGACCCATCAGTAATGAGGTCAGTGCTGTCCCAGTTCCCTGATCCTGATGGAACTTCTCACACGTGGTGTTCCCTGAGCTTTTCTATTAGCTGTTGAATGAGAGTTTAGTGGGTTTTAGCTTTTTTTGACCAGAATGCATTCATGTCACTGTTCCCCCCAAGTTCATCATTTTTACTAATCCTGTGTCTTTGTACAATAATGACGTTTTGAGGGGTGTCAGAGCCTTTTGTTGTGTTTAGAACTTGCCTTGGATTGAACTTGAATTTAAGACAAAACTCAGGAGATGTCTTAATTTAACGTAAAGCAGCGGAGACTTTCCTTTCCTGCAGGAGCAGCCTGCCCCTTGCCCCCACTGTAGTGCTGTTTACTTGCATTGGAAGTAAAATCTCTTTTTCTATAAATGGCAAAATGTTCAGGTGTGCACACAGGGTTGAGCTGTATCCTGGTGCCTCTTGGGCCCGTGCTAGGAGAGAGCCTGGCTTTTCTGTGTGTTCATGTGTCTAAGCTGCTACCAGAGCTTTGCTGCTCCGCGTTGTGTTGTTCTGCAGGCTGTTCCAAGATAACACTGAATTCTTTCTTGTTCTGGCTGCAGCAATGCCAAGTGTTTGTTGAACATCTGTCAGTGTGTTCAGATTATTAACCTAACTTCTGCTCGTTTATGTTAATGAAAACATTTGAGCTTCATAACAAGCCTGTGTAACAGTTCCTCACGCTACCAGTCCCACCGATACCCAGCTGAGTGGCTGCCACAGTCCAAGCCCACCTGGCAGAGCGTTGGCAGCTCCTCCTTCAGAAGTGTTCTGCACTCTGTGCTGCCCAGCCTGCAGGGTGCCACCACTTACTGCTTGTATTTAATCTTCAGACTCTAAAGCAGCATCATGTTTTGGAGCAGACTGGAAAACGAGGGAAATGGACATCAGAAATTCCAGATTTGGCATCTGTACTCAGTTGGGCGTGGTTTGTCCCTGCACTGTGGTTCCACGCCGGCTCTCAAGTGCGGTGCCAGCAGAGGAGCGTTGAGGAGCATGGGAAGGTCAGAACCTGCTAAGGAGGCAGGCAGCACCCTTCGGTGCAGAGGCTGTGGGATCTGCATCCTTGGGCCATCCACCTCTCCTGCGCGCAGCCAGATCTCTCCTCAATAAGCCTTGCTAGGAGTGGGGCTGGGATGAGGTCATCCCCGAGGGCCCCTCCAACCCAACTGTTGTGTCACACTGAGCGAGTCATTTCTGGCAACAGAACCCGCCGTCCATGGCAGTTCCGCGGGGTCTGCTCTGTAACGTGGAGAACAAGCACTGCTGAGGCCAGCTGAGGGAACGGTGCTGCACTTGGGTCTCCAAAGGCCTTCGCTTTTTTGTTAGCACACAGCTTTGGAAGTTGAATTAGAGGACTGATCTCCTTTTTGGACTGCATGTAGTCTGCTGGGCAGCAAACTGCACTCAGAGTCATTCTTCCAAGTCCTATAATCTTTTACTACAGATGCTATTAATAAAAGTATTAATTACTCTGTTCTGGAATTAGGAGTTCGTAATGAAACCTCAAACAGAAAACTCAAGCCAGGTTGGCCAAATGTCACAGAACACTCAAACCTGGGCTGCGAGTAAAATAAAAGTCTGAGTTGCTTTAAGGTTTACGGTTAAAAGAATGTAAAACTTTTCAGCTTGTCCAAGTTTTGACAGAAAACCTTGTAGCATTTGGCAGGCCTGGCTGGGTTTCCTTAAGTGTGAAATGCAAGATAAAACCAGAGACTCGGAGCCAAGCACAACGAAACGAAAAGGTTCTCCTGAAACAAAGAGAACAGGAGATCCACGGATTTTTCTCTCAGCTCTCCTTCAGCTCCTTTCCCGGTCCCGCGGCTGGAGCATCCCGAGCACGGCGTGGGGGTGCTGTGGGAGAAGGGGCACGGGAAGGAGCTGTGTGCCACAGCTCTGGGGAGCGGGGGGCTGTGCCAGCACAGGGTCCGGCCCGTGGAGCTCCTGCTGAGCTGTGGAGCTGTGGAGCAGAGAGGGAGGCACTCCTGCAGGCACTCCCCTGGCCGGGCAGTGCACGGGGCGCTGCCAGCCTGGGAGCTGCAGCAAAAAGCTGCTTTGAATATGTTTCAGATGTTTGACTTGGAGTGGAGGGGAAAGGCAGTTTTCTTCCTGTCCTTCCTTTCACCCTTGAACTGGGACTTCCACAGCCTGTTAGGCAAAATGAAGAACCTTGTTTTCGTTTTCTATCCAGAAAGGCTTTTTAGGAAGGAGGAGTGGTCATTAAAGTACTTGGGAAGATTTTGCTGATAGCAGATGAGAGTTGTGCTTGCACTCGTGGGGAGTGGGGGCAGTCAGCCCTTTGACGTGTCTGCCCATCCAATACACTACACAATTCTGATTATTTACAATATTTTTAATGTTTGATTTACTTCAGTGATTCGGATATTCAATTTTAAGTATTACTTTGACTTCCGTCTTATTTTTTAATGTCCTGATTGAAGTTTTGTGCTAAAAGGGATGGGTTTAGGTCAGAAAGAGGTAAAAAAAAGCAAATAAATAGGATGTAAATAATATATATACATATTTATAGATGTATAAAATAAATTAAAAAGCCCTTTTATCTATGATTGAAGGAATTTAATTTTTATTTTTAGACAAGAGTTCGTAACTTTTGTGAAAATTGCTCTTTTACATCGACACAAAGCATGCTTGTGCTTATGAAAGAATTTTCCCAGGGTGTCCGCGGGCTTGCAGAGCAGGGAGGAGGACGTGTTTCCACCAGTACCTGCTCCGGGGCACTTGGGGACCTTGGCATTAACTCTCTGAGTACAAGGAGTTGCTGCCAGTTTTCACCGGGTGATCTCCGCTGAAACATTCTGCGGCGACTTCTGTAGCTGGAAGCAGTCCTTAAGGCAGGGAAAACACTTCTCCCCCATCCTCTGGGTTTCCTGCTCACGGAATATCCTCAGCTGGAAGGGACCTGCGGGAATCACCGAGTCCCACTCCCAGCCCTGCACACACCCCAGCAATCCCAGCCTGGGCATCCCTGGGAGCTCCTGGAGCTGTGGCAGCCTCAGGCTGTGCCCATTCCCTGGGGAGCCTGGGCAGTGCCCAGCACCCTCTGGGGGAAGAACCTTTCCCTGATCTCCAGCCTGAGCCTGTCCTGGCCCAGCTCCGGCCCTTCCCTGGGCCCTGTCCCTGTCACGGGGAGCGGAGATTGGCGCTGTCCCTCAGGAGAAGCCGCAGGCCGCGGCGAGGTCTCACTTCCCTCAGTCTCCTCCGGGCTGAACACACCAAAGTGCCCTCAGCCGCTCCTTGTGCGGCCCCTCCAGACCTGTCACCATTTTAGTGGCGCCCCTGCTCCTCTTTCCCGCTCACTTCTCCTGATTTCACAAAAATATCCTATGCACAGAATGGTAGAATCCCAGAAGGGTTTGTGTTGGAAGGGTCCTTAAAGCCCATCCAGTGCCATGGCAGGGACACCTCCCCCTGTCCCAGGCTGCTCCCAGCCCCAGTGTCCAGCCTGGCCGTGGGCACTGCCAGGGATCCAGGGGCAGCCCCAGCTGCTCTGGGCACCCTGTGCCGGGGCCTGCCCCGCTCCCAGGGAAGGATTTTCCCGGCTCTGCCGCTCTCCCGCCGGGTGTCCGCCGGCCGTTCCCAGCGCGGCCGCTTCCCCTCACGGCCCGCGGCCGGGCGGCTCCTGGGCGGCGCTGGGGCTCCCCCTGCGGGCCGCGCCGCGGAACTGCGGCAACGAGCTCGGCCGGCCGCGCTTGCTGCTCTCCTCTCCTCTCCTCTCCTCTCCTCTCCTCTCCTCTCCTCTCCTCTCCTCTCCTCTCCTCTCCTCTCCTCTCCTCTCCTCTCCTCTCCTCTCCTCTCCTCTCCTCTCCTCTCCTCTCCTCTCCTCTCCTCTCCTCTCCTCTCCTCTCCTCTCCTCTCCTCTCCTCTCCTCTCCTCTCCTCTCCTCTCCCTCCTCTCCTCTCCTCTCCTCTCCTCTCCTCTCCTCTCTTCTCCTCTCCTCTCCTCTCCTCTCCTCTCCTCTCCTCTCCTCTCCTCTCCTCTCCTCTCCTCTCCTCTCCCTCCTCTCCTCTCCTCTCCTCCCCTCCCCTCCCCTCCCCTCCCCTCCCCTCCCCTCCCCCTCCCCTCCCCTCCCCTCCCCTCCCCTCCCTCTCCCCTCCCCTCCCCTCCCCTCCCCTCCCCTCCCCTCCCCTCCCCTCCCCTCCCCTCCCCTCCCCCCCCTCCCCCCCCTCCCCTCCCCCCCCCCCTCCCCTCCCCTCCCCTCCCCTCCCCTCCCCTCCCCTCATTTCCCTTTTTATTTTCTTCCTCTGCTCTGCAGACAGGATTAGATAGGTGGGGGTGTTCAGCCTGAAGAAGAGAAGGCTCCAGGGAGAACTTGGAGCCCCTTCCAGTGCCTAAAGGGAGCTTATAAAAAAAAGGGATTTATTATTTTTTTTTTTACGTGAGCAGGTAACAATAGGGCAAGGGAGAATTGTTCAAAACTTAAAGAGAAGAAATTTGCACTAGATATCAGGAAGAAATCCTTCCCTGGGAGGGTGGGCAGGCCCTGGCACCTGTGAGCAGCTGTGGCTGCCCCTGGATCCCTGGCAGTGCCCAAGGCCAGGCTGGACACTGGGGCTGGGAGCAGCCTGGGACAGGGGAAGGTGTCCCTGCCCATGGCAGGGGTGGCACTGGATGGGATTTAAAGTCCCTTCTGACCCAAACGATTCTGTGATTTATCGCCCTTGGCCAGGAATGCTTGTTTAGGGGGAAAGGTTTGGGGCGCGTTCTGGTTTTGTAGTTAACAAGTAGCAGATTCCAGTTTTGATCAGACATTAACTGGTCACTGCTGGCTTCCTCCTGCCACCTGAACAAGCAGAAGAAAAGGCAGACGGATAACAAAGGCAGCCACGGGGTCAGTTGACAGGGAATCAGAGTTCCAAGCAGAGTTCCAGGGTTTATTCTTTTATCTTACCATGGCGGCATTTATTGGCCTTGCTTGTGCAGAGCAGCTGTTTGACTCCACAGTGAGTCTGAAAACATTCAGAGTGTTCACACAGGTCTGATGGCAGGACTGGGAGTGAAAGTGTACTCTACTGAGAGGCAAGAGGCTGATGGTGCGACTTGTTCAGAGTCAAACATGCTCTGTGTTGCAATTTGGTCTGGTGGAAGCTGTCCCTGTTCGTGGCAGAGGGGTTGGAACTGAATTATCTGTAAGGTCACTTCCAACCCCAACCATCTGTGATTCTACTTGAAAATAGAAAATCTGAGAGGAAAGCAGACCTGTGTACTGCCTCTCCCCTTTTTTGTTGGCTGCTCTAGTTTGGTTGTAACTGACTCACAGTGAGTGATGAATCCTTCTCCCACATCCAGTAAAACTTCAGTTAACACCAGGTTTGTCAAAACCTCTGATACAGGGATAGAAACCTTTCTTAGAGAAACAGAAATTACACTTCTAAAGGTGTCCCTTGCCCCCTGCTTCCTTTGGGCAGTCAGCGGGAGAGGACAGTAATGGAATTGTGAATGGCAATGCTTTAATTGCTTTTGTGGAAAAGAATGAAGAGTTTGGTGTTGGAAAATCTTTGTGGCCTGTTGTGAGTGACAGCCTGGCAAAGTGCCCTGAGGGGCCACTGCCATGAAATGACAGAAATCGAGGGAAGTCCTGGGGAGCAGACAGAGCCCAGGAAGTTGTTGGGGTCCCCCTGCTCCTCCTCTGAAGCTCATAAAAACTTTCCTTATTAAAACCTATTTGCTGAAGTGCAAGGGAATGTGATCCCATTAAGCATCCTCACAATCATCCTTGGATGTTACCGCATATGACTGAAGCTCACAAAAGCAGCAGCGGTCATCACCTCAAACAGCAGCCATCAGAGCAGCTGAAATGGGGAACTGCCATTCTGCTGGGTCCTGTGAAATACGCCAGCTTTGGCTGCTGTTACACTGCTGTAGCACATTAGGAGCAGGAGAACTGACAAACTCTATTTTCCCTGTGATCAGCCTTACTGATGTATTATTCAGCCATGATTATGTTTTAATGGACTAAGAAGTGTAGAAATGTTTCACTACGGCTGGATGGGAGTGGTAGAGATCACTAATTATAACATCTTCATTATAAATATGGATTAACCTGAAGGTTAGAAATTGTGTCTTTTCCAGTGGAGTAACTAATTCTATGGAGTGTAGTGAGATATGGAAATGAATGTTTTTCTCTTGTTTTGCAGGCATTTAGAGACTTTCCCTACCTCTGGTGAAGGGCAGCTCTCTCTGTAGTAAACCTGTAACTCCCACAACTAAGGAATAGCTGTTTCTCATCTTTCTCCCTCATTTCCCCTTTAGTGATGAGGACATACATCCAGCACAGCATGGCTTCCTACAGACTTTCCCCTCCTGGTTGATTTTCTGCTGTCTAATAAGGAATAAGCTTACACTGCAGTCTGTCTTACCATGGAAGCACTTCACGTTCCTCTCCTCTATCTTGATTACTCCTCATCAGTCAAATGCAGTTGCAAATAATTTTATAAGGCCAAACCAGCATAACTTACATTAAATATGATAGGGTATGTAAGCTGAAAATCTGAGATTGGCAGGTAATGTGTTAGGCTGAGCTTTTTAGTTCAGCCTATTGGCATGGTGGAGGCGGGTCCTCCAGGTAGACGTGGTAGAATTAAATTGGTGTATTCAAGTGTGCATCAGTACTTAATCGTACTACGTCAAGGACACAATTCTGCTTCTGGAAGTGTCGTGGTTTCCTTGCAGTGCATCCGTGCTCTGCTAGCTGGACTCCAGCTAGGCTGCTGGAATTTGAATGGCATCTCTGAGCCTGTGAGAAGCACTGGGGGTACTCGGTTCTGTTCTGGGGAAAGGTGTGCCAGGGGCTGCCCTGCCCTGTGCTCCCTCCCATCCCCAGCAGGACAATGGAATCTGTCTGGGCCGAGATGATGTAAAGCTCCCACACCTCTGCAGCCTGCCCTGGACAAGGAACATTAAGACAACTGATTCCATCCATTTTTTTTAAGTGGCCTGAGCCTTCAAAAGTCTCTTTGAATAAGTGAAAACTGTGGTGTTTTACCCCTGTGCAGGCAGGCAGGTCGTGCTCAGAGATGCCTGTGTGTTATTGATAGAGACTGGTGCTCTGCTTCAAAGCAGTATCAAGAGTTATCTAATATTGAGATATCTTGTTATTTTACGACTTTGAACTGAAGGGTGAGAGCAAGACAAAAGACTCGAAAGGGAAGCTCAGGCTGTAATGTGTTTACGTGAAAAGTGGGTTTTAAAGCTTGAAAGGGTTGTAATGCTCTTCTACCTTGAGATGCTAATGCTGAAACTTGAAACAGAGCACAGTATCATTAGCAATTAAATGTGTCTGTGTACTGCTCTTACATCTTGTAAGGCTCTCACAAATCAAAAGGGAGAGGTACACACGTCTAATAAAATAATGATTGGGAAAGCAGAGTTCCAAAGCCCTGCTTGCAATTCACAGACAGCAGCTGCATGCCTGGCATATTTGTATAAGGTTTTAGAATTAAATTAATTGCCCCAGGCTTTGTACTTGTAAAGGATTGATTTTTGTTCTTTACCTGTGTGCTGTTGATACTTTGCCATTCTACGCCTCTCCTTCAGTGGCTTTTGTGCTGTACCACTCCAAGATTTTAACTCAAATTTTATTTTCTACCTTTGAATTTCTTATACCATTCTTTTGGTGGTAAAAACCCCCTACATCTCAATAGATGGATACACAGATAACTTCTTGGAGAAGTTAATTCCAAATTTTGAGTAGCATGGACAAGATTACAGATGTAAACACCAATATCCAGTGAATACAGAATGTTAGTAAGAAAGTGGAAATACTTCTGGATCCTGTCTGTTGAAGCCAATAGCTAAGTAGGACTGCACTGGATTTAAATTTTTGGTGAATATGTTTATTCCAGTTATGAGTTTTGACATTTCTGACACCTGTTTTATGTTTATTTTGCTAAAACAAAATAGTGTGTATGCATGTACGTGTGCACATATGTATGTTTATTATGCACATGATGTATTTGTTACAGCAAATTCAATGTAAACATACAAAAGTTCACATTACTTTAAATACTGAGCTTAACTGTCAACCACAAAACATATTTGCAAACTCTTTCAACATGTGTAACATATACAATCCTAATTAGAACCAGCACAATAGCAGAGCTGCCCATATGGTAGTGATAATTATGTTGAAAGTGTTTGTCTTGTGGCTCAAAATTAAGTTTGGAAGATCCAATGTGCACTGCCTCATGCTGGGGTTTTGTAACATGCTTTTAAAATGTTTATGTGCATAATTTGCCATGGCCAGTCTGAGTTAGATGAGTTAAAGATGAGGGGGTTTGATCTGGTGGTCATTTGATAGGAGTGTTTAATGTGTATTTCTAACGGAGTTACTCAATGGCTGTCTGGACAAAGGTAGTGTTGCGTGTTTGTATGTGTGCTTTATGTATGTTATCTTTAGAAAATCGTGAGAAAAGATGGGTTTTCTGTATGCTGTGCTGCAAGACACACCTGAGACAGCCGTGTCCAGTCATTTCAGAGCATGAGCTGCAGTGTGTGCCCCTGTGGCCCACGTAGGTATGGTTGTTAATGGAAAGCATAATTTCCAGAAGAATGAGTAGAGCAGCATTTATGAATGGGCCAGGGCTTCCATTGAAAACCTGCTTTAAATAGTTAATTCTTCTGCACACGTGTGACCAGCTCGTGCTGTTCTTTGTCAGGTTAAATATGCCAAGGCAGGATACAAGCCTAGTAGAAAATGGGGGCATTTAGCTTTCCATTGTATATGGGCAAATAATAACAACTATGAAGAAAAAAGGCAGTGGCTACAGCAATAGAAAATGTGGGGTTTGTGATAAACACTCCTAGGTTTACAATTTGTTCTGTCTTATCTCTCAAATATGTCCTGTGGTTTCCATACACTGCAAATCAGTGTGAAAGGAAAGCAAGTTGTGCTCTAAAAAGAGACAAGCAATTTGCAACACCCAAATGATGTTTTAGGTGAAATAGTGTGGGACACATTTGTATGTATGAATAACAGTCTTTTATTCATAACACAAAATGCAGCAGTGTGAGTGTGGGACACGTTGGTATCAATCTAGAAGTGTTCCATTTGTAGGCTTAGCATCTGAACTAAGACCATGCACTGTGTTCCTGTTGGCAAACACTGAAATCTTCTTTGGTGTTACAGTGTGCAGAAACATCCCCATTTTGATTCATTATGGTTTATTTCTGGGGGGGGGAAAAAAGTTTAGTGGCATTTCACAACAGTTTCAATGGAAATATCGAGGTGTTAGAGGAAAATCTGTCCTAGTTTTAGGAACTGTGTGAAAATACAAATCATGATCAAAAGAAATGGATGTTGTCACAGGCATTTTATTATGGATTTGTATTTACTAAGAGTCCTAAATTTTTTATTTACTAACAGTCCTAAGTGCTATCTTCTCATTTTAATGAGGGTCCTTCATTCCTGCTCACTGCAGAGCTTAGAGCATAAGGTTCAGAGAGGGTTTCTGTAGAGGCTGGATATAAACCCATCCCTCCCAACTCCTGGGCTTGTGCTCAAGGGCAATGCTGTCAATACTGTGAATTTGCAAAGCCAAAATCTCAGTTGATCTTTGGTCTTGGCTTCTTTATTTATTTCTGCTTTGGTCTCTGAAGGTTAGTTGCTTGCTGTGATGTGAGAAGAAGAAGAATACAGGGATAAGAGGAATAATGTTTTAATCCTTTCAATGTTGTTGCAGGAGTGACTTTTAACTTAATGCCTGTTTCAGTTATTGACCGTCTTTTGGGGAGATATTGATTGTGTGCATTTTATTGATTGTGCAAATGCTCATCCACTTTGGGAAGCACATTCCTGTGAAGTATCACAGGTCAGTCCTCACTGAAAGAGAGAATTACTTGCCTTAAAATCAATGGAATGAGACCAGCTTGTATCGTACCATTTCTGACGGTGAGTGCTGTAAGTTTGGGGGTTTTTTGCATCAGCCATTTCCTTCATCAGTACCCGATGCCTTGTGTGATCAGAGTCAGGAATCACATATGCCTGTCTATTTAAACATTGCAATTTCACGTGGCAGGGGGTGGAGCACGGGTTTGTGTAGGAAAATTCCCGGTAACACGGCTGCTCTGGTGCAGCTTAACTTTTTAAAGTGAATCCTGGTGCTTCCAGAATTTCACTTTTACAAGTTGCCTGTGGAGTAGCTGCTGCCCCAGCCTTGGTGCCCAGCAGCTTGGTTTGGTGTAGGACCGTAGTGGTCCCTCTGCAGCAATAGGTGTGAGCCAGACTGTGCTGCTGCGGTTTAGGACAGGTCCTGCCATCATCTCCTGCTTTGGTGGAGTGCTTTTATTGAGCAGAAATGGATTTCTTTTAGGGTGCTTTTATTGAGCAGAAATGGATTTCTTTTAGGGGATTTCTTTTAGGGTGTTTTTATTGAGCAGAAATGGATTTCTTTTGAGGGTATGCATCTCCTACGTCAAGTGGTCTGGGAGCTTTTTTCATACCACCAACTGTTCTGTAGTTTGGAGGGATTATTGCTCAAACTGTCCACTTGTTACAGTAATAGATACCAGCAAATGTTGGTCCATTTGGAGTGGCAACCGAATTTTTTCCCTCCTATAAGGAAATGCTCTATTTGTGTGTTTTGCTAACCCACCACCCCTGGCTGCTCTCCCAAGAGTGTCAGTGCATGGCAGCGATGGTTAAAACAAACTGGGAGACGGAAAGGCCTGAAGGGAGTTCTCAACTCAGTGGCCTGAATCTGCCTCACGGGCACAAATCCCGAAACTCCAGGGCGGGGGCTGTCCCTCGATAAAGGTAACACGCTGCTCGTCCTTACCTCTGCAAATCCCAGCACGCTGACTCCCTCCTGGCGGCTGTTCCCCGAGTCCCCGGCCGAAGGATCCCGGGTTTCTGCAGCGGTCGGCAGCGCTGCCGGAGCCTGGGAGGCCGCTTGGCCCGGGCCCATTGTTTGGGGACAGTGACTGGGCTCCGGCTCCGTGTGCAGGGCTGGCTCCTGCCTTGCAGCCCCCTCGGCTTTGCGGGCAATTGAAAATGTTAAAAAAGAGGCAGCAGCGATTGCAGCCGTGCCCGCGGGGATGAAAGCATGCCTTGTTTGTGTGCCAGCCAGATGCGGGTGCATCGGATTACATCCCTGCCCGGCTCCTTGTCCCCGTGTCCGTGTGAGCCCTAACAAAGGCTTTTTGGGATGTGTCCCAGCAGCTCCTGCAGCAGTGACCCGGCCCTGGCTGCCCCTGTCCCCGCTGCACCGACGGAGCACGGTGGGGCTGCTCCTGGGCACCTGCAATGATGGATGACCCGTGATTCCCCGTTACCCTTTGCTTTACACACGTCGTATTTTGTGGCCACCCTCTCCTGTAGCACATCCTCACCAAAGCCACCGAGAGTGGACGTTTCCCTCTCGCTTTCACGGGCTGTAAGTGTCGGATCTGCCTCAGGTGACGCAGTCTTTTTGTCGGCCTGGTGACGATGTCAAGCGAGTTCTCATCCTCTGTGCTTGTTTCCCCATGACAAAAGGTCCCTCTGTGTAAAGAAAAAGGGATGTGTTTTTCCCCTGATGAAAGGTTTCTGTCCTAGAACTGTCAGCGCCCTGGGAACCGCAGGTGAGAGCTGTGCTGGCTGGGCTCTGCCTCCTCCTGTCCTTTCTTTCCTCTCTCCCTGGCTCAGCACCACGCAGCGCAGCCTTTTGCCAAGAGCTCTTACAGCCCTGGATCACTGACTCTTTAGCAACACCATAGCAGGCTTTGAGAGAGCCTGGAGCGATGCCACGAGGCAGAGAGCCCTCTGCTCCTCCTTCCTTCGTGTGAGGGGGGAGAGATTCCTGCGGCAGCTCTCGCAGGAACAGTGGATCCAGTGCGCTCGCAGCCAAATTCGGCAGGGTTTGTCCCGGGGATTTGGGAGCTTTGCAGAGCTCACAGCAATGCCTCGTGTTTCCACGGCACACAGCACGGAGGGGATTGAGAGCAGAGTGAAATCCATAGCCAGGAGTCCTCCAACAGCTTTGGGTGTGAAAGCCCAGCTCTGTCAAAGCACGGGGGTGATCCACGGTGACTTCACGGGGCAAAAACTCCAGCAGAAATTCATTCAAGGTGTTGGTCTTGCCTTAGTTACTCCAGGAACTCATTTGTTTGAAATAGAACCAAGGGCATGACTTGGGTGGGTGCTGGGTGAAGGGAGGCAGCACCCAGATCATAGAATCACAGAATATCCTGTGCTGGAAGGGACCCACAGGGATCATCAAAGCCCAGCTCCTGGCCCGGACCAGAGCTGCTGGGGCCAGCAAATTTCTCTGTATGGGAGCATGAATTCCTCTCAGCTCTTGGGCACTCTCAGACTTTCTCTTGCAGTGTTTCCTTGGGAAGCCGTTGCAGGAACTCAGGTGTTTTTCCATGTGGTGTGGCTGCAGGAGTGTCCCCGTGGCAGATGGCTCTGCACAGTCAGAGGTGCTGCAGTCCTGGGTCCTGCCCTGGCCGGTGACACGACGGGGGGAGCAGAGGGGCTGTTCGGGGATTTTTCTTTGGCAAGTCACTTGTTTCTATTTACAAGCTCTACCAGTGTTTTAATTAGGGTAATTACCCTTGACCAGCTAAGTGTAATGGCCTGCTGCCTCTCTAATGGCTTTTCCTTTGTGATTTCCCTGCTTGGCGCTGGGATGGCACCATGAGAGCTGGGAGGGGAGGAGAGAAGAAACTGCAGGAGAGGTTATTGCATCCTGCTTGAGATTGCCAGAACTTTCAGATCATTAAGAAAGCTAATTTATTGTCTTCCCCCCTCCCCAGTTTATTTTTTATTTTTCCTTTTTTTTAAAATTTCTTAATTACCTTTGTTTTGTTTTTGTTTTTTGTTTTTGTTTTTGTTTGTTTCCTTCACAGAAGAAGTGTTCACCAGAGCCACAGTTTTCATTTGGGAATATCATCAACTGTCTGGGCATAGTTGCCACTCACTACAAAATAATAAGCAAAATTTTGCTAAGGGACTGGTAGGAACTTGTGAGGAGACCCTTTGAAAGAGGCTCCAGCAGGAGCAGTTTTCTGTCTGAAAATGTTTCCAGGTTGGGATGGGGTATGTGTGAAGTGGGGAAACCAGAGAACAAAGTCAACAAAATCAGTAGCCATTGTTAAAACACACGAGCCACTAACTTTGGGGTTAAGATTGGTTTTGGGGGGGATTGTTCAGATTTTCACAATCCTGTTAAGCAAGCAAATGGATAAAATACAGAATACATATTTTCCGGGGTTTATGATTTGCTTACAGTACATGTTCTCAGATTTTACCGGTGTAAAGACTTGTCTCCCTGTTCGGCTGATCAATACCCAAGCAGATCTGGCTGGGGCAAGCCTGGCTCGCAGAGGTGCTGATAAATCATCCCAAATTGCATGGTTTGTGCCTTGTGCTGGAGGAGCTCTTAGCACAGTGCTGTGCCACTGCTGCTCCTTGCTGCCCCTGGAACACGAGACAAAGATTTGGCTCTTGGTTTATTAATCAGGGAGGGATGGCAGCGCTTGCACTGTCCTTGGGGTGAAGCAGGGGGCTGGGTGAGCAGAATCTCAGAATGCTCTGGGGAAGCACCTCGCCTCCAGTGCTGCTTTCTCCCCTCTGGAAGAAAAGCATCCTGAGATTTCCTGCCTGTGGGAAGCGTCCCAAGGAAGAGGAGGAGCAGCAGCTATGGACAGCATGTGCTGTGGCATGGCCGGACGCTGGCGGAGTCCTGCGCTGCTCTCAGAGGCTCCCTGCAGCCTCAGCCTGTGGGGATTTGTTTCCTCACTGCATTAAAGTAATTAGTGGAGTCAAGAAGGAGCGTAGATGTTGTGGATGTACTGTGGAGGGACTGTCCTTGGAGCGTTGTGGTCTGCTGCAGGTCTGCCATCCCTCCTCAGACAGCCTGGGGCTCTGTGCTGCCGGAGGGAAGGTACCCCTTTGGAAACCTGGGGTGCAAAAGCAACAGGCCACCACCTCTGACCGTAACCACGCAGGGAAGAGGGAGCAGCACTGTTCACTTTATCTCCAATTTATCTCACATTTTCATTTCTAAACCCCATGCAAGCCCTAACAGTGTTCCTAGAAACAGCTTTTATACTTCTCACTTGTTTATATTATACCTCCAAAGATGCTCTTTCTCTCAGACATGTGGTGCTAGCCACAGTGAAAAAATTTGGAACAGCTGAAAATATCTGTGTATTATAAATTTTTTACAGTAACTGCATCTGTAATCTGTGCTATGGACACTTCTAGAGTTTGTGTTGCCGCACTGCAGAGTTTCAGAAAGCTCTGCTGAGATTAAATGTTTAAAAAGAAATACTTCTAATAATTGGTGAAAGGGTGGATTCTTTTGGTTGGGTGATAATACTACTGGTGATAAATTAACAGTATGGAAAGGATTTAAGGATTGTATTGTCTAAACTTCAGATTTCAAAAATGATAAATCTGGGTTCTGCCACATTCATAGATTGGCAAATCAAATTTATCTAAAGACCGTGAACTCTATTTTTTGAAATTTTCCTGCACTGAATACCTTCAAAATAAAGAAAAATGCTCTTCATATCCCTTCATTAGCATGTAGTGTGACATGACAGATTTATGAAAGACATCTCGGTGCTGGAGTGCCCTGGTGTTTTATCCCATTTGGTAAATAGCATGGTGATGTGCTGGGCACTCAGGTTTCATTCTGGGTCCCATTCATCATCCTGCTATGTGACTCCAGACTATTGCACTCCTTTGTCTCAGTTTACCTGGGTATGAAATGTTGGTCCTATCTCCTCCCACTCTCATGAAATGTAATTAAGTTAATGCATGAAAGTACAGTTTAAGTACAAATTGCAGCCCTAATTTCCTAAGGTTTTAATGCATGTCAGGGAAAAAAAAATCCTTCTTGGTCCACTTCAGTTTGGGGTTTATTTTTGGTTTCTGCCTTTTTTAGTTCCATTTTTATCTCCCTCTATAGCTGTTACAAGAAAGTCAGGAGAATGTGACATTCAGTGAGTGACACCAGAGCCGATGGAGGAGGGAGGGCTCCGAGTGTGAGCAGTGATGCTGGAGATCATTAACACTGCTATTTATAACTGTAAAAACTGGGTTTCAAGGGGAAACATCTCAGCTTAGCGTGGCTAATTATACAGCTGTTAACTAATCTAACAGTGATCCTAATTCCAGCAACCCTTGGCACCGACGCTTTATGGCACTGGATGGGGAGCTGATGAGCCTGTCAGGTGTCTGCTGCCTGCCCAGCTTCTCTGCCAGCACGGAGCAGTGGCAGGGGACACCTGACACCTTCCACCGCCAGTGTGGCCATCCCAAACCCTCCTCTTCAGGCAGGCTAAGGCACCTGGGCTGGAGCCTTTAAGGAAATCTCCAATTACTACTAAAGTCAAAATGACAGAGCAGGAGTTACCGGAGGATTTGACAGCTGCTGAATCCTCAAGAGTGACTCTAGACACACATACAGTGTTTGCATTATTAATTTAATGTCTTTGCACTTTGTAGAAGTGTTTTCTGTAGAAGTATTGCCTCAAGGATCTATCTGCATAGATTTAATGCTAAGATCAAGGTCTTTATTTCCATTTAAAGGCATAAATTAGAAAGCAATCTCACTGAAAAGTCTGATCAGTCACAGGATCAAATGGATTCATCAGAAGTGTGCGATGCGCTCTCCTGTCAATTTCCCTTCTCCTGTGTTGAATCCCTTCCTATTTTTGAAGTTTGAAGTCACTGGAGTGTGACCTATTTTCCTGTTCATGTTGTCTGTTTGCATTTTCCCCTGTTTGCAGGTGGGAGATGCTTGAAGGGAAGGCGAAGGGTTGTCCCTCAGGCCTCCCACTGGCTCCTCACTTCAGGAGGGGCTCATGAGTAGGCAGACAGGGGCTTTAAGGCCCTGGGTGCATTCAATTATTGTCTGAGAGGTGGTGGTGTACACATCGACCTTATTGTAGCACTTATAGCTCCAAGGCAAAGGCAAAGCAGCAGAGCCTGCAGCAGGCACACTCCCATTCAGGACTGGGAGCAGGGGAGTTTGCTTTCTGCATTTGCCGGTGTTCCCGATGTTAGCTTTCCTGTGTGAGTGGTTGCCTTCACTTTCTCTTTTCTCCAGTGTTTGATCCTCACTGAGGGCAACAGGAGGTGGCTCAGTGGGAGGTAAAACCAGTTTGGGCCAGGGCATGGCATGAGCGTGGAAAGCTTTTCATGTTTCCTTGCTGGAGTGCATGGGTAGCGCAAATTGCCTGGCCGAGAGTCTTCTGAAAATGTCTTGTATTTGGGATGTACAGATTTTTATTATTATTATTAGCCTTTACTCTTTTTAGAAAAGATAAATTATGTGAAGCATATTTATCTCCCCATCTCTTATGGTTTTGCTGTTGTGTTACGTTGGTTTCCATGCATTCTGTGGGGATCCATTGCCTCCAGTCCTGCCAAGCGCTCTGGATCACTGCCTGACAGAAGTGCTCATTTTCCCCCTTCTTTCCCCTCACCCTCCATCTCAGCCTCCTGTGCTTCCACAGATCAAAGGGGAGTTCTGTTTTATTTTTAAATTTGGTGTTTATTGAGTAAAAGGGCCAGTGTAATGTCATTATGGCTGGCATCCTTTAAAGCTGCAGAGCAGCAGCTGTTGTCCCCCTCTCTGTTTACAGAGGCCCTTCACAGAAAAGCTGTAAACTCCATCCTGGCTTCTTCACTTGGAGAAAAGAGAAGCCGTCCTTAGGAAGCACAAGGGATTGAAGTAACCCGTGTATGTTGGTGTTTTGGGAATAAATACTGTCTTGCTAGAAGTGGGATGTATTGATCTGAAATTGGCTCTGCTCCTTGTGTTATGGACTGCAGCCGTTGTGTTCACCTGCAGTGTGTCTGCAGGGGATACGAGTGACACTCTGCCCCGGTCCAAATGGTGAATGGTGCCTCTCTTTTCCCTGGCTGCTGCTCTGCATGGCTAGAGGAGGTGACCAGCAGATGTGGAAAGAAAAGAAGAAAGCATTTCACTCTCATTTTTATGTGAGATCATACCAAGAAAAGAATATGTGCTTTTTTTTTTCTTTTCCTAGTATTGCCAAAATATTTGTGATGCCCTCTTTGGTGGAGGAGGTTTTTTTGCAAGCCCTTACACAGTGTGTGCAGCTGCTCAGGTTTGTGGGTACCTTGCTTTCTCCCTTGTGTTGTGCTCACAGGAGCTAGAAACAGTGATTTGACTCTTTCTTACCTTGCAGCATTTCCTCCATCCCCTGGTGTGCATGTCCACCCACAGCCTCATGTTTCCAGAAGAACTCAGTGGGGTGTAATCTGCTTTGGGAACTCTGGGTCCTGGCTGCCCTCACACGTCCCTCTCCCAGCCTCCCTGATCAGCGGGTGTCATTGCAGCCCCATGGCTGTGCTTCCATCCCCTGGCTGTCTGTCTGAGCCCAAACCCACAGTCACTTCCAGGCGGCCACCCAAATCTTCTAGGGAACATGTGACACTTTCCCCAGAGGAAAAGCACTCACCAGGCAGTGTGAATGGCACAGATTCTGCACAAGGCAGAGCTGGATAAGCAAATCCCCGTGCCCTGCTCTGGTCCGTGGGGAGCCGCGGCTCAAGCTGCTGGAGGGGACGTGTGTGTTCACTTACTTTGCTAATGCAAACAGGAGTCTGAGGGCTTGCCCCCCTGTTCTTCCTGTGGGGCATGCTGAGCTAATGGAACTGATTCATCTGGCCTCCTCCTGCTTTTCTAGCCCCTGAATCTTCTTTAGGAGCCCCAGCTGCTTGTGCCGGGACCCGCAATCCTGTGCCTGCATCACTCCCCACGTGTGGTGGTTGGGGGTGTGAGGAGCAGGAATCAGCCTCTGAGCAGCTCAGGGTGCTGAGGGTGCTGCTTCCCTTTCTGCTCGAAATGGAAGCCAAAGTCATGAGTCACCTGCCATTTGTAGAGACCGTTTAGACAGTGAAAACTGAGATAGAAGATCCATTTCTTTGAGAGCCTGTATGTGTGTTCTGTTTTTCCATCCTCCAGCTGTGTCCTGGGCTGTCTGAGGGAGTCACCTGGGCCAGGCTGATGGGAATCTCCAGCTGCCCAAAATCAGTTTTTGCTTTCTGGGCATTTCAGAGCACAGCAAACACTAAAGGTCAAAGCAGACAATTAAATAAAAATGGAGTAAAAATGAAGTCTTAGAGCTGGGAAAACAGGCATGACTATAACAAAGGAATTTCTGGTTCCTGGTCTGTTTTCTACTAGAGTAGCTTTGTTCAAACTAGTTCAGATGGGTTTCTAAGCCAACAGAGAGGCTCCACAAAAGAACTAATTAAAAAAAAAAAAAAAAGAGTGTAAGCACCCTCACCCCTGTGCAGTTGGACACATTCCTGAGGAAATGTTGCTATGTGCATTTGCTTGCTAGTGGTGCCTAATGAAAATACACCAATTTATAACACTAAGGTTGTTATTATATAAGTAAAGCAATATGGTTCTGTTTAAAGAAACAATAGGTGCCCCAGTAGCAGCCTTTTCTTCCCAGCTGGAGGGAGAATGTGGAATATAACATGGACTCAGATTTTATTTTTACCCCTCCAAAACAGCTTGGTCCTTCAGTGGAAAAAGGGTGGAGAAGCACTGACCTAGATCAGCTTTCTTATCTGGCTAAAATCCATGAGTGCATAAGTGTATAAAAATGAGAGATAAAAGGAGGAAATTATATCAGAAAAGGGTTTATTTTTCTTTAATTTAGCTTGAAAGTTCATCTCCAGTAATTTACCTTGCTGGTTTTTGTATTCAACTCGAGCTCTGCAGTCCTGCTGGGTAAGGTGCAAGGGGGCTCATTACCTCTTTCTTAATGGGAGCTGTAATTCAGTAATTTTCATATTGGACTTCACAGCTGACTGGTAGAATTTGTTTGTTCAATACAATATGTGCTGTGGATCAAGTGTGTGGATGTACCCAAAATATGTTGTGCTTCACAAAGGGCCCGATTGTCAGAGTTCCTTTCCTTTCAGAATTGGTGTGAAGCTGTGTGTCACACAGCATAATGCTGGTCCTCTTTTCTTGCCTTTCTCCTTGGAAAATGTGACCAGCGAGTGGCAATACTGTTCAATGCTGCTTTTATTAGCAGCAGTTTCTGTGGGGCTGTTGTCCCATTCCTTTGGGCCATCTCTCCCATGTGCTTTGCACCAGTGCTGAAGCCAATAAATAAAAACATTCAGAGGGAAAACAAGAGTCATTTGTGAGGAGCACTTTGCCCTCCTGCTTTTCAGGGCTGGGTGGCTGAAGAAGACTTGGATGCCTGTAGTGAAATTGAAACACATAAGTCCTTTTTCTGAATTCCATTTTTCTCAGTCTAAAATGTGTTCTGTTATGGAAAAAATAATAGCAAAGCTTGCTGCTGCATTGACTGTCCTGGGCCAGAGCTAGGCACTACTGAGGGCTTTTTAACACCCACCAGAAAGCAGCGCACAAAACCTACAACAGAGGGTTGGTATTTGCTCTGCTACACGGAAAAAGAAGTTTAGTTCCTTGGCACAGAGTTTGTACAGTCTGAGGGAAGTGGGAGCCTCTCTAGAAGCTTTGAAGGCTCCGACACTTGCAGGAATAGCACGTGTGAGAAACAAAGCTCCAAAGATACTTTAAAAGGTGTAGTTACTAGAAGTCCTGGCTTATCCAGAACCGATTCTGGTATCTCCCAACACCATTCACAAGATAAGCTAGATACTGTTGAATTTCAGGAATGGGGAAAATGTAGGAAATTCTGCAGATGAGCAGGAACTCTGGCAGCGTGACTGAGGATGGGAAAACATCCTGTTTCCATGCCTTACTTTCACTGAGAGATATTTAACCCTAACACTGAGCATTTGGGGTCATGCTCTCAGATGGCCGTGTAGCTGTTGGCTTAGCAGCTCATTATTTGTGTCCTGTACTTGTGTCCTGTGTAAATGGCAGTGAGGAGGAGAAGGGTGCTGGTTGGGAGCCCAAAACCAGGAGGGAGGATGGAGGATGGAGGATGGAGGATGCAGGATGCAGGATGCAGGATGCAGGATGGGAGGATGGAGGATGCAGGATGGAGAATGGAGGAGGGAGAATGGAGGATGGAAGATGCAGGATGGAGGATGCAGGATGGGAGGATGCAGGATGGAGAATGGAGGATGCAGGATGGAGGATGGAGGATGCAGGGTGGAGAATGGAGGATGCCATCTGGCCCAGTCTGTCTTCAAGGGTGTGCTGGCAGGGGAGGGTGACCTGTGTGTTGAACACCCAGGTAAATTAATTGCTCTCTGCAGGGGCTTGCAAACTAGTTTTTCCTAGTAATGTGGCCTAGATACCCCTTTAGCCAGGAGAGATCTCAGTCTATTTGTCGATGCTGTTTAAATTTCCATGAAGAGTTAAACATGACCTGGAGCAGGGCAGGAGGTGTGGGGTCGGCCAGGCCATCACAGCAGGCTGTGCATCAGCAGGGGGAAATCCTGCCACAGCCCTGTTACCTGGCAACAGGGAGTGTGCTACTGGCATCGACAGAGAATTGCTCGAACCTACAAATGCTCGGTTGTCCTCAGCATAGCGCTGGCTTTTAATGCAGAGCTCAATTGCACTGTGACAGCTGCCAGGGAAAACGCGCTCAGGAGGCTCCCTGGGGAGCCACGGGCATCCCTGGTGACAGCCCTGTGTGCCCGTGGGGACATCTGCAGGGGACCCCCGGGGTGGGATGGAGCCCTGTGAGCTGTCATCGAGAGCCAGGGGAGGATTTCAGAGCGCTGTGGGGGCACAGGCAGCGCCTCCCTGGCTCCAGCCCCAACAGCTGAGGTTTGTGCTTCCCCGCCTGACTCGACAGCAAATGGCACAAGGCCCCTCCTGGCTGGCGTCAGGGATGGTTGGTGTTGGCTTTCTCAGTTGTGCATCTCTGAAATGATTATTTAATTCTCTTTCCACCCTTCAACAGAGACCTCCTGGCAGGCTGGTGCCCTCCACCTCCTTGACGTAATCCGCACTGGCATAGAGACGGATCCTGGTCTAATAATTCATAAATAATTCAGTTCCCTGAGGTTTAGGGATTAGCCAGGTTATGCTAAAACTATTTTTTTCCCCCCACAGACTCATTTGCATATTAACTTTCCTGTGCATTGCTGATTTGGTTCTGGTGAAGTTCATCTTGTTGCTAGGAGGGATAAGCTTTGAGACACTGAAGAATTATTCAGGACGCCTGCAGATGCAAGAAGTTAATGCTGCTCTGGTTTGTATTTGGATAGTTGTCATGTAGTGTAAAAAGACTCTGGAAATTCTGGAAGCTTTTCCTTCTAGAAAACTCTAGGTGGGTTTTTAAAGCCTGAATGGTCCCTCTGCCTGAATGACAAAGTTCTTCATCGCAGAGCTCCTGTGGGACCTGCACCTGGAAGAGTGCTTGTGGTAGATCTTCTCCTGGAGTAGAAATCCATTGGAAAACTCGTGAACTTATAAATAAGTGGGAATAGGAGTAATTGAGTCAGTGTGTAGAGGAAATACCTTTCCTTTCCAGGCAGACATGGGACTTCATCTAGAAGCTTTCTTCTGTCTTCAATTAATACAAAAAGGCTTGGCTGCTTTTAAGTGCTGCTTGCATTTGGTGCTCAGCAGAGTTTGCCTTTTAAAGGGATGCTTTTGGTCAGCTGTCACCTAATTCCTTTATGTCGTGTTTATGTAAGAAGGACAGGCTATTTTTAGAAACTTAGCATAGATGTCAGTATGCTGGGGGATGAGATTTTGCTCAAACAGAAGGATGCACCAGCAAATTCACTTCACAGCATGAACAGAGCATTTGTGTGTGCTGTGTCCTAGGAACAGCAGGAGCAAAAGCACAGCCTTAACTGGAATTTGTCCACCTGGTGCCTCTTGAACACTCCAGGCCCTTTAAACATGGGGTTTAGCACATAGACAACTGTTGGCATCCTGCAGAAATTGCAAGATCCTGGTGCTCGATACAGGAGTCCTCTGGGGGTGTTTGTTTTTAATAATGACATCTTGACAGGTTTTGGTTCTCTTTGTTAATGGATTTTGAACTTTTTCTATGCTCTCAGACCACGTGTTAAACTTTTCTGCCAGAAGATCTGAAATGTGCTTTCTGCTGTTGTTGAAATGGGAACAAACTCACTGCGTGCTCACTGGAGCCTTCCGTAAAGAGCACCACTAAATATTTTCAGGTTTCAGAAAAGAGCAGCATTTGTCATCTTGGGAGCTGTCTGCCTATAGCATATTCATGCATGAGCTCCTCACTGTAGAGATCCCCCATTTCATTGCCCACGCTGTGCTGCAGGGTGCCAGCTCAGATGTGTCATCTGGTTCATTTGGGAGCATTTCTCTATAGCATGTTTTCATAGATAAGGCAGTAGAGGACATCACAGGTAGATGTACATAAATGTGGCTGGGCTGTGAACAGAAACCTTCCAAAGGCACTCACTTGTGCTAAGAACAAAGAGCCTGCTCAGCAAATGTGTTTCATGATTTGGTGTATCCCATTCCTTCCCTCCTCCCTCCCCTGCAGTTGTATAAGTACCTTTGATGGCAGCTGCTGGATTAGACCCAGAAGCTTAAAAGATTAAAGAAACCACTAAAAGCAGCGAGGAGGAAGTGAAGGATCCGTTTGTCTGAAGGTTTGGGTTTTCATACTGGTGGCTGAGAAGAAAATTGCAAACAGGCTCTGCTCTGCCGCAGGGGTCTCGCAGCATCTGGGACGTGAGAAGGTGGTGCTGGGGCTCTCTGGGACCTGCAGGGCTCAGCCTGGCCTTGGGCTCTCCGTGTCACCTCCCAGAGCTGTGGGGTGGCAATGTCAGTGCCCATCCTGTGCCCTCCTCACTGCTGTGGCACACAAGCTCGTGTAGTGATGTGTGGTGTAGATGCAGAAAGCTTTGCTGTCCAGAGCCTCTTATGGAGCGAGATGAAACTCAGGAATTAAAACAATGAATGGCTCAATGAGCTACAGATTCTGCATTTTCATGCTGTAGTAAACTGCTGCCTGCTGCTGCTTACCCTGTCTGCTCAGCTTTGCAGGGAATGTTGTTTTTAATGAATGTGTTTCTTGTCCAGGTGGTTCCAGGCAGTGGCAGAGCAGAGGGGGACACAGCATCCCTCACCAAATTCAGGCTGAAGTCTGATTCTTTGCCCCCATTTCACTTTTACCCAATCCACCCTCCTTAGCCCCAAACCTACAAGCAGCTGTTTCAATAAGTGATTTTTTTTTTTTTCCTTTAACATGGTCTTTTGCTATGTAAAACATCTGCTGCTTTCTGGCTGATCCCTAAACATTACTGCTGGGGTGTATAATCAAATGGGGAGGGGGGATTTCAACAATGTGAGCCAGTCTTGCCTTGGTCATTCTAAACAAGCAGTGTTTGCTGCACAGACTGATGTGGTGTGGATGAAAGACAAGACCCCGGGCACCCAAACCCCGTTGCTGGGGCAGGGAGTGCTGCTGAGCACGTTAGCATTATTAACATTAATCTAATCTTTCCGTTTGTCAAACAGATTTTTGAGTACATGGAGACAGCTTACCCAGTTCTTAAGACAGTGCTCCCAGATCAGCTTGTAGTTTGTTCTGTAATACCGTGTGGATTTGCTGGGATTTTCAAGTAAATACATTATGTATATGGCTTACAGATTGCTTAGGCTGTCTGCATCAATAATTAAAATGAGGGAGGGGACTATTCCGCAGTTTTCTTTTCCTCATCCTTTTTACATGTCTGTTTTAATCTTTCCTCTCCTAGGATGGGGAAGATAAACGTGTAGCAGGAGAGAGTGTTGAAGACAAGAGCTGAAGGCTTTTCCAGCACAGACAGAGCTCGTGGCACATTGCTGCAGTGCCAGCTCGCAGCATCACTCTGACCTTTGCCATTCTATTTGCAGACACTCTGATTCGGACTTGTCAAGCACTGCCAACCTGTTCCCTTTGCTGTTAAAACAAGCACACCTCTCCTGCTGAGGCAGGACACAAAGCACTGCTTTTGAGCCCTGTGGCAAACACGGTGCTGTGCTGCTCGGTTGGCCAGAGCAGAGGGAAAAGGTTTGGTGGGGTTTGGAATTGCTGTGGTGAGTGTAGCATTGCCTAGATAGGATGGGGGTGAGCTTTTGGGCTTGATTGTGCATTTTATAATAGTACTTTTTTAGATCAAGAGCTTCAATCCAAGCTAATACTTAAATCTCAAGTATATCACAGGAATAACCAATTTCTGCTTTATACATCCATCCTCTCCTATCTTGGAGAAGCCTGTGTGTGAGGTGCAGCACACAGCACTTGGTGCCACTGTGCCACTGCTGGAGCTTTTGCTGTGGAGATTTTCATACCAGAGCTGGAAATAAAGGCATTAGAGCAATTTCTGAATGCACACACCATGTGCTGGTGCAGAGTGAGACCAGGTTCAGTTTTGTCACAAGAGGGGAAAAACCACTTGGTGTTCTGTGCTGGGGTAAAGGGGGTTTGGTATTGCTCGGGGGGAAGGTGTTACAGAGACAGAGCAAACCAAGCTTGTCCAACACTGTTATTTTGTTTTCACACCGGGCTGAATAACAAGGCTGCAGTTTATGTCAGTAGCCTCTGGAACCTTTGACTGCTTTTGGAGATGGCTCATTAGGATGATTTCTTGGCTGGGAACTTCAGAATTGGCCTGACAACACCAAGTCATGGGCTATGAAAGAACTGTTGAATAGTAACAACTGTCCCATCTCATTTCTGGCCTGGACCAGCTCTGCCCAGCAGCCTGGGGAGGAGGTCTGGCCCAGAGCAGTGGGCACAGCACAGGACGCATCATCTCAGGTTCCACTGAGTTACACTGTCTGTGCCACTCCCTTCCCACTTTCACCTGGCTTGTTTGAAGTCTCTTTGTGGCGCACTCTCCCTATGAAAGTTCAGTTCTGATTGTGGGGCTGCCTGTGCAGATCTGATGGCATCAACAGCTTCTCTTGTCCACATTACAGTTTGTGACCTTGGAAGCCAGGTCCCTTTGCTGGGATCATTCTGGCTGTGTTGCTCTCCCTTTCCATGCAAAGGGGCAGCTTTGTGCATTTCTTATGTACAAAGACAGCAGTTGGTGCTCTGTGGAAAGCCCTGGTATTCTGAGAAAGCCTGAAGCCTTGATTAACTTCTCCAAATATACCTGAGCTGGCAGTGGGCACTGTAAAAGCAAGCCAACAGCTGCTATGCACTAACAGAACTGCTTATTAGTCAGAATTTTGCAGTCTGAGTGTTAGAAATGCCGTGAATTTGGGTACTACAGGTCCTCAATGTACAAGGCTGTTCTTTTTGCTGGGGCGCTTTTGTGGGATTTTTTTTGAACAACCCCTGTTTGAATTCTATTTCTTAGCTTTTCTCAGCTCCTTGAAAAAGTTGACAAGCCTTTAGGCAGGTACACATAGACACATTCCAAGGTGTAATGCCTCATTTGCTACTTTGAACTCTGGAAGGAGCAGAGCAATTGCTCTGGAGGAAGTGCAGGCTGTGGTGCTCTCCGTGCTCAGTGCCTTGCACCAGGCAGCCCTGCCCGTGGAATATAAACCCTGGGTGCTGCTGTAATACAGATGTTAATCAGAATTTACAGTAGTTGAACTGAGCCTGGAATTTAGCCGAAGGGACTGAAACGGAGCATTAATCAAATGCCACAATTACTGAGCCACACTTTCTGCATTAGAGTAAACTAATGTGGAAGATGCTTTTCACCTCTAACATCTGAGTGTGAAATAAGAGGACATGGTAGCAGCAGTCATTAGCCTTTACCTTTGGATGAGTAAGGGAAAGGGCTCTCTGGATGTTTGTCTGCTCTCAGAAAGAGGATTTAGGAATTAAAAAAAAAGAGTGAGAAAAAAAGTGCTGGCTCTTTTTAATAATCTAGTGTAATTACAGATCTGTTTAAGTGGAGGCATATGATACATATGTTTGTGACAATTTTCCAGAGGGATGGTTTGGCTAGTGCTAAATAACCAGGCTCATTTTCCCATAATGCAAATGTTATTCACAAACTATTACCATAATTGATGCACCGAACCACTGTAGAGTAAATAATGCCTTGTGTGTGGGAAGGAAACTAGAAGTCAATGAATATTAAAGAACAAAATCCCCTTTTTAAAGGGAAACTTCACAAGAAATATTTTGAAAATGACAGGACAGTGTGAGTGCCCGTGGCCTGGCAGTGTGTTGGCTGGGTGTCCATGCACATGTGTGAACACGTGTGCTCTGGCCTCCAGGCTGCCTCTTCAGGGTCTTCTTTCTGCTTGGTGAGTACAGAACGTCCTCAGAGCTAATCCAGGCCTGGTGTGAGGAACTTTGGAGCTTCCCAGAGACACAGGTGATGCCCCTGCCCAGCCTCAGTAAGGACCTTTCAGGGCGTTGGGGAGCTGGGATGTGTAGCTCCATGTCTGGGGAGATGCCGGTTGTTTCTTTGCTCTGCCTTCCTGCACTGAGCTGGATTTCCTGTTTTGTGTGACACAAAAGGAATTTTGAATCATGCCAAAGGTGGCCTTGGGTTTATAGGTCATTACGCTGGTGGTGAGGACCTGAGTTGGCTGCCCAGGGGGGCTGGGGTTGGGCTCTGAGACCTGTTTGGGTGCTGGGCACGGCTGCAGGGACCCCAGAGCTCTGTGTAACTCATTCCTTGGTCCTTGGTCACCGTCCTTGTGCCCAGCCTCTTGCCTTGGTGGGTGTTAAATAGATTACAGCACTCATGGCTGAGGTGTAAATTGCCCTGTGTCCGTGGCTGGTGCAGGAGCCATTGGCACTGCAGCCTAATCTGTGCTGCTGGGGATTTTTAGTGTCAAACGTTTTGCTGAACAGGGCTTGATTTAGCTGTGGGCATTAGTGCCCTGCCATCTAATCCCTTTTTATATTCAAAGGGAACTTGTGTTAATGCTCCAGTGTTAATACATACATCGCATGCAAAGGTTCTGTTTTATCAGGGATTCCTCTGCCCCCCCTTCCCCACTGGATGTATTGCTCCCTCATCCCTGTTCCATGTGTGAATGAGGGAGATCCATGCTCACAGCTCTGTAGTGTATTGCAGAGCTGTTCAGTAGGAGGAAATGATGGAGTGTCACAGAAATCACTGCTTTCTGCATTTGAGAATCCTGTCATTCCAAACTCTCTTGAGTTCTGGTGTCATCCCAGAAGTGACTTTTTTTTCTCAAGGTAATGAATCTCTGTCCAAACAGTGCTGGAGCTCTAGAAACCAGAAAGCCAGGGAACAAAATGCAGAACCATTGTGTAGGATTACAAAAGCATCATTTGATCTCTTAATATCATAAGCGATTTTGTCCAGCTGGCAATTATTGGGTTTTTTTAGAATTACAGATTATGGCACTGCACCTTCTTTTTCAGAGAGGTCAAAAAGACATTTTAAGCCACCTTTGCCTCCCACTGCTGCAGAGAGTCACACATGACTTGCTGGCACAGTTCCATATATATCATATACCATCAGCAGCTCTCCTTACTGCACCCTGAGCTAACTCAGTGTGGCAGCAGCAGCAGATTGTGAACCATCATGAGCCCAGCTCTTGTGTGCCAGGCTCATGGGCTGTCCTGCTTCCGTCTCTGTCTGTCTCTTGCAGGTTGTAAACCACTAGCAAATGCCTGTTTCCTGTCCTCTCTGGACTGCCTTGAGGGGTCTTTGAATCCTTCAGGGGTCTGTGGTTGTGCCTCACGGCCATCATTTCACCTGGAAAGCTGAGCTTGTGCCCCAGGTGGGTTACCCCTGACTGTAACTCATTACAGACTGGCACTTTGCTGGGGGAGATAAAGTACTTCGGACTGGTTTTCTCACGTTTATCTGCACTCTTTCTCTTTGAGTCAGGGGGCCTGACTTATTTAGGCTTATCCTATTCCAAGGGAAAGGCAGCTGTAAGACCTTACAGCACTGACAGACCTGACAGGGCTTAGAGCTGCCAGGGAAAATGTCACTTGCACTTCTTAGTCTCTGGGAAGAAAAAAAAGCCCGAACCTTTCTGTAAAGGGTGACTCTGGTGGTGGTGTTGGTCTCCTGGGCTGAAGTGGTGCCGGTGCCAGGAGCAGCAGACACGGGATGCAGCCCATGCTGGGCCTGCTCTCAGTGGGGATGGAGGCAGGAGAGCTCCCAAATCCTGCCAGCCCTCACCGGTTCAAAGCAGTGACCTGGAGAGTTTCTGTGCAGACGTGCAGCCAAGCCCGAACTGACAGCGGCATGTTGGTGATGGGATTACTCGGCGGCACTCAAGATGAAAGAGCAGATGGTGTTGATGGGCGAGCGGGGTCCTGAGGTACAAGATGGGGTTGTTACCATGTTAATAACGAGACAGCAAATCCCACTGTGCTCTCTATTAGCCTGGAAGATGAGAGTTCCCTGTGGAGCTCCCTGTGACCCACAAAGGTCTGGCAGCACCGGCCTCGGGAGGCTGTGGATGCCTCATTTGTTCTGCTGCTTCTGAGATGTAGCCACTGATTTGTTTGAGTTTGGGCAGCCTGACCCTTCCCTCACTGCCCGTGCCCTGGGAAGCCTTCTGGGATGTAAAGTGCTGGAATACAAAGCTGGGCTGGTTCTGGGTTAAAGCAGAAAGGCTGCTGTGGAATCTGGGTGCTTGGAAGGGAGCTGGGTATCTGCTGGATTGGAGCTGGGGGAGTGCTGAGCATGTTCAGAGGCAGGCAGGAGCTTCAGCATTTGTACCTCATTTGTAGAATCCAAGTGACTCTACAGTTCTCTGACTTTGGAAAAAAACTTTCTTAGTAGGCTTGCCGATCCCACAAGCTTTGCTCTCAGCTTCATTTAATCTCCCAGGGATCCCTGCTTTGGCTGCTACATTAGGAGCCATTCTGAGCTGTGAAAAACATTTCTAAATCCTTTTTATTTATACTTATTCCAAATTGCCTTTATTTCCTCCCCTTTTTTTTCCTCTCCCCACAGGCTAATTATAAAAATTGCTGTAAACATTTTCTGGAGACGGGAATCTTCCTATTTATCTAAACTTTCTGTTTGTTGTTTATGTGCTTTTTCTTCCAGCATCCCCACACTTCACTCTGCTGGTTGGGAAGTGTGAAAGCTATTATGGTAATAGGGAGGGAGATGATTTTCTGCTCTCGTAGTGCCAAGAACACAGGAATGGCTGTAATTCATCTTGGATGTAGTCCCTGCTGCAAATGCACCATCTTGCTTTAGCTTTAGTCCCGCTGCACACACACACAGATTTGGTTTTGCTTGGCACAAGGGTCAGGCTTCTTTAGCTTCCCCCAGGATTAGCTCTGCTGTGCAAGTGGGTTCTTCAAGGCATTTCTGCTGCCTCAGGCAATAGTGAAAATGGGTGAAATAGTGCCTGGTTTGCTCCTGTTCCCCCTTCCTTGTGGCACCAAGATGTTGATTTGACTTTTTAACAAACCCAAAGGCGGAGAGGAGGAGGTACCCACTGCTGTTACGAGATTTGAAAACCAACCCAGCATTCACTGTTACACTGCACATTGCATTCGTGTGTGATCAGCTTTGTCATGGGGAATAATTGAAATGAACATGGATCGATATCCAAATATACATTAGGGTGTATTCAAAGGCTTAGAACCAATGGTCTGGTAAAAAGGAGGTTATTTCAATTCTTTTCTACACTGTCTCACAGTTGAAATGGTTTACTGGAGTATGGCAAAACCTGCTGAATAATCAAAGTATGATTATTCTGGGAGAATTGTGAATATTCTACCGAAGCATGGTTCCCTTTTTGGGGTCATTTGAAAACAAATTGGGATTTTGGCTGTACCAACTCAGACTAGGAGCAGTATGTCGTTTCACGTTGCTGATGGGTGACTGAAAGGGAAGGTGTGGGCTAACAGGGTTTTGGAGCGGCGTGCAGCCCTTTCAGGGGTGGATCCCCATCTGCTGAGGTGTTTGTGCAGCATCACGTCCCTAAAAGTGAATCGGGGAACAGCAGTGAAGCTGTTGTACCGGCACCACAAAGACTATAGCTCTGTTACACAGCAGAACCAAACGCAGTTCAGAGAAGGCGCTGACGCTGCAGGTTTGAAAATAAACGGTGCGTTTTGTCCTCCTGCAAAGATGAATGAAGCGTTGAAAACTTAAGCCGGTGTGTGCTCTGTGTGTGTGTGCAGAGCCACACAGCTGTCGGTGCTGTAAGGAATCGCCAGGGGCTGCTTGTGGATGCTGATGCGGGGGCTTTCAACAGTGCTACACAAAACGAGCAATCTGCGGCACCATGGGCTCGTCCCTGCCCGGCTGCGGGATGTGTTGGTGTCCGTGCGGGGCCGGCAGTCCCGCTCGGCTGTGCCCCGTGTGCCGGGCTGCGGGCACCGCGCTGCCGCAGGCGCTGCAGAGCAGCGGCAGCTGCGGAGGAAGCGAGCCTCCTGCACTGACCCCATCTCAATCAAACCCACAGCCGGATCTGTTCATTTGCTACTTCAAAAAGCAGCTTTTGAGGTGCAAAAAATAGGAGGTGCTGGTAAAAAAAAAAACAGTGTTTTAATTTTCTTTTTTATGTTGCTCCCTATAGCTGACCTTCTCATCCGTTTTTTAACATCTCCAGTTCCAAAAAAAATTGCCTGGGGTATTTTACCACCCTTTTAGCATAGGTTAATTCTCCCACAGGAATGCAGAGTTAAAGGGAAAGTGGGAATATTTTTCTGTGGCATCAATGGAAAGTCATTTCTGACAGCGACGGCCATGGATGGCCACGACTGAACCAGCCCAGCCGACTGCAGTGAGAGGGCTTGGAGAGGGCTTCATCCCCATTCCCTGTCTGAGCAGGGAAGGGTAGGGACCAAACACGGAGTGTGGGTGCACAGGGAAGGGGTCTCAGGGCAGAGCAGTCTCAGCTCATCCTAAATATCGACCATTATTGGTCAATACTGGTGTTTGGATCCCTTGTGTAAGTCCTAGTTTATGAAAAGTTCTAAAAACCTCTGTTGGCAGGTGAATGAGTGGCCAGGTTGTCAAAGGCACCAATTTCCGTAATGCACTGACACTGTTATCAGCACTGACAGTACTTTTTAGGTGAGTAATACTGACAAACTAGGTTTCAGGGTCTGTTTCACCTGCTTTATATCTCTTGTGTGCACATATAGTAAGAGATGGTAAGTCAGTGGTAAATGTATTTATTCCATCTCACTCTGCCCATAAGAAAGATACCTACACTTGAAAAGGTACAGGGAATGATGAAAAGGATCTGTGGAGACATGCACAGCCTACCTACAAGGAGAAATTGAATAGTCTGGGAGTTGTGATGTAAGGGAGACAAGAAAAATCTATAAAGTCATGATCTGAAGATGATGAGAAGCAAATTATCCTCTTTTGTTGGGATAGGATACTGTGAGACTCCCACTTAAATAACCAGAGAGCTGTGTAAAGCAGCAAATTGAGGTGACATTTTTACTTCTGTAATGAAAATCTGAACCTCACTTATCATTGTATGGAAACATGAAGAGGTTCGGGTACCTGTGTGACAAATTCATGTCCATCTGTGTTACTACATGTGTTACCGAGGGCACATCTTTGGACCCGAGATTCCTGACATTGTTTCCTTGAGCATCGTGAAGTGTTTGGGCACAGGATGCTGGGCCAGATAGCTCTGGCTGTGTACAGTGGGAACCCAGGAGGCTGATTATCTCCATCCTTTAGTTTGTAACTTGATATTCACTGCTCCGTGGATGCACAGAGCTGGGAGGTTTGCAGCCAGATCAGCGTGTCTCCTTAAAGCAGAGCCAGGGCATTGGGAAGTGTTTCTGAGCAGACAGAAGAACAAACACTGCCCAGTGACTTCCCGGGATTTTCTGTGCATTAGCTGAATTTGGTAGTGGTGGTTGCTCTGTTGGGTTTGGTTTGGGGTTTGGGGCTTTTATTCCTTACAGACGTCTTTACAGATGTTATTTTACAGCATGAGCCTGACAGCATCACATCTTACCAAGGGTGTTTGTAGGGGGGGAATGAGAAAGGGGGATCGAGGAACGAGTCTGGCTCCTGAGGACTCGCTCCGGTTCCACGGCAGCGTTACCGCAGCTGCCGAATCGGAAAGGAGATATTTGCGTTATGCCTAAGAGGCTTTATTGTTTCTAAACTATATATAGTCCTGTAATCTTGCTTTCGGTGGGGGAGGGCATGGCGGGACAGCCCGCACAGCATCCCCGCCCTGCCCGGTGGGCGAGCGAGGGGTTAACGCGGGGTGCGGGGCTCTCGCGGTGGCCAAGCTCACTGTCAGAATAATGTTTAGCCAGGTGTTAATCTGTGTCTGGAGGGAAGTGCTGGAATTCATTATTCATCCCACTGGGGGAGGTCACGGTCCTGGGCGGCTGCCAGCGCCGGAGCCAGCCTCCTGGCTTTACTGACATGTGCCATTTGTGATGAAGGCGGTGAAGTCCCCGTGAGCGGCGGAGCTGTCGGGCAGCCGGGCTGGCAGCGGCGCCGAGCGCTCGGCGGCGAGCGGGGGGCACGGGCAGGAAGGAGGGAGGCTGGCAGGAGGGACACGGGCAGGAGGGACACGGGCAGGAGGGACACTCCGCGGCACGGCGCCTTCATCCCCGCCCGTCCCTCGGGCGTTCCTGCCCCCGACCGGAGCGCTGCGCTCCCCTGGAAGAGCGCCGGCAGAGCCGCACGCTGCCCCTCGCTCGGCGGACGGCTCTGGAGCGCTCTCCTGGCGCTGGCCGAGGGCGGGAGGTGAGACAATGATCAAGTCGAGTTGGTTCTACGTCAAGTTCAAGCATGCCGAGAAGGTAAGTCCAGCCTCTGCTGCAGCCCTTCCCGGGCGCTGCTGGGGCTCCGCTGCTCCCCTTCCCCTGGCAGCGCCCCTGGAAGTGGCACCGGGAATTGCTTTTCCTGTGACTCCGTGGATAAGGCTGTGTGCCCCTGGAAGTGGCACCGGGAATTGCTTTTCCTGTGACTCCGTGGATAAGGCTGTGTGCCCCTGGAAGTGGCACCGGGAATTGCTTTTCCTGTGACTCCGTGGATAAGGCTGTGTGCCCCTGGAAGTGGCACCGGGAATTGCTTTTCCTGTGGCTCCATAGATAAGGCTGTGCCCAGAGCTGGAGAAAGCTGCAGATGTGGCAGCAACTTCAGCACGGTGCGGGTGGAGGAGGAAAGCTCAGATCTGATTCCTCCAGTGCCGTGTCGGAAAAAAAAAATAGAGATGGTAGAGATGTGAGTGTTTTCCTCATGTGGAGCTTGAAAGGGAGGAATATTTCTTGTTCTGTAGAGCCCATCATGAGTTGTGACCTGCTTCTGCAGGGAGGTCAGTTGTTTCTGCTCCTTCAGTAGCTAAGTATTTAATTGTCCATAATCATTACTGGAAGAAACAAGTTCTATTGATCAAAAAGTAGCAAGATGTATTCAAGACTTTGGGGGGGGATTTACTGTGGAGTTTGCTGTATTTCCCACTGCACAGAACAGAGTGTTTTCTGTGGGATTTTCCTCTTACACTCAGCTTCCACTTTATCTCGCCTGTGCCTTGGTACCCAGATCATCTTCCTTGGGGAAGCAGAGGAGCAGGGATGGGGAGAGGGCGGACCAAGATTGCACAGGGACCTGCAATTTCACTGGAGATCTCCTAGAGGGTTTCCTGCCCCAGGTTAGAGGCTGATCCGATTTCCAATAGTGCTGAGGTGCAGGCAGAATGTGGATGTAGATTTGCTCTTTCCTTAATCCAGCAAAATAGGGAAAAGAGCAAGACAACTTTTTATGAAAATACTAAAGCAGCCTTGCTGTCTGTTCCCTAAACATCCTTGAGCAGTTAGCAACTCGCTCTTCCTAGAACAGAGGGAAAACTCATGCATGTGCTGTTAGTCTGAAATTTTCTATTCTGGCAAATAGTCCCACACTGATTTATTTCTTATCTTTGTGCCTCAAGTTATACTGCATTCAGTGAAAGCATATATATTTCATTTAACAAAAAGCATATATATTTCATTTAACAAGATTGTCCTATCATTTACCCCAGGCTGCAAATAGCATATGTAACAGTCTCAGATGTAACTGTTCCATTTCGTTTGTTTTGGGCAGTCTTAAAAAGGCTGCAAAATCCACTGTATTAGGCAGTTACTATCTTCTTGATGTTTCTGTGCAATAATTCTGTGTCCTTTGAAGTTGTATCAGACCTATAAACATCTATAATTAAACAAATCACCTCAGCATATTTAGCATATGGAACTTCCTGGAAATAATCTAAGGCAATCACCAGTTATTTGTCAGTGGGTGAGGTTGGCTATTTAAAATGCATGGGGATTTCTTTTTCCTCTACATTTTGTGATTCAGTTCCCTTTTTTTCCTTCATCTTTTTTGACACCCCTTGCAGTTGATCCAGAAAGCCCTGGAGTCCCTGAGCAGAGCAGATAATGTTCCTGCTCTGCTGTCACCGGGTGATTCTGTGGAGTGTTACATAACCTGTCATACCAGTTTTGTCAGCGACAGATATTTTTTGAGATCTACAACCTGGGAAATTTGAACATGGATGAAATCCAGGAAACCCATTTAATCTATATACTTACAGCTACTTGTGCCTTACAAGACTTTCTTCCGATCCACCAGGGCAGGTGCCAGGTCTGTTCATCTGCTGGGGGAAAAGAGCCCCAACCCATAACGCACACACGCAGGAAGGCAAAAACTGAGCTGCATGCCTGGTCCTTCACTGGATTTCTTGTGTGATAAGGGACTGTTAACCCTTCGTGCTGATGTGGGGGTTTCCTAATGGAAGGCTCCTGAGAAATTCTGGGGTTGGCTACGTGGGAGGGCTCTACCCCCTGGCTGAACACAGGATTTTGTGTCAATGTTCTTGTTGCAGTTGGGGCTTGGCTTGCTCTTCTTTAGCTCCAGTCTTCTCTGCCTGTGAAAGTTGTGCTAGTGTGGCTTAGGTGTGAATTGACACGGAATTTATTAAACTGCTGCAGTTCTCTGGCTGGACACTCTGGGCACACGCTCCATGAAACAAGTGTTTCTGCAGTAGTGTAACCAAACTGGCTTAAAAAATTAGGTCAAATTCTTTTGCAGCTCCTCGGTGTTGTCATGGTCTTAGAAATTTGGTTTATGTGAGCTAAGCTGAAGAACCTTTGAAATTCTCAAACCAGCTTTTTACAGCAGTTTGTCTAAGTGGATTTAAAATCTCCCTTGGAGATGCAGTTTCTCCTCTTCAGCTGACACAAGCGTGGGCCGCTGCAGGAGCGAGTGCTGCACTCCCAGCTGGGCATTGTCAGCAGAGGTGCCTGTGCAGCCACGTGGGGACATGATCCCACCTCCACCTGGGCTGGTTTTATTCCTTTTTTGTGCTGGCTTTGTTTCCAGGCAGGCCAGTGTGTCGCGGTTCACCGTGAGGGTACGGCCCTATGGGGTGTACCTGGATGAGCAGACAGGACACTGATGTCTCTTCTGGCAGCAGCCGGTGAAACCCAAATTAATTTAAGTTTGCTCTCCTCATGTGGAAGTGTTATATAATCTCTGTTTAAGGGAGGTCATTTTAGGTTAGGAAGAGGTTGGGTCTGTGCCCTCCCGTCAGTGCAGTATCTCAGTTAATCAGAACTGGAGCTGCTCTTCCTGTGTGTGCTGACATTGCACTGCTCCCTCTTAATTCTCTTGTAAAGAAGTTCATTGACATTTTTACTGGCTGGCTGGCTTTGCAGAAGTTGACGTCCTTGCCTCTGGCCATCACAAATATTATTTTTTTTTTTTCTTTTGGTTTACTTCAGAAGATGATGCTGTCTGAAGACCCCACTTTGTTAAAGTGTATGTATTTATATACGTGTCAGAGATAACTGCAGGAAGCTTGTATATTGTACAGTCTTGCTTCCCATATAGATTGTTTTATTCTCTTGGCATCACTGTGCTTTCCTGCCATGAAATGTTCCACTGGTTGTGTTTGAATGCTGCTCATCCTCGTTGGGTTATCTACAGAGAGACCTGAACTGAAGCGTGCTGATGGAACTGGCCTGACCCTCAGGGACTGAACCCTCCCAGTTCAACCTTTTCTGGGAGCTTCCAAACTGATCACATCCACCTGGAACTTTTGACATCTCTTAATCAGTTCATTCCTGTCATTTGCGTGCTTCCTCAGTGGCTGGTTTGTACTGGTTCGAAGTGGTCATGCATCTGTGGCTGCAACACAGAGCCTGAAAAATGGTCACCTTTTATCCTAAAGACATGTTGGAACTGGAAACTGGAGAGAAAGACATTGGTTGAATTGATGTACTTTGGTGTGTTAGTTTGCTCAAGTCATCCAAACGGGTTTTTTAAGTTGTGTAGACAAGCAAGATAAAACCTTTTCCCAGCAGCACATTTTTAGTTGTGATTAAAATAACCAGATAATAAAACTAACTAAAGTAGAAATCTCCACAACTTCATCTTGAGTCTATTATCAAGTTAATTGCTAACATTCTATAATACAGAGTGAAAGGAAGCCTACAGGATAAACCTCAAAGTTTTTATGTTTACCCTTTCAAAGATTTAATGTAAGGTCATTTGGCCACGAGCCACTTGGACACAATACCCATATTCAGTCTGTGTGCATTTACACCGGAATTAAGATTCAAAGGCTTCATGTGAATAATATTGCTGACACCAGGAAATCAGTTTAATCTGAAGGGGGAAAGAAAAAAAGGCAAGCTCTTGGAAAAAAATCTGTGAAATTCTAGAAAGTGTGGGAGACGTGTGGAGGGAGGCAGCGCGAGTGGGCAGTCTGGCTTCACGTGCTGCTGCCTGGATCTGAGGGAGCTTATGGATGAAAATGGAGGACTTGAAAGGTTTTGCTTTGTCCTTGAAAAGTCCTGTCCCTTGTTTGAGGTTCATTGATAGATATTGCTGAACTGAAGTGAAGCTTAATTTTCCTGTTCTCAGCAGTGCCCAAGGGAGAGAAGTGCTGTATTTCTAGCCAGAAAATTAGATTAAAACACCTACTACCTAGATCCAGGGTACATTCATTTCATCCTCTCTTCTAAGACTCTCACTACTCTGAAAGGCAGTTTACAGTTTTGACAGCTAAAATAAAAAGCCTGAAGGACAAGCAGCCACTTTGAATGTTAGAAGGGCTTCATTTCCAGCAGAAAGATTTCAATTACAGTCATTTTCTTCCAGTAAGTACAAAGAGGTAAATGGAACCCCTGTTTCAAATGTTAAACTCACAGACTACATTATTACCAGTTGTACTTTGAAAGTAAAGGATAAAGCCCATCTAAATCAAAGCCCTGGCTCCAAATTACTTTTTAAGAGTATGATGAGGTCTGCACCCGGTAATTCAGCCACTCTGTGCTGAGCAGCACAGAGCACATCAAATGTGACTTCCATTAGACCGTGCTGCTCTTGCGGGGGATCCAGGCAGGAAGCATCTCTCTCCACAAGCACTGAGAGTTGCAGCTTGAAAGGGCTGCTCTGCAGCTGGAAATTCATGAGTTGGCTGTATTTTTAGAGGATTTAGGGTTTTTTTTTCATCCCTGACTCTGCTCGTTATTTGTCTTGTCCCTTTTAGCAGTAGTTTGACAAAGATTTGGTTATTTATCTCCTGTGTGGCACAACCTCTTCCTCCTCCCACTCCCCACAAGAAGGTTTTTCATCCCAAACCATTTCCTCTCCTTGCTGGGGCTGGGAACACCTTTCCATAAGTCCAAATACTGAAATGTGCACAGTGTTTGCATAATACAGTGCCCTGAAGAGCCTGACAGCTGAGATGATAGATCAGCCTGAGCTCCCCAGAACATTCATTTTCCCTGGAATGATGAACCTTTCCAGAAATCTGCACCCCTGGCTGGCTGGAGTCAGGGATAACTGTGTGGATGACTTTCTGGGCCAGAGCTATGCCCAGAGGCATGGGAGGAGTGCAGGGAGTCAACCAGGCTGCTCCCAGAGCAGCTCCCTGTTCCACTGGCACTCAAACCACCCCTGCCTCGGAGGTGGGAGCCCACCTGCTTCTTCACCAAAAGTGTTTGCTGTAGATAATTGTGCTGATTATATTTATTTATCTTCGCTACTTCTTTTCCTCATTGCCTCATGGAAGGATTTCTGCAGGTGTGAAATCAGATGTTACTCCTTAAACCGATGGGGATGATCAGCAGAGGGTTGTACTGTCCTGAATTACTCAGCACAGACACCTGGTTTACTATTTTTATCACTTTTAGCTGCTAAAATTTTTTAATTTTGCCTTTCCTGCCTATGAATAGTACAAGTTTGCATTTTTAAAATCGTGTTGCAACCGTGACTGACAGCATTTTAGGGAAATGAGTGAGATTTGTCATTTTATACTCTTGTGAACAGAGATTGGGCGTAATCAAGGATAACAGATGTAGGGATTTAATTTACTTGTAAATAGAAATTACTACAAATCATAAAATCATAGAATGGTTTGGCTTGGAAAGGTCTTTAAAAGTCATCCAGTGCCAACCCCTGCCATAGGCAGGGACACCTTCCACTATCGCAGGCTGTTCCAAGCCCTGTCCAGCCTGGCTTTGGACAGGGATCCAGGGCCTCACCACCTCACAGGGAACAATTTTGTCCTAATCTCTGATGGAAATGTGCCCTTGTCCTTCAGGAGCCCGTGCTTGCTTGGACTCAGCTCTTTCCCTGCCTGGCTTGGTCCTGTGACCCTGTGAGTGCCACTAAGCCCTTCCACACAGAGCTGCCTTGCTTCATGTTTTGGCCTTTCATTACTGCATTTTGGTTTTCTCTGGCCTTTCAGCTCCTGGGCTGCAGAACTGACTGAAGTGCTTATTTATTTATTTTGCTTTATTTGTCTATTTGCTTATTTATTTTGATTTTAGTGGATCTTTCTTAATTCTGCCAATTCTTGGTAGTCGGACCTCTGTGGTTTTGGATAAGGGTGTTTAACTAAGCTGTAAAATCTTCCTGATTTCTTTCCGTGCTGCAGATTGAACATTCGCCGTTTGCTTTTTGCTCTACATGTTTATCAGCAAGGGCCTGTAAGTTCTTTGGGCTTTCCTGGGAATATGGTAGAGATGTAAAGGGCTTTTTGTTCCTGGATCTGGGGCAGTGGTTGCATGCTGTGTGTTCAGGGTGACTCAAGGGCTGCTCCTGCCTGGGCAGGTGCTGGGAGCCCCGTGGGACTCAGGAAGTCCAAGCACCACCCGCCTTCCCCTTGGTATTTCTCACAAAGGGAGTCACTGGAGCAGAACTATTTAAGCATCTCAGTGACACTTTAGGGTCCTCCCATTTATACATGGGAATATGTGCTTTTTGTTTTTTTTTTTTTTTTTTTTCCACCTGGAGCCAGCTTCTGGACAGCTTTGTCTTTAACATGGTTTGGGATCTAGACCTCAAATTTTTCCATCTTTAGTCCTCGTTTTTTGCATATTCTTGCGAGACTGAGAAGAACTGAATACTAATGGGAATAGTCAGTGGCAGATAAAATAGCAGAGAAAAAAAAACCCCTGTTACATTCTTCTGATGTAAATTTTTAATCAAATGTATTTTCTTCTGTTAAGCAACTTTTACAGCCCGCTGCACAAAACATACAGCCAAAAACCTTTGCACAATGAACTGCATGTAATAGGCTAGCAATGCATCCATTACACGTTTTTAGGTCTGTAATGCATTTAAATCCATTTTTGTGTGCATGGTAGTGTAGCCTTCAAAAGATAATTAGAATTTGCTCAGTCTTGCCTTCATAGTTCCTTAGGTTTCCTTCCAATTGCAATGCTTTGGAAAGCTTCATTAGAAGTGGTCTTTAGCTGGATGGAAATGCCATTTGAATACCTTAGGAAATTGTCAATATGTTAGAAACCTGGAAGTTTTGTACCAGAATTTCTGAAATGCTCGTACGGGCACAGTGAGCACGGTTCTGCAGCGTGGCTGGGCTGAAGCGTTGGTCGATGACAGGAGGTTGTAACAGCAGTGATAATTACAATTAATAACAGTTCTCCATGTGAATAATTGGAGGTGGGTTTTATATCAAGGTGTGCATGTGCAGTACCCCCTTTTTACAGGAGACCAGCGCCAGCACTGCCATCACCCTGTGTGTGTCTTCTGGATGAGGGCTCCTGCCTGGGGACCCTCACTTCCAGCCCAGCTCCTGCCTCGTGCTGCCATCACGCGCTGTCATGTCAGGGCTCCAAGCAGGCTTTTTCCTCAATTTCAGCATCCCTGTTTGGAGTTTCCCCTCCGTGAGCTGTCTGTGGTCCAGACTCCAGCTCCCCTCTGGGATCTGCCCATGTTCCCCTGGGCTGGACCTCGCTGACTCCTGCTCATGGTGCAATGAACGTGCTCAAGATCCAACACTGGCTGTAGTGAGGGCACCTGAGCAGGGTTGTTCTTCGTGGTTTGATGAAGCCATAAACTGGTTTGGGTTCAAAGGGACCTTAAAACACATTCATTCCACCCCCTGCTATGGGCAGGGACACCTTCCACTGTCCCAGGTTGCTCCAAACCCTGTCCAAGCCTCTGAACACTGGCAGGGGTGGGGCAGCTTCTCAGGGCAAACTGTGCCAGGTATGAGGAAGAATTCCCTCCCAGTATCCCACCTGTCCCTGCCCTCTGGCAGTGGGAAGCCATTCCCCCTTGTCCTGTCACTCCACACCTTGGAAATTGTCTCTCCATCTTTCCTGTGGCTCCTTCAGGCACTGGAAGGCCACAGTGAGGTCACGCTGAAGCTTCTCCTCTCCGGGCTGAACAATCCCGTTTCTCTCAGGCTTCCCTCCACGCAGAGGTGCTCCCTCCCTCTGATCACCCTGGAGCCTCCTTTCTGGGGGTTCCTGTGGGGTTTCTCCAAGCAGGGGCTGCTGTCACCGCTGTGCCAGGAGCCTGCAGGCACTGGAGCTTTGGGCTGCAGGGAGCTGGGCAGGAGCTCTCCGAGTTGTCCCACGGCTGTGCCCCCTGAGTTCTGCCCAGGGGTGGCAGGAGGAGGTGCTGGGGTGTCCCCGGGGCACAGGAGTGTGCTCCAGCTGCCTTCCCTGGGGCCTGCTGTCTGGGAGGGATCCTTGGGGGCGATAAGGAATCAGGCTCGGGCATTGCTGGGCACACAGAAGTGCACGGGAATTCTCTGTCTGGGACCCAACTTCTGCCTTGTGAGCCTGTGGTGTGTTTAACTCTGTAACCAGTAACGCGGAGGTACTTGATGGATTAATATTCAGGACACAGTAGTTGAGAGAAACTGGCTGGGGGGATGTCACACGCAATCTGTTCTTTTTGAATTCCTCTCTGTTTTGAAGCTAGATTCACCAATTCTGTAGATGGGAAGGAAAAAAAAATTACAGGCTTACTCTGATTTTTAAATTTTTTATTCTCCCCTCCTGGACTTCATTTGCCTGAGGGCTAGTTCTGCCCTTTAATTATTTAAGAACTAGGTTTTGTTTACAGTTTGTAATAAAACTGATAAAAGATTAACAAGGTGCTTGTGAATCATTTTAAGCAAATTAAAGCTTTGAAAGACTTACAACTGCAAATATTTGAAAATTGTACAGCAGAAAAAATAAGGACAGACCAGAACAGATAATCAAGTTATTGGATTTGTTTGGGAGAAAAAATAATCTCGTTTGTAATCAGATGTGAGAGCAGCATTGTCTGCTCTATGAAATATTTATATGTGCTTTTAAAGCAAATTTGAAGACACTGGTTGTATGAAACAGCACCAGGCCTGTTAAAATCCTGTTTTATTGCAGTGTGGGGTAGGTGCAGGAGCAGAGCGTGGGGTGGAGTGGGGATTCTGGGTGGGACTAGTGTGTCCAAGGTCACTTTAACAGCAATCCCGTGCCAAGGCACGGGTGCCTTATGCTGCTTTTGGGGATTCTGGTGACTCTTCCCTAAAACAGTCCTAATGAAATGATGAACTCTGAGCCGATTTCCATGCGAAAGTGAAATGAGGGTGGTTCTAACTCCATTTCTAGGCACAGACTGTGGGGTTGTAATGGATATTTCCGTCAAATCATCAGCACATCACTCAGTAGTAGTATAAAAGACTAACCAGCTAAAAATAAGGGAGCGTCCTAAGGATGAAACAGGGAACCTTGCTGTGATGGAACAGAAATTCCTGATTTACCTGTGTCATGGCCACGTGCTGCTCTCATCATTCCCTCTCCAAAGACTTGCAGACACCGAGGGCTCAGAGAAGAAATGCAAGGCTGTTCAGAGGGCTGGAACTGCCTCTGTGTGAGGAAGAACTGAATGAACTCCAACCCCTCAGCTGGGATAGGGAAAGGAGACACGGCAGAGGTTTGTGAGTTCGGGCAGGACACCGGGAAAACGGGAATTGCTCATTGCCTTGTGACACAAGGACTTGGAGATGCCAAAGGAAGTTGGTAAGAGCCCAGCTGACGGAGATCAGAAGGACGTGGTTCTTTGGGAAGGTGTTGGCCAGTGCAGCTGGGTGTTGTCGAGGAAATTGTAGGTGCTAAAAGTTTACATCACTTGTAGGAAACTGGGCCAATTAATGTAAAATAAATCAATGGAATGGCACTGAACAGGCAGAAACCCTGTCAGGAGCTCAGCGAGCTGGGAGTGACTGGTGGTGGAAGCAAAGGGGAATGATGTAGGCATATAAATAGAGAGACAGGAGTATTATATGTACTTATCCTATTTTTATTCTCTTCCTTTGGACACCCATTTATGGCCCTGTTGGAAAGAGGATGCTGAGCAAGCTGAGCCTTTGATCTGGCCCAGCACAGCAGTTCTCTGTGCTGGTGGCACTGAGGCAGCTCTTTCTGAAACATCTTGTCCTGTGAGATGTCTGCTGCATAAAACACACGTTCTTCAACACCCACCCAGCTCTGCAGCTTTGGATTTGGCTGTGGTTGTTACCTTCAGACAAAGAAATGTCACACAGTGATTACAGTGTGGTACTAATTGCTGGATTCATAATTTTTGCTGAAAGTGCTCTGGGTCTGGCAAGGAGAATCTCACATTTCCTCTTCTCTGTGCTTCATTTTCTCCATGGCTGTGAACGTATGTGTGTTATCAAGAGTATTGTCTGCAGCATTTTGGAAAGAATTCCAGTGCTCTTGTCTGAGGCCACTGGACAAGGCACAGAACCAAGAGAAGGCAAAGCAGCATTTCCCTTGTAGTGTCCCCAGAAACGTTTGAAGATGGGTGAATTACTGCACTGCAAAGCTCTCCAGCATCCCAGTGAAAAATCAGGACAACCCTTTAAGCCTAAATTACATTCACAATTGAATGAGGTGACAGGAAACTTCTGGGGCAGACGAGGAGAGCTGGAGTCTAATTAAATGGAGTAATTTTATTCCTTTGGGGATGAGCTGTGAAAGCCAACACGGTAACACACAGGTTCAAAGGTCTGTGTGTAGGTCCTAATCTGCTTAAAAGAGGGGATTGAATTTCACTGCCTGTATCATAAACTTGAGTTCAGTAACTAAATAGTTCCTTTCTTGAGCATCCAAATATAAACTGGGAAGGAAGGCAGAGGGGCTTAAAGGAGGCGAATTAAGCTGTGCCTGTGCACAAATGCTGCCTAAAGCTCGGTGATAATCACAGAAATATTCGGAAAGCTCTGCAGCTGGTCTCTTTGTCCACCCTGTTCAGTTGTGTGGCAGCTCTAACATACCTTGGTAAAGTCACGCCTCGAGGCAAACATCATCTGTGGGTCTCAGCAATGGTTTAAATGTCTCCTTTTTCCTTCCCCTGTAGCTGATGTTTCTGCTTTGCTCTGCATGTTTGGGAATGAATTCTGAGCAGCGAGAGCTGGCTGGGGTGGTGGGGCTGAGCCCTGTGCCGGGCAGGGCAGGGGGTCCCCATCCCAGGGCTGCACGTGGGTTGTATTACTCTGCAGCTTTATTCAAGCTGGATTTGTAGCTTCCAGTGTTCTACACAATACAGATGTTGGAGATGAACAGATAGTGCTTCCATTTCCTTGTTTAGTGTTCTGTCATTTCTGTGTTGTGATCAATCTTCGTTCAGCCCTCTTGAAACTTCGCCTGTGTTTGTTGTGTTCTCTGTGATTGTCAGTGATCTCCTTTAAAAGCACAGGATCCATTCCATCTGCTCCTAGGAACTTACTTGGCAGCTGGCATGGCAATCAAGAGCTGATTTTTTTTTTTTTTTTTTTTTTTCTGTGAGTGCTAGTTCAGAGAAGTCAATTCATGGCTAAAAAGATTAAATCCCTAAATCAGAAAAGCTGGAAGAAATATAACAATGGCAACTCTGCCAAGGAAGTGCTTCTTGTTGGATTAAAAAAACTTATGACAAGTTGAAAGAGAGAGATTTGGAAGGGTAATTCAATTCTGTTGTCAATCCAGGAGAGTTAAAGCTGGAGCTGTGTTAGAATACATTAACAGCACTGCCTGGACAGAGAGAATTCTCAGAGGCAGTTCCGTGCTGGTTTCCATTCTGCCTCTCTCGTGTCTTACGACCTGGTTTGGATTCCTTGGCCTCGATGTCACTGGGGTTCATCACCTGCTGTGTCCTCGGCTTCCTGTGCGGGTTCCCTCTGAAATAACCTGTGTTTGCAGCACTGAGGGCACGGGGAGTGGCAGTGGGATGAGGAGGGCAGGGGAGGCTGGCAGGTTTGCAGGGAGAGGCACCCAGATGGTGCGTGGGATGCGACAGGGACACCTCACCCTGCCAGGCAGCGTCCCCTCCCTCCTCAGGGGCTGGCAGCACCGTGCTGCTGTTCTCCCCGTCAGGGCTCTGGAGAGGAGCCCTGTTCTCCTGCTGGGAGGACAGAGCTGCTCTTCCTCCCAGGGACAGCCCCAAGGTGTGCCAGAGCCCTGGGGCTGCTGCTGTCCTTGTGCTCCTGGAGATTGTGGGAAGGCAGTGCTTGGTGCCAGGGAGAGCCCTTGCTGCTGGTTCCTGCTGTCTCCTCACCACCTTCCCAGGCTTTTTTTTTTTTTCCCCTCATCCATGTAAAAAAGGGGAAATCAATGACAAGCCAAAGTCATCTCCCTCCTTGGCTTAAGGTTCAGCTGGAAGGTTTTCTTGTTTTGTCTTAGCAAACAGCCTCATTCGGTGCTTGGATATCACCGTGATGTGTTTGTGGGAGAAACCGGGAGCACAAAATCCCACTTTTCTCCTCAGCACAGACAGAAGACGACAGAGAGAGATCTGGGTCCTTCCTCTGTCTGTGGAGGGAGATTACTGAAAGAGGTGCTGCTGTTGTGACCTCGACTAGTGGTCACTCTGAGACCAAAAGAAGGTATAAATCTAAATCTCAAAAAAATCTAAGAAATATTAGATATGCTAAAAAATGTGTTCCAAGAAGTGCCTTAGCACAGTGCCCCGGAGATTTTATATTGCATTCTTCTTGCCTTGTAGGTTTGTGTGGGGTTGGGATGTGGTTTAACATAAAATCTCAGTCCTTTTAAAGGCACCTCCGTTAACACCGCATCTCTCCTGGCCTTGGGCAGTGGACTGACTACATGGATATCTTACATGTTTGTGAGAAATATTTCAAACCATTAATTCTGGCTGTTTGATGGGACTGCCTGCCCTGGGGGGTACCAGCAGCTGATTGCTGTAGGGTACCAGGGCGAGTGACCCATGTGGGGTCCTCCACCTGAAAGGGAGGGGTAGTGAGAGCTGTCTTAAGAACTTGTGGGTTCAAAATCAGGGTAAACTTTCTCTCTTCATTCTGGGCAACTCAGATTTGGAGCTTTTCTCCTCTAACTTCAAGCATGTAATATGTCTGAGTTAGGGATCTCATGTCCTCAGGGTCCGGGAGGACAGAAAGGAGCCCACTCCAGGGCCTGAATGGCTTTTTGAAGGTTCTTGATTTCCCTTGACAGTGCAGTGGCGCAGGCAAAAAGGCCTCGAGGGTAGATTTTAATTTAAACACGCTTGTTTATAGGTAGGGGAAATTTGTCATCTCTGTGTAAAAGGACTATTTTTAAATTTCTCCATCTCTGAAGGGTGATCAGGTTTGGAATGTTACAGGTGCAGGGATGCTCAGCTACTGTGGGGGCACAGCTGGGCTCCTCGCCTGCCTCCAACACAGGGAGGAAGTGTCTGTTCAAATATTCTGAGTGATCCTTGTTTGTGAGAATGAACAAGCACCTACAGATGTTCCTTGACCACGAGTCTGGCAGCTTTACACTTGCATATGTTGTTTTTACCCAAAGCAGCACTTGGAGGACCCCGGGAAAGTCAGAGCCTGACTGCAGCCACACTTGGCCTGCCCTGCGAGCTTGGCAGCTGAAAGGGCCTTCCAGGACAAGGCTGTTCCCAGCACTGAGCAAATACAAACCAGCAAGTCTCTCAGGGATGGAAGTGGCTGCTGCAAGTGTGGCTTGCTGTCCAAACTGCACAGTGAGTGGCAGGGGGAGAGCTGGCTGTGCTGGCAGGTCACCCTGCTGGGCACATCCTGCCCTCCCTTCCTGGCACTCAGCACATCAGGGGACACTGAGCCTTGCACCTCTGAGGTCAGAGGTGTAAATATACAAGGAAATGTGTCAGCTTTGAAGTCCAGCACATCCATTGCTGTCACGTCATTTCTTTCATCCTCTTCAAAACTCCAAATCCAGCCTGTGATTCCACAACCGTTTCTGTCCAAGAACGGAGTCCGTGTGAAACAGTCAGTGCTCAGAACTGACCTGGGGAGAGTTCCCTGCACAGCTGCAAACTGATTTTTATCGTGACTGTAGTCAAAACTCCAAAGATTTGTCTGGCAGTGTCTGCGTGTGGGCACGTTTACGTATGTAATGTAATACTTGTAGGTCTGAACATTGCACGTAGTGTTTAATGTATAATTACATTAGACATATAATACCTCTGGCTTTAGACACAGACACACACAGGCACAGCACTGATTGGATCTGTATGAGTTTGATAGATTGTCTCATATTTTTCCTTTTCGGAATAATTCACTGAGGTGGATGTAAGAAAACAGCAAGAGCCTTTAATTTCCTTCAATAATCCTGACTCCCACAATCAGTGCAGTGAAAGGCGGCGTGTCTGGCTGGAGAGGCACTGCTAGGAGCTTGTGTCACTGCCTCAGGAGCATTGCAAAGACTGGGAGACAGGACAGCAGCCTGGGAATTCCATGGAAACCTTTCCTCAGATATGTTTCTGTTTTGTGATGAGGAAATTTTTGCATAATTCTATAGATCTTCTTAGTCTGGATTAGGATTTAGCTAAGATCCAAATTGTGGAGCAGCTTCATCAGGATGTTTGCTTATAGACAGATCTTGCAGTTCACAAGACAGATGAAGGAGTTAAGCTTTAAGGGATCAGTGAGAAGCAGATGCCCAGATTCCTTACGTGGCATTGAATATTACACCAAGCTGGGATTTGCATCTTTTGGAGCCTGACTGGAGATCTGGCGTGGCGTGTTTGTGTGCAGCTCCTCTGCCTTCACTGCAGCAGTGTTGCCTCAAGTCTGGTTAATGAGCCAAAGCCATGCTCACTTCCCAGGGCTTTCCTGAGCCTGCCCCAGACCTTGTCCTCATTTTATCATTTACTGGTGTGGTCACACAGAGCTGTGACACAATCCCAGCCCAGTGTACACTCGCAGGGTCGCACAGACAGGGGCAGCCAGGCAGCGGCAGGTCAGTGCCATCGTCTGAGGAGGAATTTTTAATGGAAGAATAATGATATCTTATCCTGCAAGACCCTAGTCTGGCATGCAGCTAATAGTCTATTTCTAAAATGAAGTCAGGACCTCCTTTAGCATGTAAGAGCTGTTTAGAAGCCTGAGGGACTTGCACAAAGAAATGTCACAGGCTGAAGGCAAGGGTGAGGTTCTGCCTGGGTGCACAGGGTCCTGTCTGTCCGTGGCAGACTCTCCTGCAAAGGAAACACAGAGGTGGCTGTGGTGTTATTTTTCCCCTCGCTGGATCAACACTTGAGCAAGCTCAGGAGCAGACAGTCTGGAGCACAGTGCCCTCTTCTCCTGTTGGAGATGCCCACATTTCTGCAGCTGAGGCTGTGTGCTGGAGGTGTCCTGTCCCACCAGGAGCTCTGCTCGGGGTTGGTGCTGGCTGGCCTTCCCTGGCCAGAGCCTGACAAACAGATTTCCCTGTTGGAGAACGGCTTTAAATTAAATAGGTATCAGCCTGCTACTCTGAGAGCTGAATGTCAGTGCTAATAAACCGGAGGCTCCATCTTTCCCAAAGGACCTTTGGAATAAATTGAAAGCTGCGCTGCCCGTCCCCGTTTCCCGGCGGGTGGATGTTCCTGTGAGCTGTGCCACTGTGTGTCCTCGCAGAGAGGGACAGCACGCACCAGCACCCCGTGCTGATTGACAGCATTGCTGCCAGCGCTGGGGGAGAGGAAGTGACCTGACACTCTGGGGTTGTGCCTCTGTTTTCACTGTAAGAAAATACTCTCTTTTTTTTTTCCCCCCTTTTTTTTTTTAATTCCTACTTTCCTTTTTTAAAACATTGCCCTGCCAGCCTGGCTTTCTATTCATCTCTATGTATTTTTTAAGGTCTTAACCCCTTCCTGCCCTGAGGTAGAATTAGATAAGCTTTGAAAGCAGCTCAATGTCATTTGTTAAAAAAAAATAAAAAGAAAAAAAACGAAGAGGGAGACTAAAGCAAGGAAGGTGACCTTGCAAAGTTGCCTGTAGAAAAAGATCTCTCTTATCATAAGCCTAAAGTAATTAACTTTATTTTTGGTGTTGCCTTATATGAATTGTTCATGCATCTCAGCTGGCAGTGGAAATGCCTAGTGACAGCCTGAGTGTGCTTTCCAGGCTGCCTGGCCACTGCCCGTGTCACTGCAGGAGTTTCCTCTTCCCATGGAACGTGCACTGAGCCCTCTCCCTGCTGCAGGGGAATGGGCTGGTGCCCTCTAGTAAAAGCTCTGTGGTCAGGGGGGATCCTGCATCGCTCAAGGCTATTAGGCAAGTAATAGTAATGTAAGAAATTATCGTGGTCACTGTTCAATGCAACAAATTTTTCTTGCCCATTGTATTATTCAATGATGATGAAGTTAGTGCTTAAGTTGGCAGATGGGCAGAAAGGATCCCTTGCCCCATTTCTGTTCCTTTCTGTGGGCAGTTGAAAACTCCTGGCTGGCTGAGATGAGGCTGTCCGTGCTATTGGCAGAGCCGTTCCGTGCAGGTGTGGGCAGTGTGCAAGGAAGGGTTTTCCCTGCACAGGAGCAGGGTGAGCAGCAGGGCCTGGAGTGACTCTTCTGACGCGTCGGTCGTGGGCTGCTTCTCTTCCCTCAGCTGCTGCTCCATGTTGCAGGCACTCCTCAGCTCTTGGGGCAGTGGATTTGCCTCCTCAGCTCCCCCAGAACACCGACCCCGTTGTCCCTTGCCCTGTGAACAGCTGATGTTTCCACCCAGCACAGGGAGGAGCCATCCCCCAGCCAGGTGACTGACCCTGGGGACATTGTTAGGAATGCTGTCCCTGTCTGTTCCTCGGCTCTCAGTGATGCTGACAAGTCCAAAGATGACGTGGCTGTTGGTCTCCTCTAACTAATGGCGTAAATTCAACAATTATTTGGAGCCACGGTGAAAAAGTAAATGCAGATATTGTTGTGCAGGCTTGGCCAGAGTACTTGGCTTTGGCGTGTAACCTCTTTCTGGGTGTAATTACCTTCCCTGTTGTCGCTGTGGTGGTTAGGGTGCAGCAGTAATCAGGTTTTGGCAGGAGATAGTGCTTTGTGTCTGCAAAGCCCTGCTCTAATCGGGAGCAAGGATCAAGCTGCAGCAGCGGCCGCCGCGGCTGCTCCCGACCGAGGGCAGGGGCGGCGTGCCGGAACCAAAACAGCAGCTCTGAGAGCTCTGAGCCTGGAATTTCCAGAGAATCAAGCATTTGAGGGGATCCTGGTGCAGTCTGGGGGCAGAAAAATTAGCTGTGATGTCAGTGGTGTGTAGGATGTGAGAGAATAGGTCAGTGTCTCAAATCCACCCCTCTGGCAGCTGCTCGCTCTGACAGTGGCAGTGCCGGTGCCAACAGAGGGAGGTCATGGGAGGCAGATGTGGGATAATCTCTTCTCCACTTTAAATCTTCTCCTGGTTTAAACCCTGGGAACAAGCTTTAATAGCTTTCTTAAAGGGTGCAGTTCATTGAATTCTGCTTGGATTATGGCTTGTTCCATTTGGCTTGATTAGGTTCAGCAAGGAATTGGGAACAAACTTCAGAGCGACTCATTTTGAATGGGGAATGGGATCAGAGCTGACTCTGACGTGTATTACTCTGAAATGCAAAAAATTAGTCATGTTTATTCGCTCAGCTGAGTGCACACACTTCATGGGCTTTCAGAGGATCACCCCACGGCCTTGGCTGTGGTAGGCAGTTCTGTGCAGCTCCTCTTAAAAGGGATGTATTTTCTGGCTAGCACAACAGGAGAAGTGGAATGTCTAACTGTGGATGTGAAACATCACTGCAGTCATTCCCTCACTTAGGCTGACCTCCAGGACCATTCCTGCTCCTTCCACTTATCTAAATACATCAACTGTAATTTCTTACATGCAGCTTGTGTGGCCCAGTGTTGATTTTTTTTTACTCTTTTTTTTTTTTTTTTTTTCCTTCCTTAAAGTAAACTGAGGACACTTCTGCCAGAGCATAATCTCTCCTGTAGTGCAGTGATTAAATGCTGGTAGTTGGAGGGCGAGGAAAGTACAGGAATTGCTTCTCCCAGGAAAAGCATATCTTTGGAACGTCTGTTTTGATTAGTCACTAGAATTTGTTTCCAGTGCTCTCTGGAAAGCTCAGGTGTTTTGGGTGGATCAGAGCAGGTAACGGCTGTTCCCCTGGGATCAGCACAACGTGCAGGGTGAGGCAGAATAAGTGTGTCAGGTTTATGGTATCCTGTAAGCAGGGAATCCTTCTGCAGCCTCTCCCTGGCCTTCTTCAGACTCCCAAAAAATGCCTGATCTGAATCAGCTTAGAGGGTTTTATTTTCCCTTTCCTTTGTTTGAAGTTTAAGCCCTGTGAAAATCCATTAGAAAAGACGCATTGTTGGCTGGGCCCCGATAGCATCAGCTGCCAGTTTATCTTTCATGTCGCACAGTGGCTCCCGTTACTGCCCAGGGGCTGCTGCCTTGGATTGTTCCCATCGTTTGGGTGGCTTTTGACCCACCCCAGTCCTGCTCTGGGCTTTTGCCTTCAATGAGCGCTGTGTTATCAGCCTCCCCAGTCCTGGTGTACCTAGCAGAGCCTGGCACCGTGTCAAGGCTGTGGGCGTCCTTAAGATCCATCATTGATAGCTCACATGCTTTTTCCCCTCCAACGAAAACAAGCACTTTTTGTTTAAGTTCACTAATGTTTGGCAAAGAAATATAGTAGTAATTATACACCCAGCCTCCTCCTCCCCCTGCACCCCCAATCCCACTTTTATAAAGGCTGCTAGCACTGGAACTGAAATAAATGTCATGAATGAATAATAATTTCTTTCATTTACACAGTAATTAAACCTGTTGAATGCAGACTTTATGCTTTACTGCACTGTGTTTAATTTGAGTGGTAGATCCAGGCTTTTGTTAAATTCGGGATGGGAAAAAATGAAATATCTACATGACTATCAATGTGTTTTGTTACAAACACTTTGTGGTTGTTTTTTCTTTTCCTGCAGCGATGCTGACAAAGGGGAGAATGTGCTTTTCAGGCTGTTTGCAGCTTTACAAAGGGACTTTGTGGCCAAGGTTTCAGAAATGTGACGGAGATGTACCTCCAATGCTTTAAGGCTGCAGGGATTAATCAGCATTTCTGGTAGCTTGGTTATGGGTATAGATATATGGGTAATATCCCATCTTAGCAATTTTACTTTCCACAGGATTTTTTTTTTCCTGATGTGCAATTTTTAAGCCCTTTAGGTGCAGCTCTCTCCATGAACTCTCCCCCTTCCTAGCCAAATGCAGGGCCACAATGGCAGCAGTATTTATGGAGGTGTGTGCAGGGTGATGTTCTCCTCCAGCTGGGCAGGCAGAGGAGGGTTGAACAGTGACAAGGATGGAAAAGTTGCATGTTTCAGATACAGAAGCAGCGCAGGTGGCAGAGCTCCAGGTTACCTGGTGTGCCCTTCCCCTGCAGGAGTGAAGTCAGGGGTTGTTCCAAAGGAATGGGAAAAGAATTAAGCTGCGTGGGCTGAAGGGAATCTTGGGTGACTTGAGGATGGGAGCAGGGATGGTGTTGATGGGTCACTTGTCAGGCACGAGGATTACGTGAGGAAACATCTAATCTCCACTGCAGAGAAGGACAAAGCGAGTCAGAGGAACTCTGTGTCCCCCAAGCCCAGGCTTCCCAGACTCTCACCTCAGTAGCTTCAAGGCTTTGGGCCACCTGTCCAGGAGATGACACCGGACCAAGGAGCACATGTTAAAGGTGTGCTCAGCTTGGGCCACCAGCTCACATCTCCATGCTTCAATTTCAGGTTTTGTGACTTGTGTGTCATTATTTTTTGAAACAGAGACTTGTCACAGAGTCGTTCCCCTTTTCTGTGAGTGTGACACCTCTCAGATACCCTGAATTGGGGCTTCTGGCCAGTTCTGCTGTTGTTGAGCTGTTTGGAGCAGGTTGCATGTCTGAGTGCAGCAGGAGCAGGCAAAGGGACTCCCTTGCACCTAAGCAGGAGCTGCAGAACACTTCTGAGTGTTTTAGGCTGCAGAGCTGGCTTGTTGATTTGATTGGGACAATTGCGTAGTCTTGCCAGCATGTTCGGTAGAAATGGTTGTTTGCTACTGCTCTGGAATATTCCCCAAGCAGTACTGAACTTCTCCAAGAGCCAGGTGTATTCAGCCCTGCAAGGGTTCAATACCTCTGAGGGTGTCCAGCACCTCACAGAAAATGGTTGAAATAATTTTGCAAGACGGCACAGGCAGCGTGTCTTGAAAAAGCAAAAAGGATTTAATAAAAGAAGAATATAATACAAAAACAAACACAGCGTAGGGACAGGTCCCACACACCTGCTACAACACCTTGTGAATGCTCTGAGAATCCTCATGCTCTCCCTTAAGTATTGGACGATTTAGGTGGGTTTTTTGGCAAACAGCCCAATGGAGAATGGCTACTTTTCTGAGGAACAATTAAAAAGACCTATCAGTGTTTTTGTCTTGGCACTGAGCCGATTGCCATCAGGAAGGCAATGAAACTTCTGGTGTTCTTCCCTTAAATGGTTTTAAGGTGAGTCTTAGACCTCTCCCTATATGGAAGCACCTGCTCAGGTGTGGGGTGCTTTTCTACAAAGCAGCGCCACGTTGGGTGGACACTGTGGAAGAGCAGAGGTGACAGTGAGGGACTGCAGGAGGTGCAGGTGCCTGGGGATGGGGCACAGCAGCTTTGCCCCTGGGGCCTCCCAAAAGGACTGCTGGGCAGAGGTGGAGGCAGCAGCAGCTCCAGCTGTGGCTCCTGCCAGCCCTGCCTGTGCCAAGGCCCCGTTCCCACGAGCCCTCCGGGGCCACGGGATGTGCAGGGACAGACACGAGCTGTGCCCGTGTCTGGCTGAGGCTCACAGAGGGCTCCCAGCACTTGGGACGTGGTCGAGAAAACCATCCATGGCTGGGGTGCTGGGTCATGTGTGGCTTTGAGTCTCCAGGCAGCTCTTACCCCAAAACTCCAACCACAGAAGTCTCTCAGGACTTTCCCAGAACGCTTCCCAAAAGCTAGACGAAGTGTTTTAATTGCCCTACATCCAAAAAAATAATCCAAAGATCATTTTTTCCTATTTTCTGCTCTCGAGGGGCTGACATCTACAAATGTGTGTTGCTAACTTCATTTTCTTTCTTACTGAGGGAACAAGAGGCACTTGGGCTGTTTTGTTTATAGCTGTGCTCTCAGCCGGCTGCGTGTCTGGAGATGAAGGTGACAGCTTGAGATTTGTGAGCCTAATTGGCATACAAAAAAATTAATCCACTGGGAAATGAGTTATTTGCAATTATCTGTAGATTTGGCTTTATTTCATGGAGACAAATATAGTTGCTTGGTGACTTAATTACAACATTTTTTTAAGATTATGAGATTTTAAAAAGGATATCATTATTAACAAGATCTCAAGACTATATTTGGTGATTCCGTAATTACAACTATGGCCATATTTGTTAGCTCAGAAAATAATACGTGGAAGCTTTTAATTAAAATAATGAGATCTGTTCTTGCAGATAGGCTTTCAAGTACCACCCTTGGATAACAGGACCCTTTATTGTTCAGTACAATCTCAAACAAGCTGTACTGTGCTGGGAGAGTGTCACAGCTAAGGCTGAGACAGATCAGCATTAAAATATTCTTTGGCTGCTGGTTAAGAGGATGAGCATGGACTGGGCAAAGCAGCTAATTGTCCACAGCTCAGCTGAGCTCTGCTTGCCAAAGGAAGTTTCTTAGAGCCCTGCTGGCTGGATCACAGAGAAAATGGTTAGAACTAGTGAAAGATTCTCCATCTGTGTGGTTTCTGTTGGTGTTGAGGGTGTACAAATGTGAGCACAGACCTCAGGTCGCTGCTGCCCGAGCGGATTCCCAGTGGCTGTGATTCACAGCAGCCTGGCTGCCCTGGGTGGCTGCAGGATCTCTGGGAAGGATGTGCCAGCCATCCCTGCTCCCCACAGCACAACCTGGCTGTGCAGCCAGGCTGGTGTGTGTCACTGGGAGGTCCCCTGGGTGCTGCGTGGTGGCTCCTGATTGCCAGAGCAGCCAGAGTGTCCCAGTGAGAGGAGCAGATGAGCTCCCTGGCCCAAGGGTGCCCATCTTCCCGGGGATAAACCAGCTCTGGTTACAGCTGGAAACCACTGGGTGCTGTCCTGTGACCCCAGCTGTGCTGCAGCCACTTCCAGGGACTCTGTTGTAGCAAACAGTGTGCACTGGGTTTGATACCACAGAGTGCACAGTCCCAAATTGGCCTGGCTTGTGCTGTTAGAGCAAAATACTGTTATTACTCTTGTCACTCACTATGATGGACTCACTGAAGAGGCCTAAAGCACATTCCTGAATTATTGTCAAAGACCCATCAGCAAGGGATCTCCAGGAGGTGGCTTTTACCCTTTTGCTGACGTGGTTACTCCACCAGACCCCCTTGGCATCACCATTTTCACAGACAGGGTGCTCATTTCACTGTTCTCCTGCCAGGGAGTTACAGCACATATCCCTCCTGACACAAAGCCCTGGGAACAGCACAGTCCTGTGTCCTCTGGAAGCAAAGGGAAGACTTGAGTGGACTTAAGTATACACTGAATCAGGCCCTGCAGGAGAAAAGAATTAGACATGCAACATCAAAGCAGTATTTCCACATCTGGGAAAGTGTTCAGAGAGTCCCCAAAGGTAAGATTAAAAAAAAAAGTCAAGTGTGTTCATTTCTTATTAGCAATGTTATTGGCAATGAGATATTCTAATTGAATTACTCCTAATTAAAATAATTATGTTTTCTAAGTACTCTGATCTGTAGAGACCATGTAGAGAATCAAAGGTAGAAATAAACAGCACCTTGTAAATTCTCTCCAAGCTTGATGATGCTTAAAGTGTTTTTTTATTATTTCACTTGCTCTGCATGGGCTGGTGCTCATGCCATGATGGCTTTTGGGAACCTTGTTCCTGGCTCAAAAAAGCCAACTGCTGTTGTGAGAAGGATTAGCTGGGAAAAAGCTCAAGGGTCAGATAAGGAAAATAGGGCTGGTTCTCTGCCTCCTGCACACCCATCCTGCCTGACCTGGAGCAGTGTCTTGAACCTGCTCCACCTGCATTTTCCACCAGCTACTGGGTTGTTATCTCAGTTATCTGTGCATTGCTGTCTTAGTCTGGTCTCTGACAGAGCCTTTTTGGCTTGCAATGACCAAAACTCTCAGCAGTGATGTCTGATTTCTATCAGGATAGAAAAAAAACCCAGGAAGGCGGCGTTTTGTTGATGGAGGGTGAGAGGTGAACCCCAGAGTTAGGCACTGAGTGGTCCTGCAGGGTGGCTGTTAAGGTGAAGCTGTGATTCCTGCTGGGATCTGGCACTGGAATCTTGTTTGCTGTGGGTAGATACCTTTTCTTTTGCTCATTCCTTCTGGAGTGAATAATCTTAGTTTATCTCCTGCTGCAAAACCCTTGGATGAGCCAAGGACCGATCTGTCTGGGGAGGTAGAAATCATCAATCTCAGGCTGCCCAGATCCATCGCTGATCTGCAGCTCAGTGCTGTCCTCAAAGCGAGCTTTCCCTGAGCCTTGGGGCTGGAGCACCCTGCCCAACCCTGCCTCTGCCCTGGGCTTACACCCCACGGCAAGTGTTTCTTCGCGGGGCACTGACTGGCCCGTGTGTTTTCTACTGTGAAGTGTGAATCAATGGTAAACAGCTTTGGGTTCGTGGGGTCACACGAGGTCAGATTTGACAGGCTCCTCCCAGGATCTGTCCCAGCCCTCGGAATAGCCCCGTGGATTCTGTGGAATGGGTTTTGATGTCTCTTCCTCCAACACACAGCTTGGTGTTGGCAAACACCTTGGAAAAACAAGTTTGCACGAAGAGGGAAGGTTGGGACATTCAGCCCAGGGCCATGTGGAGGGCCTGGGATGTTTGGAAGCCCTGGCACGGGGGATTTGTTACCTGTTCAAGGGGAGCCTGCTGCTGTCACAGAACATTTGTCTGGTGGAAAGGGGCTCGGAACTAGATTATCTTTGAGGTCCCTTCCAACCCAAACCACCCTGGGATTCCATGATTTTCGGATTTATGGTGACCCTTAGCATTGTCCTGAATCAATCCAAAGGCCTAATCAGTCTCAGAATAAGCTAATATTTATCATACAAAAAGGCCAAACATTGCAGTTTCTTCTGAGGAGGAGAAAATTTCAAAGGTTTCTCACATCAAATACTGCTGATTTTTCTTTTCCTTTTTTCTCATGATCATGATTAAAATTCATTCAACATCCTCTCACAAGGAAAAAAAAAATATATATATACATTTGATGGCTTTGTGCTTTCTTCCCCTCCCTCTGTAAAAATAGAAAAGCTTTCAGATGTTGCATGAACAAAGATATGGAAATGTGAGAAGAGGGCAGCATCTGGAGGTTTTCAAACACGAGAACACGGGCTGTACGTTTCTTTTGCTGTTAGAAGAGTGAAAAGCTGTTTCCTGTCATTTCCCATCTTGTCACTCGGAAGGCTGGCATCTTGCGGCTCCTTGCACCAGCTGTTGTTTTTTTCTCCACAGACAGATGGTGCAACCTCTTTGATAATTTTTTTTCCATGTTCTGAGGATTTTGCATGTGTACTACCTTTATGTAATGATCATATAACCCTGTCACTCACTTTATCCTGTTAGCAGTGTCATCCCTGCAAGAAGGAGGAGGAGGTGGCAGTGTAAGGAACTTAATCCTCCTCTTGTGTTCTGACATGCTTTGAAAATACACTGTGGAGCTGCAGTTACAAATGGTTCCAGAAGCCTTCTGTATTCCTGTGTGAGGGATTCCAGAATTTGGGCTGTGATTCTGTAGCAGTCCTCTGCTTACGTGAATTTGATGCAGTTTTATAGTAATCAGAGGGGGTTTTGTCCCTTCCGAGGTGGTACTGTAGCACAGAAGTACATTTTTGCTTTGTGTTCCTGGCATACAAACCTGGACCATTAGAAATAATTCCAATGCAGCTAGCTACATGTGGAAAGGAATGGAAATGACTTCCAGTATCTCAGAAATGGCTGGCTGTAATGCTTGTAATTACTTTATTCCTTTTGATTTCCACCTGCTTTGCAGGGTTGGAATGTGGCCCTTGTGATGGTTCTGCAGTGCCAAGGGCTGAAAGCTTTTGAGGCTTGCTGGACATACCTGGAGGTCCTGAATCTGCAGATGAGCAGATACCCCCTCAGCCCTGCCTTCCCCACGGATGGCAAAGCAGGCTGGATTCATCTGGGAGAGGCAAATTGATGACGAACCCCTCGTGGTGGCTTCTTTTGTCCAGCAAACTCTGCTCCTCAGTCCCACCTCGCAGAGTTAAACCGTGAGCACGGTGCAAATGAAGCTGTGTCAAAGGTGGGAAGGATTGGTAAAACGAATGAATCCTGAGCAGCCAAGTGGCTGGAATGGGCTGAGTGGGGCGTGAGAGATGGGGGTCTACACCAGGAGCTGTGCAGGTGTGTTCCAGTCCATTTCAGGGAGAGGATTCTGCCCCTGTGCCCCTGTGCTCAGTGAGACCCCACCTGCAGAGCTGCCCCAGCCCTGGGCCCAGCACAGGCAGCACCTGGAGCTGCTGGAGGAGCCCAGAGGAGGCTCCAGGAGGAGCAGAGGGATGGAGCAGCTCTGCTGGCAGGAAAGGCTGGGACAGCTGGGAATGTTCAGCCTGGAGAGGAGAAGCTTTGGGGGTCTGGTTGTGGCCTTCCAGGACCTGAAGAGAACTTACAGGAAAGATAGAGAGACAATTTACAAGGGCCTGGAGTGCCAGGACACAGGGAATGGCTTCCACTGCCAGAGGACAGGGATAGATGGGAGATTGGGCAGGAATTGTTCCCTGGGAGGGTGGGCAGGCCCTGGCACAGGGTGCCCAGAGCAGCTGTGGCTGCCCCTGGATCCCTGGCAGTGCCCAAGGCCAGGCTGGACACTGGGGCTGGGAGCAGCCTGGGACAGTGGAAGGTGTCCTTGCCATGACAGGGGTGGAATGGAATGTGTTTTAAGGTCCCTTTGAACCCAAATCATTCTATGATTTTCACCAGTCTAAGGGATCAAAAGTTTGTTCCTTTGTCCCAGAGTACCATAGAAACTTTTTCACGAGGGGACAACGCATTAAAATGCATTTTAAATTGGAAATTAAATCCTAACAGTCTTGTTTTGCAGGTATCAATGTGCATAATTATTATGAAAGATACAGTGGCAATGTCCTTTTGATGATGAGATCTGTGATTTGTAGGGTTGAGCCCATTTTTCTAATGAGTGATGTTTATTTAATGATACTGTGGATGTTGCTATATTTCTCTCAGAAAATACTGTTGCAGATGAATATGTATTTTTTTTGGCACTGTGTTGCACATTTATTTGTCCTGTCACCTCCAGAGTAATAAGTGTAATTGGAAGAAGACAGGTAGTAATGAGCAATCCTGTTTTCTGTTCTTTGTTTGCCTTTGCATTGTGTTTGTCTGTGCTGAAAAGAGCATCCTCTTCCCACAGCCAAAAAAACATTTGCTCTGAATTGTTTACTGAGTGCCATGTATAAAAGCGTGGCTGCTGTCACAGAAGTGACTATAAAAGTGACACCATGGGGCTCACTGTTTATTTTCTCTTTCTCCGTGTCTTGGAGACCTTCTAGAGCACATTTTCTCAGCTCAGCTACCAGTGCTGCAGTCTCCAGCTGTCAGCAGGAAAATCAGAGCTTTGTGAACCCCACAGGGTCAGGTTCATGATGGTATCGGAAAGCTCAGAGCTGGAGCGCTCTGAAACATCCCCTTTGCTTCCCACCTCTGGACCACGACTGTGTTGGCTTCTTAAGGGCACCCACAGGGCTCCCTCCTTATATTTCTTTTTTGGTTTTTCTTTTCTTGTGATACAATCCATTTCTTCTGGGTTTTGGTTTTTTTTTACCTGTGCTGGAAATGCGATGGGAGAGGCAGATTCCAATCCCAGTTGCTTCTGTAAGGACAGGCAGGATGAAAACAGTATCCAGACATCAAATGGAAAACAAAAAAATTCACTTGGAGCAAATATAGGATTCCTGCATGTGAGAGGTCAAGATCTCCCTGTTAGGGACCCAATGTCCTGTACCACTGCACTGAACCAAACTTCATTTTCGAAGAAATATGGATCTGTGCTGGCTTGTTTGCTTTGTTCTGTTCAAATGCACGTGTGTGTTTGTTTGTGTGTTTGTGCATTTATTTTTGTGTGTTTGTCTGTGTGTTTGAGCATTTATTTTTGGTGTGTTTGTGTGTTTGTTTGTGTGTTTGTGCGTTTATTTTTGTGTTTGTGTGTGTATTTGTATGTTTATTTTTGTGTTTGTGTGTTTATTTTTGTGTTTGTGTGTGTATTTGTATGTTTAATTGTGTGTGTGTGTGTGTGTTTTTGTGTGTGCTGGCAGAGGGGACAAGGAGGATCAGCTCTAAGTGGGGAGGGCACACAGAGTTAAGTGCTCTGGGGGTTGGATATAGGGGAACATTTCTTCCCCAGCGTCCAAGGGATTGCAGTATGACTCCAAGTACTTTGTCAAGTGGGTGTGGGTGGGAGAGTTGCAGGAGTGACTTAGAGGTTTGGATGACTCTCTTTTAACTTCCTCCTTTAGTGTAACAAAATTTAATTCCAAGAACTAATTTTCCTCCTTTTTTTCTTTTTTTTTAGTTTTCCCTTTGCCTCCCTTTTTGTTCCACCTTTTTTTTTCTGGGTTCCTGCTCTCCTTCATCTGTTCAGAATTCCTCCTAGTACCCGATGAAACAATATTTTCCTTTCCCCCCCCTACTCTTGCCTTTATTAATTTGAAACAGAATTAGAGAAAAAAATATTCACCTCACGGATAACTGCTTTTTGCTATTTCTAGACTTTTCTGGTCTGCAAAGTTAATCAGTGCTAATGGTTTCCGTGAAGAGGTGGGAACACTGAATTTGAGTGTAATCCTTGTTCATCGATATCCTTGGTTTTTTTCTGTTTGATCAAAGTCAGGAAATACAGCACCATTCATGCTGTCTGCAATCCCAAGATTTCCAGCCCAGTTTCTCATATCAAGTAGTCAGGGAATGAATATTAAAATTCTGCAGCGTTTATTCAAGGGAGCACCAAGAGTTTCTTGCAAAGCACGTAGCACTAGTTAGTTGTGTTATGAATTTAAGAAGAATAAGCTACCCTGGATTTGGCAAATTCATGCTCGGTTCTAAAGAAGCACTTAAAAGGATTATTGAAATTTGTCTTGTAAAACCCCCTGAAGATTTTAGCAGCTTGTGTGGGATTTTGGTTAGCATTCGTGGCACTTGGCAGGCTCAGCAGCTGCACAGAAGGTCCTGTAATCCCTCAATAATGGCAAGGTGCAGCGAAGGTTCCGGCGGCACCGAGCACCAGCAGCACTTTGTGCTGGGAAACCCTCCTCTGCTTTCCTGCCTGACAACCCTCCCTCTCTCGTCTTTCCCTCTGATTTGGGCAAGTGCAGCTTCAAGCTCTTACCCTGGGAAGCGGCCTGATGGTTCAGAGAACCCTGTGGTTGAGCAGGAAGGGCCCTGAAGGAGCTTAAAGCCAAAGGCAGCCCAGCCCGGGTGGGCAGTGGGCACGGGGCAGCGTTTGCCATCTTTGCGTCAACGCACAGGAGGAAATGCTTTTACTGGCTACAGGAGATAAACACAGATCTGGGTTTTGGAAATGAGCTTTCAGCAGAGAGCAGACTGAATTCCTTGGGCACTTGGAGCTATGGCATTCAGAGTCATGGCTGAGACTGCTTTGGGCAGGGCAGAGCCCGGGCACTGCACGTTCCTCTGGCTCTTTCTCTCTCTGCAGCTCCTCCTGTGGCCCTGCAATTACCTGCCCTGTCCCACACTGCCTAAACAGAGTCTTCCCTGCAGTAAAATGATTTACAGAAAGAATACATTGAATAATTTTAGCCTATTTTTTTTTCCCCTTAGCCTGAGTATATACAGAGGGGTTGGGATTTCCTCTTTGTTGCTCCAACTTTCTTATAAATATATATATTTTTTTAATCTGTGAGTTTATCACAACTACTAAAATTTCACTTGTCACATTAGATGTGTTGTCATATGGGACAGCTCTGTGATTGTACAGGTATTATCCAGCATAGGAGCCCCAAGGAAGCTTATTGCAATTTATTGTGGGTGGAAAGGGCTCGTGTAGTGCCACAGAGGGACCCAGGGTAACACCTAAAGACAGGCAGTCCTTGTGCCAAAAATAAATCTGTGCTGTGATTAGCTGTGTGGATGTGATTTCTCAGCAAAAGTAATTCTGTGAAGATGTAAATAATGATTCTCTTAATACTGGGAGCAACTTTGAAATTCCCTTTTCTGAAGCGTTGGTGCTGGTAAGATTCAATTGCCCAATTTTATGTGGAAAGCAGGCATGGAGCAGACAGAGGCTGAGCCAGAGCAGACTTACTGCAATTCCAAACTGACTGCTCATTGCATGGAACTTGGGTTTATTTAGCTTCTTTTTTTTTACTTGCTTTCTCTAATGGCTGGGGTGCACTGAGGGCCACGGCAATCTCCCCGTGCCTGCAGCCACAGCCAGCCTGATAAATGAGCAGGGATGCAAAGCAGGTTTATGGCAAAGCTACTTGAAACCCCTTTACTCTGTCACTGTTATTAATTAAGGGCATTTCTCTTTTCCCACCGTGAAGAACAAAGTGTGTCTGTGGAGCTGCACGAACACGTTCCATTTTTCATGCTGCTGCACTCGGTTCCTTCTCGCTGAAAGCCCAGATGTGAGCGGGCACCTCCCCAACCCGGGGTCTGTCACAATGGAAACCCCCTTGAGGGTAGGAGAAATACTGACAAGGGATTTCTGAGCATTTCCAAGGCTCTCCCATCCTGCATGCACAGCGGCCACGTGCTCTGGCCAAGGACTCCGCCACCGCTCACCGTCGCGTTTAGCAAACAAGGCCTAATGACAATCGCGGTCATTTAAAATTACCGAAAGGGCAGGATTTCCCCAAAGGGACTTATTTTCTGCCATGATTGAGTAAAGAAGGGAGGCAGCTGCCGAGGCTGGAAAAGGTCACTCAGTCACATCGGTTGATGAAGGAATCAGAGGAGCTGTCAGCCCCGCTGCAGCCCGGCCTGCCAAGTGACGGAGCTGTCACCGCTGGCATCTGTCACGGCTCCCAACGCCGGCGGCCCAGGGGCAGAGCAGCCGCCGCCATCCTCTGCTGGGATCGATTGTTTGTTCAACAAATGGTGTTAGGAGACTCTGGCTTTCCTCTCCTGCAGCTCGGAAGATCAAGTTAAGCTAAATATTTGAAGCTGTACTAGGCCGGTATTGACAAACCACAGGAGCGCCTGGGCTGAAAGGGAGACGGACGTGCCGGGGATCAGGATGTGCCGGGGGCGTTGCAGATCAGATTCCTCTGATGTATCTATAATTTAAGGTATTTCTGCGGGAAGGTGAAGGAGGTGACAGTAAAGATGGCTCAGCAGGGGTGTTCTGTGAGGGTTCAGGTTGCGTTGGCTGCCAGCATCCTAGCGGTGTATCAGTTGTGGTGGAGCAAAGCCATGGTAGGTTTAGGGAGCAATCATTTTCTCCCCTCGGTCTGCTCATTTTCAGCCATCCCCATGCTTCCCGAAAGAAGGGAAGTTCTTGATAAATTTTGGAAATGGCTATTCGGAAAGAAAACTAGAAATTAGCAGGTATGCATGTTCCAGTGACTTCCAGTCATACACTGACCAAATAACAGCTGTTAAAGTCATTTCTTTGTATTGTCTCCCGAACGGAGCTTCTCTCAGGATCACACATCCCTGCCAGTCCTGAGAGCTGTAGATCTTTCAGCCCAAATGTTTGGCTGAGTGGCATTAAGGTCTGTCTTGCACACTCACCTCTAACTCAGGCAGTGGTTTTTCAGAATACAATAATATTCAATTTTCAGAATATAATGGTATAATTTGCCTGTTACTCAATACATACTGACATGTACAGTCCCATGGTTTGATTTTGATGGGAATTCACTTTGTATCCCCTCCTTCTCTCTGTGGCTACCAGAATCCTGCCTTAGTAGACCCATCTGCCTACACTTGCCCTGCAGTTGCTGCTTTTACACCCCCTGTGCAATCTTCATCACTTTTTTGAGTCTGACAAACACATCCTGTCTTTTAGGAATAAATCTTTCCTGAGGGATCCTGTTCAGCTGAGGAAAAATCACAGAATGATTTGACTTGGAAGGGACTTTAAAGCCCCTCTGGTTCCACCCTTACCATGGACAGGAACAACTTCCACTGTCCCAGGTTGCTCCAAGCCACGTCCACCTGGCCTTGGGCACTGCCAGGGATCCAGGGGCAGCCACAGCTGCTCTGGGCACCCTGTGCCAGGGCCTGCCCAGCCTCAGAGGGGAGGAATTCTCCCCAGTATCCCATCTAACTCTGCCCTCTGGCTATTCCCTTGTCGTGTCACTCCATCCCTTGTCCAAAGTCCCTCTCCAGCTCTCTTCAGGCACTGGGAGATGCTCTAAGGTCTCCCCAGAGCCTTCTCGTCTCCAGGTTGGACAATCCCACCTCTTTCAGCCTTTTCTTTCTGGCTCCAGCCCCTGGAGCATTTTTTGGCCTCCTCTGGACTCACTCTGGCAGGTCCACGTCCTTCTTGTGTTGAGGACACCAGAGCTGGACACAGGACTCCAGGTGGGGTCTCACAACTGCAGGATGGAGAGGGAGAATCCCCACCCTTGGCCTGCTCCTGTGCTGCTTTTGCTGCTGTCCAGGCACTTTGAAGGAAGTTCTGGCCATGGTTTCCCTGCCATAGTGCAGTTACAGTGGGGTAGCAACACCCACCATGCTCCTCTGTAGGTGATCCTTTAATCCAGATCCACACTCGGGAGGTTTGGGAACTCACTGTGGTTTGTGAAAGGGCAGATGGCAGGAAGCACTGACACAGAGACAGAGCTCTCCCATTAGCTTTGTCAAAACATTTGCTAATTGCAGTGTGATCCCTCAAAACATCCTTCTTAGGGGAAAATGAATCTAAATTCAAACCCACGCCGACCAGGGAAGAGCAGAGTCCTCTCCAGGATGTAAATTAGATTAGTAGTTGAGTGGAATTGATTCTGCTGAGACTAAATTAATCACAGTGCTTAATCACTGTAACCTTTAAACATAGCAGTCCTGGCCACAGCTGTGGGGCAGCACTTTGTTCTCCTGACCTTCCCAAGGCGCTGGGACTTTCAGGCGGAGCAGTACGAGTGCAGCAGAGTCAAAGCTGCTTCAGCCTGACCTTCACGTGCTTCCACTGCTTAGAAAAGGGGGAAAAAATCGTACTTTGTGGATATAAACCCGTGGTGAGCAAATGATAATGTCAGTGTCAGTCAGGCCACTCTCCTGTGTGTGCTGGGATAGAATAGCTCATTATTGAGGGCTGTGAAATGAAAATCCACCTCCACTCACAGCTCTTCCCTGGCTTTGGGGTGCATGTTTTGGACCTCAGTGAAAAGATTACTGTTTTCCTTGTAATCCTGTAGCCCACACACGCTTCCTTTTCTTCCTCACATTAGCAGAGAGTGTGAGATTTCTGGCAGAGATGCGTTTGGGCACAGAGCGGACACAGACATGCGCACACTCCCCACCAAGACGGGATTGTAGGACACTGAGATCCCAGTGGTAGAATCGCCAGCCCTTAGATGATCTCGAAAACCAACCAGCTGATAAAAATCACTCGTGCTTCCTCAGATCAGTCTCCTGCAGATCAGTTTGTACAGGTGGTGAAAGCTAATGCACTTGCATGAGGAGAAAAGCAGGGAGGTTTTAAACATGCTCCAGCCTCAGATTTCAAGGGCCGGGGGGGACTGTGAGTACAGTGTCCTTCGGGTTTTGCTTTGTAGTGTTGATGCCAAGGTCCATCCTCTAACAAAACGTGCCAAACCCCTGAGAAGTCCAAAATCACTGGCTTCTCCTGAAACCCAAGGCTTTTTCCTGCAGCTTCAGCTGCTCCAGCCAGCTCTTGGGGTGCCAAAAGAAGCCTCCCTGCCATGCAGTGAGAGGTGGGACAGATGGGTTTTCTTCCCACAGTGTGGACAGAACCTGAAGTTAAAGGGACCAGACAGTGCTGAAGCAGCTGCTTTTGAGGTTGATTCTTTTAAAATTGCATTTTTCTTCTACTTTAGAAATATTTGGGGATATTTTGCTGTGATGATGTATGGGAATAGCATCTTCTGTATGGACATGAAGAAGACTTGAGATGAGAGCCCACCTGTGGATGTGCCTTGCTGTTGGGATCTGTTCCCTGCTCTCATTAGCCAGCAGTCAGACTTGGATCTGTCCTCAGCTCTTCCACTCATCTCCTTACAGTTTCTCCCTCAGATTGTATCTTGTAATCTGAAGATGACTTTGTTTCTGTCCCCCATCATCCTTTCATCCTTTGTGTTTTCTCTTTTAATTGTTTACTTTTTGGGGATGTGTGGTGCAGCACATGAATAATGGATGAGCAGAGTTTTCCACCCAGCCAGGCTTTGGGCTTGGCTGATGATGGTCAGACAGTCAGAGCAGCAGCAGCTCTCTCTCTGAACAGCAGCTTGAGTTATTCTTTAAGGCCGTGTCCCATCCCTACATAAACCTCTTACAAAAAGAATCCCCAACAAAGCTTAAAAAACCTGTGCTGAGAGGAATTTGTCATTGCTTTTAAAACTCGTGCTTGCTGTGATTTATGGGTTTTTTTTAAACAAGGTATCCAAAAATTTCTCCAGCTAAGAGACATAAAAATCCTGTTTTGCTGTAATATATTGTTTCACACATCTACTTTCCATTAATCATGGAGTACCTTTGTGACAAGAAGCTGGGTAAATTGTATGATTCCTTGAAACCATCTTTCTTTGCTATGAATGATTAAAACAACACGTCATCACCCTGAGTTAACTAAGTGTCCCTGCTCTGCTGGAAGCAGGGGGAGAGGCTGAATGCTGACAATTTGCCATTGCACTGCCACAGTACCTATTTAGACACTGAAGATGGGTTGTAAGTGCTGCCAATGTGAAATAAAACAAACAAAACATGACCAGAGTAATTTAAAATGGCTTTGAAAAATACTGCTCTGTCTCTGGATGTTATTTAGTTATTAATATCCTCACATAGGATCTGAAAATATACCGTTAATGGTCACTGGAGTCAGGAAAGTGTGAAATACTCAATGGGACCATGGTCTGTGAACAGGGATTGGGCTTAGGAATTGGAACACCTGGGTGGGAGAAGCTGAAAAGGATCCAGTGGCAGAGTGGACTCAGGTACTGGTAACGTTATCAGCTTTGGGCTGGGTTATTTTAGAAGCTGCTTGGGTTTTGTCTGTTGAGTGGTGAGAGATTTGAAGTTTATCCTTTTCCACCAAGGAACATCCCATGGTTTCATGTCCAGCCTGGCACACACTGGAATTGGCCACCTTCAGCCCTGGCAGGTGCCAGGCCCTGCAGCAGGGCTGTGCTGTGGGAAGAGGTGGGACTGATGGGGCAGAATTCCCTGCCCTTGTGCCCCTCACTGAGCCAAACCTGCCAACCACACTGCCAGAGCATCATTTAAAGGAGATTTGCCATGATTGCCAAAACCCAGGTGTGGCAATTCCGTTTTCTACAGGTTGTGTAGAATTCTGTCAGGGAATTTTGGAATTTTGGCTTGCAGACTGAGGTGAAAAGGAGGCCCATGGGGCAGGCTGGTCTCCTCCTTGCCTGTGCAGAGCTGCAGTTGGCACTCCTCAGGCACACCTTGAGCCTCGTGGGAGGTGTGGAGGTAGCAGGCTGAGGAATTAAAGGGTTTGCTTCATCCCCAACTGCCTTTGCACTTGGGTGTCCCTTGCGCCTGCCTCCTGACACCTCAAGGGAAGGAGTCCCCTTGCAGGTCAGGAGGGAATTCAGTCCCAGTTGTTTATTCAGCTGAGCTCACATCTTGGCTGGATCAAGCCAGTTGTGGTGCTGGTGCTGGGATCTGGGCAGTGCCTGTGCCCCATTTCTCTGGCCGTCACACCCCGGGCCAGGGCTGCTCTGCTCCTCCTTTGGGGAATTGCTTTGATCCGTGATCATGCAGTTGGCTTCCTCACAGCCAGAGTAGGGCTTGAAACCAGTTAGCTCTTTCACAGAGATTATTCTTTTCTCCTGGATTTAATTATGCACATATATTTCAAACATAAATACATATATATATATATATGTTTAAACTTTTATTTTGTCATTTCCTGCAGCTGAAATTTATTGTGGATTGAAATACACAGGTTTATCTGCCTGACCTTTTGCTAATTATTAGATTGAGATAAGTGTGTATGTAAGTGACAAATTGCCTTTAATGACATTTAATCTGCACACTGACATTAATGGTGGGTTTAGCAGCCTGGTTATAGTCTTTGTTGCTGAGAGACGAAAAGAGCAAGGACTTTTATCTTAATTTGACCTTATTCAAAAGGTGTTTGTAGTAGTAGTCAATTTCTGATTAACTTAATGACCTGTTTTACATAGAAAGCAGTCAAACATTGATATATGAAAGGGCCTCGAGGTGACAGATTACAGAGGCACCAATGCCATTGCCAGATTCTCACTCTTAATGGATGGGGGAGAGGGAGGTGGGAAGAGGAGCAGCCCCAAACTCTTCCTGCTGATACAGAAGGGAACGTGCCACATCCAGAAAACATGGTTAGAAAAGCATCTGCTGAAGGCTGGGTGCAAAGAGCCAATATTTGACTTTGCTGAATGCCTTCCTGTACAGTCCAGGCTTGTGAAACACAGAGGTATAGGACTGCACATCCACTGAACGGAGTGAAAGTGTCTCCACCGGGGATTACTGAGCTGAATCCGTCTGGGAATTACACGGCCCCGTATCGAGGTCAGCCATGGCCTATTTCTGTGACAACAAATCTGCACATCCCGGAGGGCAAACACAGCACAGAGCCCAAGGTGGGCAACTGCAGTCCTTCCCTCTCACTACCCTGTGGTGCATTTTCAGAATGATTTAAGAGGGACTTCAGAGACAAGAGCAGAGGTTATAAACTGCTTTTAGGAAAAGTAAACACCTAAGCAAATCATTCAAGAACCCATTAAATGGCTAGACAGCTCCTATAAATACAGTCCATAATGCACTTTGGAATGCTTCAGCACCTGCTGGCTCTGATGGGCTTTCCTCTGAGAGCTCCTGAAAGTTACATTTTAATGGTAAAAATTGTTCCTTGCACATCACCGAAAAAATGTGAAGACGCAATTCAGAAGAGAGCTGAAAGGATAATAATCTACCTTAAGTTTGTAAGCCAACTAATTAATTTGTAGTTTAATGCCATTTTTTTTTTTTAATACAACAGAAATGCCTTGAAAACGGAACCAAACAGAGTGGCAAATTGACACAAATGTTTAGTGAATTGAGATCAACACTTATTACATCAAGTGACAATGGCAATGCAAACAGAATGCCTTGGCATGTCGTGGAGTCCTTCAGCTGCTTCCTGCCTTGGCGGGGAGGTGCTGCACAGAGCCTCTAAAAACACCACAGGAGCTGGAGAGCACTGCCTGGAATTGAAGGTTTCAATTTTGGGTTTCTGGGGTCCGCAGTGTGTCTGCTGTGTGTCAGCCACATCCAGCTGGAGATGCTCCTGTGTGTCCTGCTCTTTGAACACTGTTAATAAAGGAGTGTTGTGCCATTTAATAAAAACAGCCAAACTCAGCTACAAACACAAACCAGCTCCAGCAGTGGGACAGTCTGGGGTCTGCTGCTGCCTCTGAGGGATGGGAGGGGAAAGGGGAGACATTTCCAGCACGGGCTCACACCAGAGTCTGGGCATTTGCTGAACTCCCTCTTTCACCCAGTTATTGCTTTCCCCCAGAAATGTAAGTTCTTGGATAATTCCCTTGTGTTCCACTGTATCAAGGTGAACTTGAGCCTACGAGTTAACTATTGTGAGATGTGGGAAGAGTACCAGCTCTGTGTGGGAACAGGAAACCAAGCAAAGCCCAGAAAAACATCCCCCAAATGGATGAAGAGCCTCAAACATGTCTTGTATGCTAAAAGGTATTTTATGGCTATGCCTTTTACAAAAAATTAAATTTTAAGTTGGTGCTGCCCCATCTAATCTTTGCTCTCTGTTACTGTAAAGGGCAATTTGAATACTGCACCCCAGGTAAATAAATTGTTATCCAAGGGCTGTTTTCCCTGTGTTGATGCTCAGTTCAGATGTTGGCCTTCTGAGAGCAGGGATGGTGTCTCCAGGCCAGCACCAGTGCAGCTCTAATCGCATTTCCTTGTGAGGGCCCCCAGTTGTTCTGGATTGCTGTCCAATCTGATCCAAGAGCAGGATGCCAAAAAAGATCATTTTGAGTGAGCTTCTGTAGCACTCGGGAAGCAGGAGTTGATGTAATTAATTCCTGTTTGAGCATATCTTTAAAATAAATAAATCTGGTCTTCACTTTGAATTGCCAGTAATTGAGAAACCACTGCAGTCCGTAGGAAGTTGTTCTAGTGGTTAATTACCCTCACAGTTAAAAATTAGCATCCTATTTATAAGCCAACTTTTTTTCTCACTTCTGCTTGCAGCCACTGGATTTTATCATGCCAAGAGTGCCCATTCTTTGGGTATTGTTCCATGTTTTCCACAATTTCCACGTCTCCTTTCACTTCCACGTAGATACAACAATGCTACAGCAACATGTTTTTATTTTGGGGGTTCTTTTGCCTGAGGTTGGACTACATTTGAAATGTATTTTAAGGTTCTTGGGTGAAAATTGCTGCAATACACAAATTTCACAGAGATCCATTAATTACCCCTTTTCCCAGTGCGAGCTTCTGTACCTCCCATCGGTGTACACTCAGCAGGGTTTCTTGCATCCTTTTATCTTCTATTAATATTGATGCCGTTTTCCTAGGACTGACACGTGGGGGAGAAGGAAAATGCCCTGGCTGGTAGCTGCGGGTTGGGTGTGTGCCATTGCCAGCTGGGCAGCCACAGCCTTTCCCCACAGTGAGGTTTGCAGGCACCAGCCAAACATCTCCACTGTCCCTCTGTGGCTTCACCTCCTCCTAGGAAACCTTACAGGCTTGGTGCTTGTGTGTTGCACAGTAACAGCAACAGTGATGTTTGAGAGGGAGGGAGAGGTGCTTGTCACTGCACATTTCATGCTCTCATGCACTGGGATGTTATTTGGTGGCTGGCAATTACAGACTCCTGTGCTAACAAACCTGCACCGAAACCGCCCTTCTAGTAAGAGGCCAGATCCTGATTCTGTGCCCCAAATGCTTCAAAAAACACATTTTCATCAAATTTACTCAACCTGCGTTTAAAAAGTGGCGACCTTAGCAAAGGCCTGTGTTGTGCTTTTGCAGATATAGATGGTAAGTGGATTCCTTAGTCTTCATGACCTTGAATTATCCACAAATACATTGGCAGATGGACTTGAAAGCATTTGCTCCTTGCTTTCTTCCTACTTAGGAGCTCTACAGACCTCCCATAAAATGAAGGGGTGTGAGGATGAGGAGGGACTGGAGCAGCTCCATGGCCAGGAAAGGCGGAGGGAGCTGGGGCTGTTGAGCGTGGAGAGGAGCCCCAGCTGAGAGGGGCCCTCAGCCCTGGGTGTCCCTGTGTGCAGGGAGGGGCAGAGCAGGGCCCAGGCTCAGCTCCGGGGGCCCAGCAGTGGCACCAGAGCAACGGGCAGGGACTGAGCCCAGCAACTGCCCCTGCACAGGAGGCACAACTTCTGCCCTGGGCAGTGCCCAGCCCTCGACAGGCTGCCCAGGGAGGGGCTGGAGTCTCCTCAGCGGGGATATTGCAGAGCCCTCTGGACACAATCCTGTGCCCTGTGCTCTGGGATGGCCCTGCCTGAGCAGGACTGGCACCAGTGACCCTCTGGGGTCCCCTCCAGCCTGGCCCAGCCTGGCACTGTGGTGAAGGCTGTGTGTGAGCAAACCCCAGAGCAGACACTGAAGCCCTGGGGTCAGCTCCAGGTCCGGCTGTCAGCTGAGGTTTGCTGCTGTCCCCGAGGCTGCTGTCCCTGGGCTGGGCTCTGGCTCTCTCGCCCTGTGCAGAGCCACCTGCAGCTGCAGGGTTTTGCTGTGGAGAGCTGCAGAGCCTCTGGGCAGCAGATGACAGTGCCAGCTTTAGGGGCTTCTGCTGGTCAGTGAGATGGACACCTCGGTTCCTGTTTGACTTTGTGTCTATGTCTGTTGGAACTTGGAAAAGGCTGCAGAGATTTTTTTTTTTCCCCTGTGTGTTTTCACTGGTATTTTAAATGAACATGCTTTTCCAGTGTCAGCTCCTGCCACCACTGTCACTTTAGCCTTCTGAAGTACTTTTTCTTGTGGCAATCTTCCTGATAAAAGTGTCTGTTGAAAAGAGGAATTATCAGATGTGACAGAATATTCACGTTTTGAAGGTGCATGTTGGACTTCTCTTGGCAGTGACAGCTGAAACGTTGCTGCAGTCAGAAAACACGGACGTGTGGTCCAGCTGAAATGCAGGCTTGGGGTTTTACTCTTTGCCTGTTGGTCTTCCGTTTGTTTTACTGACAGAGGAGGATTTGCAGCACCTGCTGCCAGGCCCTGAGCCAGAGCCAGGGACCCTTTGGATTCCTAGTCCTTGTTACAGCAGTAGAGTCCAAAGCCGGTGCTGAGCACCCAGTGCTCACACAGCTTTGGGCTGGGTGGGGGGATTTCTCTAGGCTGGCTGGGAATCTGTGCCCAAAATCTACTTTGGCGAGCACCGTTTGATGTGTGCTTAAAATTCCTGCTTAAGCCTTGAAAACGTGTCCATGAAGCCCACAAAGCCCTGCCCGCTGATGATAGACAGAGCCAATCTTGTGTGAAATCATTTCTTCTAAAGTTCCTGGGTCCTTTTTTTTTTCTCAGTTAGCCTTCGTTTCCCCACCCATGAAATAAAAATACCAACCCTTCCCTTTCTTCCAGGCTTTCTTATCTGCGCTAATACAAAGCTGCTCGGGGATGCTTTTGTGCCGTATGTCTTCACAGTGCCGAGCAGAGGGGGGCTGTCAGTCTCAGCTGGGGGCCTGTATTACTGCTCATTCTGTAGTCATACAAATAGTGGATAATATAATAATGATGCAGAAAAGAAAGTAAATGCTCTTTATATGGAATAATTGAATATCGCTGTGACGTTGAACAATGACTCTTAAAAGGATGGGGGGAAGTCATGCTTTTTTCTTCCTTAATTACAGTTGAACTCAAATTACTATATTTAGTTATTTCTAAAGCTCCATTGTGTTTTTCTGTGTCTGAAAGAACACAATGATTTGGATATGCATGCATTTTCCCCTCCAGATGTCCTATTGCCTCTTGAATGTGGTTTTATATCTTCATATCTCCAATAATGGAAGCTTGGATTTCTGCTCCAGTGGTGTGCCAATTATGCAGGTCAATATTAAAGGAATATTATAAATGGTCTCTGTGGGCTTGGAATAGCTTTATCTCACTCTTGCCAGTACTTTGCATGTGGATAACTGTCTTAGCTTCCTTGCCTTTGTGTTTTATTTGGATTAATGGGTAACCTAGATATTTTCAAGTGCCTGTAACACAGTTCTTTCTGTAAGAGATTGGAGAAGTTCTTGTCTTCTCGGGTTGAATTCCCTGTTAAATTAGCAGTGGTGGTGCTTTATGCAGCCTTGTGGGCGAGTGAAGGGCTCAGCGTTGAAGGGAGCCCAGGGGTGTGAGGTTCGTGCTGGCAGCTCCTGCAGGAAAGGAGGTGTGGAACCATCCGGCAGCTCCCTCTGCCTTGTCTGAGCTGGAGAATTCACTGATGTCCTGCTGTTCACACTCGGGTTTGGGTCCGTGGTGGTCACAGGGAGGGGCCGTGCTGCCCCACACCCTGTGATGTGCTGGGATGTGGTGTCCCCAGCTCTGTGCTGGGATGTGGTGTCCCCAGCTCTGTGCTGGGATGTGGTGTCCCCAGCTCTGTGCTGGCATGTGGTGTCCCCAGCTCTGTGCTGGGATGTGGTGTCCCCAGCTCTGTGCTGGGATGTGGTGTCCCCAGCTCTGTGCTGGGATGTGGTGTCCCCAGCTCTGTGCTGGGATGTGGTGTCCCCAGCTCTGTGCTGGCATGTGGTGTCCCCAGCTCTGTGCTGGCATGTGGTGTCCCCAGCTCTGTGCTGGGATGTGGTGTCCCCAGCTCTGTGCTGGGATGTGGTGTCCCCAGCTCTGTGCTCGGCGCTGCTCGAGGGACACGCCGTGCTCAGGCTGAGCGGCCACTTGCCCCAGAGCCAGAAGCACGACTTCAGAAAGCAGAGCACTTCTTGCCCTTTTTAAAATTAGATTTTATTTTTAAAAAAAATCCAGACAGTTTTTGGTGATTGTGGGGCTCTTCCTGGTGGCTGGAGGCCGGCGAACCCAGCCTGGGTTCCACTTCTCAGTGCCTACGGGAGAGCTGTGGCTCTGGCTGGCAGACAAGATGCTCAGGCTTCTCCTTCCCTGCCTGCCTACCCCAACCTCCTTCACTTGACATCTCCCTACCCCAGGTTTCCCGTCTGCCGAGCCTGTGTGATATTTCTCCACTTCAAAGCAGCCTAAAACACAATGTAATGGTGGCGATATATTTTAAGATCCTTGTCTCACTGAGCTGAGGAGTTTAATAAGCTGTAAGACGTGTTTTTGTCTTGCCAGCCTCTGTCTTCTCGTAGCAAACGATATTCGTATCAAAGAGTAGCTAATGTTAAGGGTTATGTCCACGGGAGCACCCGTCATGGGGGGCGTGCAGCAGCGATAACAGAAGTAGTCTGACACAAAGCCGCCTGGAAAGGGGGAGCTCCTTTACACACATCTTCACTCTTATGTGCATTTCAATTTACACGACATCAAATTGGATTAGAGTCTGTTAATTCAATTAATGACTACATTGAAAGTTTGCCTTTGCTCGTAGTGAAAACAGGAGGGCAGCTCCTAATAGCCTATGGATTTAATGACTGCAACTTTGAAGAGTGTTAAGCTAAAGTGAAGTTCAGAATGGCTTGTTAACTGGGTTTATTAGCTGTTGACCTTCCCTTTCAGCATAATAGTAGCAGCCAGACTGAAGAAAGCATTAAAGTCCTCATTAGCATTTATCTAAAGATAGGCTGCTGCCCATTCCACAGTAAATTAGCTCAATCAGCCATAAAGAGCCTGAGAAACATTTTCTCACATACCTTTAATTCTCCTTCTTGCTCCTATCTCCTCCCTCCCCCCCTTTTTAAAAAAGTTAGTCGAGTTCATTTTATCCAGCTTTTTGGGACTGAAGCCTCAGGACAGTTGCATTTAAAGCGTTTCTACATGCTTATATAATTATAGACCTTCTCCTGTGAGACAAAGGCCTGGGAGTTGAAGAACAGGCCTTCAGGGATGTCCTTGGCTTGGCCTTTTGCAGAGATCACAGATGTCTTGCTTGTTTCCCAAGCTGACGAAATGCCCTGGGTTGGCTCAGCTGCAGACAAAAAACTTTCATTACCTGCCCTCCCCTCGCTGCTGGCCTGGCTTTAAAGAGAGGAGAAGAAATGGGAAAGCGTCAGAGCTGGTTTCTGTTTGTCACATCCAACGGTGAAAGGATTTATGCCTTTAGTGCAGTGGGTTTTGTTCAATGTAAATAATTTATATAAAATCGATTGTGATCTCTCGTACATCCACAGCTGAGAAGGCTCAGAGTGCCAGCCTCTATCCTGCCCACAAACCTGATGCCCAGTTTCTGAAGAATGACTTTTTGACAAACCTATAACCCCGTGCATTTTAATTGCTTTCTGGGTCCTTTTATTGTTCTATCTATTCAATCTGGAAAGATGATAAGAATGTCAAGTCCAGCTCCACAATACTTGGCTTATTCAGATGAGATAAGCCTTGTTTGTTTACAGTTCAGAATGTATTTACAGCTTTTGCTGGATCAAATCTCATATTCCCTTTCGAAGGTTATCAATGAATACTAATACAGGTCACTGAAATAAAAACATTAATAAACAGATGGGATTTTCCTACTTTTTCAGTACACTGGAGAAAAAAAAAATCAGAGAAAGAATTAAGAGACTCTAATAAAAAACCCCCCCCTGTTTTCAAAGGAAACCAGTGGCAGTTTAATTACCAGTACTATCTCACTTGGTCCCGATTGCTTTACAGCAGTTTAGTGGTTTTTCTTCTTCAGCATTTCATGAGAGTTCCTCTCACATTTTTAGTTCTATTATATGAAGTAGTACATAAACTTCTTTTACCGGACTGTTTTCCTCAAAGCTTTAAAACAGGTTGTAAGAGAAAAGCAAATAAACAATCTTGGTGCAGAGGGAGGAGGATGGAAGGATGAGATGAAGGAGGAGGAAAGTTCCTGGATAACAATTGAACAGGGTAGGAGGAACTGGTCTCAAGCTGAGCCAGGTCAGGTTTAGGTTGGACATCAGGGAAAATTTCTTCCTGGAAGGGGCTCTCCAGCCCATGGCAGTGGGAGAGTCCCCACCCCTGGAGGGGTTTAACAGATGTGTGGATGTGGCACTTGGGGACATGGGGTGGCCCTGGCGGTGCTGGGGAGTGGTTGGACTCCTGCTTCTGGAGGGCTTTCCCAACCTTGATGACTGTGTGATTCTCTGGTAGTGTGAAACTGCTCCTGGGACAATCAGCACTGCCCGTGGTGCCCTGGGCCTTTCCCTGAGGTGTTTTCCCTCAGTTGTCCTTCGCCCTTGGGTTATTGTGTTGTTCTGAGCCCAGCTCCTGTTAGAGCAGGAGGTTACCAAAGCTCTGGATGCCCCTCTCCTCCTGTGAACATTGACAGTCAGAACTTGTTTTATTTATAAAACTTCCACAGGGATTTTGCTAAAAGTCTTTTTATTAAATTCCTATTTACACTTAACAGGTCTCTGCTTCCAGTCACTGTTGTCTTTAGATTTTCCAAACCACTAATTATTCAGGGTTTTGTCTGATGTAATAACTTCTCTTGCAGGAATAATCAGAAGCCAAAAGTTTGACAGGCTCAACATAAACAGTTAAACATACACTCAGGCTCCAAAATTTAAGAGCTTGATCTCTGTCAGTGTGGGTCCAGGCCTAGCAAAGTACTTAAGCATGTGCTTAATCTTAAGCCCCTGGGCAGCACCATTAACTTCAACAAAACTCCCCCTGTATTTAAAGTTAAGCTTGTCCTGAAGGATTCTGCTGAACCGGAGCAGGGATACTTGGCATCTTGAAGGATAAAGCCATAAAACCAGCCCAGTTTATTGAGGCAGCTCAGCTTCTTCAGCTGTCGTTAGTTTTAAGAGGATTTTGGAACACAGTGATTTTCTTTGCTTCTGGGGAACCCGCTGTGTTGGCTGCTGCTGTAAAGGTATTCCAGCTCCACTCAGGGAACCTACATTTTGTTATATACTTCAGGAAAAGTTATTTAAAATAAAATGGTGGAGGATTTTCACTTAAATATAATGTCCTAAGAGCTGGAAATTCGAAGAATTTTCTTCCCTTAGAGTGGAAACTTGCTTTTTTTCTTTTTATCTGTGAACATCAGACTCGTGTTCTGGTCACAACTCAGCTTCGAAATTTGTAACCCAAGAGGGGCATTTTTGTTGTTTATGGATTTTTTTGGGCACCTGTTTTGCCTAAAATACATTTTGGGTTTTGAGTTCAATAATTAAAAAGAATAATAATAATAATAGAGGTTGTGCCGATGGGGAGGAAATAGACGCAAATCTATCTTAGAGTTCCAAAAGCCCCGTGGGTTTAATAGGATTAAATCCGACTCGTAAAAGGGGTGGGCACGCTATAGAGAGCTCTGGCTGAGCTCTGAGCACTTTCCCTTGTGCTGCCCGAGCTGCCCGGCGCCAGGGCTGGAGAGCGACAGAGCGGCCAGGGGCTCGGGGCAGGACGGGGACCCGCGGTGTCCCTCGCAGCCCTCTCGGGGTGGGTGTCTGCTGGGTGAGGCCAATGCCTGCCGGCACCAGCATCGTTTGCTCCGCAGCTCCACCGAGGCAGCCGCGGTTTGTGCCGCCGGGGAGCGGCTTTCCAAAACCCAGCTGAGTTCCCCCGGCCCATTGCGGGCACGCCGCGGGCGCGGGGCGCCGCAGGGAGGTGTCCCCGTGTCACAAGGGCTTGGGGACAACCCGGCACGGCAGCGAGCCCCTGGGTGGGAGCTGTGCCGGCTGCACGCGGGGTTTTTCCTCGGGCGGAGGGGGAAGTTTGGGATCGGGGAAAAGCTGGTCGGTAGCACCATCTGCAGGCTGCCGAGCGGGGCGGGCGGCGCTCGCTGCGCTGCGCTCGGCGCTCGCGGGGAAAAGCAGGGACAAAAGGCACCGGGAAGAAAGGCAGGCTCGGGAAGGGCTGTGCCAGGGCCGGCCTGCGTTGTTGAGCATTTTCGGTGGGTGCTCTCGCACCCTGCAGCGGTGCCGTGCCCGGCGGGGCCGGGTGGGGTGCGGTGACACGGCCGCTGTGCCGGGGCCAGCCTGGCCATGGAGCTGTGCCTGGAACCCTCACTGAGCCTGTCCCTCTGCCCTGAGCCAGCACATCCCTTGCCTGTCCCAGATGGCTGCCCGTGCTCTGAGCTCTGCTTTACTGGAGGCTTTTCCCCTGCAAGCAGTGGAAACCCTCTGAAATTCAAACCTTGCTCATCAAGTCTTTCTTCAGCAAGCGACCTCTGAGGTATCACGTTGTGAGCTGGAGTAAAAAGACAACACGACCAGATTTCGGTCAGGAGATGAAGCTGCAGAGTTTTGTCCGGCCCTGCCTTGCTCCAGCGAGGCTGGTGGCAGCTCCAGGGGCGCCAGCGCACAGCTTGGTGCCCCAGCATCCCTGCACAGCATCCTCCTGCAGGGCAGGGCACACCCCAGACCCCAGGGGCCTGCGGGGAATGTGGGTGCAGCCGGCACAGAGGGAGCAGTAACCCCGCATCCCCCTCCAGCCTCCTCTCCCAACCTCCCGGAGCCTTTCCCCAGCCCGGTGCCAGCCCGGGCGCCGCCGCTGCCCGGCCGCTCGCTCGCCCGGCCCGAGTTGCTCCAGCTCTCTGCAGCAGATGGCACTCTTTAGTTCTGTTTCAAGCCCTCTCCTTCTGGAAGTTTCTCTGGGAGAATCTGTTTTAAAGGGGCCTCAGCACTCTCTCGCAGCCCTATTCTTCCTCAGGCTTCATGAACGCTTGTAAAGGTTGCTGGCTCTGGAGGGAGCCGGCGGTGGCAGGCGGGTCCTGCCAGGCTCACTGACTTGTTGGCTGCTCTTCTGCACAAATTACACTGGTTTTGTCCTTCTGCTCCTGGATCAGTAACACCAACCCCTCTAGGAAACCCGCTTGGGACCCAGTTCCTCCAGAGCATTTCTGGTTTCTTTAATCCACAGTGGACAAGGGGATTCCCTCTGTGTTCTTGACTCACCTTTATTTTGTCGCTCCCATCCCCTTGTAGACCCGTTGCAGTGTCTCAGTTACCTGAAAGAATTAAAAAGTGATGACAGCATCCACCACTACCACTTTCATTGCCCTTCTGTGTCATGGAGGGGAGAAAAATAGGAGCTACAACCTAAATGAGCCATCACTTAAGGCTGTGGCATTGGCTGTACTTTATCCGCATGAATAAGGCTTACATTTCAATTGCACAAGAGCCTGGACGTCATGGGAAGATGTGAATCCTGTCGCACAAAGTGCAGGGACATACAGGGACATTGCCATCCTCCCTGAGAGGCTGCTGAACAGAACTGTGGGGCAGATTGCACAAGGGACTCCCTGAGCTGGACAGGACGAGGGGACAGTGAAATGTGTCAGGAACTTGGCTGGAGTGGCTGCTGAGCAGAGCAAAGGGAACTAGTGGCCCAGAGGGCTGGAAAGGCTGGGCTGCTGGTGTTCTTTCGGCTTTGTACACTGAGATGATGTTGTCTCTGACCTTGGCACCAAAGCCAGCTTTGTCCCAAACCTCAATAAAATAGGTGGTTAGAGCCTGGTGCTAAAAACACCAAGGTGAGGTTTGATTCCTGTATGTGCCGTTCACTGAGGAGTTGGACTTGATCCTTGTGGGTTCCTTCCAACTCAGAATAGTCTGCGGTGGGAAAACAGTTGTATGGAAAGCAGGGACCAGCCTTGGGACTGGGAAAATGTGCTCCATCCCGTGTGACACACTGAGCTGTGGCTCCTTGGGCATCCTTTCTGCCCTGTGTTTAATTTCAGAGGTCACCACTTCCAGGAAAACAAAATTTTGCATGGAAAAATAGGTAAATCTGTGTTTGCACATGTTTACAGAGGTTATTTCAGAGAAGATCAAAGTTTTCCAGCTATTACTTTATGTATCTGCCTATAGGAAGAAGAGTTTGACTGATTTTGTTGTTTTGGGCTATTTATTTATTTATATGTTTGGCATTTATCTTTGTCCCCTCTTAGATGGGATGCTCTGTTGGTTTTCACTAATTACAACATGGTTGCTGTTCTGAGCAGAAACTGCTGTCCATGGAAGTACTCTATGAGATGTCTCTGCTCCATAAATCAGTCTCAGGATTTTATTAGACTGTTTATGTAACCTTAGTTTATGTGCTATAATTCTTTGCTGTGTTGCCTTGAGTAATTCCCAAAGAGAATGTTTGTTCTTCTCGCTTATAAATTCTTTAGTGTGGGAGCTTTGCTTAAGGACTTCTTTTCCCTCCATCACTTTCCCTTTCCTCTTTTCTTGGGTGACACTTGGTAGCATTATGAATTCCAGTCATTAAAGCCTAACTTGTATTAGTTACTTTCACATCATGAGCTATAATTGTCTTGAAAATGGGAAGGAATAGCTTTGTAGTTAACCTGATTGCATTGATTATCTTTTTAATGCCTGTGAAGAAACTTTGGAAGTACCTAATCACTCAAACCTTGGTGCAGTTCTTGCATGGAAGGTGTCCTCCTCTTTGGAGACCTTTGAGTGGACCTGCTTAGTTTTGGTCAGATCACATCTCATAAGATAATACGTAATAACTGAATCCAATAAAAATCTGGTGATTTCAGGGGGCACAAAGCACGAGGTGGAGCACAGGTTTTCCACACAAGGTCTCTGAAGGGCAATACATCTGCCAGTAACTTCTGGAGGCAGCAGGACTGCTTAGGGGCTTTTGCTGACATGTGTTCCATCAGTTTATAAAAACATAACCTCAAACATCTGATAAAAATCAAGTGTGCTTCTCTTCTGAAGTCATCGCATGGCCACATGCGGAGAGTTTTGACATGAATCCACAGGGCTGCAGTGGGCATGGCTCCATGGGGGCCGGGGCCAGGGTGGAGGCACCTCTCCTGTGCCTCTGCCTGCGATGGTTGCACACCCTCCAGCCCTGGGCTGCTGCAGAGGCTGCTGTGAGGGCCCTGAGCTGGGGGAGCTCCCTGCTGACCCTGCCCTCGGGGGCTGAGGCTCTGCCCCACACGGTGCCCCACGTTCTGCCCAGCTCCCATCAGCCTGGGGGAAACAGCAGCTGTTTCCTCACCAGCAGTGAGAAACATTTTCTGGTGAACCAGCAGGTCTGCTGGATTATAAGTCCTTTGAGATGTTTAAAGATGATGTTTTCTCCCATACAAGAGAAATAATTAGTGTCCTGATATCTTTGGCATTATGGGCTAGCGCATGGGTGTTATCTCAGGACTGCGTGGCTAAACCACCTCTACCCCACTTATGACCCTATTATTGAATGTTAAGTCCTTTGCCATGTTTGCCTCTGTCTTCAGTCTCTGCCCCAGTCTGCCTCTCCTCTTTCTTACCTTCTTTCATCCTCCCACGAATACCCTTGTTTTTGTGCGTAGGCACCTCTGCTAGAGGCAGCAGATTCCCACTGTGGTGCCTCTCTGCATTATGGGCTACAACTTGCTCTTGTTCCCCTTTTATTTTATTTTTTTTTTTCCCCTGCGACCAGTTTGACCACATGTAACCAAAGGTGGCTGAGGCAGGGAGGGGACACTTTATGTCTTTGTGACACCTCTGTCCCCAGGCTGAGCCAGCCCCGGTGCAGAAGTGGCTTCAAGAGCCATCAGGGCTTACAGGAGTCTGTAACAGATTTCAGGACAGCCTGCTTTCTCTCTCTCTTCTCTCCCCCCACCTCTGTAAACATATGAAAGAAACATGAGAGAGCATTAAACCACAGAAGACAAATCATGGTCAGAATAAATATACTGTTTGCTAGCAAACTTAAAAATACGCTTGTGGATTCTAATAGCTGTAGGCAAGAGTTGGATATTTATTGCAACCAAGGCTTACTGTGGTTTATTATGTTTATAAAACAGTTTAATACTACTTTTCTTTTAAAATGAGTTTTTAATTTAGAATAATTTTTTAGGATTTGTTTCCAGAGTACAGATGGCTGATCGCTGCGGGGGTGCGGGGTGAGAGGGAGAAATGTGCTTGTGGGTGTGTTTTAAAAGCGCTCCCAGATGGAGTGTATTGAATGAAATTTAAACCATTGCCCTGTGAACTACAAGTGTGATAAATATAATCAGTCAATCCCCAGAACCACGACGGAGGGGGAGCAGATTGATGGGCACGTGGTGGGGAGGGAGGTGGGTCAGGCAGCCGGCTGCCCGTGCCGGGCCATGGCTGCAGCTCCAGCACCGACTTCTCCCATGGAGGGTTCCTGATCTGCACCAACGTGCTGACAGCATCCCCCACCTCCTCTGCAGCCCCTCCAGTCCCTCAGTTCCTCACAGCACGCTGAAAAAAGGGAGAATTCATGCCAAAAAAGAAGGCCTGGCTGCTGGGAGTACTGAGCTCTTGGAGCATTTTTCATTTACTCAGTCTTAATTACTTTCTAAGTGTAAGAGTTTACAGCTATCACTGTTCTCTTCCAGAGGTTAGTGTAGTCCAGTCTTTTAAAGCCCACAGATTTCCTTAGAAGGATTTGTTTGTACAGCTTCTTCCCGTGTTTAAGGCAAGTAAGCCACACTGAATAAACTGCACAGACTTTTTTGGACAACACAACAGAACAGGTGAAGGAAATGGAGTGAATTTTAATTGCTTCGAAGTTCTGAGATCTCCCAGGCCCTGGAAAACAATCTTCAGCTAAAAATGACCTATTAGGCCTTGAGGTGTAGTGTGGGAAAGCGTGTCTGTGTCCTGGTGTGCAGATGAATGATGCAGCATTCCCCTTCTGATGGACTGTGGAAGAGGGTGTAAGATGGACATTCGCAGTCGCTTCTCTCATTGCAAACACGTAGCAGCTCAGCCTCCTTGGCTTCCTTCCTGCCAACTTCCATCAAAAATAAAGTCATCTCTGCCCTGGCCGAGATAAATGTCTGGCCAGCTCATTTTCCAAAAGGACGTGCTTTGAGCAGGGCTTATTAGAAGGGTGACAGTTTGTTTTTTCCTGGCCAAAACAAATTTAAGGCCATGTCCACACTTGCAAAATCTGGCATGTTTTCTCTCACGTTGTCCTTCCACCATGCTTTCATCATGCCTAATGTCTGGATATAAAATTGCCAGATAGGCTTCCAGACTTCCACACTGCCATTTGGATTAGATATGCTCCAAACAAGGCTTGCTGGTGCTCTCTTGCACGCTGTCAGCATGGACAGAAATCCCTGGCACGGTGGCCATGGCCAGACAGCCGCTCCTGCTGCTGTGCTGGATTGCCCACAGCTGCCTGGCTCTGGCTCTCCCTGCCTGGCTCTGGCTCTCCTTGCCCAGTTCTGGCTCTCCCTGCCCAGTTCTGACTCTCCCTGCCCAGTTCTGACTCTCCTTGCCCGGTTCTGGCTCTCCCTGCCCAGTTCTGGCTCTCCCTGCCCGGTTCTGGCTCTCCCTGCCCAGTTCTGACTCTCCTTGCCCTGTTCTGGCTCTCCCTGCCCAGTTCTGGCTCTCCCTGCCCAGTTCTGACTCTCCCTGCCCGGTTCTGGTGCTCATTGCCCGGTTCTGGCTCTCCTTGCCCGGTTCTGGCTCTCCCTGCCCAGTTCTGGCTCTCCCTGCCCGGTTCTGACTCTCCCTGCCCCGTTCTGCTGCTCCCTGCTCATCTGCAGCCCACCCAACCCGGCCCCAGCTCTCCCTGTCCCCCTCCCTTGCTCCCTGCCCATCTCCAGCTCTCACTCCCCAGCTCCCTTCCTCCTTGGCCACCTCCAGCTCTCCCTGCCCAGCCCTGGTGCTCCCCGCTCCATTCCATGCCCTCCGGGCAGCTTGCCCGGCAGGCAGTGCCTGTGCACACACGGTGGAGCTCATTTGTGGGGCTCTTTCCAGCGGCTGCCTTGGTGCTGCTCCAGCCCCCGGGGTGTTTTGGGGAAGGCTCGCTGGGAGCAGCACGTACCAGCCTGCTGGGGCTCTGCGCAGCCCCCAGTGCTGCTTGGCAGGGCTGGCGCCCGATGCCAGACCTGCTCTGCCATTGGCATCACTCGATACGTTTTCAGCTGACGCTGCTGAGAGGATGTGAGAGACGGTAGAGATGTACAGGCTGGTGCAGTAAGGATGTGCAGCGGTTCTGGTGGGCCTGCTCAGAGTTCAAATAGACTTTATCTTGATGATCTTTGAAAAAATCTCAGCAGATCAGAGTGAGGGATGGCAGGAGGACATCTCTTGGGATTGAGCTTTGAACAAGTGCTCTGGTGGAAGGTGTCCCTGCCTATAGCAGGAGGTTGAAGGTAGATGGTCTTGAAGGTCCCTTCCAACCCAAAATATCTTATGATTCTCTGTAGTTTTCCACATTGCTGGCAAGCTTTCTCAGCTGAGGTGCAGGATGTTTCCTGAGTGTCGTGATTTATTTGAAAAGATTCACCCAATAGTGGTGGAACAGGAAGGGACCTGGGGGTCCTGGTCAGTGGCCAGTGGGATCTGAGCCAGCAGTGCCCTGGAGCCAGCAGGGACATCCCTGTCCTGGGGACACCAGGGAGGGGATTGTCCTGCTCTGCTCTGCTCTGGGCTGGGGCGGCCTCACCTCCAGAGCTGGGGCAGTTTGGGCAGCACAGTGTAAAAAGGACATGAAGCCATCAGGGAGCATCCAAAGGAGGCCACGAGGATGGGGAAGGGTCTGCAAGGGAAGCCACGTGTGGAGCAGCCCAGGGCTCTTGGAATGTTCAGCTGGAGAAGGGGAGACTGATGTCAGACTTGGTTGTGGGCTTCAGCATCCTCATGAGGGGCAGGGCAGGTACAGATCTCCTCACTCTCATGACCAGGGACAGGGCCCAGGGAAGGGCTGGAGCTGTTTCAGGGAGGTTTAGGTTGGATTTTTGGAAAGGTTCTTCCCCCAGAGGGTGCTGGGCACTGCCCAGGCTCCCCAGGGAATGATCCAGGCCTGAGGCTGCCACAGCTCCAGGAGTGTTTGGACAATGCCTGCAGGCACAAGTGTGACTCTTGATGATGTCCTGTGCAGGGCAGGGGTTGGACTCGATCCCTGGGGGTCCCTTCCAACTCAGGACATTCCGTGGTTCTGTGGAGGAAAACAGCAAATTGTTTCTGTTTCAGGTACGTTTGTTGTTGTTGTTGATGAGTAGAAACGCAGGCTCAAAGCCTAGAAAGGAGCTTTCCATGCTGCCACAGAGCTGTCACTTGGATTTGTAGAAGGATGTGTGTCACATGAAGGCCAGGGTGCTTGGGTGACAGAGATCATCCCCCTGGCTGGCATCTCTGCGGGGTAACATCGTTAATAAGTCTAATTGCATTGCAGGGCTGCAGTTTCCTACGCCAGATGCTATTTTTCACCAGCTCCATCAATTCCTGGTGTGTACTAGCACTTGTGTATCTGATGCCTGGCGCAGCCACGTTAGGCAGGAGTGAAATAGCTGTTCTTTAATTACATGGAGGTTTGCTTTGTGGAGAAGCAAACCTGCCCTCCAGGTGAACATAAGCCTTGCAATAATAATGGATTTAAACCTGTACAGACCTATCAGCAAACTTTGTAAATGAGCTGAGGATAGGACCATAATTAGGAGACATTCTTAAAACTTTATAAGGGATGTTTGGTCATACATAAATTAGAAGTGGAATTTAGCGTATTTAACAAGTAAAATTGCCTTGTAAGACATGCAATGCAAAAACAATAAACTTGCTGTAACTTGACAGTTTCTGCATGCCTTTGGGTTATTTTGGGCTCTAGACAGTTTGTGCACAGAATCTCTGGATTATTACTAGCATTATTGGTAGCTTCTGTTGGAGCATTCCTGAGTGGGCTCAGTTTTGGTGGTGTAGGAAAGCAGTCAGCCCCGCTGTTCGTATTTCATTTAAACGAATTGCCCATTGCATTTCACCTCCCTTTTCAAAGGAAGTGTAAATTTTGCTAACCAGTGGTGAAAATTCAGGCTATGATATTTGTAACCCTGTAGACGAGCAAACCAAAGCACAGGATGGCTACAGATTTTATCCATAAAACAAGTCCTGGAGGCTTAGCTCAAAACTCTAAACCTGATTCTAATTTGCTTTATGAGTCTTGGTTTGTCCCATGTGTAAAATGGAGATCGCTCTTTGGTGAGGGGAGCTTTGATCAAGCCAACACCTTTAAGAGTTCCATAGTGTTCCCCTGCTCTGCATCAAACCATTCCCGTGCTCCTGAGGATGCGGCTCCGCTCCCCGCCGGCCGCAGATGCAAACAGCAGGATCTCTCATCTGCCAACAGGTAGAGTTCTTAGGAAGGCAGAGCTGCCATATGGAGAACGAGAAGTCCGTGTGTTCTCATAGTAACAGAAGCCTCAGTCTGCTGCCTGCACATCTTGGTCAGCCTTTTGTTTGGTCCTTCTCTGTCTTGCCTCTTTGGATACAAATCCTGGTGCCTTGTGCTCCCTGCCTCTCATAGATTTCCTGAACCCGATGTAATACACTTTTTTCCTCTTTTACCAAGGTCTTTTGATTTGTCTTCATTTTGTTTTAAACTCTGAAACACTGGTAATGCAATTGTAGAGCTAAATAAACCTTGTATTATGTTTGGGGATATTACTTTCAGGAAAAATGGTCCAGTGCACAAATTGATAGTGGAGTGTATTGCACTTAAGAAAGACAGACTGTGCACTTACTGCTTGCTGGAGAAAACACTACGGGAATTTCTGCTTCTATTTTTTTTTAAATTTTTTTTTTTTTAGTCATCTATGTTAAGAATGTGAGTGTGGTGTGTAAAATCTCAACATCCATGGAGCTATTATATTTTGGAAGGCACATGTTGTCATCTCTGTCATTTTCCAGGGTGCTTCCTGCAGGAAATCCTCGAGAAGCCCAAAGCAATCCCATCTCCTTTTTTTTTTTTTGTTAAGGTTATGGCATGTCTTTTTAGGAAAAAAACCACAACTGGTTTCTTTTGATCTCAGTACCAAGGAAAATGAATAGTAAGGCTTTTCACTGGCTGCTTTTTATCTTGTCTCTAAAGGGGGGTCAGTGGCAAAAGGGAGAAGACAACGACCCCTTTCCACTCTACCACCCTTGTTTCTCCTGCCTAACTTTTTTTCCTTTTTTAGCTGGGTGCTCGTCTGCCTTTTGATTCCAAGGGCCTTGGGAGCAGGTGCTGTGCTTCCCTGAGTGTCTGCAAGGAAACCTGGCATTGTGAGTGCTGTCCTAGGGAGACAGCTGACACAAAACAAGCCCAGGGAAGGGGCCAGTTCCCGCACTGTGCCACACTCCCCTGCCAGCTCAGGGGGCACTTCGGAGAAGATGTGGGGAGAAGGGACAGGTAATGAGAGGGATTTAAAGACGCACAGCTATGGAGGAAATAGTTCCCTGGGTGGAGCTGTACCTGGGAAGAGAATACATCCAAGATTTCTACTTCTTCAAGCCTAAGTCTGTACTGCTTGATCAAGGGCTGGATGTGCGATTTGAAGTAGTAGCAGGCTTATAAATCTCCCATTTTCTGGTTGCTTTAGGGATCCATACTTACCTGGGATAACACCTGGGTAGTGTAAAAGCTGTACAGTGCTGCTGGGAGTGCACTCTCCAGATAAAATACTGAGCTGTGGGTGAAATGAAAAGGATATTTCTTACCCATGGGTGTGGTATTCCAAGCTCCCAATCTGCTCCTTTCCTCTTTCAAGCAACTCCTGGTCCTTAGCAAGCAAATACAGTCTTGATTCCACTGTGTTTGGCCCTGAAAAGAAAACCCACAAGTGCTTGTGTGAGCTTGGATTGAGCTTTTTCATTTATTCTCTTGAGAGTTTTTCTTTGTGAGAAGGCCAGAACTGTGACCCCAAGAGTCCAGGAAGTATAATTCACTCCACAACGTCACGAGGTTCTTTGTTAGTTTTGAAGGGAGAGATTGCCAGTGTCCCACAGAGGCTCGTGAGCATGTGTCCCCACTGGAGGTTAACGACACCTTTGGTACAGGTTGCATCTCCCTTCCAAAGAAGGTCACCATTTATACTGCTCCCAAATGGTTCTTGGAAAGGAAGCACTGCCAAGTCTCAAATTGCAACAGCAGGAGAGCTAGAACAATTGGGCTGGTGGTCAGAAAGTCATTTTACACTCACCAAAAGGGAGCTGGCTCTGCCTGCCCACCTGGAGCTTCAGCATCTCAGGCATTGCTGCACTGCCCAAGGTTAAATAAACTGAGCTTCATGGTGGTTTTAAATTCTTCACCCTCATTTCATGGCATCAAAAAAAAAATCATTAAAAAATAGCCTGGATATTTGCAGCTTGTCTTCTGTGCTGGCAGCTCTCTCTGGTTTTCAGCTGGTTTTGTTTTTGCCCACTGCAGGCAGGGGCAGTTCACCTGAGTGCCCCACATACAGCTCCAGGAGTGGTGTCGGAGCTGCAGTGGTCCATGGAAACTGTGGGGCAAGGGCTGGAAGGAGAGATAATGTCTTGTGCTGGAATCATTCAGACCTGGTTTGCGTTGTGTCTGTCATCACCGGTGCTTCTGCCTGGCACAAAGAGCTGCCAGCAAAGGCCAGGCCCTGTGGGTGAGGAATCCCCACCTCGCCCTTGTGCCAGGCTTGCCTTGAATGAGGGACAGACCTTGGAGCTCCAAATCAGGGGGACTTTACTGAAGCTAAATGCATGTGAATATTCACGATGGGATGTTCTTAACAAGGTCTGTTTCTTTTGAGCAGGTTCCATTTTAACTTCTAATGGGTAAGAGAAAACCACTTGAGTAGAAACGCATGTTTTTATCATTAACTTCTGTAGCCAAGATTGCTTTTCTAGAAGAACTAGATTTACTTTCACATCTTTTTCTTTCTTCCTCCCATTTTCTGTCAGAACTCACTATGTTCACCCTCACTGTGGCTTTATTATCTCCCTGCCAAAATTAAAATCATACTGATGCTAACTGATTTTCTGGTGGTTGTGGTGACAGATCTGTGATGTTTGGAGGTTTGCATTCCTGCCCTCCCTCTGAGTTCCCCTCCCCTCGGGGGTGTCCGTGCCAGACTACAAGCTCTTTGCCTACAGCGCTCATTGTTGAACCTTCAGATCAACCAGTTAATACTCAAAACATTTTCTATTTAAATTAAAAACTTACTTATCCTTAATCTCCCCGTTCCCCACAAAAATCTCAGGCTCAACCTCTTATGCTTCAAATCTAAACCCAAGGGTAAATGATCTTTACTGTAAGAAACTAATCAGATGGAGGAATTTACTTAATAGAGAAATTTTTTGAAATGGATCTCGTTGATAATAAAAAGTGAGAGCCTCAAAACACTTTTGTGCTTTTTGAAGTCTTAGGAGAAGGTATCAATAGACATCTTCTGTGGCAAGGATTTAGCCTGAATTTATTGAAATCCATCTATTAGGCCAGAGCCTCTTGACTTCTGGGGGCAGCTGGTCCCCCTGTATTATTTATGACTCTTTGAACATCTCAGATGCAGTCTCAGATTTACGAAACAGAATTATGTCTTGGCAAGTGTCCCATGTTTATGCTGCTCATATGCCCTGTATTTATATACTGTGTAACTCTGGAGAAGTGCTGTCTGCCGAATTGCTGCGTTAATGCCGTGCAGTGTCACTCCAGGAAGGAATTTCCTTCGTGGATGCAATCAAGAAAATCCCCACGGATTGGTTAAGGATGGCTCTCAATATTTCCTTTTAAAGGCTTTAAAAAGGAGATTACGTACTGAGCAGCATTAGGTAAACTGGGAGGGAGAACTGAACGTTTCAGAGTGTTTAAACTTTGTTTCTTAATGTACTGTTCGGAGGCAAATTGCTTTTGTTTTACTTCTCAGCTTTTTACAGTCCTTCCTCTCCTACCTGCTTTTAATCACCTGCCCTGTGCTCAGCAGCAGTGAAAGAGGACATAATAGAATACAAAGGGATTAGAAAAGTTGACCCTGATTCTAAAAGTTATAATTTTGAAAAAAAAAAAGAAACGGAAAATTTTGTGAACATAAAGTTACTCCAGTTCAGAGGGCCAAGAACAGGATAGGCTCTGCTTTGGGGGGCGACTGTGGAGTGAAGGGAAAGCAAAATGGAGACAAAATAATGTACTTTGCTTTCTTTTCATTACCTTTTTTATGTGCTTTTTCCTTCCTCCTCCACTTCCTCCTGTGAAAGACCATTTTTTTTCACCAGGAATTTCTCCATACCTTCTATGGGGAGTAGCAGCATTTTTCTCCATCCCTCTAATCCACTTCCCCTCCTCTGCCTGTATTTCACACCTCTGAGAAAATCCAGGGCCGCTGCTCCTCATCAGCTGGCTAGGAGTGTCACCAGGGAGCAGGACCAAGGGCTGTTGTGCCTCTCTGCAGCTCCGTTCCTTGGTCCCAAAGCATTTCAGTGCCAGGCTGGCTGAGCCCTGGGCACCAGGAGATTGCACAGCCTGCTGAGGCCATCAGCATCCCTCAGCACAGGGTTTCCATCAGGGCTCTCGGCTCTTGAAAGTGCTCGGCTGGAATGTCAGCAGAAGGTTTTAATTTGGGGATCATAATGGGAAATACATCCACAGAGCTTTGCCCAGAAAAGGGTTAATGTGACAGAGCCAGACTTCTGATGGAGTAAAGCAGGAAAAACTATTTCCATCACGGTAAATAAAAGTGCATTAAAAAGACATTTAGTCATGGGAATAAAAGCTAAAGAAACACATGCTACATTGGGATGGTTTATATTAGTGTCATTAACTCCTATGTTTTGGAATAACTCCCAGATGAAGGATTATGCTGAAAGTAGGAATTAATGGCACTAATGTAAGCCATTCCGTGGAGTGTGCATTTGTACCTTTGATTTCCAGGCACACAGTGAGCAGTTGGTGAGGCAGCAGAGCTGTGCCTTGGACAGAGTGCAATTCAAGTTAACATCAACGAGCCTTGCTTTGGGCCAAGGGAGCTGGGAGGAGGATGGAAAATCGTTAAGTAACCTCGTGTAACCTGCCACTAAGGTGCTGAGCATCTCAGGAGCCAGGCGCCTTTGTGCAGAGGAAAAGGCAGCGTGGAGAGGAGTGCAGCCCCCAGGCTCAGCAGTGAGGGCACGGCCAGTCCCGAAATTCTTGCAGCGCTTGCTGCCTGAAACGAGCAAGGTCCTTTGCAGCTTCCAGGGAAACCTTTCGAGCAAAGGAACGTTATTTGCTGTGGTGGAGCACGGCTCAGCTCCCCGGGGAGTGCAGAGGGAGCAGTTGGCTCCTTCCAGTGCCACATCTGCTCTTTGGGGAGTTTTAGGCCAATAAATGAGAATTTCACCAAAGAAATGACCTGTAGGACATCAGTAAGTGACTCGAGAATAGATGCTTATTTTTTCTTTCTTTTTTTTTTTTTTTTTTACTCTCTTCACTCAATTCAATGTTTATTTTATCACTGTTTAGGATGGGATGTTTAAAAATGTGTGAGCACTTTAGAAAGAGAACTCCAAGCACTACACCCATCCTTGTGAAAATCCCATCTGCAATATTTGTACTGCTATACAATACAAATATTTATGTCCTTTATGTCTGCTTGAATAACCCTTTACAAACCTCTTGAGCACAGAGCCTGTGGTCCCAAATACTGATGGTCCTGTCCTCCTCCCAGCAGCCTGCCTGGTCCATGAGGGTGTTTGGACTTGAGCATTAATTATTTCTTCGTTTAAAATAGGATTGTAAGTAGGGATTCAGTTGGTTTGGGGTGTGTAGAAAAACACACCAATACTTGTTTTAAAATCTGGCCAGAGTATCTCAGTTCTTTCTAGTAGCACTGTGAAATGTTTAAGGGAATAGAAGACACGTGGTCATGGCTGTTATTCTTTTAAAAGTTGAGGTTTTGATTATAGAAGGATACACACACACACAAAAAAGCAGACCCTTAATATTTATGAATGTGCTAACTTTAACATTGAATCTGAGACGTTTTTATTTTAACCAACTGTGATATTCCTTGGATCATACCTAGCTTGAGATAAATCCAGCTTTGGTTCTTTTCCTTCTCCCTCCTGAAAGTTTGGGTCCGTACACATGTTGGTGCTCTGGAGGAGCCTCCTTTGATTTTCTCATTATTGTCTAATGTCTGTAGAATTAATGCCTACAGACGCATTAAAAATAGATCCTTTCTTTATCTTTGTAGATCTTTACAAGTCTCATGGCCTGTAAAATTTCTCCCATAAGTATTGCAGTGTCAGTGATGAACCTGCACATTAGTACTGACTCCTCCTTTCCTCTTCTTTGCTCCTCATCTATTTGAATAAAAGGAAATGATAAAGAATCCTCTGTCAGCATTACAATTGTATATATTTCTATTTGGTGATCTCTCTGCTTATAACAAGTGTATGTGAAGCTGTGAAACCCTGTGTTTTGCTTAACTTCTAAGGCCTAACTAAACTTTGAAATGAAAACTAACTCTGCTGAAAACAGAAAGCTTCTTAGTTTCTGGACTAATCCTGGAATTACACACTGGATTTGCTTCATGGAAATAAGCGTGCATAAAACACTACCTCAGCTGAGTATGTTTGCTTTGTTTGCAGAGGCCAGGAACAATAGGGGACTTTAACCCTGTGGTTGCCTGTCCCTGAACAGGGCATTCAGGTCAGTGGAGCTGTGGGTGCCAGGGCAGGTGTGCTCAGCACCCATGGTTCTGATAAGCTCATTAAAATCAATTACAAGGTGACTTTAAAGCCCTGCAGCCTCTGGGGTGTGTCAGAGTGGGTTTCTTAAACCTCAAACTCTTAAGTTTTCCATTCTGTGATATTACACACTTCTATTCAAGCTACACACCCATAATCCCAGTGCTGTCACTCAATTTTGGAAGCTTTCTCCACGGCCTCAGGTCAAATGTGGTGTTTTCTTGAGGGTCAGTGCCTGTTAGCACAGAAGCCTGAAATTCTCAGTGCCCAGGGTTCCAGCATGTCAGTGCTGGTTGCTGTGGCTCCAGCTGGCTGCTGTAACACGGGGTGGGATTGTGTTCAGAGCCCTCCCCAGCCCTGCTGGACGGTGCCTGCGCCCCAGAGGTGTGCGGGGTGTTGGGTACAGTCAAAGCATCCATTTGCTGGCACTGAGCTGTGGATGCAGACCTGGGATGTGAACATTCCTCCCTGGGGAGCACAGCTGGAACACCCCCGGGGTGTTGTCCTGGGCTGAAGCTCTGTCACAGTGCAGTGGGGTACCCTGGGCACCACAGTGACATGTGCCATCCTGCTGATCCTCAGGGTGTTCCTGTAAAATTGCAGAAAGGTCTGGAAAGCCTTTTGCTTCGTGGAAAGGCTGGGACACCTTAGGGCAGGGAGCTCCTCCTGGGCATGGGCACTGATGAAACACATGAAGGGAATAATATTCCAACACTAAAGTGTGTTGGCTCAGGGGACACAGGCTTGACTTTGTCTCTGCTTTAGGCTCAGTCTGTCCACAGAGACTTTCTATTTTCTCTGCCTCATTACCCCATTTGTGAAGCACCTATAAATCCTGCTTTTCCTGGCTGGGATTTTGTGCTGTTTAATTCCTTTCTGCTTGTGGTGGCCTCGGATAGTGCAGTGAGGGGTCCATGTAGGTTCAATAAATAAATGATGAATATGATTATTTCTCTTCTGTTGCATATTTACGTGGCTGTGTTCTCCTTTGCACCCTATTTAGTGCAGAATATGTAATGCAGTATGTTGCAGCAGCTTTTCTAGTGGCTTTAGAAAGGTCAGGGTGATTTAATTTTTTCACTGTACCCTTTATTCTGCTTAGCTCTGAATTTGAGATAAAACCAGCTTTCCTGAGTTGGGACTAAATGCCAAGAAAAATATGTTCAGTTCTAAATTCAGCTTCACTTTTCGCCCTTAAATACATAATTCATCACAAGTATCTTAGAGGTCTTTTCCAACCATAATGATTCCATGATTCTTCACAAGTGAATTTAGAGGCAAGTAGTTTACTTTGGGATGATTGTACACTACAGCCAAAGCCCATCCTCCTTCTCATGCCTGCCGTCCTGAAAATGGCTTTGTTTGTTTGCTGTTGCTGCTTTATGATTTAATGTTTAAGTGTCCCATCAGTTTCTCAGTGTCAATACTTTCCCCTGCCATTAAGCACTCAAGACAGGGAAGGAAGGAGGGAACATGTATCTATCATTTCGGAATACCTTATGTAGATCCTGACATTTACCACCGTGCCCTCCAAAAGCAGAGATCTGAGCATCCAACAGCTCTGCCTGCACAGCTCTTGCCAGGCATGCTAAGCTCGAGCAATGAAGGGTTCTGAACATCTTCAATATTTATGCTTCACAAGGCAGTTATCCTCAGTTATCCTTTTAGCAAGTCCCATTTCTCCGTGTTCTGTCATGGGCTCATTTATACTAGGCTGATTTAGTGCTGACTGGGGAGATTAGATTGCCCTGCTTGATGCTGTCAGCTAAAACTGAGTCAGTGTCTGTGTACTGTGGCCCAATTGCTCAAAGCACCTTACCCTTTTCTGTATTGCTCATTCTATTAGCTACAAAAGCCTTTCTCACCCGGCTTTTGTGCCGGGGTCAATTAGCTCCTGAAATAGCTCATATAACACAAATAATCATGGCAGTGCTAATCCTTTGGGCCAGCTCCATACAATGGCCACTTCTGGCCCCGAGGACAAAGAGGGCTGTTTATCTTCCCTGCACACAGGCTCCAGGACTTTGCCCAGTCATTTGCAGAAGAATTTATTATCCCGGAGGTCAGAGGTGGTTTGCATTGGAGGAGATTTTCTACCTTGCCACCATATGGGACGTCCTTGTCTCATTCCTGTAGGATGGAGCGGCGCTCCAGGTGAATTGGATCACAAATACACGCGTTCAAATAATGCTATCTTAGGTAAACACGGACCTGAAAGGCATTTGGACAAACACAGCACATTTATTGGTCCTTCTGGTGTCAGCAGAGAGGAGGATTCCAGCAGGAGTGATGCTGCAGTCACAGCAAAGGGTTTCACAAAGGGCAGAGCCTCCAGACAGGGGTGGAGTCTGCCTGGACCATATCATGCCCGAGCTCCTACACTCAACTTAATCTTTGTCTTTTTTGCTCCTTACACCTTGGAAGAAAGAAAAGAACTGCTTGAATAAATTAATAGTAAGAACTTGCTGTGTGTCCACAGAAGGAAAAAAGTTGCCCCCAGCTTAGGATCCTGCAGGCTGAAACTGACTTTGAGTTCCACGTTTAGATTTGAGTATTTAAACCCTTTCGGAAGAGACAGGAATGGAAATGCTGACAAAGTTACACGGCAGTTAACCTGGAAACCTTAGCACTGCACTTAACCTTCCTGGGCAGACATGATCCATATTTGATAAAGCATGAAAAGGACGAAGAGCTGCTCACCGGACAGGAATGAAGAGGTGTTGACTTCCTTCGTCTTGGATATTTCTGCTGGCCTTTTAGCATCGTAATTGACGTGCAGAAGGGAACATCATATCCAGATAATCCCTACTGCTCTTTGCTTCTCAGGAAAAGCTGTGGCTCCTCCACAGGAGTAAGCGTGCCCGTAGGAAAGGAGAGGGATGATTTATAGGCCTGATACATGGAACCAGCACTTCCCACTGAGCACTTTCCAGGCTCACGCACCTGTTAATTTCCCCTGTTGTTCATTTGTTTTTCCTTGTGGTTGGTCTTTCTCCCAAAGAATGATTAGCCCTCTCACTGCATGAGACATGATCTACCATTGGATCTGGGAGAGGGAGTTTATATTTCTCTCACATTTTTGGGTTTGTTGAGTTTTTTAATTCTTTTTTTCTACCTCATTCCCCAGGAAGCCTTGTGCTTCCCTAGCGGTTGTTTCTGTTGCACTGTTGTGGCCTGGAGCTCCTCATTTCCTGAGCTCTGAGCTTGCTGTGGGATTTCTAAATGTTCGGATCATCCCAGCGCCGTGGCTGCAGACCTGGGGTGTGTTGGGAGCTCCTGGAGCCAGAGGCTCCTGCAGATCAGTGGGGTCATGAGGAGAGAAGTGTGATGGCTTTTAAAAAGTTCCTTTCCACAGTTAGTCGGCGTTAGCCAATTACAGACCGTCCTTGCTGGCAGTCTGCTGCCTTTCTGTCTCTGCGGTTCCTCTTATCTTCCCAGAGTGCTGTATGAATTTGTCCCAATGACTTTTTATTTCCATACTTCCTTTTCCTGTGCTTTCCCCTGTCTAGTTTTGCCAGACTTTTTTCTCTCCTTGCTGATGAGAAGAAAAATTGCGGTAACTTTTCCTGCTCATGTAAACACTTGGAGATGAAAGTGGATGAGAAGAGAACATGGCAAGCAAGTTGTACCCACAGTGTAACAACCATTACACCAATTGCTTTAGTTTAGTTCACTGCTGGTAATAAGATCTGCTAAACTTCCAAGGCTCGGCATCAAGGGAACTATCTTTTAAAAGAATAACAAGAAGATATGTTTTAAAATATCTCCTTCAGCCTTGGATAAATCTAAGGGTAGATGACATGTAAGCCTCTAGGCACTCAACTTTCTGAAGCAAGTTGGATGAGCTTCCCCAGCTACTTTTTCATTAAAGAGGAGTGTACAGTGCATGTTCAGAGTACATTAATGACTACATCATCAGTAATAAATTAGGTTAAGAGCTGTATGTGATGCTATCAGATCGTTGTAGCCATACTGCTTTCATTCTCTATTTTTAAATGACTCTGGAGTCATATCTAGAGGAAGTCAAAAGCCTCTGAGACCAAAGAGGAAAAAAAAAAAACAAAACTGGATGGCTGACTGGGAGAGAATAGCAGTAAACTTGTGGAGAGAAGAAATAAGGCTTCACGATTTTTATTTCTCTCTCACTTGAGTTTTGCGTATTGTATCTGCATCAAAACTCCGGTGTGAGGAGGAAAGTGATCCATGTGCAGCGTGGGGTTAGCTGAGCTCGTACAGTGCAGTGTAAAATGGGCATCTTAGGAACAGCAGGAGGGCACTTGTGCACTGGAACGTGGCCTCCCTGCTCTAACCTGCTGCAGAATCCCCTCCCAGCTGCCCTGTGCCCCAGGCAGAGCTGGGCTGGGTTTGTTCTGGTCTGAATCCTCCCCTCCCTGGCCGCTGCTGCCACCACTGCCACCACGCTGTCCTGGGAACACCACAGGCTGTCCCCAGGCTGGCTGTGTTTATCTGCTGGTTCACATCCTAACCCAGCTCCTGTCCTGCAGCCTTTCCTCAGCAGTGATGTGGGAACAGCCGAGCCTTCGTCTAATCATTGAGAAAATCAGCTGAATTTAGTGACTAAAAAGATTACTTTGGTCTGAAATAGATCCTTCCCACATGCCCTTCTCCAGTGCTTGTCCAGCTGGTTGAGTTGGCCAGCAGTCAAGTGTGTTAAAGAAACCAAATCCTGCATTAGAACACTGACCTTTTCTTTATGAGACATCTAATTTTATCCCAAGAGTTAGGGCAGTTTTTCTTTAGGAAATGTGCTTCTTCATCTGTTTTTGTGTATTCCAAAAGATATTGCTGCAGAGTTCCCATCTCCATTTATTATTCTCCTTGGCCATACAAAGAGCAGAGCTTCCCTTGACAGAAGATGATTTCCTTGAAAGCCTTTAAAGGTTTTTGACATATTTCCATGTACTGGGTTATTTTTTCTGTGTCAAGTCATTCCAGGTGAAGTGTCCCATGCACAGATAAAAAATCCTGCTGATAAATTATTTCCACTCTCAAACATTTACCTGGGGAAGCCACACTGGCATAGGGGAACTGGGTTGCTTTTCTTGAATTAGGAAAGTCCTGGAATTACTATAAATAACTGGCAGAATAAATGCATGTTTTAAGCAGAATTAGCTTTTTGGTTTGTTTTCTGTAGTGAAAGAGGATGAACTTGTGTAAAAATACAGATTTTGAGCATTATAGTCTATTTTTATCCTGGCTTAGATCATGAGAGTGGTGTGTAAACAGTGCCCCAATTATTTCCAAACAACACTGCATCGTCCTGCCACCTGTTTAAACAGAATTTCACAACTGACAGTCATCCCCAAGAAGAGACTCTCTTCCAGGACATATTTGTTGTCCAAAGTTTGAAGTGTGAGATTATGTTCCCGTGGGGTTTTGTGTCCAGTTGTGCCTCTGGCTGTGCTTTGTGTCTCCATTTATTCCCTATAAATTGGTTTGTATCACTTGCCTGTCTCCCAGGAATGCAGCAAAACGTGGTGTTTGCAAAGCTGCTTGGTTAAAGAGATTATTCCCAATAAAAGCTGGTTCTAAACATCTGAAAAAACTGGACCACATTCAGATCCCAGATGGACATCAGTGGCTTGTGTCCATAATGATTATTGACAGCAGGAATCGGGGCAGGATTTTCCTAAGGGCTAAAACATGGGGGTTTTCCTCATCTGCCTTAAATTTGGGTTCTGAGCTGTAAATAACTGCATTTTTGGGGTTTTTTTAAGCCTGAGCTCTTCCTTGGCACACGGCTATAAGACAAGTTATTTAAGGGTGAGGTAGTCCGTGGGTTTAGAAAAGCAGGAGATTCTCCGTGGCTGTTGGCTGGGGCACAGCTGTACGGAACAAATCCTCTGCTTGTCCCACCAGGTGCCTCATGGCGTGGCAGGGGTAAGGCTGGGTGACTGGAATGGAGCAGGGCATTCCCTTAAAACCCGCGCGCTCACTTCCAGTGTTCAGAGGGGAGGAGGGTTTTTTCATGCTGTAAAGACCCACTGGTCAGTGTTTCCCACTGCTCCGAGAGCCCCACGAGCTTCAGTCCCATCAGCGCTTCCCTCGGATTTGCAGCAGAGCACCTTTGTCTTCTGCTGACACCACAATGCCGATTTCTGTAGCTGCCCCCAGTAACTTTTAGAGCAGCTCAGAGATGAGGGCAGGAGGAGCGCTGTGGGGAAAGTTTTCAGAGAGCTGATTCGGGCTGGAGGGTGGCTCCGTGCCACCCTCTGTCCCCACACCCTCCCCGTGTCCCCAGGCCGCCACTGGGCCCAGTGCTGGCAGATTACAGCCCTGAGCTCCTCGTTTGTGATTTATTTGAACGTGTATCTGCAGCCTGCTGAGCCCTGCCGGGCCGGCATCAATCCTGGCACATTGCAATTCCTCAGAACCCGCAGCCCATCCGATGGTTCGATCTGGGAGGAATTTAGCTAGAGGCGCTTAGACAAAAAAGAAATATTGTGGCTGGGGAAGCATTTAAGTTAGAGGAGGCAGCCAGGGCTGTTTTATTACTTAGACCTCTGTCACCTGTGATGACCCATGAGAGTGGGGAGTATTGATCGCTTGTCACTCACGGCGTTCAGTAGATTGCATTGACAGAGCTTGTCAGGCCTCTAATCGGGGGGTGAGTGGCCTTGGCTGCCACCCCGGGGACGGCTCGGCGCTGCCTATTCCGGGGCAGCCTGAACTCCTCCGCAATTGGGAGTGAGCCCTGGCAAGAGGGAGGGAATCACTTTGTGCTCACAAACGCCCTTTCCTGCCCCGCGCTTTGTTTTGGGTTTAATTTCCTTTACTTTTCGCCGCGCTGCTTTTGCTGAGGCGGGGAAATTGGGCTGACGTTCGCCTCTTCCATCGCCGTCCCCAGTCCTGGCGTGAACATGGGAGGTCTTGGAGAAGCTCTCTGGTCCCTCAGTCTTAGAGTATATTGCAATGTGTTCTTACAAGCTGGATAGAGAGAGAGAGATGGAGAGCCCAGAGCTGAGCCTGATACCTGCAGCACTTAAAAATACAGATATCAATCACCGTGAAATGAAGGTCAGTGAACCGTAGCAGATCTGTGTTTATCCTCAGATCTCTGTCACTGCCACCAGCTCTTGTTACAAAGATAGAAACAAAGAGGGCTGGATTTATCTTGCTTTGACTTTATCTTCCCTGGCATCTTGGTGCAGGATTAGGACAGACTATTAAATATATATATATACATACATATATATATATTCATATATGTAGGTACTGGGGGAAGGAGGAGGAGATGCCCATGGCAGTATGGCAGTTGGTCTGGATGAATTTTTGTGCCCCTTCTATTAATGCCAGATTCTCTCTATTCTAATCTGTTCTTGGATGTGCAGTTTATCTGCACACGGAAGGGTACTGACACTGCCTAAGTGCTCAGATGCATCTGAGGCTGTTCTTGGTATTTCCAAGCTCTTTGTAGTAAAGATTTCAGTTAGAAAACTGGCAGTGCGGGGACCTCAGAGAGCGCAGGAAAGCCAGCTGGATTTCCTGAGGAGAGATCCATCCCACACCTCAGATCCAGCCCGTGTCTGCCTGCAGCCTGGAATGGCAGCGTGTGCTCCTCTGGCTCTAGGTAGTGTGAGACAGCAAGGAATCAAGCTTTATTTATTAAATCTCTAAAGCAAATGAAGAGTCCGTTTGAGCAAATAGTTGTTCCATGCTTGATGTACACATGTGTTCTCTCTGTGTCAGCCTTTTTAACTGTGGGGGGTTTTTTCCCAATTTACCTGCTACTGTCTATTGTTAGAGGTGGGAGAAAAGGTGGCATCTAAAATATGTAATCCTCACCAGTCTTTTCAAGGGATTGTGGTCAATAGTGTGTAAGAAATGAGTTCTCTGTAGAAATGGAACAAGAGAGCAGCTGATAGCATTGCATATGATTTTTAACTAAGCTGCAGTGTCTATCCATTGAGAAAGGCCCCAGCTGGAGCTTAGCAGCACAGCTGAACTTTCTAAAGAGAAAGAGAAAATCAGGGCTGTGGGGTTTTTGCATGCGTTCTCTCAAGGCTTTGTGACCAAATGTTCTGCTTTGCTTCCAGTAATTTTCTCTGATCCTTACAGAGGGAGTGTGAGCGATAGTAAATAACTTGTGTCTCCTTGCAAGGGATTGTTCAAGGAGTTGGAAAGCAGTGTGGGAAGGTATCCTGAGTCCCATATGAGATCTAGCAATCCGTGTTGAATCGTGGGGCATTTAAATCGAAAATCAGGATCATGTCAAATCCCAGTGTGTATTTCTAAACCTCCTGTGGGAACTGGATCTGCTTCTTTCCCACAGTGCCCAGACCCTCCCTCTGCACCAGGCTGACGGCCAGTGAGCAAAGCTCATGCTCAGCTCATGAAGCGCTCGTGTTCTCCCACCCAAAACATCTAATTACACAGCCGCTCATCATTCCTTCTCCACCACAGCCACAGCACAGGACACCCTGTCATCCTTGGAGCTTCTCAGCGTTCTGCTTTTCAGCCATTAAAACCACCAGTAGCTTGGGTTCAAAGATGCCCTTCTTGGCTTTGTGGAAGGTAGTGATGGCATTTCTGCATCTAAAAGCAAAAATTAAACTTAGCAGGACAAGTAAACACTGTGGTAATTAGGCAGGTTTCTGGATAGGCTGATCCTGCAGAGCATCAAAGTAAACTTGCAAAAGTGAGTGTGGTTATTAAACTTACCCACATTTCTCAGTGTGGCTGCACAGGAATTTTCTGCTTGAAGGAAGGAGCTGGACACCAGGCTCCAAGGGGAGCTTGCTGCCAATATATTCCCTTCTTTCTATCCCTGAGCATCAGGGGGATGAGACACAACTTCAGCTGTGTCTCAGGGGTAAGACCAAGAGCTGCTTTTTGCCTCTACTGACCAGATTCTTCCAATCTTCTGTGAGGAAAAAAGCCTTCCAGTTGTGATAAAATGTCTGTTATATGGGGCATGGCTTCCTCCGCCTGCCTGAGCGTGGTGGGTGGTGGAAAGAAGAAATGAATTACCTGTGTGACTTTGTCCCCAGCTCAAACCCAGCTCTGGCAAACAGATGCCCGGCATGTTAATTCACTGTATCACATTGAGCCGCGAGTTTGAGTTCTCTGTGAAAGGTTTTATAATTCATATAAGCTGAAATAATTTACACCTAATTAGATTTTGTCAACTGTCTAATTCTGTCTCATGCTGCTTCTGCAGTATAATTTAAGCAACTTCATTTTATCCTCAAAATAGTTGTAAATGTCACATCAATTTTGTTGACACTAGCAACTTATAGGAAAGTCAAGCAAACATATTATGGGCTTTTCCCACTGAGCACAGCCCAGGCATGGACATCTGCTCTCTGATATCCTGCACAGGCCGTGAGACCAGAGTTTGTGATAAGGTGCAAAACCTGTTACATCAGAGGTCTGGAGACAGCTCATGTCCCTGGGACAATCCAGGTGCTGCAGCCCCCTTAGATTGCTGAGGAGTTGATGTGGCTGGCAGAGCCTTTGGTGCCTTTGTCACCAGCTGAGCCATCAGAGCCTGTTGTGCAGCCTGGCCCGCTGGGAGAGCCCTGGCCTGACCTGGAGGTTTGATCAGTGGCCTTGGGCACAGGGGGAAGGATCAAAACCCACTGGCACTTGTCACCATCACCACTCTGTCAGACTGTGGAGTGCCGGTGCCCTTGGAAGCTGGTGCTTTTGGAATGTTTCAGATCGTCCTGGTGATCTTGGTGCGGGGAAGAAATGACTGAAATCCAGGATGTGAACACATGAACTGTCCTGTGCTCCCACCCACGGTGCCTCCCTGAAGGCTTCACTCCCCCAGCCTGCCAGATCTGGCCCAATTCCTGCCCAGAGGAGCTTGGTGGGGTGCACTGTCCAGCTGGAATGTGCACCAGAGGTGAAGGAGATCATTCAGAGGAGGCTGGGAATTGGATTTGCTGCCACGAGATATTAATTTTATGCTTTTCCTGTTAAAAAGTAAAATAAAATTAAAAGATACAAAATGGCATGCTCTCAGATGTGCTCGTAAAACAGAAGGTTAGAATTATCTAGAGTTATATTTGTTATGTGGTTACTTTTATTAAAATACTTGAAAGTGTGTTGGTTGGTATTGAAGGGCACAGGCTAGTCCTGCACTGGTTTGGACTGGGCTAAATCAATATGGTCTGTTTGCCATATTCAAATTAGGGTAGATAACAAACATGTAAGGGAAGGATTCAAGATGTTGTGGTAGCTTTTGGAAAGGGATTAAATGTTTCAAAAAATTTAAAGCAACTGTGATAAAAGGTACCTTCTGTGATTTCTGTAAAGTGCCATTCAAACTTCCTTTACTATCTGTGACATTGGAAATCTGAATCCTATCCTTTTTTCACTTTTTTCTTTTTTTTTTTTTTTTTTTTTTGAAAACCGTAGTTAAAATATATTTACCGCTAAATTACTGATACAGAATGGGTGGAGGAGGGAGGGAAGTTTAACAGTGCCACTGCCTTGACTCCTGCTGCCCACGTTGGATTTTTCATGGCTCCTGGTAGCGCAGCCTGTTTGTTTTACTGCTCTCCACAGTTGTCAGTAATGTGCCAAAAGGCCGGAGCAGAAGCATTTCCTTCTTTTTAAGAAAGAATGGACATGTTGTAATAAGGATGCTAGGAAAACATCAGATCCAAAGACTAGATTGCATTCATTTGGAAGGTGTTGATGTGTGCTTGGGGAGGCAAATCCGGATCCCGTTTACCAAATGGCAAAATCCCTGGTGTAGTCTGCAAAACAAAAGGCAGCGTGGTTGGAGATAACCGGGAGTTGGATGACAGGATGAGGTGGAGGATGCTCAAGGTTGGTTCGTACCTGGGTTGTTCAAGGCAAGCAGGGAAAGCGTCTACATTTCAGTGGGTATATAAAAACACTTTGCAGACAGATTTCCAGATAGGCACTACTCAGGCAAAATTCTGCTCTCTTTACCAGGGGAGTTCTGGGTTCCTCCTCTTTATCTTGCAGCATTTGGGTTCTGCTGCCTTTACAGAGATGCTACAAATTCCTCTAACTGATGTCTCAGCTGGAAAGCCAGCAGGGCGTCAGGGCAGTCGCTGGTGCAGAACATCTCCGTCCTCTTCTGGAAGAGCTGCAAAATTCCATTCTTCCTGGGGGAAGAGTATTTTAGACACAAACCCAACCCAGGGTAAAACCCCCACGCCTCTGATCACAGAGTCTGATGCTTTACATCCATTGCCTGGAGGAGATTTATGTCCATTAACTCGTGTTGGAAATAAAGCCACTCTGATAGAATGTCTTCGTTATTGATTTACAGCCTTCCAGGTAGTGCGAGACTTACTGTGCCCAGATACAAACTGTTCTGAGGTTTGATTTTATTTCCTTCTCCTTCTAAAAGTAACCCTTTATTTTACTTTTGTGTTCCTTTCATCTCTCAACTCCAGCCGCAAGACCCCTTAGAGGGGCCTGGACATGACTATTGGTGTCTTGTGTAGTTCACATTTTTAGAGCCTAATCCCATTGTCAGTGGTCCTGACCTGGACTGGTTGGGATGCAGATATGATGCTCTGGTGCCATCTTATGACTTGTGGCAGTAGACACAGGCAGACCATGTTCAGAGCCATCAGGTCCTCCAAAATTTCCAGAAGAGCTGAGGAGGAGTTGACATCTGGGCATTTACATTTAGATATTGTGGTAGGTCAACTCAGGGCCCTGGAGTAGCCACCAAATCCCCCACACTTTGGTGAGCTGAGCCAGTGGAGTTACATTAACAGTGCTGTTAAAAAAAGAACAAAACAAACCACAGACAGACAAAACACGCACAAAAAGGGTGGAATATGCAAACTGCGGTACTGAGGGGTTTTTATATAGAAGCTGATCTGTGCTGTAACTCAGGTTTCTCATGTTGAGCACATTTTGGCTATAAAGCTAATTATCATATGGATTTTGAAATTACTCCCTCCTAGTTCATGTCGGGGTACCAAAGGAGTCCTCATTCTGTTTTGGAGCGGATAAAATCCTCCTCCTGGAAGCATTTGTTTATCATATTACAGCTTCACATGAGCCGAGCTGAAGCCTGACCCGATGTTAAGTGTCTGTGGTAGATTTCATTACATCCATATACTGGAAGTCCTGCCAATATACTGGCAGCAAAATCCTAGTGGAAAATAAATGGCAATAAAAGAGAGAAATGATCAGCTCCGTGAGTGGTGAGAAGCAGAGCTTTATTGAGGCTGGACAGCCCTGGAGATGTCACTTGGCATCGAGACACGAGCTTAAGAGAGTGCGAGTGAAAGCTGATACTGGAATAACGACTCAGTGGCACAGGCAGGGGAATAATTTAATTAATTGCACCGAAATTTCTTTGATGAATAGTTATGTGGTGATAAGTATGAGGTCGAACAGTAGAACGAGTTTCAGCTTTTTAATGGGCCAGCACAGCTGCAGGTTTGGAAGGGTTCCCATTTTGTTCTTTTCCCCTTCCGTGCTCCCCCCTGGCTCTGGGCGCGCGCCCGCGCTGCTCGTGCCCGCGTCCAGCCAGGCTCAGCCTCAGCCTCAGCCTGCCCCGGGCAGGAGGGGAGCTGGCCAAAGCCTCTTGGCTCAGGTAGCCCCTTTGAAATCAATGCCAGATCGAAAGGAAATTGTAGGATGGTTTCTTTATGAATCCCGCATTTTTCTCCGATGATGCTTTTAACAGGGCCTCCGCTGCAACAGTTGTATGAAGATTTTTAATAAAACTTTCCTGGTCTCCAGAGGAGGAGGCATGTCTTTGTTGTTGGAGAGCTGGAGGAAAAGGAACAATGCAACACAGCTGGAATTTGAACATTAATCCTGTGATTCCTGGGCTGTTTTTTTCAGACAGATCAATTTCTCCTGGCTGTAACCAATCTCCAGCCATTTCCTCACGGTCCAGGGCTCCATTTACCATCACTTGGGTGCTGCAGCTTGATATAACCTCCTGATTCCACAGCAGTCCAGCTGTAAATATCCCCTGCCAGACCTGCGGCCACTGTCAGCCGTGGTTTACCAGGAGTTCACTGAGAAATTAGGGATGAGAGCTGTGGGTCAGGGTTATATTTAGTGCTCCTCTGTCCCAGCAGCTCTGGATGAGAGCTGCAGTGGGCTCTGTGGCAGTCACTGCATGGGCTGTGCTGGTTTGCTCAGGCCTTGGACAGAAGCTACCACGCCCCATGGCAGGATAGGGGCACTTGGGCCATGAGGAAGGAAGTCTGTGCCTTGCTGGGATTGTGTCCCTGAAGGTGAGCCCCTCCAGCAAAAACGAGACCTCTCTCCTGTTAACCCAGGCTTGGGGCCAGTCAATACTCTGCCAAAGCAGATGTGATCTCTTCAAACACAGTGAAATAAAACATGTAAATAGCTGGTAAAATCTGTCAACATCAAAACATTTTTTCCCAATGCAGTAGAGCTCAGAAACCCTTGGTTTTGATTTATGTTCTCTTATTGCCTTTTTAAAAAACTTCTAATTAGAGTAATAGTGTGTTACTCTCCAGCAACAGCTTCCCACCGAGGTTCACTTTGTGCCTTGAAAATGTTCATTTATTGAGCCGTGGAGGCTGAGACCCAAATCCCAGCCCAGTCACAGCCATCGCTTGGGCCTTTCTCCCCGAATAGCAGCCTGGTGTCTCCTTGAAAAATTCAGAAATAGCCAGTGATTTCTCTTGAACTCATGTGGCATGGATGTGGCCTCCATCAGGACTTCCCTCCCAGTGTCTCCCTTCTTTCTGTGCTTGGTGGATATGAAATACACTGCTACACCACTGCTGCACCACTATCTTCACTAGCAGACCTTGGTCCTAGTCAGGCTCTCCCCTCCCAGCCTGATTGGTGTGTCTGGGCTGTGCTATCTGATTTATTGAGGGGGTCGCTGGCAGGATTGCGCGAGGGTCCTGTGGCTTTGGCTGAGGGCAGCGGCGGGGGGAGCGCGCCGTTTGCGCCCAGGGTTGCTCGGGTTTCTTTTTTCTTTCCTGGAACTTTGCCCGTCTTATTATGAGTTCTTTAGCGAAATGAAATGCAGCAGTAGCTTGAAGAAATCATGGACACTTTCCAGCAGTAAAAGAGCTCTGGAGTCAGTATATAAGCTTTCTCCCCTGGTTGCAGTTAGGAAGCCAGTTGACAGTATAATGGGCTTTTGGAGGGGGCGCGATGGTTTGTGTGTTCTGTTTGATGTTGCAAATGCTGAGCCCTCGGGGAGATCAGGAAAAAGGATGTTCTGTTCTTTAGGAAAGGAAAAGATTAACCTGAAATGTGAACTGAATCTTAGGAACTCCGCAGGCCTTAGGTGCACCAGAGATGAGTTTGCTTACTTTAATGGAAATATCTTCTGTCTTGAAGCAGAGGCGGGCAAGTGTTTTTGCAAGGATTTGGTTGGAGAAGCAATGTGTGTGTGTTTATAGAGAAATAAAAGCTGCAGCCAGGGCTCAGCTAGGTGAAAGCACAGCAATTCCCTCAAGATGAGTTTCTGACTGGATGCTCTTCAGAGTCAGAGAGACTTGTAACTGTTGTCAGAGAAAGTCTGGAAATCATACGTGGTCAGTGTTTCTCCAGGAAAAAAGGGTTTCTGCTGCATTTCTTCTTTCTCACTTCTGCACCCATTTATAACCATGAGGGAATTTCAGAGATGGGGCAGAACATCTACGGTCACTTTTGAAGGAAGAGTAGGGGGGAAAAAATTAAGCCTTTCCTCTGAACCAGGCTATTTTTGTCCATTTTTAGTAAACACTGCAGCTGACAATATTTGTGGCTTTCATCAGCAGAAAATATATTTTCACATCTTACCTTTACCTGCAGATTCAAATGTCCTTGTGGGGTCAGGCTATCCATGTAAGCTCGTGCCAGTCTGACTGGGTTCCATCCTGGTTACACCCACACACTCCTGCTGACATCTTTCCAATAAAGCAGCTTGGATAAATCTAATTTGGAGAGAGGCTCTGTGGACGATGGGTTTGTCTCCTTTGAGTCACCCTGAGTCTTTTACACGGCTCACAGAACTTATTTTTCCTCTTTTTTCTCTGCATACCACAAGCCTTAGGGTTTCTCCGCTTTGGGAGCAGTCAACAGGATTTTGGGCTGGAGGTCTTTCATAACATAGGATCCTTTGGATATTGTTCCTTCATCATCTTTGTATGACTCTGATGCCTTAAGTTTGAGCTTTCATGATTTTCAGATTCTGTGCTGCCTAGGGGTGTAGTTCTGACCCTCACATTCGGTGTCAGTCAGCTCTCTTCAGAGTAGGTAGAACAAAACAAATCCCTTTTCTGGCGAAGACCAAGGACAACGAGTAGAGCTTTCAGGCCCAAAAGCATGAACAATGGTGGGCTGAAGAAGGAAAACAAGTAGGATGGGACTTCACAACCCAAATATAATTCAATCCCAATATGCAAATGGACCAAAACTTATAAGAATGTAAGACCTTGTGACCATTTGTCCATTTTGTGAACCATTTTGGGTCCACCTTGGGTGTAACCCTGGTCAGGCTCTTATGCTCCTCAAGGTGTATCCTAAAGACCTGTCAATAAATATCTACTTTATTCTCTAGCTCTGTCCAGTCTCTGTTTCAGGTCAGCCTTCCCAAGGCATTAACTCTCCTTGTTACCTTAAGATTCTTTCAGGAAGTGATGAGACAATGATTAGTGCTTGATGCAGGGAGATGGATCTTTAGTGAGCACAGATCAGTGGGGCCTTGGATTTGCTGTGGTGGGCAATTTATAGGGTTAAGTTCTCCTTCTTAAATAAGATAGACCTTCAGTCACCCAGAAGGACTCCAGGGAATTGGAAAAACGGGATCTCTGGCATTCTCTGCAGTTGCTTTCATTCCATCTCAAGGATTTCTGAGCTTGCAGGAGCAGAACCCTGAATTTGCAACCTGAAACACAAGCTAATTGTCATTTGGTGAGGGGTTCATGGCTTGTTTTTCTTCTGTTGTTTCCACTGTACTTACAGTTATTGCCAGTTGAACAAGTTTTCCTCTAGAGTACAATGATGCCTCAACAACAGGTTCATTCTCTCCAGCAGCCTATTTTTACTGATCTGTGGTAACCATAACACCAAAGAATGAAAGTACATGAGCACGGTTGTAATTACACAATGGATCTTAATCTGAACTGATATTGTGAGACATGAATCTATGGCACTTTCAAACTGGAAAAAAAAAATCAATAAATAAAACTTCAAGCACTCTCAGTGCTTCAGATAATGGGCATATTCCAGGATTTAGCACCAGCTCCAGCATCTCTCTCAAAAACAGTATCCTGAGCTTTTACAGCTTGCCTGTCCTGCTGGAGTTTCCCATTAAGCAGGAAAGCTCTGCTGAGTAAAGGATGATATTCTGATCTTGCAGTGTTTTTCACCTTTAGGGTAAATGGTGTTTCCAGTTCCACAGATTTGTATTTCACAGAAAGGTAATGGGAAATTTTAAAGTCAAATTCGATGTCCCCTGTTTAGTTGAAGTCGTTTTAGGCTTTCAGAACACTCTGGATTTACAGAAAATACTGGTTGTTTTTATTGATGCTGTATTATTAACACAGTCCCATTTCTTGTAGCTTTGTATCAACCTAAACTTCAGAGCAAGTCCAGGTTTTAATTCGGTCACAATATTCAAGTCTCTGGACGACAGAATCTGCAGCAGCTTTATTCTGTCTCTTCTCCTTCCCCTCCACCCCAAATACATCAGGAAACATAACCAGTGACTTTTCCCTATAGTTTTATCACATAATTCCTGTGTCAGAAATCAGGGGAAAGAGAGGGAGTTCATCTCACTGAAAGAGTGAGAGTTCCTCTCTTTTAGAGTCTAGTCTCGCTACACTCAGTGTAGTCAATGAGATAAAAACCAAACTCTCTCAAAACTCTTATGGCCACTCGAGTTCAGAGCCTACTCTCCCTTTCTAGGTGGAGTTGGGCTCTTCTCCCAAGGAACAAGTGACAGGACAAAGGGAAATGGCCTCAAGTTGCAGCAGGGGAGGTTTAGGTTGGGTGTTGGGGAAAATGTTTTCACTGAAAGCGTTGTCCATCCCTGGCCCTGGCTGTCCAGGTGGAATCACTGTCCTGGGGGGTTTAACAGCTGTCGGGATGTGACACCTGGGGACAGGGCTGGTGGTGACCTGGCAGTGCCGGGGCTGTGGTTTACACCTGCTGCTGTGTCCTTGCCGTGGGCGCCAGCTCCGATTTCAGCGTGACTGCTCCCAGCCCCTCCTGGTGGGGACAGCCCAGGGTGAGGGCTCTGTCCCAGTGTCACCAGTGCTGCTGCAGAGGGCAGACACTGAGCTCCCACTGGAGGTAGCGTTTTCTCTATGGGAAGAGCTGGTGTTTTTCCACTGTTGCCTTGTCCCAAGCCTGAATCCCAGAGCCAGGATTGCCTAAGGTGCCTGGTATCCTGAGAACTTTTTCAAGAGCTGTTGGAAATCAGAGTGTAGAGTGTTCCATGCACTTCAAAGTATTCATTAATGGAAGTTTGGCTAAAGCAACGTCTTAAAATAGAATGTGCAATCAGTGTGCCGTTTCCAAAAAGATTTTTTTTTCCCCTTTAAATCTCTTAAAATTTATTAGGTGGGCGTGAGCAAAAAGGTTGTCTCCAATAAAAAGCTGGCTTTGTAATGATTAGCAGGGGCCCTGTATAATTTAAGATATTCTTTACAGTTTATAAATATGGGCTCATAAAAAGTGTAGATATAAAGAAGCTGTGACTTTAAGTCATTAGAAGCCCAATGGTTTGATAAAATAACAGGAAACAGACAATTTATTATGAGCAATCTCGGTAGCTCTGGATTATCTATAAAACTTTTATGGCCCTCCCCAAGTGGCAAGAGGCCATAAAACTTGCCTGAATGAGGGACTTGTTAATTTACTTGTTAAAGCAAATTAAAAATTTATAAGCGCTTTTAGGTAAATGAGATCTTCTCTCATTGCTGCCCTTGCGGGCTCAGGAGTCCTGGGAGGAAAGAAGTGGTGCGCTCAAACATCACAGCAGAACAATAAAAGCTATTAAATTGGTTCAGTTTATTACTACAGAGCCAGGCAGCTGTTGCCATGGTTTGCTGGGGGATGCCAGAGGTTGACAGCATGGCATTTCTGTGGCCTTAAAAAGCAGGTAATAGCCTTGCCTTTCACCCACCCAGCAGCTCCTCCCGTGCCTCTCTCCTTTTCCTCCTTTTTCACGTAGTTTTCTCTCAAAGCCAATCCTCAGCCTGTCACAGAAACATCAACGTCTCCTTGTGCCATTCCTTGTCTTAGTTGTAAAATACGTTTATGAACACCAGCAAAACCCTCACAGTTTCAGACTGCATAACCAGGACACTTAACAGCAAATTAAGTTTTAATTTAATTCAGTGCTCCTGCTGTAACTAAATGCAGTAGTGAGGAGGAAGGGCCTGGCAAGGACAATGGGGCTGTTGGGCATCTTCGAGCAATCTTGGAAAGCTGTTAAAATGGATTAGAGAAGTGTTTCTCCAGATCACTTCAACAGCAGCTTATACAGCAGATGAGTTCCGGCTGTGGAAGTGCCATGAGGAGTTACACTTGGTCCCTGCAGCTCCAACTCTGAAAAAAACTGCTAAGAGGGGAAATTTCTATTGAAAACTCTTATATTGAGAAAAAGACCTGTTTCAGATAAGGTTTTGAATGAGGAGAGATCTAAATCAAGGTGCAGTGAGCTAAACAAAGCCTCTCCTGAACAGTTCTATAAATTGTATCTGTACTTCTCTTTGTTTAGTTCACTGCACTTTCCTTCAGGAAATATCTTTTACAGATTTGGTATTATTTAGAAAAGAAGTTAACAGCGCTTCCAGGAGGGAAATAGCAGCATAAATTCAAAAGGTTTGTGTTGAGAACACTTCAGGTGATCACTTCAGATATTTCCAGGTGTCTCAAGGCTGGCACCCAGAAGTGAACCTGCCTGACCAGTCAGTTGGCTAAATGCAGCCCCCAGCTTTCAGTACCCATTTCATCCTTACGTATTTCATTTAATCCTCATTTTACATCAGTATGATTGATGTAATTCTATATTTCCAAATGGATATTGCAGGAGTTTCCCTTCCGAATAGGAAACAATCGATGCGAGAAATACGTGGAGTACGTGGAGAAAGTCTTAAAAGCCTGGTCTGCAAGAGAGGCTTGAAAGAATTGGGGCGATTTAGTTTTAGAAGAGGGAGTGGAGTGGGGCTGCTGCTCACAGTCTTCAAGCACAGGAAGGTGCTGCAGAGAGCAGAGGAGAAATGTGTTGTGCGTATCCGTGACTGGTGGGACAGGGTCACGCTGCAGGCAGGAGATGCAGTGGGGCTGTGAAGGAGACTCCTGCAGGGCAAGGCAGTGCAGCAGTGCACCAATGCAGCTGCAGGGCTGCAGAGCTCATGGGTGTCTGCAGCAGGGCTGGGCTGGGGGACCACCTGGGCCTGCACCTTCCTCTGCTCTGTGAATTTATAGTGCTGAGACTCCTCAGCACTCAGACTGCAGTGGGGAAGCTGAGGACTCCAATACTTCAGTCAGCGCTGCCCCAAAATCTTAATTTCCCATGTGGTTCTGCAGGGAGAGACAGATGTTTAGCAGGACGCTTCTCCTTCACGCTGCTAGACCAAACAAAAGCTTCCAATCTCCAGGAATTCAAGTGCAGCAGTCGTAATATTCTGGCACTTCCATCACTCAATACTTGTATTATAAATATTTCATGGAAAAACTGAATCATAAAAGTATTATTTTTGTAGTGTGCCAAGAGTAGATCCAGGCACTTGGAGCATAAAAAGTATGAAAGTCACATTTTAATATTGTGCTCTCCTCACTAAATACAGTGCTAGCCTGAAACTGTCTGACATATAAAAATAAGGCGAAGCCTCCAAGGTATATTAATGGTGGTTAGAGAGCTAATGGTTACATGGCAAACTCCCAGTGCAGTCGTTTCAGTGTGCACATTTCTCTGAACCAGATATGACTGGCTGGAAAGGTCTCTTGAAATCCCATCTGGCATCTCCTGGGACCCCACTTCAGCCATATTTCACTGCCCCAAAAGTGGATATAAAATGAGCCAAGAGCTCACTGTCTTTCAGTGAGGTTCCACCCCTGCCTCTGCTCGGCACATCGGAAACTCCCAGCCCTAATCCCCAAAATTCAGAGTGATGACAGTGCTTGAAGTCAAATAAATAATCCTCCATGTCCTTTCTTACCTAACTACTGTTTTGGTTCCAGACTTTGGAAACCCAAATTCCAAACAGGTTTGTGGGTGTTCTCAGCCTCTCTGGATCTGGCCTTAAACCTGTAACAGCCTATTTAAAAAAAAAGGAAAATGGCAAGTGCTGGGGCAGAGCCAGCTTTGTTCAGGCCGAGCCTTCGAGAAGGGTTCAGGCACTCAGAGCGGGGTGTGACAGGGATGGGGTGAGTATTTGCTGTAGGTGGTCTGCTGCAGAAACCTCTATGGAAATACGTAATTATTGTCGGAGGTACACTGAGCGCAGAACGTTATTTCTGGTGTAAATTGGAGGGAGGGAGATGGAACAGGTAATACCCCTTGGTAGGCAGCAGTCTGCAGGTTCAAGGCCTTGTTTCTCCTGACTTGAAGCAGTAACCGGAATGTCTCTTGTTCTACTTAACTGCAGTACAAACATTTCTTGGTGCACCGTGAAATCCCCTCTGAACGCCACAAAGTGAATCCAGGAGGCAGAGTCCTGCAGCTGGCTCCTTCCCTAAATCTATGTTTTCTCAAGGCTTTTTTCAATGTTTATTAGTTTAGCCTTGCAATTCCATGTTTACATAAATTACATGATTAAAAGCAAAACAGGAACGTGGACAGAATGTGGTTTCTGTTCAAATCATTCCCAGTTCCTTGCTAAGTTAACCCTTTTGAAAACCAGAGACACTCAGAGAGGTGCCTGCACGTTTAATGCACAGGGAGCCTGTGTTCCAGCCCCACAGGGAGGTGTTAGGAGTTGCTCCCCAAAATATTTATTTATTGGCTTCATTCCTACAGTAGCCAGGCGATGACAACAAATACTGAGTAACATCAGCTTTTTGCTGCACCCTGGGAGCCAAGAGAAGGACTTGCCTCAGCTTAATTTAAATCACACTTTGCTAAATTGAGGAAAACCTGCAGAAAAGTTAATCAGCACTTCTAAGCTGCATATCTGAAGAGGGAACAGAGGAATTAGCTTGTATGGGGCATAGAAATTTTTTTTATAGCAACTAGTGTTTGCATGGGTAGAGCTTTGATGAATACTGCCCCATGTTCTTATCACAGATGAGCAAAGGAAATATAAATTAGAGGCTCATAAATATAGGATTCCCCTGTCCTTTGAAGAACTTTATTTCCATATGGTTTGCATGAGAATGCTTTCATTGATTTAAAAAAAAAAAAAAAAAGAGTTTATTTTTGGCTGGGTTATAAGTAATGTGTAAGGCACAACATTTTTAAGTAGGTGTCCTTTATCTAAAGTAACTAAAAAGGGACATGAGATCTGTGAGGGGTTAATTCCTATGTTCTAAATGAAAATGGAATTAGAAAATTAATTCCCCTCTAACATCTCCACTCAGTGCGCAGATCAAAGCCATCATAGGAGTAAATTTATGTCTGATAGTGTGGACGGTTTCAATGCACACTGGCGAAATATCATGCTGATTGCTGATTGAAAACAGTTGTTAATTCTCTACTTCACTAAATTCAGAGTGGAAAAACTTTCCTTAATAAAGAACAGATTGAAGAGAACCAAGACCTTACTGTGTGGAAATTAATGGCAGATGCATATACTGATAGTTAAAATGTTTCATTAGATGTTAATGTCTTGCTGTGTTTTTAATTGTTCAGAAATTAGCCTCTAGAATATTAAAACCATCTGTTTGTTATCATGATGAAACAGAATACTTAAATAGTTATTAATTTTGTAGGCTTTTTTTTTCCTTGTCTGCAAAACTTTGATCTGTTGAGATTTCAGTAGATGCTGGATGCAAAAGTGAAAAACAATTTTAAAACACCTTGGTGCCCCAAATCTCAGCATTTGCTGCCTGCCACCCATATTTTGCATGCCTGCTTTATTTCACAAATTATTATTCACCAAGGAGAAGTTGACGTTTTTTAGTGCATGGAAGGAGCGTGCTGATGCTTGCTGAGCCTGTATAATGGTTGATTTAAACTGTAATATGGTACTTTCTCACATGCTGATACTTAGTTTTTAAATCTTGTGGGTCACTTTAAAGCCCAAATATTTCAAGGCATGGAAGGGGTTCCGTGTTGATCCATCAGCACAGGGCTTTGTCTTCCTCCATTTCCGATTATTTACAGCTATTCTTTTTTTAATTATTTTTTTTTAAGACTGAGTTTTGGGGAAGTTGGGAGTTGACAGGTATTTGGGTTATCATTTCTGATGGGTTTTTTAATCATGTAAATGAACAACAGCGGGCTCCTGCAGGCCCTGACTCAGGTAAAAATTCCTCTTTATGAGAACATACACTGAATCTATTTCTGGCATAACAGCAAAGATAAGCTCACTTTTTTTTTTTCTCAGCTGAGGTGAATTTTACTAAGTGCTGAAGTGCTGTCTGCTGGGGAGGCTGTAACATGTATGTACACACAGCTCTCCAGCGTGAAGAGCACGATTTATAATACATTTTGTAATGCTTGTTATACGTGACTTAAGTGTGAAAATTTATTCAGCAAGTCTAAACATTACTTAGAGAGCCATTAACATATCTTTCCAAGTGATTTTTGACCTTTTTCTGAATAAGCACTTTACAAATTATTAAATGCCAGGATGAGGATTAATTCAAGTAACTGTAATTTGATAGTAGTCCTCTATTATAGATTTTTGCACTTATCTTGAAACAATAATAAAGCTCCACTTATCCAATATTTGACTATATTTTCAAGATGGGTGAGTTTAGTACAATTTTAAAGCATAGAAAAGATACGTTAAATTGGGGTTTTTTATCAGTATAAGGTACAGAAACCATCTGTCAAGTATTCATGGTGGACACTCAGTTCCCTAAATGGCTTCTGCATCCCTTGGAGTCGGTGGCAATGCTGCAGTTGTGCCCTGGGGTTCTGGTGGGCATTGGGTCTTACCCTGATGTCACCTCTGTGCTGGGGCTGCCAGCACAGGGACGAGTAACACTGGCTGGCAGAAGGATTTTCTGGAAATGAAGATGGTTTTGGACTTGGGCTGAGGCAGCCAGCTCATCACATCTATCAAGCATTAAATGACTTTTGGTCACTGTTGACAGAGGACAGATGACAAGATTGATCAGGAGATTTTTTTTCTTTCTTTTTTTTGACATTTGCAAACAGGAGGACTCGTTATTTCAACTGGCAAAAGTAGTCCAAGGTGGAAGCACGGTGCTGCAATATATTTCACTTTATTGCTTAGGGTGAGGGAGGAAGAGAGGTGTGCAAAAAAAAAAACCCAAATCCTAAACGCTGGGACAGCTGAGTGTGTTCGGAGCTTCCCTCAAATGCTGGGATGCTGACTCTGTTCAGGGCTTCCCTCCGACGGGGTGGAGGTGCACCACGAGTGTTCCCCCGAGTGGCACCTTGCCATCTGTCAGAACTAATCCACATTTAAACAACTCCAACAATAGTTCCTCCCTTTGCTTTTCTCCTGAGTTATTTGTGATGACTAAACTCATCTCCACATCAATGACAGCTGCTAATGAATTCAGATGCTTCATTCCCTTCCCTTCTGTGCTGCTTCAAATAGATTTTCTTTGCCAGATACTTCAGCTTCCCTTTCCTGCTAACAAATTGGTGCCGAGGTATATTGTTGTGACTTCTGCTTCTCTCATTCAAGCAAGAGGAAAATACAATATGTATAGATGTGAGTTATATGTCAAAATGCTTTTACTCTCTCTCCCCCCGCCTTCCTTCACATTATTAAATTATAGAGAAATACTATCATAATAGCCTCTTGGCCAAGTCACCGAGAGCAGAGTTATGGCTCCCTTGATAAATTGCAAAACATTATTAAGTTTTGCTCTTTGGGCTGAGAGTATTGGCATAAAAGGACATCAACCCCAGTCAGATTGGTCTTGATTGCTGCTTAATTGCTGCTTGTTTGTGTTAGCGATCATGTGGTTTGATTGATCTTGCCCTGCTTTTGTCATTATTGTTACAACTTCCTAGTTTTCTCCTTGTACAGAGACCACAGGATGACTTTTAAGTCTTGAATAATTTATCTAGCTGGGCAGTTAAACGGCTTAAAATAGTATCATAGTTTCAAGCCAATAGCTCAACCTTCAGATCATTATTTATGCAACCAAATTATTAAATATTTATTCTGGGCTTATATCGAACGATGAAATAACAGGGCTCCTTTATGTTAGCAGTGGTAAGCATCTCGAGGTCCATCCATGAATACTGACACTTCCTCCTCCAAGACATTTATTTACTTCTGTAATGTTAGCTGGGTGTCACATTAGTGGTCTGCATTGAGGAAGGAAAGGGTGGTGGTCACCGTGACTTAATTCAAGCCAGTGGCTGCAGTCACTCTGATCTTTCTCCGGCTGCTCCACCTCTGTAGATGTTCCAAAAGGTTTCATCTCTTCTTGCATCTCCTTTGCACGTGAGGAGCAACCATCCTGTGGGCTTGGAACAAGTGGAACTCTACAGGAGCTACTTTGGGGTTTTGTTTCCCCTTATTAAAGCAGATTAAAGAGGCTCTTGGCTGGATTTGTGGGCAGTTCTAGAGCTGCACCTGCAGCTTTAGAGTTTTTCAACCTCCCCTATTTGCTATTTGTTTCATCATGTGATTGATCTGATCTTCCTGTTTCAATGTTCTTTCACTAAGTTACACATTTCAAAGGCAACCAGAGGCCTTCCTTAGAAAGCTGGATATCAGACACTGGGCTCAGTGGGATAATATTTCTGTTCTCTCCCCTTTCCAAAGTGTCAGGTTAAAAGTGGTGTTTGCCTTCACTTTCCTACCTCATCTGAACCTTTCCTGTATGAGAGAAACTCGAACTCTTTGCAGGTCCAGGGCTGAGGCTGGGACAGAGTCCCTGAGTCCCCTGTGCCTGTCACCACCCAAACCAGAGCTGATAATGGTCTAGCAAGGATCTGGAAACTCATCGTTGCCGCATGCTCTGAAATAGGCACAGAATGTTGGCATGAAACTGCCAGCTTGGTTCTCCATTCTCTAAATGGGGCCACGAAAAGCGCTCCCTGGTGGAAAGTGTTGCAGCCAGTGCGTGTGCACTGCTCCTTGTTGGTGCTTCCGGGGAACGGGGGGACAGGCACCGTAGCAGGAGATCATGACTCCCCCCATTACGCTTCAAGCCTGGTTTGGGGATGTGCAGAGCAGAAGCAAGAAGTGTGAGTGGTGTAAATGGCTGAATAACAGCCAGAAATTGTACATGTAAGGATGAGAATGTGGATGGATGGATGGATGGATGGATGGATGGATGGATGGATGGATGGATGGAGGGATGGATGGATGAGAATGTGGATGGATGGAGGGGTGGATGGATGGATGGATCAGAATGTGGATGGATGGATGGATGGATCAGAATGTGGATGGATGGATGGATGGATGGATGGATGGATGGATGGATGGATCAGAATGTGGATGGATGGATGGATGGATCAGAATGTGGATGGATGGATGGATGGATGGATGGATGGATGGATGGATGGATGGATCAGAATGTGGATGGATGGATGGATCAGAATGTGGATGGATGTATATCATGCAGACAAGGATGGCACTCCTGTGGCAATACACATCTGTGTTTCTCAGAGATGGTTTTTAACCAAAGACTAGTTTAACTTACACGGGGCCTGGGGAGGGCCCTGGCAACGCAGGCTGGGACACCAAGGAGCCCAGCGGCAGGGCTGGGTAAAGCTTGTGAGCGCAGGTGGGTCCCAGCCTGGCTGCAGCCCCTCTGGCTGTCCCTGCTCAGCCGAGCCTGGCTGCTCACCCCGCTCTGCTCCCAGCCTGGGCTGTGCAGGCTGCTTGCACAGATTGATTGGTACAATGGAGAGCTTTGCAAGGTGTAATTTTAAAGGCCGTGTTTCTCACTGTGCAACCATCAAAATGCAAAGGGTCAGGAGAAGCCTATATTTTTTTGCAATTCAGCTTTTGAAGTGTGCTGAAATACGCTTCATTTGCTGCAATTGCCAACAGCTTGCTGTTTCATACCACTCTTAACAGGAGCTGGGGAACAGAGCAAGTCTGTTACACTTTCCATGGTGTATAATGTATGTATGATTCTGGGGTGTGATGAGTTTATGCCAAATTTATCTTTGATTTCTGTATAAACAGCACAGAAAAAATGATGGGCTGCATTCTCTGTGAAACTTAGATAAAACAGAGCTCCAGACCTCCTTCAGAGTACCTTCTGTGTGCTGTGGATCTAAGGTTGCCCAAGCATATAATGAAGGAGAAGAGGATCTGGAAATAAATGCCTGTTTCTTCCTCCCCCACCCCCGCCTGGCGAGGATGCTGTTTATTCTTAGCCCGTGTTGCTTCAGCTCCTGCTCCTGCCAGCAGAGCCCCATCCCTTGGGGTGTCTGCAATAACAATGTAAATAGCCAAATTCTCCCCGGGAGCACAGGGGGGGAGCTCTGCTCCTTTGGTGGATCTCCCCCAGTTAAGGCTGTAGGGGATGAGTTCCTCCACTCCAATTTCTTGAGCAAGTGCAGCAGCAGACTCTGGATCAGCTCAGAGGCAGCAGGAAATGACCAGCAGTGCTGTAGAATAAGTGAGTTAAAGACACCCTTGTTCTGTATCATCCAGCTGATTAGAAAATTGTTTGTAGTCATTTGTTCAATTCAGATTTGGTTTTTAGTCAACAGGAAATGGAAAGAATGCACATGTGTTTGTTTTTGGTTTTTCATAAAGAGTTTTGGAACAGAAAAATTATTTTTCTTCTAATCAAAGCTGGAAGGAGACAAAAGATAAGATGATGTCTTTGTTGGTTTACCTCATTTTTACTGTACAAGTAAGCAGAAAAAAATAAGCTTCGTTTCTGGTAGGGATGTCAGATCCCAGGATGATGGCATGGAGGCCTGGATCCTCAGAAGCTGGCAATTTCTTGGAGCGTCTGCATTGGTTGTCATAAGATTGTATATCAAGAGGTAAACAGAGAGCCTCTCCTAATGTTTTATTGTATCTCTCAGGTAACAAGATTTTTCTTCCCTGAGGTGAAAAATGTCTTTGTATTAATAATGTTCAGAGTCCACACACGGTGTGAATTCCTTTTTCATATTTACTGCCTAAACTCATGTGCTGTAAATATTCGTCCTCCTCATTATCTCACCTCTGATTTGCTTTCCTTGTGCTGCTCCCCTGTTTAGGCAGTCGCGGTGTGCATGGCCTTGTTAGAAATGCAGTGAAGTGTTGCTCCAGACCCAAACCACTGTGCTGAACCCCCTTTGATGCTGTGGGGGACATGGGAGTGCTGGATAAGGAATATTTGTCTAACTGCTGTCAGTAGCACGAGAGATATAAATAGAAGCTTTGAAATGACAGCTGTTAATAATCATGATTGAAATCAGCAGTAACAACCCTTGATTTACACTGTTGTTTTTTGGTTATTTCTTGCTATGCAGTTCTCCTTTTATTTGTTTTCATACAGCCAGATTTGTTCTTGATCAGAGATAAAATATGTTTTCTTTGCAATCTGATATTCAGTTCTGCATGAAATCTGCTGCTGCTCTTTTCTGGCTGGCGGAAGACACGTCAGGGCTGTGTTTGCTGGCCAGGGCAGGGGCTCTTTGTGCAGCCCAGACACTCTGGATGTGGGATGGTCCAGCAGGGCTGGGCTGTGCTGGGATAACTGGGATCTCACTGGCTTCTCCCAGGCTGTTGCTCCCTGGCCTTTGGAGCAGCTTGCACTCATCGGCGTTTTCCTGATTTGTCTGTGCTGCTGCCTGGATCCGTGTGTGCCTCACTGAGGAAAAGGGTGTGCCTGCCAGAAGTGTCAGCAATTCCCATTCTTGGGTCCCGCTCTGTGCTGGGAAAAGCCCAGAGAGCAAATGGAGGCAGGCCCTAAGGAGCAGGTGGAAATGGGTGTGCTGGTGCCCTGCTCAGGACAAACTCCTGTCCGGAGTGGGGTTGGGCTGTGCCTGTTCAGGATCTGGGGGCTTGGGAAGCATTCCTAATGGCACATGTAGGAGTTGGGCTGAGCTGGGGAATACACTCACCCAGGCAGGAGCTGGGGCTGCCTCACCCTTGCCAAGGCTGTGCAAATAAAGAATGATGGGCAGAGTGTAAGCCTGGAATTCTGCTCCCCACAGCAGGGTTCTGCATCTCTCAGGAGGCAGGTGTCCCCTTCCTTTGGGGCTCTGCTTGCTGGCTGTGCTGTAACGGGGAGAGGTGTTAGTATTCATAACTTAAAAGTATAATGTAGTGAAATAATCCTTTCATTCCATGTACCGTAGAAGCTCAGGCGACTCGAAACTGTACTATGGATTTACTGCTGCCAAATGGTGTGGGGTTTTTAAACTAAAATATATTTTAAAATAAAATAAAAAAACTCAGGAGAGCCACATTAGGGTGTTCTTGACATGACATATAAGCTCTGTGCAAAAGGCTTTTGCCAAATTCTCAGCAGGTTTATTTATTTTGCTTTCTGTTGTATGCTACTCTGGAATTACCTAAAGTGGCTTAGGGATCCAGCACGGCCAACTGTGGTCCTGAGAGGATGATGCTCCCTGGAGTCTGGGGCTCAGCTGCCCTTCCACCCTCCCTTCCACCTCTTAACATGATGGACTCTCTGTCCTTCCCTCTTTTCCTGTCTGAGAGAAAAGGCCACAGAGAGCCCTGCTGTCGTGGATTACCCTTAGGAGTGTTTCGTGGCTTCTGTCCCTCTCCTCCCATGTCACAGAAATGTCTGTCACAGTAACTCTGGCACTGTTCCTCTAGGTCTGTCCTGCTCCTCAGCCTCAGAATTTAGCTCTACTCTACCCTGTAACATTGGATGGCAGAAGGAGCACAGCAGAGAGCTGCTTTCCCTGGACACAGAGGAACATTCAGTTTGCACTTTCACTGTCACAAAGTAGGGCTGAGTGTTTCCCTGCTGCAAAAATAGTTCCGTTAGATTCCAAGCCACCTGAAAATCTCTCCGTGGGCTGAAAGAAGAGTTCCTGTTAGCACTTGCTATGACAGCAGTTTTATGTTGATGTTTCTGCATCTATTTTGGTTTATTCATAATGTCTGGATGGTTTCTGTGTGACCTGCAGGCCTGAGCAAGTCTCTCTTTCTTCATCAAATGGTCACCCTTGGTGTTCCATGTTTTGTTCCTCTCCTCTCCCTGCCCTCAGTGTCCCTGTCCCTTTCTGGGTCCCTCATGCCGGTCCCCAGCGTTGCCTCCATTTCTCATTGCTGTGCAGGGCAGTGGTGTTGCCACTGAGGTTTTGTCACTCAGTCCATGAGCAGCAAGTGCTCCAAACCCCATCGTGGCTGAAGCCAAACTCCCCCCAGCCCCTCTCACACCCCCTCCTCAGCAGGGCAGGGGAGGGAGGAAGAAGCTTGTGAGGGAAAGAAAGGCAAGGAAGTCACCCATTATTGTCATGGGCAAAACAGTCTCCACTTAGGGAAAAGAATTTCAATTTATTGTCCGTAAAAATACATTTGAGTAGTCAGAATGACAACAAAAATTGCAGTGCCACCCTCTGCCCCCCCAGCTCAGCTGCATTCCTCCACCCCTGTGTCCCTGGCTGTGTGCAGTGGAATCCACTGTCAGCCACTTGGAACACTGCTCTGACAGAGAAGTCCTCCAAACAGTCCACTTTTGGAAAGCAGGGAGGACCCATTCCTCTCACTCTTTGGGGCAGGTATAGTGAAAAATCAGAAATGAAACCCTCTGCTGAGCCCCAGCCCGGCCCTCAGCCAGCAACCACCCTTCCAAACCTGCTTGTTGGCCTTTTCCTTTAATAGAAATGTAGTTAGGACTTTATCCAGTTGTGCTTGACTTCTGGAGTCCTCCAGCAGATCCAAAGGCATTGCAAACAGTTCTGTAGTACAATGAAAGACTTCAAAAAATGCAATGCTTGAAATGACCAAAAACTAGAAAAGTTTTGGACTGTGGGTGTGAGTCTTGTGTTGAGCAAGTGGTCTTGAGGTTCTTTTCTTGCACATACCCCATCTCTCTCTAGTGGAGTCCCTGAGACTCTGCATGTACCTTGTGAGCCGAAGACACTGAGTTTTTAGGGTTTTGGGCTTTCAGTCTAGAAAATGTCTGCATTTCCTCTTTGTGAGACCCTTTAGATGGATCCCCTCATGGAAAAATTCATTCCCACTAAGCAGTGAAAGCACGGAGTCAAACACACTTTTTGTAAACCCTTTTTCACTCCTTGCCTGGTACAAATTAGAGATTAACACTGTGGTAATGTGGGAAATTCCTGGGTGAGACCTTCGTAGAATCACAGAATAACCAGGGTGGGGAGGGAGCCCCAGGGATCACCCAGTGCAGCCCCTGGCCCTGCACAGACCCCAACAATCCCACCCTGGGCATCCCTGGGAGCTCCTGGAGCTGTGGCAGCCTCAGGCTGTGCCCATTCCCCGGGGAGCCTGGGCAGTGCCCAGCACCCTCTGGGGGAAGAACCTTTCCCAAAATCCACCCTAAACCTCCCCTGGCCCAGCTCCAGCCCTTCCCTCAGTGTCACTGCCACTCCCCAGGTGCCTTGAGGAGGCACAGTGGCATTTCCACGCTGGTGTTGCTGTTTGCATGGGGTACCCTGCCAGGAACAATAGAGGAACAAGAGTTGTCAGTATCGCACTTCAGGTTTTTTTCCCAAGGAAAGTTGCATTTCTGTGGGGAAACTGATTTTAGGGTTCCTGTGTGCCCCAGGGTGATGCACCAGACGCACACAGTGTGACTAAAGATCCAGTCTGTTACCTGTGGACCTTTCTAGCAGCACTGGGTTATTGCAGCATTGTTTTAAGCAGCTGAATGTGTGCAAATGGATTGAAGTGAAATGACCCATGGCCTGTCCACATTAAGTGTTCTCATGAGTGTTTGTGTGCAACTTTAGGTTCTTAAGAGAGGACAACGGGCACATTTCCATGCTTTACTTTTTTAATTTAACACAGATTGATGGGTTCTGGAATCAAATGTAAACCCTCAACACTTTGGCACGTGGAGAAACTCAACTTGGAAAAAAAAGAAAGGAAAATACGGAAAGCTTATAAATCTTAACTTGGACTTATTTCTGAGTTTGCTGTCTAGTCCAGGCAGTTTGCTTTTTTCCTACAGTTTCAGGCTCAGATATCTTCATCATATTCTCTTACTCCTTGTAAATCGTGTCTAGAAAATTGACACCTGCTGGGTTTTTCTCCTCTTCTCTGTAAATAGCTGGAATTCATGAAATAGAAGAATTATAAAACTGTTATGATTAGTTATCAAATAACTAATGTGTGAAGATTGTGCACAAACTGATTTTGGGTTCTAGAAATAAAATCTGAGACTGGAAAAAAAATTCTCAACACCCCACTTGCAATAAGAGTTTTTCCATCATTGGGTGGATGTTGACAAAAGACCAAGTCAGGGAAACTTGATCCATTTTCCTTTGGGTGGTTAAATTTTAAACTTGGGACCATAAAATTCCAGGACACGGAGGTCCTAGATAAGATCAGTGAGTTATATATGAAGTGTAAGACTTCTTGAATTCGTTATCCTCCCCTCTGCCTCCAAGAACTGCTCCCAAGATCTCTTAGATCTGACCGATAAACCGTTCCACTGGAAATAAAAATCATTTTACTGGAAATGTTCTGGCTAAGCTGTGGAATATTTAGTTTATTTATTGAATTGTAAGTGTCTGACAAATAGCTCTGGTCCTTCCGCTACATTTTCTTTGAGCTGAGAGTACGCCTGTGCCATTTTTTGCAGTTGTGCTCACGCACTGCCACTCAGTTGTGCGTTGAAACTTTTAGTTTAATGGACTTCATGTCCTTACTTTGATTTGACTGATGGAGAGTACCCAAAGCTTCCCTTTATTAGTGAGAGGAGTAAGGAATTAAGAAGTGGCACACAAATTCCAAACTTGCAGGTGCAGTTTGCTCTGTCAGTGGTAGGGAGAAAGTGATAACCTGAGGGTGAGGATACTTCTTGTGCTCCTTCAGTGACCCTGGGGGGTGGAGCAGCCATGGCTGTGAGTGAACAGAGTGGAAAAATATCAGCAGAAGCGTAGGTTTTATTTGTGTGCACCTGTAAAATGCATTTATGTGAATTTTTGTGCCTGCTTGTTTATGGGAGAACTGGAAATAAATGAGAGAGAGAAGAAAGAGGAGAAAAAAACAGTGATGGAGAGTGTTGGAGGAGGAACTTTAGGTCTCCAGTCATGGCATGGAGATGAATGAATACCTGCTCCAGTACAGTGTGGATGGAACTTACCATCATCATATTAACAATTAGAATAGGTTGGCAGGAGTTGTTTGGTGTTTGTGGTATGGATATTGGTAAGTGTAGTAGCTCTCTCATAAATTATTTCATTACGTACCTCACCAAGTATTTTCTCTGCATTGACCTCTGCTTCCAGTGTTTGTGTTTGTGTTTTTAAGTCTAAATTTCTGAAAGAGACTTCTTGCCAGTATTAACTTCCAGAGTTAGTTTAAACAAAGCATCAGCAAGGCTCAATGAAAATTTTAATACATTCGAGCAAAATATAGGGAATGATACTTTAAAACAAAGATAGGCATTTTCAGCTCTGCTAGATGTGGATCATCATCAGATCTTGCTGTCCAGGTGTATAAGTGCTCGTGGACATGTGTAATGGGTGTCTGTGGTGAATGCTCCTCTCAGTACACTGCTGTGTAATGTGGTGACCGGAACAATCCAAAGTGTAAGAGAAAACAGATGTGTTCTCAACTGTAATGAAAATATAGTTTAGGGGTTTTTTTTACTTTTTATTTATTACAATGCCAGTAAAGTTCATTAAAGCTGTCTTGGAAAACAAAAGCAGTTTGAACTATTGAATAGATCCTGTTGTTTCATGAACATTGAGGTTTGTTAGTTGGGAATTGTTTAGAGTACCAGGCAGTGTGGTTCAGGGCTAGTCCAGTAAAAGAAAGGCTTCTCTGGAGTGGTGACCTCTTCTTCCCCTGGGGAGACCCCCACTGATCTCGGGTCCTCAGTGCTCTTATGCTGTAAGGAGGGAGGAGCTGATGCTGTGAGCGCTGCACTGTGATGGAAACTCCAAAAGCTTCCTCCATGGCAGAAATACCTTGAGAAGTCTAAAAGTTTCCCAGATGAAGGTCTCAAACTGTGATTTCCTTGGGACACCAGTGCAGGCCTCCTCCTGCCTGCAGCACCTGGAGCTCCCACGGGGGCTGTGTGTCCGTGGTGTCCCTGGGCTGTGCCCTGGTACAGGGACACGGTGCCCACGGTGTCCCTGGGCTGTGTGTCCGTGGTGTCCCTGGGCTGGGTGTCCGTGGTGTCCCTGGGCTGTGCCCTGGCACAGGGACACGGTGCCCACGGTGTCCCTGGGCTGTGTGCCCGTGGTGTCCCTGGGCTGTGTGTCCGTGGTGTCCGTCGGTCAGCGCAGCAGAGCTGTGGCCACGCTGCTGCTGGGGCCTGGGAGGGGTCAAAGGAGAGTGTGACAGGGGCACTTTGCTGGACCAGGCTCAACTCTTGTCTCCTTGTGTCCCCTCTGTGCTGCAGCTCAAGCCGGCCCAGAACAGCTGCCGGGACAGCGACAGCGAGAGCGCCAGCGGGGAGTCCAAGGGCTTCCACCGGAGCAGCTCCCGGGAAAGGCTCAGCGACGTAAGTGCAGCTCCTGCGGCTCAGGAGCTCGGGCCAACCGTGCTGGAGTTCCCCCAGGGGCGGGAGGCAGAGCTGGGTTTGAGTTCTGGGATGGTTCTTTGCTAAAATCTCCTTCCCTTTGGAGGGTTCGGGAGGGCAGGAGGTAACTTAGGTCTCCTGCCCCGGTTCAGTAAACTTCTTAGAGTTTGATACAATGTCTTTCTGTGTGCAGACACTCAGCTCTTTGGAAACAGTTGAAGGCCATTTAACGAAGTTAAAATGCTCTGCATAGTTGAGAAGTCAGATGGCCACTTTTTACCCCAAGCTGTGGAGGAAAAGAATGTGTTTCTTTGGGCTGCATACTGTCTTTATGAGAAGTATTTGAGTGTCTAGAGAGACTCGGTTGACTTATATATAATGAATTGATATAACATGGCCAACAATAGCATAAGCTCTGCCTTTATTGTTCTACCTACAGTGCTGTGGAGGGGCTGAGATGGCAGCCCTGTGGAGAGTGTTTTCCTCCATGGCAGAATGCTGGTCATTCACCGAGTGACACGCATGAGCTGTTCCGACAGAGCAATGACTGCAGAAATCCTTCCGTTGCTGCAATTAGATTACTATTTATTATGTGTACCATCACAATCCTTGAGTGTTTTATTCATGGCTCTGTGTCCTCTGTGCCACATGCTTTACAGCACAGAATATAAAGAAAGCCCTGTCCCCAAAGAGTATCTAAATTGGGGATTTTGTAGGTCAGATCCTTTGCTGGTAAAAGCATGGATAGCTACATCAGTCAGCCCAATTTGTACCAGCCAGCAATCTGGCCCTACTTTTAACTAACCCACATTTTGGAAATGGGGATTTTATCGATAGCATGTCTGTGTAGATTTGGATGACAGATACCAGATGGTGTCCTCTATAGGCCAATCCAATAAAACTGAACTGAGCAGGCATTAAAAGAAATACCTTTGTAAAGGATACATTTCGTTGTGCAAATTTAAGCCTGAAGGCACACAGCTAGCAATTTTTGCTGAATTGTGCATATCACTGGAACAGATGCCTGATTTTTTTTCTTTCTGTGGAAGTGTGAAATCTGTAGCACTCTCTCTCCACATCCCTTTGTCACATTATTTTAGAGGTCTATTTCTTCCCCAGAGCCAGCCTTTATGGGTTACATTCAGCTAAACACTTCAGAGCGTGCCCTTCATAGCTGTCAGCTGAGGTCAGTCTCAGGGCTGTAAGATCTCTTTGGAAGAGGAAGGTGAAACCAGAGGAGGTAGTAAGGAAATGCTCTGTACAGGTAGCAGTGGATGGCAGCTGGATGTCAGCATGTCACCATCATCATCCTGGCTTGTCTGAGCCCTGTGGCAGCTGGGAAGTCACTGCAACCAACTTCACAATTACACAGCACCTTCCAGCAAAAAATTTCACAGCTCCTTACAAACATGGTTTTAATTTAGCTTTGTCATTCCCTTGCAATGTACTGAGTCGAGAGCACTGAGGTTTATTGGGCTTCTCAGCAGCTCACAGCTTTGCACTGCCAGACCTGGCAGTGAGAGCAGAGTCCTGGTTCCCCTTCCACCCATCAAATCCAGTTTTTCTCTGATGTTTTTACAATACTTTTCCTTTGTCTCGGCACTGTGGCAAATTAAAAGGAAGTAGAGAGCAAATATGACTTCCCCAGTGCACCCGAGAGAGGACAGAGGGAGTCACAGGTTGCTCAAAAGAAACATTATGTAAATATATGTGGAGATGTATATTTTAAAGTGTTATACATAATTTATGTTTTGCTTAATAAGGAAAGTTCCTTTCTGCTTTGATAATTCATCGCAAGACCAGCAATGTCTCTCTGGTCTGGCATTACCAGTTCAGCTGAGATTTGAAAAACATGCACGAGACAGCTCTCACTGTGCCTGAGCCTGTGGTGGCCCTCCCCAGGCTCCTTCAGTTCAGAGCTGTCCATCCCATTGCTCCCCTCCCAAAGTCAGTTCAGAGCTATCCATCCCATTTCTCCTCTCCCAAAGTCATTTCAGAGCTGTCCATCCCATTGTCCCTCTCCCAAAGTCAGTTCAGAGCTGTCCATCCCATTGCCCCTCTCCCAAAGTCAGTTCAGAGCTGTCCATCCCATTTCTCCTCTCCCAAAGTCAGTTCAGAGCTGTCCGTCCTGTTGTCCCTGTCCCAAAGTCAGTTCAGAGCTGCCCATCCCATTGCCCCTCTCCCAAAGTCAGTTCAGAGCTGTCCATCCCATTGCCCCTCTCCCGAAGTCAGTTCAGAGCTGTCCATCCTGTTGTCCCTGTCCCAAAGTCAGTTCAGAGCTGTCCATCCCATTGCCCCTCTTCCAGTGAGACACCCCATGAGCTGAAATGACCGGACTTTCCAAATAGTTATTTTAAATAATGCTTTTTGAAGAATTCATCTGTCTAATGATGCCCACTATTTACTGTCTGGAGGAAGCTACAGACAACAGAGTAAGTTTTCTCTGAAGCTTTGCTTCTGTTTTTACAGTTATTTTCTCAGAAAAAATAATACGCAAAAAGTTGTGTACCCAACAGGAGACGGAACAAAAAATATAGAACATTGCAGGCAGATTAACCCTGAGGTCAGAAAGCAAATTTTGGCCTTGAAATATGAAGAATCTCCCCTGTTGTCACCTGGCAGCACTGTAAGATTAAGCAGGGCTCCTGCATGGAAATATGGATAATGACTGAGGTGCGTGTTCTCCAAGTGGATGATCCATTTTCCCATCCCCAGTCAGAGCAGGCTGGTGAAACAGGAATGTTAAAGCTTACTGCAGGGCCTAAGTGAGAGCTCAGTGACAGATGCAGAATGAGGGAGAGGGGATAATGAATATCCAGTTGCAAAGTGACATGTCAGTGTCTTCGTTCCCTCTCCTGTCAAGGATCTTTCAACTCTGCCTATTGTAAATGTACCTGCAGTCCTTGGGTAATGCAGAGTGATGCAGAGTGTGTTTACAAGGGGTGACTCCTTTCCAGGCTAATGAGATCCAAGCAGGTAATTTGCAGCATTTGCGAGAGGTGGGCAAAAATGAAAGGAAGATAATTCAATGAAAATACCATGTTAAACAGGAGACTTTTCTCATAATGAGGCTTGAAATAGCATCAGACAGTAGGAAGGGGAATATCCTCCGTTCCTGTCAGATGCAATGCAGTGAGACTGATTTCTGTCAACTCCTCTCTTTGTCCTCGCCTGGCACACGTGTGCACACACACCCACCCCTCTGTGAGAGAACGTAATTAGCAGAAAATTTGACCTCTGCTAGATTAGGGGTAATGATTGCTCAAATGCTCCAGTGCAAGCAGTGCCCTGATCCAGCTCCCCCTCTGAATTTCATAAACCCGTGACTCTCTGTCTTTCTCCCCTATATAGGTTGTTTTTTTTTTTTTAGGAATGACAACTTGTTTTTTCCATTATGGGCAGAGGTAGCTCCAGGGGCCTTAAAGAGAAATTGGAGAGCTGCTCCTCCTTTATATATAGGGTGCTGTAGTCAGTTTAATCTCATCAAAATCTTGCCAGTAGTAGAATTCATTTTGTTGAGATCTTGCTTGGAGACAAGATGGCAGCGCTTTCTCTTTTGCTCAGCTTGGAGCTCAGTCAACTTGTTTTCCTTATCTTCTTGTACGTATTTATTTTTAATTGACTCCTCCCTCTTTGGAATACATTTTAGTCATGTTTTACACAACAGCCAGGAGATTTACTTGAGGAAAACATGAGGGTTACAGCTAACCTGGATGATAAATGCATTGAGTGTTCAGGGGTTCAGCCACCTCTTTGCTAATCAAAAATCAAACCACCTGATTCCTTTGGAGCACATTCCTAAATTCCTGATCTACCTGATCAGGTAGCAGCCCTGCTGCTGCCTCTGGTGTTGGTTGCAGGCTTTCAGTGAAGGGATGAACAGCAAAAGCCTCTCCCACATGCATTGGACGGGATTCAGCCCCTCAGCACCTCTTGCTGCAGCTGGCCCCTTTCTGTCTGGAATGTTTTTCCAGCTCCTGAACAGGGAGTGGGGCAGGAATCTTCCCATTTGTCCCTACATTAAAGGTCTTCTCTTGGGCTCTCAGAAATCTCATCAAAGCTGCTGCACTCTTCACGAGTGCTCCCCTGTTCCCAGTGCTCTGTAGCTGTGTGCTCCCTCTGTGCTGGGTGCTTTGTGCTTGAGAGGCCACAGCGAGGTGCTCACCGCGAGGATCAAGTCCTGAAATCCTGAAGCCCCCTGGTCACCAGGTCTGTTGCTGTTTGCTTCAGGAAGAGACGTGTCTTACACCCCTCCAGCGGGGTAGTCCTGTGGGCAGCTCGTGGTTTCGGCCCCAAATACAGGATCTTTTCAATTCTTTTGTCTCCCATCCCTCCCACCTGTACAGAGCCAAACTGAGGGGCAGTCTTGAGGTTACGTGCTCTGAGATCCTCAGTGCTGCTCCCTGTCCAGAGCATCACCAGTGATGTTGGCTGTGTGTGGAGTGGAGCCCCAGGAGCAGAGCTGTGTGTCTGTGTGCCGTGCCAGGAGCTGCTCGGCAGCAGTGGCAGTGCTTTGTGTGCGTGTGGCTTCGAGGGTGGGGATGTGTGTGTTTGTGTGGCTGAGGTTGGGTGCTTAAATGCTTTGTTGCATTATGTTAATTCCTCGGCAGTGCAATCAAATTCATGTCGTAATTAAAGCTGTCAGTTGGAAGGCAAGCCAATCGCCAAGAAAACACAGCATAACAAATGAAGTGAAATGATTCTGCGTGTAGCTATACAATGCTTCGCCAGGCATGAAATTAAATAAGTAATTTGATGTTGACATCAGAAATTGAAATGATACCCACTGTTCCTTCATTCAGTCAGACCTGCATAAACAATAGCCAGAACAAATATGTACAACACAGTCTTTCTCCCCACCCAGCTCCCCAAGTAATGCACAATATATATGCAAAATGGGTATAACTGTGCCTTCCAAGACCTCAAGGATGTAATTTTCTTTGGTACACAATAAACTAATGCTTACACGAGGGTTACTACATTTTTTGCTTCTGGGCCAAAGTTCTTCTCTTTAAGAAAGGATGGAAACAAAAAAACCAAAACAAAACAAAAAACAAAACAAAACAAAAACCAAACCAAACAAAAAACCAAAAACCTACCAACCAAAAAATAAACAAACAAAAAACAAACAAACAAAAATGAAAAAAGCCCAGAACCCTGTCAATTTTAAACAAGTGTGTTTTGCTGATGGGCTCCTGGTGCAGGCTTCTGCTGGTGGTTGTGTGAATATCAAACAGTGTTTCTAATGTCCTATTTTGCGAAGGGTTTCGGAAAGTGAAACCATTACCTCTATTATAGGCACACTTAATGTAAGAGCTATAGAGCCAGCCAGTGCAGGATCACGACTCAGCATGGCCTTGTAAAGATGCTTGTACAGTCAAGGCTGGGCACTGGGTAGTGGGATCCTTTCGCTATTGGGAGTTACCCAAAAGGTGAGAAGTCGTCTCCTTGCTTCAGCCTCTGTGCTCTGTCAACACACGGTTCACAACACAGCTGACAGTCATCCATGCATGTGCAACACAGTCTTTCATACTTCAATTAAATGGAGTTTGCAAACTGTACTCTCCATATGCAGCATGCAATGTGTGAAGGGCTATATTTCCATCCAGCAAACTCAAGTTCCCTGAAAAAGCACAGTTGTTCAGTGAAAGTCATTTGACTGCTATGTTTCAACTGTCCTCCCATAGCCATTGCAGCATTGCTTTTGAAGGAATGGAAATATTCAGTGGGAAATATTTTGTTTGCTTATTCTTTTTTTTTTCTTCCTCTTTATTGTTTTGTTTTGATACTCTATCCTTCCAAAACTTGGAATAAAAAGCAGACAAAAAAATTACACACAGATGCAGAATGCAAACTTTGACGCTTTCAGCCAGTAAAGTTAAGTTTAAAAAAAACTGTGAGTGAAAGAGTGGGACTCACTTGGCATCTGTACAGAGCTGAAACAAAAGTGGCTGTGATGGTTGCACATGTACTCGTGGGTAGATCTCCAGCCTAAATGAAAGGAATTTCGATGGCATGAGGCAGAGAGCAGGATGAGTGAAGAGGAAGGCAGTGTTGGACACTGAGCAGGGTGTGCTGCACGGTGCTCTGTGCCAGGGCTGCAGAGCTGCAGGGCCGCAGGGGCTCCCAGGGACGCCCAAAATCACAAGCCTAACAATATTAAGATGATAAAAAGCTGATAACCTTTAATGAAAGTCCTCCAGGTGCAAGTATGGCAAAATGCCCGTGATACAGGACTTCAACAATTTTATAAGTTTAACAAATTAGCATGCTTTACAGAAACTATCCAATTAGAAGAGCAGTTAATTAAGTAATCCTCCCTTTTGGTTCAGCCCTCCACTGAAGCCCCCCTTGCCCCCCCAGCTTCTCCTCCACATTTATTATGTCTACGGTATATGGGAAAAATAAAACATCCTTTGTTCACTGTAGAGGCAAGACTTAAAAAGAGTCCAGGAAGGTGAGCTTACTGTTCTAAAATCCGAGAGAGAGGGCAGGAAAAGGACTAGAGTTAGTTAAGGAGCTATGTAACCATGTAATAGTAGTCTGCAGAGTTAAGAATCTATGAAAAATGTATAAAAAGCAAAAATCCTTTTGGCATCTCCAAAGCAGGGCCCATGTGGGCTGTGCCGGGTCAGTGCAGCATTGGGCATTCACAGGGACAGGGGGAAGCAGGGCTGTGGGACCAGGGGGGTCTCCTGTGGGTGACAGTGCCACAGCAGCAGGAGTGGGGACAGGGGCACTTTGGGATGTCTGTGTTTGTGTGGAGTTCCTTCACCTGCTGATAGCCAGAGCTGTGCCCTGCAGATCTGCAGTTCAGGGCCCTGTCTGCCAACGGGGAGGGAGTGACAAAAGTTCTGTGTCTTCCCAGTGGACGAAGTGACAAAAGTTCTGTGTCTTCCCAGTGGTGTGGCCGGGCTGCTGGGGCCCCTCTGCAGTTGTGGGTGTCCCCGAGCTGTGTCACCGGTGACAGCGAGGCTGTGCTGAGGAGCAGAGGTGGGAACTGAGCTCCAGGAGCGTCACACAGCTTGTCTGCACGGCCCCGTGCTCACCAGAGAATGCTCCTCTGCTTTTTGGGCTGTGTCCATGGGCTCTGGAGGCCGGAGCTGCTCCCCTCTGATGGAACAGCCTGACCTGGATTAGCACCGGGATGTTTCGGGCTGCCCCCCGTCTCTGAGAGAACCTGCTGTGTAATCCCCATTGCTCAGATGAAAAACTAATGAAACAAAACCCTTTATCTCCTTAATTCCTGTGAATATAGAGGAGGCGATCGTGTCCCACTTAAACGGAATTTCATGATGCCTTTTTTTTTTTAATTTAAAGCATTTAAACAAATTGATTGTTTTCCGTGGGAGCAATATTAGTTTTAATTATTTTTATAGGTTTGAGTTTTGAAATCTATTTCACACTGTAGGTATTTGCTGATTGCTTTTGTTGTTGTTGTTGTTTCTGAATCCTTGGTTTGTCAAACAATGTGGACATCCAAATGGGAAATTGTAGAGATTGCATTCTCCGGAAAATGGTACATTGACTAAAGCAGCTTCTCTGTGCCCACGCATTCTTTACATTTCAGACTACTAATTATGTTTACAAAATGTCTCATTTTAGAAAAGCACTATGTGTGTACTAACCAGGGCCTTTCGGGAATAAATTGGCAAACAGGTCATACACTGAAAAAGTCATCCAAACCCACCGGGCTTTTTGTTTTGAAGTCAGGGTACTTTTTTTTTCCCTTTCTCCCCCTCCCGCCTGCCCCTTTGTGGCCACGAAGCTGAGGAGCTGGAGTCCAGGGCATTGAATGTCAGCATGTCAGGGAGGCTGGTTGATGAGTGTCTGTTTAGTCTCAGTGCAGGGCGAAATGCCATCATTAATTCATTACCCAGCTGCCTGTCAAATAAATTGGCAATTACGTCCACCGCAGAAGCTTGGAATTCAGTAAATAGCACGTTACCATCTCCGAGTCGTTGAGAGATGTAAAGGGAAAAATTAAGCAACAGCGTGTTTGTTTCAGTAGCAGATGACAAGGGGCAGGACGTCGGTGCTGTGATGTGGTGATGAAAAGCTTGGAGAGGGCTGGTAATGAGCTGTGTGGATTGGAACGTGTTAAAAACCGTCACTGACTTCCCACTTTGTCTTTGTGTTTTATTGCAGAGCTCAGCTCCTTCCAGCTTGGGGACAGGCTACTTTGTAAGTGTATCTCCACTTTCACACGTGTGCCTCTGAGCAGCAGAGTGTTCCTCAGACAAAACGCCTTGCACGCAGGGCAGGGGCACAGGGACATCCCACCAACCCCACTCTGCCCAATAGCTGAAGGCACCCTTCTTATTTCTTCCTGCACAAATGCACTGCAAGCAATATTCCCAACATGGTGGGCCGTGTTTTCTTGAACTAATCAGGTGACATATTAATTACTGCATCATTTTTAACAACACTTAATTTGCACAGTTAGAGAAAATAAAACGAGCCATGGTCTCACCAGCTCTGTAATGGGAGATGGTGGGGTCTTGATTCCCCCTTGCACCAGTTCTTGTTGATTCACAGATTTTAAGGAGCCCATTATAATGTCTTGTCTCATCTCCTGTGTACCACAGCCCAGAGAACACGGCACAGTGATTTCTACCTGTTGCTTAAAAGCCCATGGCTCGTGGACACTCTTGGAAAACACAGAAGTTATATTTGTGCTAGATTTACAATTTATGTCCTGAGAAGCAGATCAGGCCCCAGCTGGTTTGAAAATTGATCAGGTTTTTTGGGGCTTGTGATTTATTTGCATGCACCTGTATTGATTTAACAGTCTATATTCAAACCTTTCTGTTCATTCCCACATTCATCAGGATACCTTTTACTTGCACGGATAAGTTTGGGAGTAAAAAAAAATGTTTTCCAGTCAATCCAATGTACTGCTTATTTTCTTCCAAGATTTATATTTAAATTGCTCATATCCTGTTTCTCTTGTAATTTATGCTGTATTCTCCAAGCACATCTTTTCTGCCTTTATAATGACTGTAGGAGAAGCAGAGCATTGTGTATGTCCAAAACCAGGTGGGTAAAATGCAGCAGGCCTTGTCCCATAGCACTGCTCTGTGAAGTTATCAATAGAATCAAATCCTGCTTCTATTTTCTCAGTGATCTCTGGGGAAAAGGAAACTCTGTGGTATTCAATTACAGGACGGAAAAACTTCGTTGCACTCCTGTCACATTCCCAGAGAGTAATTTTCTTCTATTAGTTCATGGTGAATTTAGTCTTTTGTCACAGAGGTCTGTGATCCTGTAAGAAAGTTAGGGGATTAAATTGTGTACGTGTGGTCTCACAAAAAGTACACAAAAATGTCCTAATACCTGGAGAAATGCTGTGTCCTGCTGGATTTACATTGGACTTCTGCACACACAGAACGTTCACGCTGCTGGTGGTGAGGTATGGAAAGAGCATCCTCAAGTGAAAAAGTTTTGTGGTAGTTGTTCTAATTATGTCAAGGCCCAGGTCAGTGTAAGGTAAGTTGTGAAACAGAAAAATGAGCTGGTTTCCTTTTTTCATCACTTGCCCTGGGTTGTGTCATATGTATTTTTAAGAGGGAAGGGGTGAAGGAAAAATGATATCGAATGGCTCAACGTTTGTTTAGAATTTAAACTAAACCTCGAACGTCTTTCCATAGTTCAGAACGAATTGCTTCCCTTTGCCTGGGAAAATCCCAATCATACAGAGGTCTATGGACACGCTCTGGGATGGGACAGGTATATTATGGGCTGGAGGGCTGTGCATAGATAAATCAGCCTTGTTCTCCTTGCAGCAAGAGCTGAATATGCACGCTTTGAGAGCGGTGCTCAGCTTCTTCTCTAGGCAGCAGAGGTAACAGAAGAGAAGCCATCTGCTGTTCCCTGCACCATACTGTCTGTGGGTTGGTCCACTAAAGTGAAAATCTGGAAGGTGTCAGCATCCCCTATGCTCCAAGGGAAAGCTTGAAAGTTTCCAGCTCTCCTGAGCAAGGGATTTAGTAACAAGAAGCAGCCTGACGTCTTCTAGGGCCGATGGATTGGCACCTTAAATCATTCCAATTTGGGTCTGTGTAGGTGGGGGAGACATCCCTTGTTGGTGCCATTAATATATTTAACTGAGCTGTTTCTTTTCTACAGTCACAGTATTAAGAGTCTAACTTTCTTTTTTACGTTCCTCATGCCAAATAGGTAGAAAATGTCCTTCAGTTTCTATCTTAAAGTTGTTTTTACACTCACACAAGTCTTGGATGAAACACGAAGGGTTTTTTCCTCCCTTTTCACTCTGAAAAATTGTTTTTGGGATTATCTTGCTTGTTGTTTTAAAAAAGCCCATACTCTTATTAACTTACATGGGGCAAATAAAACCCAGATGTGTTTTGTGGGACCAGACAATGCGAAAAATGCTCCAGAATGCTCCAATTAACATGTGTTTCTGATCAATGTAATTATTGTATTATCAAAGTGCAAAGGAATATGCACTTGAATTGACTTCTTTTTTCCAAAGCCCTTAACTAGAAAAGACTGTTAGTTTTTGTGTTTGGTGTTAACCCAGAACATCAAAACAGGGGTCATTGGTCTCGAGTACAGTGAAAATAACTTCGAGTTTAATAGATAATAATAAAGCTTTGGCCCTTGGGTATGATTTGGTGCACATTGTACATTGGACTATGAAATTTTCTGTACTGCAGCTCACCAGAGGGACCAGAGGAACCAGGTAGGTGAAAATGGACTGAAGGATATCTCCTGCAGAGGGAAGCAGGTTTTATTGAGAAAGGAGTGAACACTGAGGTATGGATTCAGTGGCACATGTTTGCTTTCTAAATCAGGTACTGATGGAATCTTCATTTGTTCAGGCCATGGTGCCTAGCATAGAGATAATCCGTGTCCAGCTTGGAGTCCCCTTTGAGGACCCTGCTTGTGCCAGGCACTCAGGGTTGAGGGGTGATGGGTCATGCGTCTGCAATGTTTGTGGATGCTGTGCCTGCTACAGCAAAGCTAAAATGACTTTTAGATCCTGTTACTCTATAGTCTCTGGAGATCACGGAGTCTTTAAGGAAACATTTATAAGGCTGACACTTCCCAGTAACACAAAATCGTTCCTCTAATATCTCTGTGATAGCTCCATCCTAGTAATTCATTATGCAATTTCAGTAGTAGGGGTGAAGGCTGGAATCTTACCTGGTTCCAAACTGTAAGCAGATCAGATTCTGAATGGCAGAGCTGGAGACTGAGCTGTTCTGTTCTTCTTGCATCTATGTAATGTTCCTGGAAAAGCAATTTCCTGGGAGAGCATTCCCACAGCCTGCTTTGGCAGTGGAGAGGGTTGGGGATCTCCATCAGGGGATTCAGCCTAACCCACACCCGGCTGGGGTGATACAACTGCCCTTGCTTAAACAAACTTTGTAATGAGCTGCCTTCAGAAAAACGGGACCAACCAGCGTGAGTGGCCACTGAAGGTGCAACACAATGGTGCAGAGTTGTTGAGGAGCTCTAAATACACCTTCAAGTCTGGACTTCAGCTGGGAACAACTCTCTTCTACTCCAGCAGGTGTTGGTATGCTGTGTAGATTCTGTTTAAAAGACAATTTTGTTGGAGTTTGTTTCACTTATCCTAGTGCTCCTTTCCCATCCTTTTTGCATGTTAATAAACCAGTAGTCAGAAAAGAAGAGGTAGACATCATTCTAATTCTCCTGGAAGCCTTTTGTGCCGGCCTGACTTTACTGCTTCCTGTGGGATCAGACCAGTCTGCAGTTGGTGCATGTGAAAAAAAATGTGGGCATGCTGTTAATATTGGTGCACCCTAAGAAATCATAGCTTAATACTTCCTGGAAGATCTCACAGTTGTCTTTGATATTTTTGCATTGCAAATTGTCATTGTCTCTCATCAAAGACAGATTATAAAGGTAGATTACATCTCATCAAGATGTCAGATCAGATAATTGGAAAGTAGTTAGAATTTTAGCAAAAAAATCACCATCTCTTCAACTTTAAAAGGAAAGCTGTTTGAATTATGGGAGTTTTTAACATTGTCCAGCTGTCTTGAGATTTCCGAAGTTTGAGATGTTTTCGAATACAATTGGAATTTGTATAACAGTAAAGCTTTTTCTCTTACCTGGCTTTGAAGAATGGCTTTTGCTCATTTCTGTATCTTGCACCCAGCCAAATTCCTGTTAAAGCAGATAGTGGTTCATTGTTTTGCAACACAAAACAGAGCAGAAATCAAAACTTAAATGACTGACTCTTTTGCTTCTAAACCACAACCCCGATTCCCAAGATTGTCAGGTTCCTTGGCAATTGTACAGTTTCTCTGCTTTTGGCAACTTATTTCTATTTCTGTACATGTCTACTTCTTGAGTCTTTGTTCCAGTTTCTGAGTGTTCTCTGTTCCTCTTTCAATGGTTTGTTTGTGGGGGTTTTTTTTTTGTTTGGTTGGTTTATTTGAGGTTTTTTTGGGTTGTTTTTTTTTTGGGTTGCAGGTTTGTGTTATTTCCTTTTCCTCCAAATGCAGAGAGTTTGTGAATTTTTCAGAGCTTGGTAGATTTGGTAATAAGCTGGTGATGGAAATAACATTGGGAAGGCAGAAGGCTCCCTGTGACCCTTCTTTTCCAAATAGTGCTCTTGCTACACCTTGAAAAGAAAAATAAAAAAAGAGAGAAAGAAAAGCTAAAACTGTGCTTAGCACATGGGCTGGTGACTCAGACAAACATAAATTGTGAGTTTATTCCCCGAGGCTGTGGCTAATCAGTTGTGCTATCCAATTTGGCCCTGAGTGGGTTGGGTTCAGCAGATGTTCGCGCAGTTGCCGCGCGCCACTGGGACGTGCTGGGTTGTGCAATGTTGCATTACATTACTCAGAGCTCTAAAAACCCATCCCAGGGGGAATGAGGGGAGCACCAGTGGTGTTTAGTATGGATAAGAAGGAAAACCAGTCTTTGGCCTCGATCAGGCCAGCTCTTTCTCTGTGCACTGGGAGGGATTTTCACCCGAGACATCATCTTGCAAGAAGAAATGTGGAATTGGTTACAGCAGCACATTCCCTGCTCTCAGAGAGCCCTTCAAAGAGCAGATTTTCCCTCGTTGCCTGGTCCATGTGTTTTGGCAGTGATCCTGAGGAGCTGAGCTTTGTTCCTTGAGGTGGTCAGGTTTGGTGACCCCTGGGTGAGAGGGTGTGAAGAGGCTCCACTCCAGTGAAGTGCAGTTGCACCCAGCGGCTTCCACAGGAGAGAACGGATTAGATCAAAAGCATTGTTTGAAAGGGGTTCAGTAAATCCAACCTGCTAAAGCTGCAGAGGGGATGTAGTGCTTTACTCCACATCATGTGCACAGTGGTGTTGGTAAATAAAAAAACCTGTTCTTCTTGCAAGTAGCTTAAGCTTTTAAATGTATTTTGCTGATGTAAGAGTGTGTGTCCCTCTGAAATACCCTGAGGTCCACAGAGGCACTGCAGGGTGGCTGTTGGGATGGCACCACACCATAAACTGTCATGTCCCCTGTGAATAGAGTTGGAAAGAGGATCCTTGTTATCCTCTCTTTGGCACTATAAATCATTGTTAACGAATCCTAATTTGCTTAGTAGGGTAATGAATGATCTCCAATTTTCTCACAGTAATTAGTTTTACCAACTATTATTGTGAAGGGTATATTGAAATCCATTTTAACTTCACTTTAAATTCTCCATGTGCCCATTCTTTGCAGAAGTGAAGCTGACAACAGAGGTTATGAATCTTCTGATGGTAAATTCAGATTGGAGCAAAGTGGACAAGATCCCCAGTAGAAATCTCTCTGTGGGTTGTAATTACTCATTAGTGTTTGCAGCCCTCAGTGGAGTAGGTTTGGTGTGGTGCAGAGAGACCAGGAAACCTGGTGTTTCTTCATCTCAAATCTTTTAGGTGTTCTCTTTTGTTTTCCGGGAGCCATTAAAAATGCAGTTTATTCTAACTGCTGCTGTAAGGGAGGCATCATCATTGCCAACTAAATACATTGCATGTAATAAAGTCTACCCCAGGTCTATTAATTTTAGCATTTATAAACTGTAGTGCTGTTCCTAGGGAGAACTGAGACTCGTTAAAGAGTTTGCTAACAACATGACCAGCAAAGCAAGAAGAGCGAGAGCATCTGCATTTCCAGCATCCTGCTCATCACAATAAGAACACTTGGAGCAAAACAACAGGTTTTGGTGAAGAGAGCTGTGTATTTCACATATTACCAACTCAGTATTTGGGGGAAGATTAGGCAAGCAGAATAAATGACCTGGGCTGGAATTTGGTCAGGATAGGTCTCTCCTCAGATAATTTGAACAGAGGTGGTGAAGGTCAGAGTTGTTCTCACAGCCCTTCAGGGTGGTATTTCCTCAAACACTGTAGAATCCTGCCCTAATGCATGCTCATGCTTTTTGAATAAAGTGCTTTGAATTTAAGATATTAATCCATACAGTTCTTGGGACTGTGTTGTCCAAATCTTATAGAAGGAGGGCAGGGCACCACAGCAGTTTCTTACCCACCCAAACAGAACTGAGACCAGATTTCAGAACTTCAGGTCGTTCTGGTTTGTCCCCTCATTGCTGAAACACAGATTTCCCCCCTCTGTCTGAACAATGAAATTTCTACAATAACTTTATAATAATTTCTTTAGGACAGTCCCCAGATACTTTAGTGATTCAGGGGGTGACATCCCCAAGGAGTTGTCCCTGAGGACTGAGCAGAGTGTGCTGACCTGGGCCTTCCCCCTCCTTGCCCAAGGCCACTCCTGCTGGAGTTCTCAGAACTGAGCACTTCTGTGCTTTCTCTAATGGCTTTGCCTTAGTTTTGCATTTCTGTGTCTTTCCTGTGTATTTTTGTTTGGTTTTTATGGGATTTTTTTTGTTTGTTTTTTTGTGTGTGTGGTTTTTTTGTTTGTTTGTTAATTTTTTTTTTTTAATTTTTAATTTCTGGAATGATGTTACATTTACTGCTCTTGCCTTTCTTCAGCATGTGCTTCCAGCTTGTTGGTCACTTTTCCTCTTGCTTCTGTGCATGGTTCCTCACTTGCCTTGTTGGAACCATCTTCTCCCCAAGATTTACAAGTGTGATGAATGGAGATGTCATTAAAAAAATAAGGGAAAAAGGAAATAAGATGTTATGTATTTGGAGAAGTGATACGAAACTCTCCATTATTTGCCAGAAGGGTCTCCCTCTCCTGGAACCAGTAGGAAGGGGAGTGCTGGAAGTCGCACTTCTTTTGTGTGCCAGAAAACTTCATTTACAGTTTAAAACCCTGGAGGCATTCTTGGTTCATATTTTTTGTGGTATTTCAGGTGAACTTGCTTAATCATTTTTATCCAGCAGTAACAGACTTAGAAAAATTAAGACATAACCACTTATAGGCAAGTGTTTAATTTAATAATTGCTTCTTCTGGACAATGTAAGATTTCTATAAGTAACAGAAAGACTTGAGATTTGCTGTCAGTCTGTTTGGTCTCGAATGGCCCATGTTACTGTGGCTCATGTTTTGCTCATCAACTCCTGCAAAGCGAAAGGATTCCTTTTTGTGTTTCCCCTCTCTCTGTTTCCAGCAACACGTGACACAAATTGCAGATGTGAACCTGAATAATAAAGGATTGCTTCACTGATTGCTAAACATGCATTATGGTGCTTTTAAACTCATTTCAGGTCATCCTACTGCAAATTAGTTTGATTGCAGGCAGTTAAGCTGTCATATCCAGAGCCTCCATCTTCCGAGGGTCTCAGATCTGTATCATTACAAGAGAACGCTCAGTAGCATTGTATGTTTAATATTTTGGAGGAAAGATAGTGTTGAGCCTCTGGAGGAGGTTCTGTATGGTTTCATGCAAAGGAAAGGGCTGTGCAATCCCTCGCTGGAGTGCTGCAGTGAGTTCTGGGTTTGTGCCATGTGTAAAGGAGGCTGACCACGTTCTGCACTGGGAGGGTTCTGGCTTCTTTTTCTCTGCCAGGGTCGGGTTTAATACACGGGAGTCACAGTTTGTGTTTGGACCTGGATGTTTATTAATTCTTACCTATTTACAGACTCAAGAGCTGTGAGCTCTAACTGGCAAGTCAGAGAAATGAGGTAAAATGGAGCACCTCTAACACTTTCTAAAGTTATTTAAGCACTAATCACCCAACAACGCGGTGACACCTCTATTATTTGTATTTCTGACCCAATAATGACCACCCAAGGCCCACAGTGTGGACCTTTTTCACCTAATTACAGAAAACCACCCAAGCCCATGAAGAAGAAGGAAGAAGGTGGTGAAGAAGAAGGACTCAGACAATGCCCAAAGTCCTCCATATTGCTTCACATATACTACTATACACCAAAAGCCCAAATTCCCAGTTTCCAGAATTCCAGCACTGTGTGACACAAGAGCCGGTTTGCTCTTGTTTGTGATGTTTTGGAACTTGGTGGAATTCATAGCCCAGTGGAAAGAGTGACACTGGACTGTTCCTGTTGCAAATTATCTCATGGCATTATTGTTTGCGGTGAGGTTTTGCTCAGTAAAATATAAATTAACTTTTTTGACTGTGTGCCGTTAACAGGAGAACCTTTCAAGATCTCTGCGTGGTGTAACACAAGAGTTTATAGACCAGCACATGCCAAAAGGGGTTATGGCAAAAAGCATTGTGGTGGAAAGGAGGTGAAAGGCTGAAATGTGGTGATTTCCCTGGAAAGGGGCTGTGTGGTGCCTCTTTGGGTGAGCCCTGTGTGGGGAGGGAGTGAAGCTCATCCTGAGCCCAGTGTGGGAGCCCTGTGCCAGCCTGGGCTGCCTTGCAGAGGAGAAATACAGAGCTGCTCTGTAAACCTGGTGACCTTGGAAAGCACCGGTGCAGTCATTGGACTGGCTGATAGGATTACTGTGGAGAAAGAGAATGCAGAAGCCTCTAAGGAACCAGGAGGGTGCAGCATGGATGGATGGATGATGAGAAGAAATTATTCTGATGGCAGTTTCCAGAAGCTTTTCATTTTGCCATTTTCTGAGAAATATAATCTCTCTCTCTCTTAAATTTTGGAAGAATACATTTATAAATTTAGGCTGCATCATACTGTTTGTTGTTTTAAAAACAATAGGTCTTGTTCTTCTTGGAAAATTCACAAGTAAGGAAATACTGAGAGAGTTAAGTCAGGAGGAAAACACTGCTGTAATACTGCAGGCACTCAGCTCTGAAACTTGCCCAAAGTATGACTTGTTCCTATGCGAATGAGTGGTGCTGAGGTGAATATTGGGTTATTCTTCTTTTGAAGGTGAATATTGGGTTATTCTTTTGAGTCCCTTGGAGGGATGGTAGGCTTGTACCTGAAGCAGAGAACACATCTCCTGATTGCAAGAATTAAGGCTGAATTTCAGAGAAAAGAGTCCAATCCCCTTTCTCAGTCTTTTATGTCAGAACTCAAAATTGCTGTCTGATAAAATGTAGGACACCAGATTGAATTACTTCATTGAACCACTGCTGTCCCCTGTTAATGGTAATTGCACGGATATAGCGGTCTTTCTTGGCAACATCTCAGATATTTACCTCCCACTGTTTTTCAATTCAAACCTTTGATGAAAATATTCCCAGTACTTCTTTAAAGCAGACACCCAACTGTCTTTCTTGACAAAGGCAAGGTCTTTAAATCAGATCCTGACAATTTGTGACACAGCAGTCTATCTAAATCACCTTTTACCTATGTCTCTGTGTCATTTCCTGGAAAAAAAAATGTCCATCAGAGGAAGGTTGCTGAGGGCTTGGTGCTCAGCGAGTCTGTGCGTGTGGCAGCACCGAGCTGGAAGATTTGTGTGTTTGTTTCGGTGGAAGTAATTAAATGAAGGCTTGTAAATTTGCAATGCATGCTGTAATGGTTCATTAGAAATATTTCGGAGTGTTTTGTCCATAAGAAAATGATTATTAGGTTATTGCTGTTCTCAGACCATTAGAAAGTCAAGGTTTTTGATGGCCTTTCCTTTAGCAATGGTTAATCTATTTAAAAAAAAAAAATCAGGGCAAATATTTTCATCTTCGCTCCACCTGAGGGTTAATGTGCATTCAGCTGAAGTAGCTTCTGTTCACCTCCTGGAATCCCATCTCTCCTGGTGCTGTGAACTCTCCTTCCCCCAGAGGCTGTGGATGCCACAGCCATGGGGTGGTTTGAGGCCTGAGGTGAGCAGAGCTTTGGCTCCTGCAGTCCCAGCCCTGCACTTTGCACTTTTGGGGCATTGCTGCCTGCCCGTGCTGCTCCCTCCTGCTGGGGGCTGTGCCAGCACACTCTGCATTCCTGCCTCTGCTGCTGGGACATTATCAGTGGGCTTGGCCACATTGTGTAGCGTCACTGTGAAATAATTCACAGGAAAAACGTGTAAAACTCAGTTGTCTGTGAATGAAAGGAGAGGAGTTTCTATGAGAATTTATTATGAATGTTTCAGCTGTTCAGTTCATTCTGTGGCCTGTGTAACAGCCCTGTTCACCACAGAGTGCCCACCTGTGTGCTTGTGGAGCGCGGGGCAGACAGATTTCCAGCTATTACTGGAACAGAACCTCCCACTATTGATAGCGTGGCCCAATTGTTCCACCTTAGCAGCTGAAAAGAGGCTGTTGTTAAATGGCAGAACAGATACCAGGTAAAATAAGAGATCAGGGGATAATTTCATTAGCAAAGGGTTAATCTTCACCAAGGAGGACTTGTCTGTCAGGGGTGGGGATGAAAGGTGAGCTTGGAGGAGGAAAAAAACCAAACTGTTCTGTTGAGTTCATGGACCAGGCTGGTTCAGAGAGTGAAGTTCATGTTTGGAGTGGCATCAGCACAGCGCATGGCGACATTTGTGCCATTTGGAAATGCAAGGAACCTTTCTAACCAGGTGCTGGACTGGGGTAGGTCAGTGAATGCAAGAGAAATGTGTTGCCGTTTCAAGGAATCATTTCTGACCCCGGGTGTAAGGGGTTTCATGGTGCGCAGCTGAAAGACAAGAGAGGGATTTAAGATTTTTCAAGCACATAAAAAGATTCTTCCAGTAGAGATGGTCATGCAAGTCCACGTTCCCTCTGTTGTGCTGAGGAATGGAGAAGGGAAGAGAGCTGCAGCCTCTTGTCCTTCTGCCACGGTTAACTTTTGTTTTCTCGTGTGGCTTCTGAAGATGGAAGTAACCGATTCTAGAGAGGCAGTTTGATGGCTTTGCCGCACTTACGGCATTCAGGTTCTCCTTCCTTTTCTTTGATGAAATACGACATTAAATGTAACACTTGAACTGTTGTACCTTGGCACAGCAGCAGTAGCCCCAGAAATTTTCCACCTGCAGCCCCCGTTTCTGTGCATGGGCACATGCAGAGCGTGGAGAACTGGCAGCACAGATGCTGGGAGAAGGGATGTGCGATGGGGCTCTCTGGAAGGCCCTGATGGTGACAGGCCATCTGCAGAGAGCTCACTCACACCTGGGGTGAGCCCCGCTCCTCTCCTCCCTTCCTGCCTCCTGCGCAGCGTTAACATCTGCCTTGCGGGGCTGTTCCCCCTCGGGGTGGCAGCTGTGTCAGGCTCTCACAGCAAACCCCACCCCGGGCTGCCACATCCCTGCAGCCACCTCCGTGTCCTCTGCTCCAGCTGCCAGCTTGGGAGAGGCAGCCTGGAGCCTGGGATGCTGTTCAACACCAGCGAGGACTTGTTTGCTCCCTCTCCACTCCCCCGCTGAACACGAACCGTGCAAAGTCCAGGAACCACTGTGGTGCCAACAAGAGCAAAATTACTTACAGCTGGTGAGTGCCACCTGCTCCTGCCCAACTTCAGCCAAAACAGTTTCCTCCCCGGAGTGCCCTGGAGTGGGGAATCCAAAAGCTGTTCAGAGCAGGCAATTTTTAGTGTGGATGGGGAAGAGACACAGCAGTTCTTGCTTGGGAGCAGAGTGTGTGACACAGGAGGTCTCTAGGCCTGATCTCTGTCTCTCCCTTTCCAAGCTCCCTCAAATCAGCCCTTCTCCATTCTTCCAGTATGTTGCTTATGAATATTAATTCAGCCCTCTCTCCCTTTTTATGCCATCGTTTTTCCCCATCCAAGCTAATGCAAATTTAATGTTGTTTAAAAAAAAAAAAAAAAAGGAGAAGGAGAAGGAAAAAAAAAGGCCTGCTAATGACAGTGAGAGCAGAGTGTGTTCCTTGGCTCTGTGATGTATTAATGCAATGACACCTGGTGTGACACTGCATTTTATTCTGCGGTAGAAGAGCTCCTTGACCCTGAGAAAGCAAATGAACACACTTTCTTGTGATTCCCCCTCTGTTTCTTAATAACTTTCCTCATTCATCCCCAGTGCCCTTCATTTGCCCAGTGTTTCCCAGCAGTTTGCAGATATTTTTATGGTTTTGGTTTGCTAAGTACATCTTGCTTACTTAAATTGCCTGTGATATAGAAACAGTAAATAAAAGGTCAACATCATTATGAATTCATAGCAAGAGGCCACTTGACAGCCCTCTGAGCACCATATTCTTTCTGAGAGAGTACTTCATTGGTTCAAAAGGCTTTTTTCTCATTGAATCAGTAGAAATTTTGTTGTATTTAACTAAAAGACATGTTGTAATGTCTACATTCATTTATGTAAAAGGAAGACTTGAGGAGGGCGTGTTGCTGAGTTAACCTGCTGACAGTTTCATCAAGTTTGTGCCTGGCTTTAGGCTTAGGAGCTCACTTGCTTAGGTGCCTTTCAGAGTCAAAGCTTAGGTTTAATTCTGTCGCCTGTGTCTTCATTAGCCATTGATTACTTCTTGCTTTCATCTTTGCAGTTCGGTTGCCAGCGTTTCTTTTTTCTTCCCTCTGCTTTGCTATCATTGTCTGAGTGTCATTAAACTGCTTTGAATTTGCTCTTCATTCATTTCTGAGCTCAGTTATAAAGTCCTTTTCCTCGTCTATCTGCAGTACAAATGCCTGGAGTGATAATAACTAAAGCCTCTTTATTATTTCTTGAAAACATCACCTGGGATGTTCAGCTGAAGGTGGGTTTGCTGCAGCTTGTTTGGAAAGATAAAGAGAACTTCAGGCAGCGTGGGGGAGAGCTGTGGGTAGGCTGTCACACGCTCCCTTGCATAAATAATGCCAGCTAGGAAATAAATCATAGCAGTTTTCTGCTGTTATTGGTAGCCTGGTTTCCTAAAACTTCTCCAGGTCCTCTCCAGGGGCCTCTGCCTGGTGCTAGTGATGAATATGTAAGGGAACAATTGGAATACGGGGCTTGGAGAAGTGGCAATCCCAAGAAATTCCGCTGACAACCTGTTCCGTTTCTCCCATCTATTTCTTCCTCACTGCACAGTGTCAGGGAATTTGTTGCTTAAGATACAGGATAGCTCTTTGGAGGAGCTAATTGTTCCCTTTTCTCTGCATACCCCAGAGGAAGGGGAAATGCTTGTTCCCTGTAAAGGGATGATTGAGCTGCCTTAAGGCACGGGGAAAGGCAGGATGGTAGAAACAGGTCACAACCATTATCTGCAGGTCATTGCATCCCAATCCCGTTTTGCAGCTTTGCCTTGACAGGCAGCTTCCCTGGCACAGGAGGTTTGTGTCTGCCCCGTGTTCCTGTGCTCCTGCTTCCACGGGGTCTCTGTTTCTCCCTTCTTTTCAATTATTGTGTCACTTGACTGTGTTCACATAGCTTGAGAGCAGTAAAATATTTCATCTGTTGACTGCTGCATGTAAAATAGATTAAATTAGTGTTTATTCAACTTTTTACTGCTGGCTTACAAAATTACTTTTAGTCTGGTTTGGATAGATAACCTTTTCTATTAATTTATTGCCATGCTCTGCTTTGATTGCTTTTTTTTCATTGGTATCAAATCATGTGCTGCTTTAATATTTCCTCCAAGATGTGCTCTTGATTAAGTCTATGTTGGATATTTATACCACTGAGAAGGATACTATTTAGAAATTCACTTTCTTAATAAATACCTGTTTTTAAAGCTCTCACTTCTCCAGATTAAGGTGACTTAAGTGTAGTTAACCCTGCTTTGTTTCGTGGAGCTTTTGCATTGGGAGAAAATACTCTCCTGCATCATGAATGGAGACGTGGAATAAGTAATAAAGGATCAACGGGGATGTGATTTTGGGATGAGGTGTAAAACATTTTGGTTTAAGTTTTTATGTAGTGCCAGAATGATTTTGGTTTTGGTACTATGGCAGAATCTCAGATCCTCTTACTAGTTTCTGTGTATCTACAGTCCTTATCTCAAAAAGCTCATAACAGAAATTAAGTGTGAAGTTGGAGATTAAAAAAAAAGAAAAAAACAAAACAAAACAAAACAAACCCAAAAAACCAAAACCAAACCCAAAACCATTGGAGAGAAAAGAATATAATGCAAAAATATGATGTGTAAATAACTACATGATCTTCTAAATCAGAAGCCAGTTCACAGTTGCTCTCCATGGCCATCAGTGTGGCTGTGGGTGTGCAAAGGCTCAGGATTCAGAATAAAACCTGTCCAGGTGTGGTACCAGAGCTCCCAGTTCCCGGCAGCTCCTCTGGCTGTCCCGGCTGCTGAGCTGCTCTGGCTGAGTCACTGGGTAACAGGACAGGCCCTAGAGGTGTGGCAGACTTCACAAATCTTATTTTTCTGTGTAACTTTCTCGAAAAATGCTCTTTTAAAAATGTCCTTTTTTTGGAGGGGTTTTGCTCAAGAAGTTTGTGTACAACAAAGCTGATGTTTTCATGTGTTCTTCACTTTGATTTTTAGCCCATTACACTTGACCTTTCTTTACACCAAAAAGAAATTACTCAAATGGGCGTCATTCTTGAAGCACACCACTATTTTGAATGTGTTTTCTTTGTCAGGTGCTACTTTTTGAAAAAAATTCCTGATGTATCACTCCAAAGTATGGAGCGTGCAGGTGAATGTTGAGGCCGTGTCAGCTGTAGTTGTTCTCACTGTCTGAAATCTCCTGCCAGTCCTGGGAGTGCTCCTGCTCCTCCTTCCCTGCCCAACACTGAATAGATTTAATCACGGCTCGAGCTCATTTTGCTCTTTTCAGCTGATGTGGGTGATTTTGCTGGTGGTAGAGGAAGGTGCACGAGCAGATCCCTTCTGCTGGCTGCAGGGCACACGTGGAAACTTCCATGGGGGAGCAGTAACAACCAGTGGGGAGTTTGCAATGGCTTCAACTGCAGCAGCTGTTTGTGACTTAACATCTGGCCTCCACACTGGCAGTGTTCTCAAACTGATGAACTGAGCATTCGGATAGTTTCTGTAAAAATATTCCATTTTAATGGTTTTCTTTTGCTTTTTTTCACTCTTTATGTCCCTTTGAAGGAAAAGAAAAACACTTGTATGTGGATTTTTTCCCCCAAAATCATCTGTGCTGATGGAAAGGCCTTGTTGCCTGGAGATACAAAAGCACCATTTCTTGCATCAGTTTAAATTTCACTCTCCTCTTCACAGTCTCATCTCAACAAAGCAGAGGTTCAAGTTTAAACACATGCTTACATCTCTTTTATTCAGGAGAGCGTGTAAGCACACATGCATAACTGAAGTCAATGGGATTTAAGTGTGTGCTTCACTTTAAAGCATGTGCTTCACCGCTCCCCTGAATGCAGGGGGTTTAATCTGAGTGCTTTGGAAATTGCAGTGGCCTTGCACATATTGGTTCTTTTATCCATCTGGAAGAAGGGCTACTGTGAAATTTAGTAAGTACTGTTCACACTTTGAAAATTTCATGTAATTCCTGTTTCTTGCCTGCCCATCTCCCTTGCAGTAAGTTCAGTTTACACACTAAAGGACCATGTGAAGGTGCTTGGAATTTGTTCCTGTGCCTTTGAGTGGGCTCTGTTGGGGCTGATGGGGGTAGGGGGTGTTCAGACTGTGGCCATGCCCAGCATGGTGGCACCCAGCACTGCAATATTTAATCTATCCCTGGCACTGAAGTCTTTCCAGTGGCCACTTGTAAATATTTCACTTGTCCAGGACACCAGAAGCTTTCCCCAGACCGTGTTAGAATGAGGAGCTCAGAGGCACCTGAAGAGCTGTCCCTCTTACCTGCCTGCCTGGGTGTTGGTGGTACTTGGGTATCTCTGTAATTCCCCTTCAGATGTGGAGCTGCAGCTCAGCAGCTGGGCCCCAATGTTTTGAAAATCTTTGAGAACTAATTAGGCTCTCCTCAGAGTATGGCTCATCCAGCCAGTCTGAATAAACAAATGGCAGCGTTTGTATTAGGAGATCTCTACAAATGACTGATCCCTGTCATGGGGTAACATTAATCTTTTTAGTATAGATTTCCAATAGTTAACCATCTGGCACCATGCAGTTTTCCAGAAAACACTCACTGCCGGGGCTGGTGGAAAGAAGAAGGTGGGATTAATAACCTGAATACATCATATGAAGCATTAATCTTTAGGATTGGCCATTTGTTTTTATCAAAACAACTCCCATAAGATAATATTTCACAGCATGTGGTGCTTGCCTGGACTTCTTTCAAAATGAGAAAATGTTTCAGTGTCTGCCGTGATCTGCACTTTGCAAATTCAGTGTGAACGATAAAGGCTGGAAGAATTGTGTGTTCTCTTCTGCTTTATGCTGCATTTACAGTCCTGGCCCGTTCAGTGGAAATGCGTGTGCTTTGTGATATTGGTTGTTAAAGCTTTTCATTCAGAGCAGCACTTCTATATAAGGGTCTGAAATGACCCAAGTCAATGTCAGCAGTTAACCCACAGGCTGGGACAGGCACTGCATTCATCCCATGGATGACTTTTGTCAGCTGAGCTGCCCAGGCAGGACCGGAGCCTTGGTGCAGGTTCGGTGATCTCAGTCTGGCTGAGCATTTAGGCACCTGCTTGACTTCAGTCACCACTTGTTGCATGGATTTCACTGGTCCCGAGTGCTCTGTTGAAATCCAGCCCCATGACTCAGGTCCTGCCTCAGCTCCCTGCCTTGCAGGCTGTGGCAAATTGAAGGCAGCAGCAGCTGAAGAGGTTGTGGCCCTCGGGCTGTCTGTCCTGCCCCTGTGATGGATAGTGCTCCTCAGCAAGGCAGGCGAACGAATGGCTGCTAAAGCACATTAGGTTAAACTCAAATCGGAGACAAAATAAGCTGAAAAGCTGAGCACTCCAGAAGCTGCTTCATGAGCTGTGTCCTTGTCTCTGCTGTGGTGGAAGGACAGCTGTCAGCAGGGGATGGGGGAGATGGTCTAGGGGCTGGGAATACTTTGGCCGTCTGATTTTAATCCCTCACTGCATGCGGACAGAGCTCTGAGAGCCCTCCCTGGCAGCCTGGCAGTTTGCAGAGCTGGCTGCCTCTGTGCTGCTGCCTGCCCTCCCTGCACTGCTGGCCTCTCCTGCCTTCAGCACTGCCCAGCACCACGGCCGCAATTCCAGCTGGAATCTCCCGACAGGAGAGACTACACCTTCCATGAGTTTGGCTGCAGCTTATTGTGAACACCCTCAGAACAGAACCAATAATTTTGGTTCTGCATGTGACACGAGTGCACTTGAGTAATGTACAGCCCTCTGTACATAAACCATGTTTATACCTTCTCACCCAATCATGTCTGTTGCAGTATTTCCAAATAAATGGTGGGTTTCTCGGTGATTCTTCCTGATAGAGAGTGATTTGTAATAATCTTGTCATGCCAAACTCATAATAATACTAAATGAAGACATTTGTTGAAGGAAGTGATTGTAAATTACAAGTAAATTCAAACCTTGCCGGCATTAATCAATACTGAAACACAAGTTTTGCATTTCTGATATAATACTGCTGAATCCAATCCCATGGATTTTACATTTCCATGTGAATTAAGCATTTATTTTGATTTAAACCCTTTTTTTTTTCCCTCCTGGGAAAGGATAACGCTGTTTTGGGGTGGGTATTTTATGCGGTCTTGACAGACCTGTACTTCCATATGCAGAGCTGGTAACTTTTGTACCTAGTTAATCTGTAGTGCCTGCTCTGGATTGCATTTCTTTGTGGTTGTGAATTAAGCTGCTGTGGGTAAAGCTTTGCATAGTCAGGCTCTCTGAAAAACATCCTCTGACCTCAGAAACAATGCGCGGTTGTGTGGCAGTATTTGATCGAGAACCTTCTCCTGGTGATTGTCATGGGGGTTTATTTTCAGGACACGAGCCCTCTACAGCCTGATTAGCACTGAAGGGCCAGGGACGTCCTCAGAATTTTCACTACGTTAGACCCAGTGGGAATGGGTGGTATCCCAATTTTCTGTTAGATTATTATCTTTTTTTTTTTAAGATTTGGTAGAACTCGAGCTCAAAGTGAACCATCAAACCCATTTCAAGGTTATTACCTTTTTGTCAGGCATTTCAATACCAATTTATTTTGGTTCAGCAATCTCAGTACTGCATACTTAGCAGCACAGTTGTAATGATATTTTCATATGTATTTCCATTAAAAACAGAGAGAGGCTTCCATATCCTATGATCAGTTTTCCATTTAATCTTTCTTCTAGTATCATCCACTCATTTCGGTTGAATGTGGAAAATGCAGTTGATTGTTTTTGATAACCACTAATGCATTCTGCCAGTGATTTCTTTCCACTCGTTGTAGTAATACAAGAAGATTAATCGTACTTGATTTTATTTTAAAATATTAGACATCAATAATACAAAAGCTGACACTTCTGGGAATTTAACCTACTGGATTATTTATGTCACAGACATTTTTTTTTTACTTAAGCAATTGCTTCAGAGTAAATGCAGAGACTGTCAGCTGTTTATTCACAGCCATGTGCATAGACTGGTGTGTGTGTTTTCCAGGAACAGCACTGCTATGGCACATTTTCATTCTGCTAAACTGTAGCTTTTGAAATATTTAAGAGGCCATTGTGCTTCAGTCCTACCAATCTCTTTATTTTAGGCCTGATTTAAAGCATATTGAAGTCAGTGCACATTCTTTGTTTGATCTCAGTACATATAATTCTGAGTGACTGGAAGTTAATAGAGCAGATCATCCTCGGTGATACCTGGAGTTGGTATTTATGTGTCTGCACGAGTGTGAGTCCGTGCACAGGCGCACTGCAAACCTCAGAGCCTTGTGCTGGGGAGCTCCTTGTCCTGGAATCCAATTTATCTGGGGACTGCTGGCTTGCTGTAAAATGGGCAACGGTGCAAGGAGCTGACGTGGCTCAGAGCAATTATTTTCAGGAGCTGGGGTTCAAAGGTCAGTCCATGTAGCACTGCAGGGCAGGGCTGCAGCATCCTTGGTGTGGTGTGTTAACTTTGCTTAAAGAGGGGGCAAAGGGTCTGATGCAAAAGTCACAGACTTCAGTAGGCTTTGGGTCAGAACCTAAATGCAGTTCTTATCTGCTAGATTGTTCAGCTGTTACATTTTACAGGAATATTTGTGTGTTTCTTTTGCACTAATGGTCTGAGGGAAGTAATATTTTTCAGAATAATAGAACCGTTAAAGAAAGAGGGTCTGATTTTCTGTTTCTTTAACACCGACACCAGGATGGTGTAACTCTTTTGAAATCAATGCAGTTACACCAGAATAAAGCTACTCTTAATGGAGTGCAGAAATTGATGTTAATGGAGTGGAGAAATCTGAGAACTTCTTTATATCAGACTCAATTGACTCTAATTTTGATCATCTCCCTTGAACTGGAATTAGTAAACACTGAAATAGATAGAACTGCACTGGAGGAAAAGCAGTGTAATGGCATGGAGAATCCATCCTTTGTCAGTCAAAATGACTGCTAAAGAACCATTCTAACCTGAATTTCCTTAATGGAAATTATTCTTTAACCATTCCATTTAACTTGAATGGTTTTGGAAATCCAGCCAGCATTTCAGTCGTAGCTCAGATTCTGTGTTTTATGGAACAGGTTTTTGCCTCGGGAGCATCTTCTCCAAATGCATCAGTGTTGTAACTCAGCTTCCTTCAGATGAAGTAGTTGGAGGTAAATTTGGCATTCTGATGAAAGCCAGAAAACCAGAGTCTGCAAGTGTTAATAGATCTTCCAGACTGTTAGAGCAGTAACAGTTAGAGATCAGATCAAAGATGGGATTCGCAGAAGCACAAATGAAGGCAATTTGCTTTCCAAGGTCTCCAATGCTTTGTGCTTAGATGTTTGCAGTTGCACATTTGTCTGTGCTAAGTGTAAAACATTAGGCTCTGAGAGGAAGCTCGTGTTTTTCAGTGCCTCCCTGGTGCTGGTGTAGAGCCGTGTGGTTGCACAAGGCCAAAGCCATGCGGTGCAGATAGACAGCAGTGAAGGCTGTGATCTCTGGGAGAGGTTGTAAGTCATTAGCAGGACACTCTTGTCCTCTCCATCTTTTCTATTTCTCTGTGCAGAAAAAGTGAGGTAGAGCAGCCTCCAGAACCCCTTGTGACAGGAGTACACTGAATTCTCAGTGTTGTTACCAAGCTGTGCCTCCAGCTGTCGTGGCTTTTGGCACAACTTGTGTGCACACTGATGATCCTGTGGCCTTACTGCTCTCTACTGACCCCAGTGCCTTATCGGTCCCTGTGCAGCGTTGGTGCTTACTCAGAATGACCCCTCATCTGCTCTGGGGGAAGTTGGGTTGGAATGGAGGTGCCTTGAGTCCAGAGGCTGCAGCATCTTTTAACATCTCTCCTTCCTGGTTACATTGCAGACCTGGGCTAACAATTTACAGAATTTCAGAGACTCAGACTTCCTTTTTGGCCTGTGAATTTTATTGTCCTTTCATACCTGTCTTTCAGCCGAGTACAGCAGAAAGGTGCTGGGGTTGCAGTCAGAGTGTGGGTTGTCTTCCCTGTGGAGTTGTGTTGTCGTCTTCAACACTGGAGCTTTCTGTGCGTGAAGCAGATGTCAAAATTGTCTGAGGTTAAATCCCTCATACTCACAGAGCAGTGGGAACCATTGTTTGAGGTGTTGAAATCATGGTGGGGAGACCTGGGGACTGGGACCCTCTGCTTGAGGGGGGCTGATGTTAATGATCCAAATTTCACTGCCATCCAGACTTACTACATTGTTTTGAGCAATGACTGTGGAATATATAACCTGTAAATGTCTCAGCAGATTGCACTGAACAGAGATCAACAGATGAAAGTTGTGATCCATGACCGGGTCCTTATTTTTGAATAAGAAGTGACTTCACCTGGAGCACTGCACCTGGAGAGGAGTGGGGTGAGGACTGGCTGTTGTACGTGGTTCCTCCTGGGTTCTGAGTGCCAACCACCGAAAGAGAAGCCAAATGAAACATTAGGGATCTTGCAAGAATAACTCAAAATCCCAGCATTGCAGTGAAGTTTAAAGCTAATGAAAAGTAAACAATGAGCCACTGGCTTAAAAAAGAGGCAGGAGTATTTATTACATCTGGTAGTCTAAATCTGAAGTCTAAATCTTTACTGTATTCAACCAGAAGCCTAAAGGACTGGATTTTTCTTTTCCTCTGATAAAAATCAATCCTCAGTGTTGCCTTGGGCATCTCAGTTGTGGGGCTTGAATTTCAGTGATTTGGGATCTGTGGATAAGAAAAGAGATGAAAATATCTCGATCTAAAGCAAATTGCTGTATGCAAGCAGAGATAGACCTGGGAGCAAGGAGAAGGTAGGTGTCATCTGCACTGAACAGGTAAAAGCTGGAGCTGACTTTGATAAGAGTTTTCTGTGGCTGGAATTTCCCCTCTTGAAAAGGGATAGCAAAAGGCCGACCATGTGTTTCCATGCTGGGCTGGGCCATGACACAGTGATTTTAAAACAAGATGCTTGTACCTGGAAGCAAAGCTGAGTTTTAGCCCATGGCTATGAGCACTGGCAATTGCTGCCTTCCCAGGGAGCACTCCAGCACCTCTTGTTAACTCCTTATCAGGGTTTGGCTGGTTTAGTGCAGCCCGTGCAGGGTAGTTGTGTATCTTTTGTAGGTTGCTAAGTTATACACAATCCTTTTCCTAAACACCTACAGCAAATAAAATCACCTGAGTGCTGCATAATGGATCGTGGGGTCAACATCTTTCCCTTTCTTCATTTTGTAGCTTATTTTAGTCTCTGAGAAATGCGAACAATTATGCAGGTGTAGTCGCTACCAAAAGTAAGAAAGATTGAATTTGCTATTTGTAGCACTATAAAGCAAATACAGAATTCAATAATGTGTGTTTTCATTATCCTAATGGAAGATTTCAGTATGTTAAATGTGTTCAGATGTCCTTGGCAAAATTGGGGTCAGTCATGTGAAATGGAGACAAAATGTGTTTCATCATCTTGTGGTTATTATACTACAAGGATTTCATTGTAAAGTGCAACAAGTAATTGCAGCCACATTTCTGATGCTATTGACTGCTTTATCTAATGGAAATGATTTCTTTCTTGATTATTTAAGATGAACCTTTTACCATTGTCATGTAAGGAAGTTGTAAAGTTTTTTTTTTCAAAAATACATTACAGCACCACCATTAACAACAACAACAAATTAAGAGTGTGCACTTCTTAGATGGTTTCATCCAAGGATCTAAAGGTGCTTTAGGAAGAATATCCAAATTAAAGTTCTTGTGGGGGGGAGGCAAATGGCAGAGATGATTGATTTAATACTGCGACTGTTTCTTGTGCTAGGCCTGATGGAAAGCTGCACAAATCCATGGCACCTCGTGCATTAGTGCAGCTCCTTGGGCTGAGCTGTGCCGTCCCCAGCTGTGCCTCAGTCGGGGAGGTGTGTGTCCCTTCAGGGGCTCGGGATGAGGTTCCCAAAGGCTTCACCCACCTGGACAGACCCCGTGCAGTCCTTGCTCTGGGCAGAGCACTCGGAGCCGTTTCCCAAACTTTGGGGGATTCACTGCAAGGTTTGGCTGGCAGGAGCTGGACCCATTTCCCCAGGGAACTCTGCAGGAGAGCAATGCCCTGGGCCTTTTGCTCCAGACCTACCCAGTGCTAATGCAGTCGACCATGGATGAGGGTCCTCCTTCATTAATCATCTTCCTCCAGCTTTTTTAGTCTCTGGAGACTCCCACTCCAGTGCCTGTCGTTTCCCTTGTGCACACTCTCATGGCCAGCACTCCTGAGCCCAGAATCCGTGCACAAGTGCATGAAGGGCTTGATTTCCTTGCAAAGCAGCCACGGAAAGCTGGGGCAGCTGTAGAGCTGGAGAGGCAGTGGGGACCCAGCCTGTGCCTTGTCTGAGCCAGGCAGGATGTGCCTCTGAGAGATGGATTCCAGGTAGTGTCAGAGTGACAAAATGGATTCTCACAGACACTGGGATATCTTGTTTGCTGTCAAAGGTCTGGGCTCTCACTTCCCCCTGTTCTTCATGATTCAAGATGCACTTTATGGCTTCCGATTTGCAGATTTAGGATGCACTGTAAAAATCTTACTTACAGGGTATTTGCCTGGCAGTGAGCGTGCGTTGCTGTGGGCTTTGGTTCACTGCAAATCTGATATTCAGGTACATACATCAGGTAAAAAAATTTCTCAGGTTGTCATAGCCAGGCTTTTCTTTTCCAACCACTAAAGCATTCCTCATTTGTTTTGCATTTCTCAGTTGGATGTATAATCTCTCTCTCTATCTATCTATATATCTGAAGGAATAAATAAATAAATATGTTATTCATCTCAGAAACATGAGAGACCAAATACCATCACTCCTAAGGCTGCACCTCTGCAGATGTGAAATAGCTGTTGCTCAAAATGGGGTTATTCTAGATTTATACCTGTGGAGCTAAGTGGAACTTCACGTGGAGGAAGGCCCAAAACATATGGCAGTACCAATTTTGTTCAGAGCAAGTTTTTAATGATTTTTACCATTTGATCTACTGTATTGGAGATTTTATGGGTCAGCGTGGATAGAAAAAGTAAAATAAACATCTGGTAATGTACAGCTTTGTTTGGGTAGATTTACAGAGCTGGGCAGGGATGCAGCCAGTGTGGAGCCAATAAACAGACACTGAAGTTATTTCTGCTTTTGGGGGAAGAGCTGATCAACTGCAAACATCCCCACTGCTGAGTTTGCTCAGCAAGCTGCTCGAGAGGCCCCAGCCAATAATGATGCTTTATGGAGGTGTTTGTGCTCTCTCCCCACATGCAGATGTGGGGTTCAGCCTGGCCAGGGCCCCAGGAGCAGAGTGCCAGGATTTACAGGGACCCCCAAGCACAGCCAGGACAGCTTTAGGGCTATTAAGCTGCTCAGCCACAGTGTCAGGATGTTTGTGCTTGCCTCTCTCACACCATTAATTTGCTACCAGTTGTGACTAGTTCTTTCCACGGGGCAGTGGAAATAAACCTGTGGATTGGGGTGCCGCAACAGCTTTTTCGCCATTAGGCGTGGATTGGTTTTTTTACTAATTTTATTTTAGTTTTGTTGCTTTCAAAGGAGACTCTATTATTATTATTATTATTATTATTATTATTATTATTAACATGGTCACCAGACAAAATTATTATGTTACGGCAGAGACATCACATCACTTACATTTCATAGCTCAGTGCAATTTTCATAAAGTGTGAGGCAACATCCAAAAAAACATGACTCAGAATTAGAGTTTCAGAAGATTATTATATAGACATTATTTCCCCCAGGCCATGGGCTTTAGTCAAATTTGGAAGAGAATGAAATTGCCAACAGTGAAAAGCAGACAGAAAGGTATGAGTTCATGAGCAGAGAAATAACATTTTCATTTGTTCCTTCCCCATGGGAAAGATTCAACATTCCGGTAAATGGAGACGGTTATAAGAAATGAATTTTTGTCAGCAGGGATGTGATTTTAAGGCTCACTTATCCATTGGCAATCTAGATTTCTAACCCCAGGAATCTAGGAAATTGCTACAGAATGTAGTCTTTATTATAAACAAGTTTTTTTCCTTTCTTTTCCTTTTTTTTTTTTTTTTCTTCCACCCTGTCTTTTTTAGTAGTTGAGATTTTTAAGGTGCAGGGCTTTGCTGCTCTGAGCATTTCAAGGGGTCATATTGCCACAGAATTATTCTGTGTGGCTTGCTGTCCCTTTGAACCGTGCCTTCTGTGGTGCCGTGATCCCTCTCACCCAGAAATTCCTCTGATCATTGGAACAAGGTTGTTTTTGAGGACTGAAAGCACCCCCAGCAATGTGCTGTTTGCAGCAAGCTTTGCTCCCGAGGATCTAAGCACCATTCCTGGCTTTGTGGTTTTCTCCCTGGTCCATTTTTACAGCTCTTCCATTCACATGGGCAAGGCGGATGAAGTGGCTGAGAGTTTAGGGGGTGGCTCTTGGTTTTGGTGTGCACAAATAGCTGGGATTTGCAGGCTTTCTGTGGCACTGTCCCAGGCTGAATACTTTTTGTAATTAAAAGAATTTTCTTCCAAGAGAAATGTTCATTTTTTTCCTTCATCTGACTCCTGTAACCTCACTCTGTATTTAGATTCTGTGAGGATGTTCAGAGGCTGTTACTGTGCCTGTGATTTTATATAACCCTAAGCCCTTCATTTCTGATGATGCAGATTGTTCTCTAACATAATTATCTCTTTTTTTCCCCTTTTTTTTAATAACAACTTGAAAACATGTACATCTGATACCTCCTTTCCTTGGTGTGGTTTTTTTTTTTCCATTTTATTACCTTTTCTTACAAGCAAGACCTGTTTGCCTGACTGTATTGTTATCAAGCAATGTTATTGCCACTGCCTGCCAACCTCTTACTCACCACAAATTGCATTAGTTCTCTTAGCTTCATTATTATTGTGTCTGAACTGGGGTATAATGATTATGGAACATCATGATAGAGGCTGATTAATAAATAAGAATTGATTACTCTGACTTTGTCCATTGTATTAGGCCCAGGTGATTTATATTGTTGATGTCATTTTCTGAAAAACTGCAAATGCTTAAGAAAGACAGAGAGAGGGGAATATAATTTCCTTCTAGGAATGCACAGTCAAATTGCATTCCTTTGTCTCTGCTGGCGTGTGGGGGCAATCAGAGCTGCAGCATTAAGAGCCTCTGAGTGATCACTGACTGTATTTTAGCATGGAACTATTTTTCCATTTGCTTTCCTTTCTCCTAAGATGTGGGTGTCTGTGGCGTGTTTTGGTTGTGTTGGCTGGCACCAAAGAAAGGGAAAGAGTTTTTTCTTCATGCGCACACACAACTTGTACTAGTGTTTATTCACGGAGAGTGTTTAAACGTGCCTTAAGGAGTGAAAAAAATGAAGCTAAACCAGAAAGTGCTGCAGCTGTACTGCTGCATCTGCATTTCCTTCCGCTGATCTGATTCTGGGGGCCTTGAAAAATCCATGGAGAAACTCCAGGCTGCTCATGCAGGTGTCCTGCTGCTGCTTCCCTGCCAGCGCTGCCTCGTACCTGCAATGCCCTCATTCCTTTCTCAAGGAGCACACTGGTTACAAAGGGCTGCGAAGAAACTGGGGATTAAATAGATGTTTGCAAGTTGTTTTTTGCTGTTTTACGAACCTTTCTTGCGAACTCAGTGCCAGTGGTTAAATGTTCAGGTTCCCCTGTGTGGCTGCCAGCTGTAACCTGCCCTTCCTGGTGGGAATGGTGTGGGTTGTGTTTGATTCTCCAGCCGTGCTGGGTGATGTTCCCTGAGCCACTGGGCGATGCTGCAGGTTTTGGGTCTGGGAGGGAGCTGTGGTGACCCAACCGTGCTGCAGGTGTGGCAGAAAGTGGTCCTAGCTGTTAGTGACTAACTCATCTGCAAGTGAGAAATACAGTTGGGCTGGAAAAGATTGAATCTTCTCGTTTAAGACAATTCTCGTTCGTGCTGGAGTTGGAGGGGGGTTTGCCTTGTTTACTCAGGAAGGTGCAGTGTCCTTGCCTGAATCAGGGCTGCCTGAGCAGTTTTGAGTAGGGAAGGAAGTGGAGTAGGAAGAGTGAAGTACCACCCTCACACCTCTCAGGGTATCATTGAAGACTAAGTAGAAAATGTAGCAAAGAATGCAATTTAACAGTCATTTGCCCCCTTCTGTCTTTGCAAGAAAAGCATCATTTTCTGTACGCTCTTAGTTTAATTCTGGCTTGCGTCTGTCCCATGACTGCCTAGCCCTTACTGTAGCCAAGACATTTTACAGTAGCGAGATTAATCCTTCTCAGGCTGTGAATTAGCTTTTTTCACCATCACTGTGGCCTTTATCAGTGCCAGGGAGTCGGTGCGTGGATAAATGCAGCCGAACCCTTGGAGACGTTTTGGGCAGCTCCCCATCCCCAGTGCCAGGAGGGGCTTGGCAGGGTCTGGAACAGGGCTGGGTGGGCTGGGGAGGCTCAGCTCTCCTCAGGGTTGGACAGGAACCCCCTTTCGTTGCATCCTTGGTGGCCTGGGAGGAGCTGGGAAGGCTCAGAGGCTGTGGCTGAGGAGGGGGAGCATGTCCTGGAGTCAGAGCCTGAATCCTGCAGGGATGGGGAATGGGAAGTGGCTTTGCCTGATGAGTGTCCTTATCTGAGAAACAGCAGTGAATGGAGCTATTCCAGCTTTTGTTTTTTTTTTTTGTTTTGTTTTGTTTTGTTTTTTTTTTTTTTTTCATTTGGTTTGTTTCTCTGCAAGGAAGCCCTCAGTTTGGCAGTGGGCTCCTAGGAAAGCATTGCTTGTGTTCCTGCAGTATTTATTGTAATTCCTGGAGCTGTCAGTCAGAGCTCAAGCTTCGAGGTGCAGACACAGGCTCACATTGCTTACAGTCTATGAGAAATATAATGATCTGCACCTAGTCAAGGGAAGCATTTAATGAAATCTCTTTCAGACATGGGAAACTAAGGTTTTTACTGCTTGTTGATAAAGTCATTCTCTTCTTACTAAGTGTTCTGTTGGGAATGGAACTGAAAGCTCTTGTGTCTGATTGTTTCTTTTGCTGGAGCTAATGTTTTGAATACGTGTTTGACTCTGGAATAAATGTTTCATGTTATAGTGTGGTTGTTCTGTGCAAAGAAAGAGCAAGAGACTTCTATTACTAAGTGATTTTGAGAGTCAGCAGTTCAGGGGAATTGGAAATTATGAGCAAAAAAATGCTGAGAAATAACTCAGGTTACTACAACCCCACCTGACCCTGAGCAGTCACTGGACCAGTGATGCTTTAATGCAGGGCACCGCCCTCGTGTGTTTTATTTGCCTGTGGTGCTCTGCTGCCTTGGCACATCCTGCTGCAGTGGATTGAACCCTCAGAGGAACAGGAGGGCCCTGTCCCAGATGCGACGTGACCGCTCACATTCAGGGGTCAGGAGCAGCCAGTGCTCCCTGGGGGGTTTGGAGCACTCCTGGCTGGGTCTCAGAGCCACCAAGATCCACCTGTGAAAATGCCCTCAGAGATCAGTCTGAATGGAGGAGGAAAGGAACAGAGATTTGCAGTTTATTACCGGCAGAAGCCCTAAGAAGAAAAGCAATAGTTCCTCCTTTTGTAGTTGATACACGGCTTCACCAACACGAGCACACCAATCCCTCCAGGAGCTGGCAGCTGCCAGCCTGATTTGTCTGCCCCATGCACGTGAGGCAGAAAAAACATTCCCAATTTACCATTAGAGTTTTCGCTCTACACTTGGAGCTGTCTCAGTTTTGTTTTACGAAGAAGAAAATTCTGAAGTTTTGGGGCTTTGTATTTTGCATATAAATTTGGTATTTCAGTGTCCAAGCCTGGCAACTCTGTTGAGAATTTGTATTTCACAAGTGGCATTTCTTACTGCAGTCATGGCACTTGATAGTTTCCTCCATCTGCAGATCTTCCAAAGCGTTTCTCCAGCCCAGCCTTTCTTGCAGGCTCCAGGCAGAGACTGGAGAAGTGAATGTCACCTCCTTCCCCTTGCCCACGTTTGGACTCAAGCCATTCACTCTTCAGCTGGTAGGGAAGAAACTGTGGCAATTATTGCAGTGGTTCAATGTGAAATCCTTTCAGCCTCTTTCTTTGCTTCTCCAGGGAAACTGAATCTTTTAGGGGGAAAAAAAAAAGGGAGGGAAGGTTGACATACTGCAGATTTTTGTGACTCTTTTTCCCCTTACAGAGCTGCAATGGGAAAAGATGAGGCAGGCCTATGTCTCTTGACTCCTATTATTTTGGCTGTAATTTAACCTGCTTCTCTCTGCCCTGTTCTGAGCAAGGGAAATCACATCCATCTTTGGCAGAAAGTGTTTCCTACAAGGGCTTTGTTGTAAGGAAAGACTGTACCAACTTCATCTTAACTTCCACTGCTTTTTTTTTTCTTTTTTTTTTTTTCTTTTTTTTTTTCTTTTTTTTTTTGTAATAGCTGATCTCATGGTCTTGGTGAAAATACCAAACTGGTGGTCTTGGGCTCTGGAGTCTTTCCTGTGTTCTCAGTGCAGTTCCAGTGGGATGTGCTCTGTTCTGCAGCCCACACTTCCCCTGGATGTGCAGGGACAAAGGCACCCATTGAACCCTCAGTCTTTTGGTTGAGGCAACTGTCTGAGGTATTTTTTGAAACTCAGACAGGAGTTTTTGGGGGCTTTGAGCCTGTTTCCTGCTCTGTGGGGGTTTTCATGGTCATGGGGTTTTTTTGTTTGGGGTTTTCTTGTGGGGTTTTTGGGGATTTTCTTGCAGGGAATCAGAGTGAGGAATCTTTCTCTGTGAAGTAAGATGGTGAGGGAAAAGCCCATTTCAGAACACCACTGTAAACAACCCTCCCTTACACCACAAAACCTGTCAGCCCTTCAGAGCTGCTAAGTGTTTGGGGATAGATCTTTTCCTGAGCATCCGGCTTGAAACATCCTGAAGTTACTTGATGATAGGTTTTATTTTTGATAGTCAGCTTTTTTCAGAGAGCCTCTATAAAGAAACCCAAGATCTGGACCACCTCAAGCTGCTAGCCAACTCCAACAACTTCTTGGAATCCTGGGATGGAAGACAGGAAGGTTGGTCGTGGGTGATGTGTAACAGGAGAACATGCTCTGTATATGTTTCCTGCTCCAAAAGAAATAAGAGAAATTAGACCAGTGGCTTGGTAAATTATATGAAAAATAGACCTTGCTTGCTAATAGACTGTGAAGAAACTGATGTAGTGAAGATGATCTGTAATATTTCATATTTCTCTGAGGAGAAAAAATGATAAACTTGATGGTGTGTGATTTATTCATCTTTCTGAACATAAAGAATAATCCCAAAGTCAACCGTCTGTTTCACACTCCGAGGGCAGGAGCAGGATTTACACTGGGATTTGGTGCCTGGGGTTTGTTATAAGGACTGTGGAGGAGGGACCCTGTGATTAATGATGGAGTTGGAAAAGTCTACAGGTGGGATACTGATGCAGAAGCTGCAGCCTTTTCCACCTGCCTGTTTTACTGCTTCAGAAAGCATGATGACAAATATGTTAGACTTGCTGGTGTTTGTTTTGGTGGTTTGTTGGGGGTTTTTGGTTTTTTTTCTATTACTCCTTCCTTTTGCTCCCATTCTCTTGGCACATCCAGGGGGTTTGCCCCTCACTGCAGTCCTGTCACCCAACTCGTGCTGTGTCCCTCTTACAAGATGCTTTTTGAGCCAAAGCCTTAGGTAATTTAGAAATTCAATGAACAGTTTCCTAGGACCAGAAGGGTTCCTTTCCTTTGTTCACCTCCTGAAAGAGTGGATCTTCATCTGATTCCTGAGAGACCTCCATGGTTCAGAAAAGATCACAACTTCTTTTGCTGCTTGGCCTCAGGACCAACTGCTGTGATCATGGTCTTGAGGATGGAGTACATGAAAGCAAAGACCTTTGAAATCTGACATATTCTGCAGTAGAAGAAAAAAGGAGAAAAACCCAGACCCAGAGAATGCCGTAGAAGGTAGGCTATACAGGAGGGCATGTGCTTTTTTAGGGATTAAGTGGGATGTCATGCACAGGGGGGAAAAAAGGTGCACGGAGACTTTTGGGTTCTTCAGGTGCTTTGCAGTGTATTTGTACCCACAAATTTTCACCTTCAAAAATATCTATAAATTGTAATCACTGTCTGAACAAGGATGAACTTGTGGAAACAATAAAGTTGTTGTGAAGAATCATACATAGATGAAACAAGGTTGTGGTAGAGACAGGCCAAACCCAAACTATAGACTGCAGCAGTTTATGATTTACAGCGAACTGTCTCCTAAGACATGAGGGGCAGATCTCAGATTTTGACTAGACTTCCCTCAGCTCATGAAGAGAAGGCATGACAGAAATGGCTGAAAGGTGCTTGAGAGACAAGATGACAAGCAGCCATTCAAACCTTCACTCTTTGGGTGTTGACACAATGCAAGCTGTGGTTAGGTGAGCAGTTGGAGTGTGACATAACAGTGCTGGGTTTTGAAGGTTGTGAGAAGTGGGAGAGCCCCAAACCTCCTGACAATGCTGGGTGTGTATTTTTCAGTGCCTGCAGCCTTATTCTGAAAAGGGCAAGTTCACAGATGTTAGGGCCAGAGGGCAGGCAGTGGGCTACGAAACCTTCCACCTTTTGGGTCACTAGTTCAAAATTACCCTGCTCCATCTGAAAGTCATTGCCATCTGCTGTGTGGCTGCAGGCCAGCACGGAATAGATGAATGGCACCAGGCCAAGCACAGGCAGCAGCAAAGGTGGAGCAGACAGCAGGACCTCCTCTGCTGGCCCTGAGGTTAAAGGGGGTAAATGACCCCCTGTGCCCCAGAAGAGGCTCAGTGGCCAAGCAGAGAATCTGTGGGAGGCACTGAGGAACTGCTGCACTTTATTGGCTTGGATGGAAAAGGAGCAATTTGATGTCCAAGGCACGTCCTTGTAACACACTCCTCCAGCATTAGGTTACAATACTTTTTACTCTGGATGCATGTGTGTCTTTTACAAATAAATATTATTTAAAGTTGGGAAAATCAAGGTGAGAACAGAATGCTTAGGGCTCACGGAGTGAAATGTGTAAGTGCATGTGTCTTTCACAGGCAGGGTGCTCACAGGTGTGTCAGTTAAGCAGGTAATCTGTTCATTTCTCACATTTTCCAGTCAGTTCTTTTGCTGCAGGGTGCCCACTAAAGAGACCTTGTCTATAAGCACTCCTAGGTGACAGCTGGGAGACACGCAGCATGAGTTCATTTGTTTATTCTTATCTAGTAGCCCCCGAACAAACTGATGAACACTTTGATTTGACAAGGTCGTACTGAGGATTTGTGAGGATTAACCTATATGTGGCATTTACTGAGAGATCAGACAGGTCGTGAAGATTGGCATTAGGGAGTCTAAGAAGATCCTTTCCCCCTCCCCTCTCCCCTGAAAGCCTCAATCCAATTACTGTCTTATTTTTGACTCAATAAAAGGGAAATGAGCGTGTGCCATCCCTCACGTGAGGAGTGGATGGGACTGTGACACAACACGGGGCAGGGCAGGGCTGTCTAATGATCTGCCTTCCTGGGCTCTCACCTGATGCTGTGGGATTATTCACACAGTTGGAGCAGTCGTGGCTTCTAATGGCCTTTTCAGCTTCTCCCACGCTGCCTCCTCTTGGGAAGGGGGAAGAAGTTATCTCTGTGTGGTGAATGAAGCACCGACATAATGGATGTTGTTATTTACACTTGGGTGTTCAGAGATAACAGTGCAGTTTGAGGAAATGCCTTTAGAAGTGACTATAAAAACACACCATCTAATTTCATGAAACACATCCTCCCTTGTGGGCAGGTGAGGATCTCTGTGCAGAGAGCACAGCCAAGCCCTGGCGCCCTGCACCGGGATCTTTGGTCTGTGTGTCTGAGGGACAGGGATGGGGACAGGGATGGGGACAGGGACAGGCTTTACCTGCTCCGTGTGTCTGAGAGACAGGGATGGGGACAGGGATGGGGACAGGGATGGGGACAGGGACAGGCTTTTCCTGCTCCGTGTGTCTGAGGCACAGGGACAGGCTGTCCCTGCTCCTTCCCTGGTGCTCACTGTGCAGACTCCAGAGCAGTGCTCCACAGCCATCTCTCATGTCAGCAGCTCCCTTTCTGTCCGGATGTTTCTTACTTCTGCTCCTTCCTGCGTGCACGAACACTGAAATGCCTCCTGCTGAATGCTGTTTAGTGCAGCCTGTTTATATTTCTGTAGCACTGCAAACACCGACTGCTTTATTGTGAGAGTGCCCTGCATCTCCTCTGCCAGAGCAAGGTGTTCCTCTCAGGAGCTTGGCAATCTTTTGCACAGGCTGGGAAAGGGCAGGATGGTGTTGTACCTGCCCAGGGGCAGCACGGGGGGAGAGCCTTGACATGACTGAACTCGGGCTGCGTAAGGAACTGGGGCACACGGGGCACGGCAAACACTTGCATCCTGTAAAAAACAGATCCAAAATTCAGACTTTACACTTTGATTTAGAAGGTCTGAGTGCCACACTCATTAAATCTCTGCTCATGCCAAAAGCTGTGGAAGGGGTTTCTTCCTGATTTGTGGTGCTGTGTCTCTGTTTGAGTGGTGCTTTACTCCTGAGGGGCTCTCTGGGGTGGTGGTCACTCACCAGGGGTGGGGATGCAGGAGAGGACAGGGCCCCCTGACTCATGAAAGCCTTATGGTGAGGGGTAGGACTAGTGAGAAGGGGTGTAGCTGCAGGAGGATGGATGGATGGATGGATGGATGGATGGATGGATGGATGGATGGATGGATGGATGGATAGATTTACTGAGCTATGTATAACCTCTGGCTCCCAAACTGTAGGATTTGTGAGCACTCCAAATTCTATTATCACTGATAGGGGGTTAATTATTCATTTATTCTTTAATCAAAACTAATTTAAAATAATTTTGAAGAGTAGGAAGCTGTTCATTAGGATGCCAAGAAGGAAACGACTACATAAACTGGGCTGTGAGACATCCCCTAAACCCAGATGTTTGCTTTAGTGCTGCTGCTGTCGGAGGAAGCCAGTTCCAAACTGCACATCTGCCTTGCAGCACTTCTGGTCAGGGGCTCTGGATTCCAGGGAATGCTGCTGGGGAAAACCCCTGGGGAAGGGCAGGAACAGAGTCTCCTGGGTTCAGTTCTCTGTCTGTATGGTCCTGACCAGCTTTGGCAGCCCTGATTTACCTATTTCATCCAGTTTTGCCGTGTGCCGCAGGGCAGAGCTGGAAAGGGAGCCTCCCATCTCTGCCTCCAGCAGGGCTTGGTTTGTGTGATGTGTGGTGTCCCAGAGGAAGTTACAAGGTTACACCAGCAGGAACAAGATATTGGCTCAGTTCTGTTGCCTTTTTTGCTTTCTCCAAATGAGAGCTGACAGGTTTGAGTTTGTTTCCAAACAGAGCTGCCACACGGTGAGGTTTTAGTGTTGGCTGGCCCTGCTCATGTTGTGGTGTGTGTTGGAGCTGCATATTCCAATTAACTTTTTATGGCCCTGCACAAGGGGGAGATAAGTTAATGTGAACCAAATGTGTGGTTAGCACCGTGGTACCTGCTGCTCCTCTCAGGGAATCCAGAAAACAGCACTTTTGGCTCCAGAGAAAGGAGAGAGTAATTGCAAGTCAGGGCTTTGTAGGGGAACCATTGAATTCAATAGTTTAAGACAGTTTCCAATCTAAAAGAAATGCGGAGCAGATACATGACCCCAAAAAATCCTGCAAGGTTTCTGAAATGTATTCAGAAAATATATTAAAACCATACCGTGGGCTGTTTGAACAAATCAGGGCTTTCCCCAAGAGCTTTCTGCACCTCCAGTTTCATCCCTCTGAGCCCAGCAGGAGCCCTGAGCCCATGGGGGTGCAGAGCTGCCTTGGGTGAGGCTGTGCCAGGCAGAAACCTGTGCCCAGGAAAGGACTGGGCAGCCTGACGTGCGCTGGATGTGAATTGCAGCATCCCAACGTGACTGATGGTTGAATTCTCTGTGGCAGGACTTTACCGTGCTGGAAATACTGCCTGTATCCTTCCTGGTTACTTTTGCACATCAAGGGATACCAAGTGAAGTGATCATTTTCTACCTAATAAAAATCCCAGTGAGAAAAATGTTGGTGTTTTCTATTTGTCACCTAGTTCCTGCTCTCACTCACCTGTCTGCTCTTTCTTTGTCATTTTAATAGTCAAAGATACAGTAATGAAGGATGATGAGTCTTAAATCAATTAGCAGAGCTGCTAGTTAATGCACTGTGATTTTCCTCGAGTGAGGAAGCAGGTTTGAAGAGTGGCATGAGATGAAATAGGAAGCAAATTACCTTCTGCTTTCTTAAGGATGCTGTGAAAACCAATATTAAAATGCCTGTTTATTCTCAGCCCCTACCCCCCACCTTGTGACAGCTGTTCTTAACTCTTCTAAAAAGTCATAACCATCCTCTTTATGATCTATTCCTTTTTATAACATTTATGTTGCAGGGAAAGTTGTCTAGTTGTTTTAGTGATGCCTGGCTTCTCCTCCTGGCTCTGCTATTGTCTTTGGCCCTGATTCAGCAGAGCACTTAAGCACATGATTATCTTTACTTTTATGGGATGGTACATGTGTTTACAGCTAAGCATGTGCTTAAGTGCTTTGCTGAATCAGAGATTTTGTCTGTAACCTTGGATTTATGTCTCAACCTATTCACAAGTAAAATGAGCTTAATGGTTACCTCCAGTGATACTATGAGATGCAAAGAAAACACAGAATGGCTCGAATTTCTTTCACAAACAGCAAAACCCAAATGCCCAGTATTTTATATATTGCTTTCTTTCAGTATAAACAAGCCTGTAGTCGGTTTCTCTAGCTGAAGCCATCCAGACATTTCTGACATTATCAGTAATCCATTACATTTATTGTTCCCTATGGGTTTGTTGTTCTTGTCGTCACTGTTTTTGTCAAAACAACCCTCCCTTGCCTTTGGTTGTGTTTTCAGACACTCAGGTATGTATATGTGTACATATTTATGTGTAACTCTTCTTTCAAGTTCAGACTTAGAATTACAGCTTCTCTTAAATAAATAAGAGTTGTGCATCTAAATCCCATTGGCAGCTTTGAAAAAAAAAAAACAACAAACCCCTCTGGCTTGATAATAATCTGCTGGTATTGGATTGTGGTGCTTTGAGTGATACGGCAGGAGAAGCGACTTCTAAATCCTCACTAAAAAGAACCAAAAAACAACAACTCAGTTTTCTTCTCTGGTTGACTTCCAGCACATTTTGGAGGTGCCTGAGGAGTGTTTTAGCACAGGAACACACACGGCAATATTCTGCTGGAAGTAGCAATTCCCATTATTTTGGAGGAGGGCATATTCCTCCCTGATTGTAATGTTGTTTGGTTTTTTTTCCACTTAGGCATAATAACCCAAAAATGCCAGATTGCATTTGGCATGATACCTGTGCACCAAAGTGTGACCCAAAGCCTCAGCAGTGACAGAGCTCCTGAGACCCCACAGAGCTTTTCCTCTGAGCCACACTGGCACTCCCCGGGCCTCACTGTGGGGCTGCCTCAGTCTGAACGTGTCACACAAAGTCTTTTTTAAAGCCATCCTAAAAGCCCTGTGCACAACAGAAGGTTGTATTACCCTTTATTATGATTTCCTACTCCGTGTTCTTAAGGCAGGCTTTGCTGCCAAGAACACGGGCAGCTTTTAGTGTTTTGCAGTACTTTTCAAAACCTGTTAAAATCCGAGTTTCCTTTGAGGGAGGGTATAACTCTACTTCCTTTTCAAAGGCCTAGAATAACAATTCCTGTCTCGTTTCACATCCAGTGTGTAGAGTTGAAAATGTTCATAGAAGGTCAGATTTTACATTAGTGCTTTTTTTGGAGAAGTACTAATTTTAGTATTGAGCTCATGATCTTCATGCACAGCCATTTGCATTTGGGCTTTACAAATGTTTCGGGTTATATATATTTCTTTCTGGATAGAAAATAATTAATTAAATTCTGTCTCTTGACTGGCTCATAAATGAAGTGTAATGGCAGTTTGGAATATTCCCTAGAGACTCTTCGTACCAGCTGTCAGTCTCATCAAGTAGATTTTATCACACAGAGAGAATTGTTTGGGAATCCTTTTCATTAAATAAATAACAATGCTGAGAAATTATTCAAATAACAGTGAATGTTTAAAGAGAAGCAGGTATTCTGTGAAAAAATTGTGTATATTTTGCATGTTTCAAAAAGTGTAACTTTAAATACTGAAATTTTACACACTGAAAAAAGCTGCTGTGTTAAAAGTTAGAGTTTCAGGGAAGTTTGGCACTAATACAGGCACAAGGACTGTTGTTGCACTGGAATACCCAGGCTCAGCACTTCAATCTGCCTTGGGGACTTCAAACCTCACTTCAATAAAGTTAAATTATTGTACAATAAATAGAGATAAAAAATGAGCATGCTTAATGCAGAGCTGCAAGACTAGTTCTCTGTTGTCTATCAAGAAAACCAAGATTAATTGAAGAACACTCTAAAAATAAACTCCCCGGATCCCCTGTTTGGATTGCAATAAACAGGGAAGCTGGGAGAAGGGGTTGGGATGTTTGGCATCAGTGCCAGGCAGGTCTGAACCCTCAGTTCCTCCTCCACATGGATTTCTCGTGTTTTCTGAGCATCCCAACACCTGGGACAGGATTCAGAATGGCCAAGTCCACCCCTCAGAGCCTGTGGTTTCCTACCTGAGCATCCAATGGTTTTGTGTCCAAGCCAGAGCAGCCCTGGGTGAGAAGAGTTTCGCCCTTGGGGGTATTAAGCTGATTTCCTGCTTCTTCTTTGTGGATTTTAATGCTGAATATTAAAAGCTTTGAGACAGGACCAAGTGTGTGCAGTGTGTTGGGGTATTAGAAGGCACTCAAGGGCTTTCTCAAGAAAACTCAAGGAGAAAGTTGCATGTGTCATATCCACGTGAGATTTGGATGGATCTTGTGTAATTGATGTGATAAAAGAAAAAGCAAACTTCTTTTTGCCGCTCCCATTAAGCTGCAGTTTCTAAAAGCTAGGTGAGTATTTGTAATTGGTTATGGGGCTTCAGAAGAAAATTCAGGCTAACAGACTAGTACCAAAGTTTCAGCTTTTAATCTTCTCTCCAATAATTACCAAGAATTTCAGTTGCACGCAGGTAGAGATCAGCACAAATCACTTCCTGCAAGTTCCATCTCTCAGGTGCTGGATTGCACCGGATTGCCTGATGGCTTTCGGTTGTTGGAGTTTAGTAACCGGTGGCTATCTCCTTGGTCCTGGCTGAGTTCCTCCTGGATTTCCCAGTCCTCCAATGCAGTGTGGTCTGCAGCTGCTGCCGCCCATAACGTGGGTGTCTCTGTCAAGCAGGGTCCTGTTTGCCCTCTTGCTGCAAGTGTGGGTGTTGCCTGAGCAACGTGAATGTCATTTCTGATCCGTGAAATGCCAGTGCAGAAAGGGCAGAGTTATTTTCAGGTGAGGCCTGGGCTGTAAGAAGACTCTTAGGAAGTTGCACTGAGGTGTGATTTACACAGTGCTGGCAAAGTCCCATTAAGCTCCTCGGTGGAACCTTACTTAAGGTAAAACAGTGTTAATTCGGTTGTGTTTACATCCTTAATAGCTTTCACATTAGTCAGGTATTGTCTTGCAGTGTAGTTGGGATCATTTAATTACCCATTTCCAGCTGGCAGTTACACCCATGAAGCCATTCCAGGTTGTTTCACGTTCAGGAGAAACCATTTCTGCCCCATTTTCATGTCTTGTGTCTCCCGTGCTGGTACTTCCATTGGTGCTACAGTGCAAGAACCTGCAGAAATAGGGGACAGCCATTATTTAATTTCTCCATATTTCTTACTTTTCGACAGGCCCTGGCAGAGCTGCTTCTCCCACCCCTCCTTCTCTTGGCCCCATTGGTGAATTGAAAGATTTGGCAGCACAGCTTCCAGCCCCTCTGTGGGGAGTGAGAGAAGCTCCCTTAGGCTGCTGTGAAGGTGATTAACTCCGACCTGTTCCATTTCCTTCGGAACAGGCCAGTGAGAGCACTTGTATCAAGCTGGTCTCTGCTCTTCAGGAGTAACTCCTCACCCTGCTTGGGTTCCACCCCAAGAAATCTCCAGCCAGAGGAAGGCTGCTGTCCTTAGCAATTGTGTCTGCACAGGGCTTTGTGGCACTGTTCAATTAACACACTTCACAGGTTTATTCAGATTAACTTCCAGGTTGTAAGTGTGAAAAGCAAGCCCTTGATGACACCTGGCTGTGCAATTCAGGGCTGTTTGCTGAAAGCCAGTGCTTAGGTAATTGATATGGTTGCACTTTCACTCATCAGTAAGCATTCAGCTACAAGGCCCAAGTTAGAATACGTTTCTTTGTCCTCTCTAAAATAGAAGAGAATTTTACACCTTTTTGGCTGTCATTCAGCTGTGTGTTATAGCTTTCTGGTGACGCCAGCTAGAACTAATTTTAATCTTACCAAGCCTGCCAGAAGATGAGTATTTTTGACATAGGAGTTCCAGGGCGCCTAAAGGAATTAAGTTCTTTATAAAGACCTGTTTTCTTATTTACACCTGTCTACTTTGAGAATATTTTTAAGTGCCTCAATTTGTTTATCAAGTGCAGAACATTTGTTCAAAACAATCTCTGTAAGAGTATTGCAGTCTATTAAAAAATGTTATAATTTTAGGTGAGAGAGCTGTTAAAGTGAAGAATTTGGAGTATTAAGAGCTGTCACAGCCAGGTGTCAGGGCCTGAGTGTCGGTGAGTCTCATCACTCCTGTAGTGCAGGGTGACAGGGTTGGTGCAGGAACTTATAAGAAGCATAAAACAAAACTGTCATTAACTTACTCCAGTAGTTTTTCACTATTTACCTTCATGTTTATTATTTCATATGACTTCACCCTGCCATTCCTTAGAGAATATTATTAAATATAATGAATTCAGTTAGTTACAGGCCCCATATCCAGGCTTAGCCTTAGAAGCTCCAGCTTCCCTTTGATCTTCGACATACCAAAATGTGTGATTATGCTATAAAAAGATAATAGAGAGAACATCAAAGGAAAGTTGAAAAATGCCAATGTGGCTTAGTAACATAACAGCTTAAGAATAGCAGCATAACATGGAGACAACCCTAGTTATGTCTTAATGCATTTTAATATGTGCTCTGCAAAAACACAGTAACACTGGTGTCTGCAAAGCAGGAAAGCTCTCCCTTCTCCAGGAAATCTTTTCAAATAGAGGATATATTTGCAAGTTACTATTACAGTCATGATAAGTTGGGTGGAAGGAATTCTGTTCGTGTAGGTGATCACTGGAGAGGCTTTCCCGCCTCATCCCTGAGCTCCTGTCATTCCACCTCTGGAGTTAGTCAGGGTTTAACCTTTGAAGGCAACAATAACTGTCTCCCATGGGAACATCAAAGCCACTTTTGGCCAAAGCAGTGATTTAGGTGTACTTACTGTACCTCAAGCTAAATGTCAAGTGTGATTAAACCTTACTGTCATGTCGAGCTTTAAGTAACAAAGTACAGGAACTCAGGAGTGACTGCGCGGCCTGGAGACATCTCTGCTTGGAGGGCTTTTCAGTCTGGATGTTGTGCTGTCCCCCTTGCACAGCACAGCTCCTTTTCCTCAGGCAAATGGACCCTGTCTGGGGGAGGTGGGATGGATGCAGACAGTGTTGTGTTACGCCCTCTGTGGAAGAAGCTTCTTACCAAAAAACACCAGAAAACACCGAGAAACCAAACCAAAAGCATGTGGTCCCTTCAGCACAGCCACGGCGCTCTTGCTGCTTACAGGAGTTTCCATCTTTCACCCAAGGGTTTCACCTGCACAGCTTATTCAGAGAAACCCAGTAACAGGTCACCCTCAACATCAGCCCCAGCTTAAAAATGCGGAATCTGGAAGACAAACAGATAAAAGTGATGTTACCAGAGTGTGGCAGGAGGAGAGAAGCACTAACCGCTTCTAAAGGGCCATGGAGAGCCAAGGCTTTGTTTGTTCCAAAATCATTGTTGATCACTCAGTTGTCTACATGTGGAGCCTGGAGCATTCACAGAGTGTCCCATGTGTCTGGAAGAGAATTTCTGATGGGATTAGTGTTACAGGACATCTCAGTTTTAAGGAAAGTGCCCAAAATACCAAATTACAGCCTGAGCTTTCTGGTTTGTGACAAAGGCTTGGCACCTAAAAATTAAGTTTGTTGGTAGCTTTTGAAGATCCCAATATTTACTCGTGGCCACACCTAGAAATTAAAGAATTCTGCTGGTTTTCCCAGGCTGTGGTAACTGGAAGATTCAAATTTCACCAAAGGGTTTCCTGTGAAACACTTTCATACGTTTCATTTGGCCAGTGGAGCAGAGAGCTGACATCCTTAACTCCTGTGATGGCATTAAGGTGATATTTTTTCAAGATTGCCATGATGATGGGAGGTTTATGTGTGCAGTAGGTAAAACCTTAATAACCAAGGTCTTTCACCTTGGGGACAGGGGATGTTTTGGACTAAAGCTCTGTTGGCTTTAAACTGAAAGAGAGCAGGTTTAGATTAGAGATTGGGAAGAAATTTTTTGTCTGTGAGGGTGGGCAGGCCCTGGCACAGGGTGCCCAGAGCAGCTGTGGCTGCCCCTGGATCCCTGGCAGTGCCCAAGGCCAGGCTGGACACTGGGGCTGGAGCAGCCTGGGACAGTGGGAGGTGTCCCTGCCATGGCACTGGATGAATTCTTAGGTTCTTTCCAACTCAAACCGTTCTTTGATTCTGTTCATATTCTCTGCTGTGTTCCCGTGACTGTACATTGGATATTGTTAAGAACTAAGCATTTTATGTTTTTGTTACAAAGGTGGTAGGCCTGGTCCTCTTTTCTAACAGACATTTGAAAGTCTTCTGAGGGTGTCAGAAAGTTGTCCCACACAGACATAAGAAAGTTTAAAAGAAGAAAGCAAAAGAAGGGTTGTAGGGTTGTCCATCGTCATTTTGCTTTGATTGGATTTAGAATGCTTTTTTAGCCACAAAACTTTCCAAAAAACTGAAAGAGACTGAATGGGTCCAGATCACTGTCTGCTGAGATTCTTTGCTTCAATCAGCAAGAAGCTCCCTTGCCCTTCAGCCCCTCCTCCTGTCACTCTGCCTCCAGCAGGGAGGGGATGGGCCCAATTTCCCACCCCTCATCCTCACTTGTATTCTTTACGATCTGAAGAAAAGTAAGGTCCCACCGTATTTAGTGCTGTTTAGGAAAGAAAATTACTGTACCCAGACAGCTTACAGGCTCCATAAAATGAGATATTACATTTTTTTATTGTAGGAAGACACTCACTAGTGAAGGTGTCTGGAGTACTGAGGGCTGTGAGACCTCCTGTTACCTCCAGCTCCACATCATCCCTCTCTGGGCTGAATTTTGTCTTTCACTGAGGAGAAAAACAGAGGAAACCACTGTACTAGGTTGAAATAATACATTGCTGGTTTAGTTTTCTTTCTTGCTTTAGTTTGACTTCTTTCATTTCCAAACCCTTGTTTATTTGCTCAGATCTTGTGTTGACAGCTCTCTCATGATACAGTCCTGATGATTTTGAGTATTTTGACTGTATTTTAAATAGGAAATTGAAGTGCTTCACGTCCTCTTCACAACAGATGATCAAGCTAGAAATTTTCCTAGATGATCAGATGAGTAGTGACCCAGGATGGGTTTTCTGCTTGTCATAAAGAAGCATGATTTTTTACTTCTCCGTACCTATTGTTATTAAAAATAATTATGTAATTCAATTTAAAAAAAACCCAAACAAATAAGACCTTAAACCATCACAGACTAGCCGTAAAATATTCCCTACTTTCTTTTCAAACGCTTCTTCCAAAGCCTGGCAGTGTTGTGGTGCAGCCGAGCACGGGGGCAGCTGTCGGGCAGCAGCCGGCGATGGGAGAGCTCCCCAGGGACCCCGAGTTTGTGTCCCTCTGTGCCTCCACGTGTGACCCTGACAACTGCAGGCCGCAGGAGGAGCAGGCTTTTGCCTTTCTCTTCCCCTCAGCCCTCCAGTTTTCAGAGTTTTGCCTTTCTCTTCCCCTCAGCCCTCCAGTTTTCAGAGTTTTGCCTTTCTCTTCCCCTCAGCCCTCCAGTTTTCAGAGAGGCTCCTGCCTGGGGGCTGATGCTGCAGAATCAAAGCCCTCCCTGACAGCGAGGTGCCTTTGGTGCCTGTCCAGCCCTTCCTCCTCCTCTGAGGAGCCTCGGGCTGCCTCGGTTGTTGTTTTTCAGAACCATCAGTGCAGTTCCGCTGCTGTAAGGAGTTGGGGAATCGCGGAATAATTCAGGCTGAAGGGACTCCAGGCAGTGTCTAGTGCAGCCCCTGCCCAGGCTCTGAGATCAGGGCAGGCTTCTCGGAGTTTCCTCCTCCCAGGGCTCTGCCAGGCCAGGCTGTGTCACCTCCTGTCGCCCAGGGCTCTGTCACCAGCCTTGGGCCTCACAGAGGGTCAGCCCTTCCCTGCGAAGGCACCTGAAGATCTTTTCCCTCGCTTCGTCATTTCACATTGCAGAAAACTTCAGAACAGTCTTTTAGGAGGGGAAAACAAACAAATAAACAAAACAAAAACCCAGGAAAACAAACCAAACCCCAACCAACAAAAAAAACCAAACAAACAAAACCAAAAGAAACCCTAAAAGAAGCGAACAAAAAGATCCGAAGAAAAACATTCTGGTTTGCCTTCTGTGATTGCCTATCAGGGATGTGTCCCTGCCCCAGCAGGAGCGAAACCTGCCTTGCAGTGCCAGATGACAAAGGCAGCTGAGCCCCAGCCCCGCCTGCACTCCTCAGTGAGCAGCACTCGGTCCCCAACAGCTCTCTGGGGCTTTCTAAATATGACAGTAAAATTCACCTCAAAATCCTCCTACTCTTGGACCTCGGCACTTGGAAACGTTGGCACTCCGAGTGTTGTAATTAGTATTTTTATTTCCTGAATGGGTGCTTTGTAACGGGACTTTGGCTGGCTGAGGCAGGCACTGAAAGGGAGGTGAAACCCAAAAGCGATGGGATTTAGGAGAAAAAGGGAGCCAGAAGATCATGCTTTGATGAATGATTCACACAAGAGTCTCTTCTGAAGCTGCAGTTTTCTTTCTGTTGCACACACAGACAGACACGATAGGTTGGAATTGAAAAAGAAAAAAAAAATGATCAGGTTATACCAAAACCATTAAAATCACCAACACATTAAGAAAGAGCGCTTCTTAAGCCTTGAAGGGATCTAGCAGCATCCACGCCAGCAGGCACGAGCTGCAGGACTGTGTTTTGAACTCTTCTTGATGTTCTTCTGACCAAAGATGGAGCTGGGAGGACACCCGGGAGGCGCGGGAAGAGCCCGGGAGGCGCAGCAGGGATTGCTGAGAGGTGCGGGAGGAGCTTTGCAGGTGAGACAGGTGAGCAGGAGGTGCGGGAGGAGCCCCCAGGTGAGCAGGAGAGGAAGGAGGAGGCCCGGGACGTGCAGGAGGAGCCTGCAGGTGTACAGGTCAGCAGGAGGAGCCCCAGGAAGTGCGGGATGTGATGCGGGAGGAGTTTTGCAGGTGAGCAGGAGATGAATGAGGTGCGGGAGGAGCTTCCAGACGCCCAGGTGAGCAGGAGATGAAGAAGGAGCTTCAGGAGGTGCGGGAAGAGCTTTGCAGGTGCAGCAGGTGAGCAGGAGGTGCGGGAGGAGTGCCCAGGTGAGCAGGAGGTGTGGGAGGTGCCCGCAGGTGAGCAGGAGGAACTCCAGGAGGTGCAGGAGGAGCTTTGCAGGTGCGGCAGGTGAGCAGCAGGTGAAGGAGGAGCCCCCAGGTGAGCAGGAGGTGAAGAAGAGCCCTGGGATGTGCGGGAGGAGCCCGCAGGTGAGCGGGCCGTGGCGCTCAGCCCTGCAGTCAGCAGGTGGTGGTGAAGGTCCGCAGTGGAGGGGGTCTCCGAGTGCCTCGTTAGCCCGTTGGATTCTGCGTGGAGGATGGGCGAGAGGAGTGGGAAGAGCTGCGGTCTGTTTGGGGGGGGAAAAAATATCACAGCCTATTAGTTGGAAGCAATGAAATGGAGACAACTTCAGGGACTCCATTAAGTGCGGCGTGTTTAGGCAGCCCGGGTCCCCAGGTGAGCCGAGCCGTTCTGGAGGATTGTGTACTGCAAAATAATTGGGCTGGGGAAATCAACTGGGCTTCAGTGGCCTCGTGTAGCCTGATACCAGGGAAGGAGGACGGGGGAGGAACATTTCCTTTTCCTTAGTTTTGGGTTTGGTTTTTTTTTCTTTCCAGTCTAAAGGCTGCAGTGAATACAAAGAGGAAACGCCGTGCTGGATAGATTTACTGTCAATAGTCGTTTGAATAATACAAACAATGGCTATAATTAAATTTCGTTTTGGCAGGGGATTATTTGAAGCATGTCATCATAACACCAGCTTGTAGTATATTATTCTCTTGGCATCCTGGACTTTTCCTATTCCATTCACTGAGTAAAAATGATCCAGAATTCAATCAGAAAAGGCTGAATCTGCAGGGATGCGTGTTAATGCATTGATGTGTCTAGAATCAGATTCTTAAATAAAACATCCCTACTTATTTGTTTATTTATTTATTCAAGAAGATAAATTAGAAATGGCAGAACAAGTTGGACCTGAGTTACTTTTAGCACCTAGACCGATTGCTGGATAAAATCATATTGACAGTGTTACTGAGGGGCTCCAGCGATACACGAATCACAGGCAGGGGCTGCGTCTCTTCCTTCAGGTCAGCAAAGCCATTGTTCAATAAAGTTGTACCACAGTGAGCCCCAGCAGTGTGTGTGGCAAGGACGCCCTCTATTCCCACATATTGGCTCCAAACAACACCTTGATCCAAGAGTGATATTTATAAAATGCAACGTTGCTAAAATGCAAGTTTTGCCTTCTCTGGCGTGTGTTAAGAGGTGTTGTGAGGCATCAGCATTATTCAATAAGTCAGAAAAACGGCATGTTTGGTCTGAGAGTGAGAGTGCAGGCCCAGTGCAGATCTGCAGATGTGTGGGGGGCCCATCACTCAGTGTAAACAACTGCAAAGGTGAAAGGAGAAGAGATTGGTGACAATGCCTGAGCCCCTCACTACTCTCACTAAACATCTGCTCTGCTCTGCTCTTGATGGTTGCAGAACCTCAGGTATTAATTTGGTCAGCGTAGGCAAGACTTCAGAAAATAATGCATTATTGAGTTAAAAGGCACAAGGTAAGGTGCTATTGGATTAAGAATGGGTGTGCTGCAGTGTAAGTTAATGGAACAGTAATAGTGAGAAGTGACCTTCTTCCCCTCCAGAAATGGAAAAAAAGCAACACTTAGCAGTAGAAAATAAGATGGGAACCTCTGAGTGTAAGGTCACTGCAGCTCCCAGCACGTGTGGCCCTGCAGTAATAAAATGGTGTCTGTGGCAAACCCGTCCGTCACTCGTTGCTATTAGGGCATAAACAGGATCATATTATATTGCTCAACTCCTCTAATAATAGATAAGTACTTTATGTGTCTCTTCCTTAAAATACCAGTTGCAAATTAAGAGAACACTTTCACATAATAAATAGAGATGTGATCTTATTCAACAATTATCTTTTCCTCTTAGCTGAAGCCATTTCTATGGCACTCCTGCTTAGCCTTGCCTGCTCCACCAAAAATGAGGACAAAACCTCAACTCAAAGCAAACAGAAAAAGTAAAACTCCAGAAAAATGCCCTTCAACACTGCATTTCTTGGATGCAGGACTTTTTTAGACATGCTAGAAGACGGAGTAATTAGCCTATGCATTTCCTCATTAAAATACCATTAGTGCTCCTTCAAGATGGTGCACACAATGTTTCTTGCATGGTGTTATGTCGCAAAGAGAGTTGTTGTCTGTGAGTTTGAAGAGGCACAGGGAGACTTGTCTGGGCCAAGTGTGGCCTTGATTAGAGCAAGGAGTCCGTTGTAATTCACATGGTTTTATCTGCTCAGAAGGGCTGGTCAGTGACCAGGGGACCCTGGGCTGTGGCTTCTCTTGGAATACACTGGATATATTATTATAGATATATTATTATTGCTGTACTATATATATATATAATATGTGTATGATATTGCTGTATTATTATATCTGTTGCTCTAAGTAAACTGGTGCTGCCATCGACTGACAAGTATTATAAGCAATTGTATTTTTTGTCTACTTGTTTACTGCACAGTGGATTTAACTCTGTAATGTGTATTTAAACACCAGTTTGTGCAAAGTTACCCAAATCCACGTTTCCCTGATCATTACATTAAACTTTAAGGAACCATTACCTGACTTCTTTGTGATAGCCGAACTATTTTAGAATGGATGTGGATAGCATTCTCTGTCCAAGTGGCGTTGCTTTGCTCACAGCTTGTCTCACCAGAGTATCTACCCTGTATTGCTCATTGTGCACTTAACAGGCACAGTTTGTGGAAGTCACACTTGCAGTGTGGTATCAGCATCTCAGAAGGTATTTTAATAAAGCAAACCCCGGCATCTTGGATTTCAAGGGCTGGAAGCGCCCTGGCAGCAATTTCATTTTGCAAGATTCCCCAGCTCTGTAAAATATCAGTGTGGTGGGCTACTAACCCTAGTAGCTCTTCTTGCTGATGCAGCAAACTTCCAAACAAACTTTCTGAGCTACCTTGTTACTCAGATGAGAGTACTTTCCTACTGTGATTAGCATCTGTTTATGGGATGGGTTCTGTTTTTCATAATTAAATCCTGAGCAGAAATGCAAAGTCTGCTGTGTGAAAGGATAATGAATCTTTATTGCACCACTGCAAATCAGATTTGTGCAAAAGGCGCTTTGAAAACAGTAATAAGCCAAGACGTGTATTAAGTCCCCAAGATAAGGTTCTTGCTTTTATATTTCCCTTTTATAAATGGAAATTGTAACTACCCAGTGGATTTCATGTGACCTCTCCTGCCACTAAAAGAGATTTTAGCCTTGACCTTAAGCTTAGCACATGCCAACCCCACCTTCTTCATGGCCAAGCCTCTAAATATAAATATATAGATATTTTAAGGAGTAGAAGCAGGGATGGGCTTTGTCTGCTTTCTTTGTGTGTCTTCAGGAGCAGTGAGAAGTGGGGAGGAAGGGAGGCACTTGAAAGCTCTGAGATACGATCTAATCAGCCGTCCCAATGTCCATTTAGCACGAGCTGTAACATTTTAAGCATCTCCTGGCCACTCTCTCAGAAGGGAAGGCTCATGTCATCCCTTGTATTTTCCCATTGTACACATCATTTCCTGGCGAGCGCAGGATTTATTCCCCAGCTAAACCCTTCTTGACAGGTTTGTTATCTGTTCACCCGGTCGGCGAGCCCCTGAGAGCAGAGCACGGCTGTTAGCGAGAGAGGGGAGAGGGGGAGGGAGGAGGCAGAAGAAAGAGGACTGGGAAGCAGGGCAAGGAAATGTCAAGCGAGCTGCCAAGGATGGATATTATAGCTGCTGGGGACCTTAGAGAGTATCATGTGTCTTTTGTGTCTATTTTACAGTCAGTGCTTCATGTAAGATGGCAGTCTCGCCTGGACTGTGCTTAGTATTGATTTACTTCCAGGCAATGCACAGACCATTTTAGGAGTACGTGGGAGACTAGGAAAAAAATCCACCCCCCCACCCCCCCGATTCCAGCCTGCATTTTTTTTTTCTATAAGCAAACGCATCTAAAGTGGTTTCTATTAAGTTCACTCTCCATCTTGGTTTTTTTCTTTTATTTTTTCTTTTTTTTTTCAAATTAGCAACTTGATCAGAGGCTTCTCAATGCCTGTAGATGCCTAGAAAGTAATATGGTTATTGTCTTGTGTGCAGGCTGCAAAGTGTGACCTTTCTGGCTTTTGGAGAAAGAGCTCCTCTAACTGAACCCCTGGCCCTGGATCACGGCTACCAAGAAGTAGCTGAAAGGTGCAAGCATGCTCAATTGGAGAACCTGTTTCGTTGGGGTTTTTTTTAATCTACACGTAATATATAGCCCTTATTATTTGCCGTCTGTTGTTTTCTGCAGTTGCTGCTCAGCCCTGGGAGCAGCATGTTGGCTGGGAAGCAGCCGTATGGCTGTGTGAGCAGCCAGCAGCTGCTCTGCTCTTGGAGCAGCCTTGGGCTGGCTGTGCTTCCCTCTGGCAGCCTCCCTGCTCCCTCGCAGGGCTGCCCTCGCTCAGTGCATCCTGCCGAGGGTCTTCCTTCTCCCTCCCCGTGGTTCTGCACTTTCCTCCTGGAGCTTGTCCATGTCTGTGCTCCAGGAGGAGCTGCTGGAAGGTCTCAGCATTCCGTGAGGCTGAGCTGCTCTGCAGGGTCAGAGCCTGGAGTCACTTCTCCACGCTGGTTTGCAGTGGTGGCTTGCAATGCTGGTCACCAGGGGCAGCTGCTGGTGGCTTTACACCAAAATAAATTAAAGTGTTGCTTCCCATATACATCTATTTACACTTAAGCTCATTTGGTGTTGGGAGATGAAAATAATTTGGAGGCTTTTAGTTTTGAAGGCTTACCAAAGTTGTCATGGTTTTGTGGGTTCTGAATTTAAGCAGGATTACTTTATCAAGGAGGGGCTTGTGCATGGTAGTGGGGTTTTTTCAGGCTGTGTTGAGCACGGAGCATTCTCAGGGTGCTGCAGCCTGGGATGGTTCTGCTCCTGGGGAGCAGGGGAGTGGGAGTTTGACAGGCAGCCCAGGGGACCCCCACGCTGGGGGACAGAGGAGCCGGGCTGGGAGCTCCATATGCTGCCTGAAAAGTCTGTGTGGAGGAGGAGAGTGCTGGGACAGGATGGGGTGTCCTGGGAAATGATGGGGAAGAATCTGCAAGTCTGCCTTCATTCCCTGCCTGCAGTGCCAGGGGGGTGCAGCTGCCCTGTGCAGGCTGCAGGGCTGGATTTCCCACCTCCTGACACCCCCACGGGGTGCTGCGGGGGACAGGTCCTTCTCCACCTTCTCCTGGGAGCCCAGAGAAGCAAAATCAATGTCTGCTGGCAGAGAACATTGACAATTTTAATGGAAGATCATTATAGGAGTGAAATATTCTGTTTTGAAGGTAGACACCAAACAAAAATGTTCAAAGTGTTTCACATGTGGTAATTAATTTAGCGGGGCAATGCTTTTTTAATGAAGTCATGCAATAAGTTAAAGGCAAAAGCTGGGAATAAATAGAGTTCTGAGCTTTCTTCCTGGTTTTGTAAGAAACCACAACACATTTCTCCGCTCATAAATTCCACTGGAGGAATACAGGACGAGGAGTTAAGCGCGGAGATGTTGGCAAAGCACTCGAAATGCACTGTGTGAGTACCACACATCTTTCTCTTTCTCTTTTCAGAAGCGAGAACAATTTGTTTCAAAGTCTCATTATTTCTAACTGGCTGCCTCATTAAGCAAGCACTGTGACGGCAGCAGAGTCTGTGATTATAAACACCAGGACAATATGTTACTGTGTTTGTAACTCCACAGATAGAGGGAAAAGGAATGTTTTTCCACCCTTCTGTGTCTAGTCGAGGGTTTTTTTTTTTCCTCCTCCCTTCCCTCAATCCCTCCCAAGCTAATTCTAATAGTAAAGCGTGTCACTTATAATCTGCTAATTAAATCATTTCACTCCATTTTATATAATTTTTAATTTAGCATTCATTTTCAACTTAGCTTTTGGCTTCATTTACTGATAATAAACAGCATTGCACACAACACATGTTCCTCAAAACAGTCATTCACACACATACAGATGCCAGTAATTTTGCCAGTATGCCATGCGTATAAATATTAAATAAAACATCCCACCCTCATTTTACCCGTGATTGAATGTGCATGTTGCTGTTTCACTGTAATCAGGCAAAATATGACAAATTTGGGTGGAGAGGCTTCGGAGCTCTGCTGTTCAGCAGCCCTGGACCTCAGGAAATGTGCTGGCACTGGGGCAGTTCTCCCTGTGCTGAAGAACAGGACTTGACCTGTCTCTTTCTGCTCCATTCCTTGGTTTTAGCACATCCATCAGCAGATCTTTTTTTAGGATCATGGAATATCCTGGGCTGGAAGGTGCCCAAAGGATCATCAAAGTCCAATCCCTGCACAGGGCATCCCAGCAGTCGCACCCTGTGCCTCTTGGGGCTGTGCTGTTCCAGGAGCTGGGCTTTGATGGACTCTTGACCGTTAGGAGGTGGATTGATGGCCCAGAGTGAAAGGATGGCATTTATGATCCCAGCCTCTGTCTGCTGGAGGCCAGGCAGTCTCCCCAGAGCTGCCATCCCATCCCAGCAGACCAAGCTTTAGCAGCAGGTTCCATTCGAAGGCTTGATCACATCCAGCTCAAATCAAGCACAGATTTTTAAAGTTTATGTCATCTGAAAAAAAACGGTGTCAGGTTTTATGTGCCTTCATTTGGGGCCTTTCTTTCAACACACCTGATGCTTTCAAGTTCCTTTAGAGGCATGAATATTAAGAATATTTGGGAGTTAATCACTTCTGACCAGACACAAGCACCCACCACAAGGAAACTGGATTATTTTCTTCCTTGAACCTTGTAACTCCTGACATTGTAGTGTACCTTTTCATACCATGTACAGTGCACATCTGCAGAGCAGTGCAGCCTCCTGAGAGCTGCAGTGTTTTGGTGATCAATCTGATTTTCTGTTTGATCCTCTGTGCCGCAATTTGATTTTGTGTTTGACCCTGTGTGTCACAACACCTGTCACACTCTGCGGCACCAGTGTTGTGTGCCAGGGCACTGGGAAATGGACAGAGCTGCTGCACTGATCAACACATCACGCAGTGGGAGATAAACACAGGGCATTATCTCCTGGTGCTCCAGAATATATGTCAAGGTGTCCAGGGTTTACAAGGTATCCAGTCTCCTGTTTGTAAAGGCAGACAGAAAAAAAAGTCAAGAGTCACTAGTGATGGTGTGTGGCAGGGCTTTGAAGAGCACTGCAGGGAAGGCAGAGGCAAAGCTCCCCCTCATTTATTTGAGCTTGTGAAAATTGCCATTGCTGCTGGATCTGCAGCTCTGAAATGGATGTTCTGAGGCTGCAAGGTCAGCATGCCTCCCACCACCCCCACCCCAGCCAGCGTGGAGCGGGGGAGAAGTGATATCACAGACAAGATGTGCTGCTGGTGCTTGCTGTTCTGTTAATTAATCACCACACCAGTTTCCATTATTTCCTTTTAATTATAACATTATTTGACCATTCAGATTTGTGCTGATTAAACCATCATTTAATTGACAAAGTGTACGGCAATGCTAATGTTTCCTGTCAGCTTGAATTACACACGTGGCCCTCGTTTGTGCTGCCCCAGATGAGGGGGAAGAGCCCTTTGCCCAGTCAGCCCGAGCTGAGCCCTGCCCCAGCCACTGCCAGGCCCCTGCTTGGGGGGAATGTGGAAAGGCAGCATTAAAAACCAGGAGAAGCCCCTGTACATCACAGTAAAATGGACCTGAGTGTCATCATCAGTTATACTGAAACAGCACCTGCTGCCGAGACTTGCTCAGGAATTCAGGGGAGGAAGGTCTATTCAGATTTCCAGGAGTAGTTGTCTGCATGTTTCCTTGTTCTTTTGCTCATCATATTTTTTTAACCAAGTTCAAGATTAGCTTGTCTTTCCACAATCTCTCATTATTCTTACCTTTTTTTCTTCGCCCTTTTCCTTTTTTCCTCTCGTTTTAACAGATTTGTTTTCCGCTCAATTAGACTTGTGATCACAAGAACACAAAGTAGTATTTTTCTCCTTCTGGAAAGACTCTTGCAGTGTGATGGGCAAATTGTCAGGAATAATTATACCAAATGGTGGAAAAAAAATTGACAGAAAAGATCTCTCCCTCCCAGTGATACATTTTATTTAAGACACAGTGAGCATCAAGCACATTTGTGACAAGGTGAAACCGGCAAGTGGAGCTTTGCCATGGGTTTATTTTTAATTGCTGGTGAACCAATTAGACAGCACAAAATGTTACATAAACCACAGATACACACAAAACCTAACAATGTGGACTGTGTTGTTCAGTAAAGGAGCAGATGAGTTGGATGTGAGGAAAGATAATACAAGACACTTTAGCACACCACCTGTCCTGCCAGAAGGGCTCGAGATCGCTGCTGTCACTGCTGCTGGGGAGTTTGAAGGCATTTAAGGTTTTTGGTGGTACTTACTCATCAAATCAAGCAGGATGAGGATAGTCTTTCCTTGCTCTGTTTCCTTGGCACAGTGTAGTAGAAGGATTGGTGTGAATGGACATTTGCAGCTGAGGAAAGGTATAAAGACCAGGTTTTGTCTGTAAGCTTCACCATTCAGATTGTGGCTCAGATCTGTAAAGGCAGGGGCTTAGGAGCCTAAGTTTTTTAGCAAGAGGTGGCTGATCTCTTGCAGTCCTAAATTTTCTTGAGGGATAGCAAAGGTTTGGCTCCTCAGTGGCTGAAATGGCTCATGGAAATAGAAACTGGGTTTAAGAGCACTAATGTGCATTTGTATTTTGTCTGTGTAATTTTCCAGTAGAAGAATTTTCAGAAAACTTCAGTGATTGCTAAATATATATTCTTTAATGTCTGCATAGTTTTTCAAGTAGGGAGTCTAAAGTTACAAAAAAAAAAAAAAAACAACCTGGTGTAAATCCATGTGAGTTGGGGGAGGTAACAGGAATCTGCTGGAATGGTGGGGGAGTATTTATCCTACCTTTCTCCAAATATAAAAGACCAGATGTTCATCTACCAAAAATGAGTGTAGATTCCCTGAATTCAGTGGAACTACATTTGCACTGCCTTGTATTTACAGAAATAGCAGCATCTTCCTTGTGCGGTTTCTATGATCAGCATATCAGTTACAGTGCAACTCCTATTTTTAAGTGACATTAGATTGATTTTAGATTTCTCAACTTGGAGAGTAAATATTTCCCCCACTTGGACTGTCTCACAAAGGAGCCACTCAGTCATCCTACCTCGGTTATTTCTGGCCATGGTAACATCTCATTGATAGACATTTGGCATTCCCTCTGCAATGGGACATCTGCCTGTCTGCCTGTGTTTGGAATACTGATGGCTCTGAGCGTTTCTGTAGTTACAGGGTGGCCCTCCATGGACTGATCCTAGACTGAATCAGTCTAGGATTACTGTAGCAAAATAGCTGTATGTTTTTGATGTCGGCTTTTCATCTCCTATTGGTCAAAATAAGATGGGCTTTGGGGATTAATATCCACTGTATAATAAGTTTTTCAGTATAAATTGACTTTCAGGTAAAAAACAGTGTAAGTATTATTCCAGGAAAGAGAATAGCAATGGGGGTGTGCACTGATTTTATTCATAACTTTTGTAATGTTCACATTTGTGTGAGCAGGAAACTGGCTTCATTCTAGGGACAGAAACCACGAGTAGAATTACATGTCCCTATTCTATTTGCAGTGACAATATGAGGAGCCCTCTAGTTTTTTAAATACATGAAGAAGAAAGACACGGTCTTTGCAGAAAAAGGCCTGGAGCAAGTTATTGACAGAATATTTATTTCAAAGTGAAACTTTCACTGCAGTCCAATTCTTCAGTGCCTTTTTCATAACCATTTTAACAGTAACCTGTTATGGCTACCCAAAATAGTTTTGAAATGGCCAAAACATTTATTTGCCGCTTACTCTACCAGGACTTCTACTGAGCAGCAGGTATTTCAGTGTATCAGTGGTGGAGCCCAGTAATTTGTGTGGGTTTATCTTTTCTCAGTACCTGGAGGTTTGTGGAGGTGTTTATGGATGCTGCGTGGAGTAGTCTGACAGCAGACCCCTGTACCAGCTGAGCACAGGGGCTGTGAATGGCTTTCATGTGTAAAAAACAGGAAAACTGCCTGCCTTCAGTGAAAACCCATGAACTGGTTCTGCCCATTGCATTTCCCTCTTATTTACTAATACGTATTTGTTCTAAATAGGGTGCTTGTTCCCAGCTTCTGTTCATTGGCTGTGTGTGGTTTACAGTTGGATTTAATGATCTCAAAGGCCTTTTCCAACACAAATGGTTCACTGATTCTCAGCCTGTTCTCCTCTTTCCATTGAAGCCCTTGGCTCGTTTTCGGAAACAGGTGCTAACTGGTGGAGAGGCTGCACTTGCAGTGTGAGGTGAAGGCTGAGGAGTCCCTGCAGCAGGAGTGTGATGGTTCTGGCTTCTTTTTCTCTGCCAAGGTCAGGATTAATACACAGGAGTCACAGATTCATGTTCAGACTTGGATGTTTATTAATTCTTATCTATTTACAGACTCACGAGCTGTGAGCTCAAACTAGCAAGTTGGAAAATGGTGGTAAAATGGAGCAACTCTAACTGTTTCCAAGGTTCTTTAAGCTCTAATCACCCAATAGTGAGGTGACACCTCTATTATTTATACTTTTGACCCAATAACGACCACCTAAGGCTGCAATGCAGACCTTTATTAATTACAGAAAACCGCCCAAACTCATGAAGAAGAAGGAAGAAGAAGGTGAAGAAGAAGGACTCAAACAATGCCCAAAGTCTTCCATCTTGCCTCTTATATTACTATATACTTATATTTCTAATCTAAGTTTTTCACCCTGTGAGATCACACAATACTATTCAAACTCCACACCCACAACCCCAGTGCTATCATTCAATTTCAGAAGCCTGTTCCACGGCCTCAAGGCAAATATGGTGCCAGCTTGAGGGTTAGTGCCCTTTAGAACACAAAGCCCGAGATCTCCAGCCTCCAGAGTTCCAGCACAGGAGATGGGCTCCCTTGGCTGTCAGGACTTCCCTCCAGCAGCTGCTGCAAGTTTTCCTGAGTCCACTCATCAGACCGAGGCAGAGCCTTACCCAAGAGGTGCAGAATCCCTGGGAGTATTTATCCTTGTGCAACAGGAAGAGCAAGGCAGACAGGGGCTCCCACAGCTGATGTTCACCAAGGCGGATGAAACTTCGCAGGGTTCTTGCAGAGTCTCTGGGGTAGCACCAGCACCAAATAAAACACCTCTCTGTCTCCTAGAGAAGCCCTCGCTCCTCTGGCTGCAGCCAGGCCACGTTAGCACTGGGGAGCCCTTGGAGACAACCTAAATTGGTAAAGGAAATCTTTGGTGCAGTGGGGAAATTGGGCCCCTCAGGACTGGATCACCTCGCTGTGTGTGCCGGGGCTTGGCTCAGCCCCTGGGTGAGCTCAGGGGCAGCAGGGGAAGATCTTTGTGGTGTTTCTTTGTGCTGGTGCTGTGAAGACCTGACTGGGAACACATCTTTCCCAGCTGTGCCGAATCGGAGAGACATGGAAATGCCTTCCTCTCCCAGCCTGGCCTAGCTGGACTGCTGGATTTTCTTGTGGTTGTCAGTTCTGAGTTGGAAGGAAGGCTCTGCCTGTCCCCTCGCACACTGGCTGGCTCTGTGTTCCTTATTCCTGATTACTTTTTTGTGACACTGAAGAATCAGAAAGTTTCCCCATGGATTTCCCTAACAAAATAATGACTGGTATGATTTACATGAAATTGAAGGAGTAACAGCATAGCTCTAGACCATCCTGACTAGATTCAGTAGATACAGCTACATCTCCAAACCAAATTGGTTGTTTAGAAAATTACATGGGCACAGTCACAGGTTACCTCTACTTTCAGCACGTCTGTATTTATTCATTTATTTATATATGTGCATACTTATCTCTGAACAACTGAAGATTCTTCAAGTTTCTGAGAAAAAAAAAAAACAACCCTGCTTGAGTGGACAGTCAGGTGCTGTATTCAGAGTGCAGCCTGGCTGAGTCCCTGCAGCCCAGCACAGGGAAGAGCTCCTTGGACATGGCACTGCACTGGGTGAGAACCCTGACCCAGTGTCACACCCTTGTTGGACAAGTGCATTTGATTGTAAGATTGACCTTGTCTTCCATGGAATAGGATGGGGCCTCCACCACCTCCATGAAAATCAGGGATATTGCCTGAAGTCAGCTGTGGAAAGAGTCACATGTAGAGCTGTGTTTTCCTTGTGGGAAAAGATAATGGAGCTGAGAGCCAAGAAATACAGAAACCATAGTAAAATGGACTAGTGAAACATGAGCAGTACTGAATATTTTCAATGGAAAATAGACTTTTTAGGTAGTTTCTGTTGGTAGAATCTTCACTGTTGCAAATCTAAGAGCCAGATCTGAAGAGTGTGAGTGTTGTATTTCAGCTGCTGCAAACTGAAGATCTCAAAGAGCCTGGAGTTGGCTGTAACTGCTTTCACTCACCAGTTCTGCTGAGAATGGACAGCACATTTAGGTTTAGGGTAAATCCTGGGGAGGAATTCTTGGCTGTGAGGGTGGTGATGCCCTGGCACAGGGTGCCCAGAGCAGCTGTGGCTGCCCCTGGATCCCTGGAAGTGTCCAAGGCCAGGATGGACAGAGCTTGGCCCTCTGGTATAGTGGAAGGTGTCCCTATGGCAGAGGATGAAACTGGATGAGCTATAAGGTCCTTTCCAGTCCCAACCATTCCTCGATTCGATGATTAACATGGTGGGAAAACAGAACTACAGATTCCCAGGAAATAATACATACATGTTACCAAAAACCACACAAAAATATATTAATTTTTAAAGACGTACGTTAGAATTAAACACAGAAATTCTCCATCTAGCATAAAAGAAAAGAAAAAAGAATTCAACTCCGCATGTTACGTTTTAGGTGCTGTGGGAGTGATCCCCCAGCAGTTAACGGCTGGTGTGACTGGAAGAGCAGGAGTCAGAGCTGAGCTGGGCTCTGCCTGCCCTGGTGTTCTGAGGGGCTGTCTGGGAAAACTCCCAGTTTGCATTTTGAGACAGATTCTTCGAATCTTTCCATGGCTGTTGCTGTTCTTGGGGGTTTTGTGGTGGCGTCTGGGCTGGCTTTTTCTGCTCCTCTCCTGTCTGTGTTCTGGCAGTCGTGTTTGCGGTCTCAGCTTCGCTGTCTGGAAGTTTGTCATCATTGCTTTGTCATGAGCTTAATATGTCACCCAGATTTGACTGCTGCATCCCTGCACCATCTGCAGAGGCAGTGCTGGCCCGTTTGCAGGAGCTGGGTGAGCTGCAGTTTGGCTGGGCTCAGTGTAAACTCCATGTGCTCAGACCTTTAGCCGTGGCTCCTGAGAAGGTCCTGACTGTGTTTTCATTACTTTGTAAAACCTGTTTTGAGCAGTTTATAAGTTGGCCGTAAAAACACTCCCAGGCAATGAAAGTTGGCTGAGAATGTCTCTTGTCTGGGGTGTTTTTAATTTGTTTTTTTTTTTTTTTTTTTGAAACATACTTGAAAGGGACCTTTTTCCCTTCTGTGAAAGAAAAGTCAGATAGGTTCACAGTTTCAGGAGTTTGATTTTCTGTGCGTACCTGCAGCTGTGAAAATCAAAGATGGCTCCACTTTCCTCAATGAATGTTTCATATAGAGCCATTCTGCCTTTTTTTGGTCATGTATCACCCCCATGGTGGTGGATTGCCCCAGCTGGATACCAGGTGCCCCCCAAACTCCCTCTGTCACTGTCCTCCTTGGCTGGCAGGGGAGAGGAAGTACAACAAAAGGCTCATGAGTGCAGAAAAGGGTAGGGGGAGACCACCCACCAGTTACCAACACAGGCAGGTAATGACACACTGCTGTAAAACTGGTATATCAAGAAAAAAACAAATTACTAAACTGGGGGTGTCTTGAGCTGAGCCTCCAAACAGGGCGCACACTCAGATGTCATTGGTAATTGCTCTTTTCAGCAGGCAAAGTAGTTGGGGAAAATGCAAAATGAATGCATCAAAATCAGATTGCTAATCATCTTCTTCGTTTTAATTCTCAAACAAATGGGTTGCATGGGTAGTTAGGAATGAATGCATATTACAGATACCAGGTAAACACAACTTCACCAGCCTTGAGGTGATTGCTGCCTGGGAATTCATTTCTCCTGGGAATTCGGTGCATTTTCCCACCTTGAGGCCAGGCCCCAACTTCTGTTAGCGCGTGTCTCAGTGAAGAGCAGCTCTGCAGCACCAGCCCAGGCTTAACATCAGCTCTCCTCCTCTGAATGCCCCGAGCAGAAGTCTACTCTGTCATCGGGCATACTTTGAAGACCGGAAATTTTTGGTCAGAACAAGCCATTACTTGGAAAACCATGTGGAGACCAGAGCCCTGTCAATTGTCTCCCTGTCTTTTAGAGCTCCATGCCCATGTGCCACAACTTCCTGTGGTGCTGCAAGGCCACACAGATCTACAGAGCATTTTTTCTGTCCGGCTACATACTATTTCCACTCCCAAGAGAGTCTTTTACCTCAGTGATTCCCTGGCCCTTAGCTATTTTCATTTCTGGCAGGTTCCTCATCTTGGAAAACTGCTGCTTAAGTCAAGCTGAAGCAAGGGAGGGTGGCCACTGTCCCCTGATTGCCCCCAGGGATCTGGTCGGAAGTTGTGTGGCCATGATGGCATTTTCCTGCTCGCTTTTCCGACCCAAGTTACAGCAGTCCATCCCTACAGGAAATTCCAAGAAGCCAATATAATTATATAGCGATTTTACCTTCCTGACGGGGTCACACAGAGTGCCAATGCAATTAGCAAATCTTGCTCCACGTTCCCTGATGGCACCACACCTCGCTGCAGCCTGGGCCATCCTCGGGGCTGCTGCCTTGGGGTTTGTCCCCTTGCCTCAGACTGAGGAGTTCATGTCACGGCCCCAACAAGGCCATACAGCATTAATCCTAACATCTGTCACGTTCCGCTCAGTGGGCTGTGAAGGCAGAAGTGTTATGCAGAGTTTTCATCCTTTTCAAAATGGAATCAGCTGTGCTGTATTAATTTACGTGGAAATGTGAACCCAGCTGTGACAGGACAGCATCTTCGTGGCGTGTGTTAAATACATGACAATAGCAACTGTGTTCAGGATTGTTCAGTATCTGATTGGGACATGCAGTGACTTGGGGTTTGCCGTCCTGCTGCCTGGCTTGCTTTTTTCACTTCAGTGAAATCAGGAGTCAGGGGGACGTGCTGCTCTTTGGAGACCCTCCAGGAGCTGTGTCTTGCATTTCAGAAACAGCCACCTCAGATGTAATTATTGGCTACAGTGGATCACAATTCCAGAGCAAGGAGAAGTTCCAAAAAGTGGGAAGTTGCAAAATTCGAGGGATTCTTTTTCTGGAATTTTTTTTTTCTTTTGCTTTTTTTTTTTAATCTCAGGAGAAAAAATATACCTCAGGTCAGGCTTTTAGAAGGATTTGGTGTTGATTCATATCAACAAGAGTGTCTCCAGCTGTTACAGTAAATACTAGAAATAAAGAAGAGTTTTAGGAGGGAGCTGTCAAGCATCCAACCTTAAGTGAGGCTATAAATCTTGTGTGACAGGTGGAAAGTTTATTCGATGGAGGTTTATCCTCTGACTTTGAGATATTTCTGTCTCTTCCTCTGAAACAGATTGGAGACAGGAGGTTAGGCTGCATGGACCATTATCCCAACCTGTTTTGGCTGTTCTTCTGACCCTGAAAGTCTTGAACACATAATTTCATCTGTCCAGAATGATATCAGTAAGGCACATGGAGTGTTAAATAGGAAAGTTGAAGCTTAAGTGTCATCACTGGTATTATACAGATAAGTGTTCCTGCAAAGAGGTTTTTTAATCTGCTGATAAGGATAATATGACATCTGAGCACAGGGGCAGCAGAAGGGCAGGCAGAGAAAGAAGTGTGTAAACAGGCCAATGTAATTGAAGCCTGGCCTTCAAATCCCTGAGCTCTGCAGCAGCCAACTTCAGGGATGAAGTTGCAGTCTGGTAAACTTGCCGACTTTGACCAAACCTCCAGCTTTTCATCTGGTTTTTCCATTCAGAATGTCTCTCTTTTACCTGAAAGACACAGTTGAGTTATGTTTGCTTCTGCATTCTTTTTGGGTGGGTTTTTGTTTGGTTTTTTTTGGGTTTTTTTGGTTTTTTTTGCTTTAGTGGGGTGCTAATAGTAGTAGAGTAAGGATTTTTGGCAGCTCTTTCTTTCCTTGTGGAGGATCCCCAGTTTTGAGGCTTTGGCTCAGCCCAGCTTAGCAGAGCCAGTGAAGGCACGTGGAGCTCTTGCTGACAAACCCACAGGTGAGGTGCAGTGGGAGACCTCAATCAGTATGAAATTTGACAACTGCATTGTGTCAGTTCCATGGACTTGGAAAACATGTTGTGTCCGTGCTTCAACAAGTGATCCATTTGGTAATTGTGAGGTAAATAATATCCATGAAAATCAAAGATTTGTGGCCTTTCTCCCAAAATTCAGTGACCACTGTATTACAAAAGTTGATCTATGTATCAAAATTTTATCATTTCCGACCTGAAAAAAAATCAAATTTTTGCTGTCACAGTAGTAATTTACTCAATATCTTTACTGAAGCAATAATTATAAGTTTTGATCAGAATGGATCTCAGTGTTCTAGATGCCGCACAACTTGTTGACTTGCTGACTATTTAAAAATCACTCACAATAAAAATATTTGTCATTTGGAGTTATAATGCTTTAGGAGTCTCAAAGACACTTTCAGACATAAATTGATTCTGTCAACATCTCAGAAAAATAGCAAAGTAAGAATTCAATAGAACATAGAGTTCAGAACAAGCCTAATGCTTCATCCACTGAATGGTAAAATTTTCATTAATTTTCAGAAGCAGAAATGGCAGGATGATGAACTCTTTTAGAAATCTCCAAACCTGCCCAGGGAAACACACAGGAAATGTGTGAAAAACATTTATTAACAGGAATTAAAACTTCTTCTCTACAGTCAACATGGTACCTTAAAGGAAAGTTAGTCTTCTTCGTGTGAAATAAAAGAGATGAACCTGTTGAAAATGGCTGGGTTTGAAGCTCAGGGCTGTTCATCACTTCAGCAGCTCAATCGATTCCAGGCTCCTTCCGTGAAGTTTTGGCTTCTCCCTCGCTGGGGGTTTCTGATGTTTGCGAAGGGCACTTTTGTTCTCCTCTCCAGCCACATGGAGGGCAGTGCCTGTGTCCATCAGCTGCTCCCAAACAGCTCCCCGGGTCTTGATTGCATTGTTATTTTATCCTTTATTTAATATTTACTGTAGACAGAGATGTCTGACAGGAGGGGGCAGCCAGGTGGGGTCAGCCCCTTCTCCCAGGTAACAAGTGACACGATGAGGGGAGACAGCCTCAAGTTGCACCAGAGGAGGTCTGAGTTGGATATTGGTGGAAATGTCGTCACTGAAAAGGTTGTTCAGGACGTGGAACAGGCTGCCCAGGGCACTGGGAGTCACCAGCCCTGCAAGTGTTCAAGAAGCACGTGGATGTGGCACTGGGGGACGTGGGTGAGTGGTGAACATGGTGGGGCTGGGTTAATGGTTGGGCTTGATGATCTTGGAGGTGTTTTCCAACCTTACTGATTCTGTGACATCAGAAATCATCTGTTAGACAATTGTTGCGTGAGGGCAGGAGCAGGGCCAGAGCCCTCCTCTGAGCTGGGGCTGGGGCAGTTCTGGGTGTGCACCCTGTGGGATGTGGGGCTGTCATGGATCTGCTGCAGGCTCTGTGGGCAGGGGAACGTGAAGCTGGATGGATCAGACATCGCAGGGTGGCACGCTTGGGTATGGGGTTTTTAAACTGTTATTTTTTTATTGTTTGATTTAGAAGGCTGAAAAACCGATGTTCTTTTTCCACACGCTTTCCTCTAGCCAAGTGCTGGGTTTTGACCCGTTGAAAAATGCGTGTACTGCTCAAATGTGGCAGAGCACTGAGGTTTTCATCCAGGCTGGGAACCCACTGCGGAAGTTGGAGTTTGTAGGAAGTCTGTAGTTGCCCCTCTTCTCCAAGGCCAGGTTGGATGGGGCTTGGAGCAACCTGGGATAGTGGAAGATGTCCCATGGCAGAGGGTGGAACTGAATGACTTTTTTAGGTCCCTTCAGCCCAAACCATTCCATGATTCTAAAACAAGGTCAGGAAGGCTGGTCAGGAGCAAGAGGAAGGATGGACAAAGTGGGAAGTGATGCAGAAACCTGGATTGGGAGCAGGCAGCTTTGACAAACATCGTCATGTATGACGCATCTTGGGGCAGTAGGTTGAGAAAAGAGGTGGGGTTATATGTCCAGGATGGATGTCATGAGCAGGAAATGGAAATATCTGCTGGGAAGTGGTTTTCCAGCTCTCTCTGTATCCCGTCCACAGACAGAATCCCCCAAGAATGGCCCATCACCGCTTTTACCCTGTGAGTCTGTGGCAGCTGAGTGGAGCTGTTCTCTGGCCACACGTAGCTCTTTCATCTGTCTGTAGAGAAAACTCAAACAACCAGTCTGAAGGAGGCATTTCAATTTTGCCTGACTAAAGTTAGGTAAAATTGAATTGGAGAGGTGGTTGAAATCGCTGTTCTTTTGGAGATAAATTCAAAGCACGGCCTGCTGAAAGTCAGTAGTTTGTGAGCTCTCATGCACATTCGGAAGTTGGATTCCTGGCAAACAGAGTGTGGCAAAATGGGATCAGGCTATGGCGTTGACACCAGAGAGTGGTGAGTGCTAAGTCAGACCCCATTTCAGTGGATGTTCACGAGACAATGTCAGCAGTGGAGAAAAGCAGCTGTAATCTCATATTAAAGTATGTATTGTTAGATAACGCAGCGTTCTGCTGCTGCCAAATATTCCTTTGTTATGCAATTTGTCACGCTGCTTACAGCCAACTCATCATCAGCGTGTATCAGCACAGTCACAGCAGTTTTCCCAGGGAGGGTCAGGGCCTCTGGGTTTCTTCAGAACTGGTTGGAACTCAGTAATCCTGTCTCCTGGCATTGCAGGTGGTGGAAGTAGTAATAAAATTCAAATTTAACGCAAAATCTTCTGCGACACATTGTTCCCTCACCTTTTAGTAAGTACAAAAATCTCCGTATGTGCTTTCACTGGTTCTGTTAATGAAATGTTTGAAATTTTATTCACGATTTACAACTAAACAAAACTGCGTAAGTCCTACAGAGACGTTTAATCTAGAAAAAAAAATCTACCTGTCAGTTGTCACCCACAAGTCACTCTGACCTGGAGGTCTGGCTTCATCTCTGCTGCTGCTTCTAAACGTACACTCAGGCTTCAAATTTGCTGCCAGGCTGAGTTTGTGTGACTTCAGCCCCAGCCAGTGGGTGTGTTTATATATAAATTGAAATTTAACATAGTGGGATGAGTCACACTCTCTGGGCAATTATGTTGCAAGTAGTTTTTAGAAGAAAAATGCAATTCCATCACTTAGCAGGACAGTCTGTTTTACAAACCCCTGCCTGTATCTCAGCTTTGTCAGACACAGGCTGTCCCTGGATGCCATCCCTGATAACTCAGACATTCAGGAATTCTTGAAACCAACACTACTGACTGTGCTGCTAAAAAGAGGACCCTTGTCTCCTGCTCACACTGCTGTCTGTGTCCAAAGTGTAATATTTAATTGCATTTTCTTAATCTTTACCACTGTATTGCTAAGCTTTCTAATACCTTCAAAATACCAAATCTCAGGCTTATCCTAATTAAAGAATCTCAATTTAATCCATATTGCATGACAATTCAATTTGTTGATTGCTTTTTCTCCCCCCTCTTTGTGAAATTCCCGTCAAATGTATTAATTCAACATGATGAATCCTGTATTCAACCCACTGGAGTGAATAATTAAAATTAGCTGATAAAACTTTCAGCAGAATTACTTTGTGAAATTGCTGAACAGATGTGTCATTTTAATGAAAATCCACAGACAAGCGCCTTCCCCCCTCGGCAGGATAAAAATATTATCCCCACGGCACATACTTAATTTGGTGGTAAATACACTCCGAGCGATTGCTGGAAGGGAAGAAAAAGCAACTTGTCACACTTAGTAACTTGATTTTTCCCCAGCATGCAGTAACAGCTATCTACAGTAATTCATAGTGCTCTATTGTTGCTGCAAGTCCCAAAGAGAACTTATTAAAATGCAATAATCTCCTATTTAAACAGAAACAATAACCATTAAATTTCCTGTGGATCCAAAATTGAGCACAAGCCCCATCTGGTAAGAGTGATTAGAGGCCTGATGAGGGAATTTAATTTGCAACATTCAAAGACTAAATCTGAGCAGATCTTGTCACCTGGGACTGGAGTGCTGCTTGCTGTCTTCTTAAAAATCTCGACCTAAACTGAAAATGGAATGTAGAAGTGAAAATGTTACCCAGGGGCTGAGCTTGACAGGATTGTATTTCATTATGTGTCTCCATCAGGCCTGGAGAGCTGCGAGGAGTTTCGGCGGTGGCTGGGCTGGGATCTCCTCGCCAGGGCATCCACGGGGGCTGCTGCTCCCTGCGTGGGAACGAGCCATCAGAGGCGCCTCCAGCCTGCCCCTGGACCTCCCACCACCTCATTGCGGTCACCTGCCCAAATGACACCAGCTTTTCTATCCCGTTAGGAGGAGCCAAGATAATTTTATCATCTCCTACAACAAACAAGCACCTCGCAGATATGTTTGTTTCTGCTCCTGGCAAAACAACACTGGCATTAGCCCTTATTACTGGCTCTTCTTAATGGCATGCCATGGATCCCTGTGATTTGGAGCTCGTTTCCCAACCTGGCCAGCTGAGATGCGGAATGTGCCGGTGTAGGCTGCACAAATTCGTGCTCAGAATCTGGTGGTTTGGGTTTTTGCTCTTTGTTTGGTTGGCTTTTCAGGTGGTGGGGCTTGTGTTCGCTCTAATTGTTAGAATTTGGTCAGCTAATGTTGTGCCACAGCTGTCAGTTCATATATTATTATAAGCTCCTAATTAAGAACCTGTTTGTAATGGCAAAGCTCTCGTTCATTAAAACGTATGTTGCTAAGGAAAGAGAGGTAACCAGGAAAACAAGGAAAATAGATGCCTAAGGCTTTTTCAGAGTCAAGATTTCTCACACTGAGAGTCTGAACTCCACAGATGGAGTTTGGTGGTGTCCAGCAGGGTCTTGGTTTGCCCTCTGAAAGCTGCATCCTGAAGGTGCTGTCAGAGTTGGGTCTCCCTATGCTCACAGCAGTGGGAAAAATGTGCTGGGTTGGGCATGGGGCTGCAGGCTCTGTTCCACCAGCCTTGGCACTGCGTGGAATTGCTTTGGGACAGCAGGCTTTCCCAGCACTTTGGCCACTCCAGCTGCCTGTTTGTTGGAAGCTCTGCGTGCAGTTACAGACACGTGAACACTTGCCCTGTAAAAAATCTGAAATTGTAATTTGGAGAGTAGCTGTCACACAGGAGTAACCACTGACCTTGGTCAGACACAGACCACTGAGTGCTGGGGCCATTACCAGCTGCCTGAGCAATCCAGCCTGTGAGCCATTAGTTGCTTTAACTATTGCAAATTACCTTGGTCTTTTGTTCTTGCACACAACCAGACCATGCAGTTGCTGAAAAATTGCCTTTTTTCTTTTTTTCTTTTTTTCTGGTGCTCCCCACATTTCATAAGGGCAGCGTGTGAGACTCCAGGGTATTGTGAAAGGAGGAGCCATGCAGGAATTAATAAAAAGGGAACATGAACTGCCAAGTTACCAATCTATTTGCACCTCTCATTAAATTACAAATTTGTATGAGGGGAGGGGGCTGCATGACAGCACCAGCACTTGTCCCTTTGTGCCACCGTGCACACAGGGACTGCTGAATTCTCACGTGGGGTGATGGTGGTGCTGCTCCTGTCATGAGCTATTTTGTAATGCAGGATCCTAGGAATGTATTCCAGCCCCAGCTGGGTTCTTTCTGCCTCCTTGTCCTGGGTGCTTCTTGATTCTCGTGTTTCTGCGGGCAAGGGAAGAGCACAGGTCTGAAAACAGGGTCCTGGCTTCTCTGGAATGGTGTATCGTTAAGTAACCTATGAAGGAATCGGATTATTTTTTGCTACCCAAGGATGTGTAGCTCATTCTTTGTCTGCAAGCAGAGCTGACCCCTGTTAAATAGCAAACAGGTTTTCCATCAATGCCTTTTCTGAAGGTTTCTGAGAGTGATTCCAGGTACGTGCTTTTCCTGGCCTCAAGTGTTCCTTCTTGAAAATCTTCCAATGTACCCTCGTGCCTCGAGCCAGCCTACACCACTGATGAACTTGGCCCATTGTCACCTGTCATCTTGAAGCTGATTTTTCTTTTCCAGAATATAAGGTTGACACTGAGACAAAACTTCCCATCTGTGTGCTTTACTGGCACGTAATTGCTCCAAAGAAGGGAGGAGGTTCCCTAGATGAAAGTGCTCACTGCTTTCCTTGAAACTGTTTTCTGTAAATAAAGCTCTTTCATGTTTGAACTTAAATATATTTCAACCCCAATTTAGGTTGTTTTTTCCCTCTTAGTCCTGGACCTCTCTAAGTTATTAAAAAAAAAAGACTTTCTTAATAAGCCCCAAAGGTAATCAGAAAGAAGACAGCAAAATGAAACAACTCGTAAAATATTCCCCAGCATCTTTAGGGAATACTTAATGCACACAGGGTCAGGGCTTTGTAATGGTAATTTAAGAGTTGTAGGAAGTGATCCATCATTTTAAAGAGCAACATTGCCATCCTTGACAAAAAGTTTATGTTTCGGAATCAACTTGAGTCCCTGCTCACCTCAGGAAAACAAATGCTGGCACATCTTCTTGTAGGACATAATGAAGGAGATTTTCTATAATGTTATGCAAATGTCATGCTAAATGGTACATAGGCTTTGAGGAGTGACAGGCAATTGCAGCTGTCCAGTTTTCTGGAAAGCACTAATGCTGTTCTGGATTAATTTTTTCTTTCTGGAGCAGACGTTGTATGAATATTACCCTTGACTGAAAGCCATCATTGAAAAGGTCACAGCAGTAGATACAAAATCCATAGGCAGTCGATTGCCTTCCACGGATTCAGCATTACTGCTCTTGCCTATTTTACCCTTAGGCATCTTTTATTTCTTGCACAGATGGTCTCACTCAGCCCTAACAAAATGTTTTAAGCTGTTGCATAAATTAAAATAAGAGGCCCCAAAGTACAAAAGTGCAACTCTTTGGGAAGAAGTTGGGGGTGGGGAGGGAGTGCAGAACAGGCAAGGAGAGAAAATGATATAGGGCTCTGCTTCCCCTTCTGGCACCTTCTTCCCTTGGCTGGAGCAGGTCAGTCAGAGGCATTTCCATCAGCACAGCTGAACCCATGGTGTGGGGAGGAACAAGTGGATAAGGTTGCAGAGGATTGGGTGCAGTTGTCACGTGCGAGACATCATAGATGTGCACCAAAGTATTGAGGAAAGATGGTCAATAATTTTTTACACTTTTTGTATTGGAAAGGGTGGTTTGATCAGGCTCAGCCTTCAACCTTGCCATTTCCTTTTGGTAAAACAAAGCTCCTCAGAAGTATTTCACAGATAATTTTAAAATACTGATTTGTATCTCTAACACGGATGTCATGGTTTAACCCCAGGTACGACTCAGCCCCACACAACTGCTCCCTCACTGCCAGGGAGATGGAGAAGGGGAAAAAACCTGAGAAAACTCATGGGTTGAGATAAAACCTGTTTAATAGGACAGTAAAGGAAGAAAATAATAGTGATGATAATACTACTAATAAAATTAGAATATCAAATACAAGCGATGGATAATGCAGTTGTTTACCATTCACTGACCGGTGCCCAGACAGTTCCTGAGCAAAAAGTGAAATCTCAAATTATTATTTTCCTTTGAAAGTCTTAGACCTCACCTGTAGAGTAAAAAGGAGCATATCCCTGAGCAAACCATTGGGTTTGTGTTTTGTTCCTTACTTGATGTATTTTTAGTTCAGCTTGCCATTGATCATAAAATACTCTTGTGTTGTTTGTTGTGGTTTGCAAGTAAATGGAGGTGACTGGAGTGAAACTGTTGCTTGGGGCCTCAAGGCTTCCCCTTGGCTGTTGTCCCACAGCCCCAGCTATTCCTGTCTGCCTCTAACACCCAGGCTCACTTTTGATGCCTTGGGCTTCCCCCAAAGTTTAGCTCTACTGTTGTCTTCAAATCTCTCAGAAGTGTGAGCCTCCTGATGTACAGCTAAAATCTTCAGAGGATTTCTGATGCTGTGTAACAGAGGTGGAAATGAGGTTTATATGGTATTACATGTTGGCATCTTCCCTAAAGATGAACTAAAAGGGTTTGCAGCTCCCTTGGTGGGATGGAAACCCCCTTAAACAGTATAGGGCTTCTTAAATTCAGTGCTTTTGTCTCACTTTCCCTTTTTCTGCTCTTGTGGGGTGTAGGGTCACTCTGACTTGAGGGAGGCAGCAGTCTTCTGTTCCACTGGGCTGAGGTTGATCTGTGCTGCTCGGATTGTGCCTTGTACCCGCTGCACTGTGATCCTCTAATCAGCCATTAGCAGATTCAAGCTTAATCAGGTTTCTGTGACTTTCACAATGAATGAGGATCTTCCCTCAGTGGAAGTTAGCCACAGATAATATTTCAAAGCTGTAGCTATTAGGTCAGTGATCCCCTCTTGAGGCATGTGCCAATACCTTGGGAGTTTCATTTGAAAGACCAGTCTGGCAACTCCAACACAGCCTGATACACAAAGAATTCATGAGTGGGGCAGGGCTGGCACATAGATAGTGCTTGGAAAAGGTGCTGTGAAATTGTTCTCAGCCAAGTTGGAGTTTGGCGGTTGAGGTACCCAGAGTGGTGGTGCACAAAGTGCTGCCAGTTCCTATGTCCCATAGGATAACAGCAGCACAGTGTGGGGTAGGGAAAGCTCCAGCACATGGGCTGGCACAGCTGGGGCAGGGGAGTGGTGGCTGAGGCCATGACACTGCCTGATCACTAGGATGGAAGGTGATGCCTTAAGTTTCAGCTTTCATATTTTCAGATTCTGCGCTGCCCAGGGGTGTAATTCTGAGCCTCATGTTAAGTGCTAGTAAGCTCTCTTCACAGAGCAGGGAGACAAAACAAATCCTTTTCCTGCTGAGGTCCAAGGACAACTTTCAGCCCAAAATCACAAACAGTGGACTGAAGAGAGAAAACAAGAAGGATGAGACCTCACAACCTGAAGCTGTAATTGTACAATTAAGCCCCAATATGCAAATGGACCAAAACTTATAAAAATGTAAGGCCTCGTGACTGGGGAGCCATTGTGTGACCATTCTCAGTCCACCCTGGGTGTAGCCCTGGTCAGGCTCCTGTCCTGCCCAAGGTGGATCCTGGAGGACTTTCAATAAATATCTACTTTATTCTCTAGCTCTGTCCAGTCTCTGTTTCAGGCCATCCCAAGGCATCAGAGGGAATGTGAAACCTGGAATGTGTCACTCTGGGGAACTGAATTTGCCCTGGCATCAGCCACATCCTATCCCCAGCTCTTAGCTCATTTCTCACGGTGACTGTAAACAACGGAAGAATACTGATCCTTTTTCCCAGTTAAAAGTCAATTAAAAAAAAATTCTTCAAATTATTCAGGTGGGTCCTAGGAGAGGTCTAGTGCATGCAATTCCTGTTCCCAAATTCAGTTCTCTTGACTTGTAGGGCTTCTGTATTGCAAATTCTTGTCCTTACTGGTCAGCAGAATGGTTGTTGTCACACCACCCTGTACCATAGTTCTTGCTTCTTTTGAGAGAGCAGAGAGAGCAGCACAGGAGCACTTGGGCATTGTGCATTAGTAGTCATTGCCACTGTTACCTCTGACAGTGAAACTTAATAAATGGGAACACAGACCTTATAGGTCATTGAATACCACCAGGTGGGTTCCTGGAGAAGTGGAGTACAGCACTGTTGTAACATGGGCCCCTTCCTTCACTCCCACCCTGCAGCATTCCCTGTTTGCTCAGCAGCCCTTTCCTCCTCACCATTCACTGGTCCTACCTGCCATGGTTTGTTCTTTATGGGTGGGAATCAGGTTTTGACAATGGTGTAAGCTTCCGTTTGTGTAACCATATTTTGATGTGGGGTGTGCTGCTTATTTCCTTGAACGCTGTGGTATTCTGAAGCTGTGTTCTTCGGTGTCTTTTGACTGAGATTTTTTCTGTACTGTACAGCACATGAAACTCAAGGTGACCGATTCTATTTTCACGTCTCTTCACCCTCTAGGCTGGAGGTTTCCTCCTTCCTTTTGGACAGTTAACATAGAGAAGAGATAGTGTTCTCCTTCAACTAATTAGATGATGCATTTCAGAGTAGTCAGTTATGTTTAGTCACTTAATGAATTACGTTTTGCCAGTTGACAGGGATTGATCAGCAGACAAAGAATCCACATCCGAGAGAGAAAAGGGAAGCAACCATAGCTGGATTATTAAAGAAGTATTCACAGACAAATGGAGATGTTAGATGGTATAACAGCTAGACTACGCTCATAATTATGCAATCGTAACTAGAAAGGTCCAGTGTCATTTTTACAAGGTTTAGATGATTTTTGTAACAGTGTGTTTCGAATTTCGGCAGGTTTGTATCACACAGAACAAAACCCTCAGATTTTTCATGGATATTGGTGGGGCTTTCTGTTGCAGTTTTTCGAGCTGTGGGGTAATGCATGTGTGGGAAGTTAATGATGTGGTCTCTGGGTGTTGCTTTCCTGTACAGAGTACTGATAATGAGCTTCGAGTAATAGGGTACGAGTCCCAGAAGATGAATTCTGATTACCTTTGTGGTACCGTCCCTTGTATGCCCCTTCTTCCTTGATGTTTCTGTAAAGAACATTTGGATTTTGATGAGGGTATTGCCTATTTGACTTTTAATTAGATTTGCAGTATGTTATGTTAATAAACCGTGACTCTCTGTTTAGTTGGTTTGTTTTGTTTCCATTTTCTTACAGCTTATATTCATGGAATCACATGGTGGCAGGCAGCAGTTGAAATATTTTGCTTCTCCATGTCTAAAGCTTATATTTATTGGTCCAGAGAGGGTGAATTTTGTCCCATACTCAATAATAATCAGTAAACAGTAGTTAAATTGTATAGAGACTTGCAAACTGCGGCATACTGTGAAAGTGCAGAGAGGAATCCTCCAAGGAAATTGCATGATAGATCTTAAATAATACCTTATAGTCATGGGCTATGCCATTATAGGCACTAAAATTAAATATACAGCTTCCCTAAACAGCAGGTTGTCTTTCCCACTTCCCCCTTTTAATAAAAACTCTGGGACTTCCTCATGTTGACAGGTCAAGTGTAGTCTGTGTATAATCTCCGTGGTTTATCCCATTTGGAGTTCTTGAAATTTGTTTTCCTTGTACTCACTCGTTTTCCCCTAAATAATTTACTTGTTACTGAGTACTTTTAATTGAGATTTAGAAAGGAAAATGAAACCCCAACCTTTAGCCAAATCCCGTGGAACACGAAGGCATTTGGATGGCTGCTGGTTTGCAGCTCTGACTCGTGGTGCCCATCTCCCCACTTGAGTTGGGTTTTGTTCAGCAGTTTAATCACCAGGCTGTTGAGGACGGGGCTGTGACTTCTGTGCTGCTTGGCTCCAGTGGGATGTGGCTGGTCCTGGCAGGGCTGCAGTGCCCTGTCAGCACAGGTCACTCCCTGCTGGTGCTGGTGCCCCAGACACGGTGCCACTGCAGGGCTGCTGGACAGCGAGCTAGAACATCCACGAGGGTGAGGAGGGGCAGCACTGGGCTCAGAGTGCTGAACAGGGCGGCTGGAAGTCTCACCATGGAAAAGTTTGTTATTTTTATCCTCCTGGGCTGTTTTCCTGTTCTAATTGCCATTATTAGCTCCTAAGCAGAGGTTGGTTGTCCTGAGGACACAGATCCACGGGGGAGTTGGTGATGGATGCACAGACTCGGTGTTTTGCCCTGCTGAGTGTCCTGGAGGGCCCAGGCTCTGCTCAGCCCAGGCCTGTGGGCTGAAATTGCTCTGTTTGGTGGCAGTTTTTGTGATGCACAAACCCATTGTGGCTGGGCTGAGACCCCCTGACTCAGGTCACACAGAGCATGGAGTTATTGTATAGTTCTGCCTTTCAAACACTGTCAGCTTGGGGTGAGTTTTAATACTTAATGAAGAATCAAAAGCTCAATTTTCTGTTGTGGATTGTTGAAGACATCCAACCCTTTCATAACAAGATTTGGTTCTCTTAGGCTTCTAGTAAGCCAGAGGTTTTTCTAAGACAGAAAATGCTTTGCCTCTGAATTTCTGAACCTTGTACTATTTTTTCTGTTTGGAGTTGTGTTTCTTTCTAGATAAGAATAAAAAGTTTCCAAAAAGGATAAAATACTTTACAAAATCTGCACACATCTTTTGAGGAGATGGGAAAGGAAAAAAAAAATATTTGGGGAGTGTTCCATCACCATTAGGAAAACAATTACACAGTTTTACTCTCCTGTCTGTGTAGATGATAGTAAAATAAACAAGGGGAAGCCCAACTTGGGTGGACCAAGCTCTTGAGTTAAACTATTGTAATAAAATGACTGCAAGGTCTGGGTCTTTATGCCCCACTTTCTGGCATTTTATTAATAAATGCAATTTCGCTATTGGAGGGATTTTTGCACTTGTTTGTCTTTAATAAATTCAGAGGCAGGCACAGATATTCAGAGACATTTCTGTCCATGGCAATTTAGTTTAGGGCACTGTGCCACAGTCATAACAAGTAAAGCCCAGCTTGCTTCCCACACAGCCCAAACTGGTGCTGTTTATTTGGTTCTGAGGCAGCCATGAGCCTTTGACACAAAGTTTAGGATTTAGTATAGAAAGTTGTGCATTTGTCTCCTTGTGTGTGCTGTCCCTGGCAGTTCTTTGGGGTCCCTGTGTGAGGTGTTGGCAGAGGCAGGTGTTGCTGCCAGCAGGAGGACAGGCACCACTTCACACATGGTGAAGAAAACTGGCCTTTTGGGGGTTTGGTGGTGATGAAGGAGGTAAATAAAAAGATTCTAATTGGCTTTTGCGGATAAAATCTACTGCCAGTGCTTTAAATTCTTAGGAGATGAGCGTTTGGGTCCTGTCCCTGAGACAGGGGAGTCCAGTTTGAGCTGAGCACGGGGTGGGACCGGAGGAGGAACCTCAGCTGCTGGTGCTGGCTCTGAGGAGGGATGGGGGAAATGGGGGGATTGGGGTGGAGGGTCAGCAGGGACGTGTGAGCGCCTGGGCACTGTGGCCTTGGCAGCGTGTCCCCCTGAGGGGCAGGGCGGACGGGTTCACTGTGGGAAGGAGAGGTGCTCCTTATGGGCAGGAGTGGTGTTCCCTGTGGGAACATGTTCCCTGAGGGATGGAGAGCTGTTCCTTGTGGGAAGATGTTCCCTGTGGGAAGGAGAGGAGTTCCTGCTGCAGGCTGAGGAGGGGTTGGGGAGGGCAGAGGATCCCACAGCCGGTAGGGCCAGGCCATGTTACGGCTGACTAAAACACCTCCTGCTCCTCCTTCCTGCAGAGCATGGGCAATGATCATCCTTCCCTCCATCCTGCCAATCCACATGGATCCACTTTGCTTCACTCCACCACTGGGAGTGTTTCTTTTCACGCAGAGGGGGCTCCTCACAAACACACACGGAACGCAAACGTGAGTCTTTTCAAGCAAAGGCGTGTTTAAGAGTGGATTTCTAACGGAGCCACGCAGTTGTCAGGCTTCGTCATTTTCTCAGGCAATTTTTTTTTTATTAGACTGGGACATGCCTCACTCTGGGCTATGCTGCAGGGTGAATCCACCCCTGTGGGCTCTCCTGCTGCCCGTGGGGCTGGCAGGGCTCATGGGGAACAGGCTTCACCCTCTGCCTGTGCTGTCACCCCCACAGCCCCACCAAAACTCACGGCAAACTTTGTTCTCAACTTTGGATCCCGCTGCAGCTTGATGGCATCGGAAGAGAGATGTGCAGTTGAGCTGACAATCAGTGATTGGCATCGTGCACAACTCATTATTGTGTCAAGGATTTGGCATGTCCGTGGAGAGGAAACCATGTGCGTTGTGTTGACACTGAGCTTAATTCATATCCTACCAGCAGCAATGCCAAACCCTTATCTCATCCCTGCTCGTGCCAGAGCGCCTGCCTGCGTGCCAGCTCCTTGTCAGAATAATGAGTTATGCCTAATACCAATCACTCCGTGGCAGATGCCGCCTGGTGTAGCCATTTTGTACGGTTGGGAGCCTCAGCAAAATGGCTGGGGTTCCATGCTGGGTTTCCAGGCCGGGTTTCCATGCAGGGTGTGGCATGGTCGGAGCTCTCTGGTAGCGCCAGGAAATGGAAAGTATTTCAAATGGCATCCAAATGATCTGCTGGGCTTTATGGCAACTTCCTTAAAAAAATAAATCTTCATGTAGTTTTTTCTCTTCTATACCCACCCCCAAATATGTGGACCCCCCTCCCCAGTCTTTCTGCTTTTAAGATCTTCAAAATTACGTTTGTGGATGTGGCACTCTGAGCACCATTGCCTTTCCTCCATCTTGCCCTTTATCAATGCAGCTAATTTTTGGAGACACCGCTGATTCTTCCCCATGCTCACAAAGGGTTCACCTGCAGTGCTTGCAAGGGCGCAGGCCTGGGTGTTTCAGCCTACCACACCCCGGGGTTTAGCCAGTTCCACTTGCCAGGAGATTGTCAAGGGAGAAAACAACCTTTTGTCTCTCTAACACTGTAGAAGGCAGGAAGGACTCACAAGGAAAAGAGAACCCAAAATGTGGCTTTGACTTTTCCCTATGGGAGGAGTTCAAGGTGCCACCAAAGTGGGAGAGAACATTTGAGCTGATATTGAACTTATAATCAAACTCTTTGTTGTGGGAACCGAATACTGTGGGAAAGGGAAAGGAAAACTTCCACGGGGTACAGCAATAATGTGTGTCTGTAAGGAGCCACAGTGTAGAGTAGCTCCTGTTTACCTCTTTGGCTTGAGTGGGTAATTTGCTGGGATAAAAAGGGCAAGAAAAGGCTGAATGCTCAGCAGTTCACATTTGCTTTGAAATCAAGAGGCCCCCAAACCAGCTTGGTGTTCTGTGTTACAGAGATATGAGAGTTTATACCCAGGTGCTTTCACACATACGTTAAAAAAATAATCACATCACACTCCCCATAGCCTGGTCACCATTTGTTTTCAAACCACGTTCAAGTGACAGTGCTTGAAGATAGGTTATTCATAATCATGTTGTTGTTTAAGCTGCATTACTATTTTGTGTCCAGCCTATTGATTTTTCTGGATTCTTCTGCAGGATTCTTATTCATTAGTGTGTTATACGGAACAAAAACCCCTTAGTGGATTCAGAAAATATTGTACTTACAAAACCTCCATAATTTTCTGTTTTTAATAGAAAAATAAATGCACCTGGGCTTGCAGTTAGGATGCCAAGATTTTCCATAATTTAATTTGAAACAGTTCAAGAGCTTTAGTTTGGATATCAGCAGAAATGAGGGCCAAATTCAGATACAGTTTAATTGGGTACAAATCACTTCGCTTCCTAGAATTACTTGAGCTCACATAAAGTTCACTTTAATTGGTCATTTTAAACATATACACATTTGCAATTCTTTAATAAATCAGATGATTGCAACACAATTGTAGACAGACTCTACCTGGGATAGACAGCCTTGTTTCCTAAACATGGGAGACAATCGCTGCACTGTGAGGGGGCAGCCAGGCAGAAGGGCTGGAAGAGATAAAGGATGGTTACAGAAGAGATTTCTGCTGAAAACATGTTAAAAATCATGGATCAAAACAAGACTTTGGTGTGAGTTGGAGCTTCCCTGATGAAAAATTTCACTTGTGATGAGCTGGTCCATCACCATCGGGGCCACCAGGGGTTCTTGGTGTGCCACCCCTTCACTGCAGCTACAGTCACACTTCCTGGGAAATGTTTTCCATGGGAAGACCACGCCAATGTGGTACATCTCTAAAGTTACTTTTAGTTCCTAGGGGCTGTGGTATCCAGTTAGCCCTTGAGTCTATGAATATTTATACAACATAAATGGGGAAATCGGTGGGTTCCCTTGGTGGAAATGTGATATTGGTATTTTTTAAAATAAACTTAAATAAGGTCAGAATTTTTTATCCTCTAGAGAAAATTTCACGTCTGATTAAATAGTTTACATAAACTTAATCTTTTTCTGCTAGATGCATTATAGTCTCAGATATTATTCATGTAGCTATTCCTCTGTGAACCATAAAATGTTCATTTCTTCAAAATGAATATGAAGCTCAAAGCATTAGTGGTCTTAAGAGCATAAAAAGTTTATTGCTTTGTGCTTAACATTTTTCAAGTAACTTTCGAAAGCTGAACAAATTTTGCATTTAGATTAATGGAAGATGTTTTCCATTTGAAGGAACTAGCAAGGGAGCAGCAATAACAAAAATCCCCCAAGGTTAAAAATGTAGTGCTTTTGATTTTTACCAGAACTGTGTTAGCAGAACAATCATTTCTCAGCATGGAAAGGTAACATAATTGGTCTATACAGTGGCAATATAGAAAACGAGTATGCTTCAGAGAAAGCTAATATGGCTCTACTTAATAATTTCCTTCAAGAGCCTGAATTTGAATGTATATTTCACCCAGCTTGAGGCAAACAATTTGTACCCAGAAGTTCTAGTGGAAGTTACCAGGGGGTCATGCAATTTATTTTACTTCTTGAAGTTTTCAGAACTGAAGACCTAAGTGCACATTCACTTGCATAGTTTCACCCGTAATTTGATCCAATTGGGCACCATTTTCTTTCTCCCCTCTTATGTTAGTTCTAGTGCAAAAAAAAAAAAAAAAAACCAACCAAAAAACCCAACACTCTCATGAAATATTGTGAAAGAAAAGTTTTCTTGGAAGGAAAACTACTTCTCAAATTTACAAAACCAGTCTCTTTAAGAATTGCTCCAGCCCTTTCATTCCCTGGCACCGGAAGCCTGCTGTGTTGGTTTCTTAAAAACTCATGTTACTGTGTGAATCCACTTTACTTTGGAGCCTGCCATTGTGGAAAATAGCGGAAAGTGCTTTTTTCCAGAAGAGACAAAATCCCGTCTCTGCCCTTAAACTCAGGACAGTGCTTCCCTCCAGCACTGCCTCCAGCCTGGTTTCTGTGCCTGCCAAACCCAGCAGCCACATTCCATGGACAGGCAGAGCCTGCTCCAGCTCTGTGCTCCTGGGCAGAGTCACCTCACTGTGCTAAATCCCGTTGTCTGGAAATCTCGGGGATTTGCTGGGACAGGAGCTGAGAGGTCCTTTCCTGTAAAAGTGGCATTGAATAAAAGGAAGGGGTTGTTCTTTTCAGCCTGATTTATAAGAAAAGCTCTTGAGCCTCTTTGTGCTGCAGAGGGCTCTGAGAGACCCCCAGGGCAGGGCACTGGGAGGGCTGTTCAGAGCCCCAGCTGGGGGTGCTGGGGTGTGGTTTACAGCTCATCACCCTGCAGGAGCGGGAGGTTAGAAGGGGTCAGGGAGTTACACTGGATTTATCAGAACCGTTCATCTCAAATGTTCTGGAGAGATGCATTAGGAGAACCAGATTTTGAAGACAAGAATTGCTCTGCTGGGTGTCTCCCTGTGCTGGGTGAACAACTGGGATGAGAGGGCAGGTGCATGTTCTCCTAGGGGAGAGGACAACACAATTCTGCAAGTTTCTTTCTTAGAATGTGACAGTGTCTTGCCTTACAGTACAGGGGTGTATGTTTACAAGAGTTATTTTTTTCTAGCATGGCCCTTCCTTTTAGAGCTGCTTTGTTCTGTTTGCTTTCTCAGGTGAGTTTCTCTCTGTTCCTTCTTTAAATATTAACTTACCTTCTCAGTTGTGTATTTTTATTTTAGTGGGTTGATGCTTTGATTTGTAAAAAAGTCTTTCTGGCCTTTTTTACCATGACCAAGTTCTTGGGGCAGAATATCTTTGTGAGTGTTTTGATAGACCTCTTACGTTCTACTTCAGCCAAGGTAACAAATGCTCTAATGTTCGTGTTAATTTTATGGGATTCTTCATCTGTTGCATTTCTAAAAATCCTTCCTGTGCTTTTGAAGCCAACAGACCTCAAGTTTGACCATTGACTTTCAATAAAGTTGCTCTGCTTTTCTTACTTCCATGCCAAATGTACCTGAACAAATCCTATAGGCACAAGGTAGAATATAAAATAAATCCATCCCTCTGGTAATTACCACCAAGAATTAATGTGTCTTACTTCTGAAGCCAGTGACAGTCCTGCTGGAAGCCTGCCTCTGGGAAGTGCTGGTTTACCCTTTCCTGGCTGTCCAGGGTTCTGTGATCCACCCTTCCCAAAGCCCATTTGCCACCACGCTGCTCTCAGGGCCATGGGTGGGTCAGTTTCCCGTGGTGGGTAAGGGGATCCTTTTCCCTTTAAGAGGACATGATGGGGAAAACATGGCCTGAATTTCGTTAGCAGTGTGACAATGAGAGAGATAAGTAGATGTGACAGTTATGAATGACGCACTGTCATGCACTTCTGCGTTCTGACTCAGATAAATTGACACTGCTGTCAAACACAAGCTATGGAGAGGAGAGACCTCTGATGAACCTTCTAATATGGTAAATGGGAGTCTTAATTCTTCATTAACTGGAAAAAGGAGATTTGGCCATGTAATTTTCTCCTTGCTGCCTGTTTTAAAGATTCCAATAACCCAGCATTTACAGTTGACTAGGCAGGGATTGCTTTTTCCTATGCCAGCGACATGCAGGCTGTGAAATCTAAGGAAGTGCCGCTTAAACACAGACTTATTGCCTTGGTTATCTTTAATGACTTTGAAATGTATTGGCCTCATTATGGAACAGTGCAGTTATCAATTCCTCTAATTAGGTGATGTGGTCCCATAAGAAATTTAACATTAAAGTGCAAAAATGAGTTAGTGGCATCAATTGCTGGCAACTTGGATGTTGGCACTGAATTTAAAGCAACGGTGCTCTTTTTCTGTGTAGTTATTCTGCATCAGTCCTATTTGTTCAAATATCAACAGTAATTTTTTTCAATACATTAATTTTGTCCCTTGTGAAGAGCTGTTTATTTACCTGAGCATTTCTTTGCCCTCTGAGGCTCTATCCTGTGGCATGCCGTTGGTGTAGACACCAGTGAACCACGGACCAGCTGATGCAGAACGAGCTCTCTTCACTGACAGGTCAGGCTGGGCACTAAAACTGCCAGTCCGCGTTTGCAGTTTCAGCGGCCCTTTCAATCTGAAGATCTTGCAGCAGTTTGTAAGCACTGAAGTGCCTTGCCCACAGTCCTACCTCCCAGCAGAGCTGGAAACAAAGCACAATCCCCGCAGTTCAGTCACCTTCCCAGATTTGTAATGCTGCTGCCTCCCACGAGGGTCTGTTGGAGGCTGCATTTCTCTTTTCCACCATATGGAAAGGATTATTGGTGGCCAATTTAGAACAGACAGTCTCCTGTCTTGCTGGGAGGAAAAGAGGGTCTGAGAAACCTTATTCTAATGCTGTCTGGTTTGTGCAAGTGTTTTGGTATGGCTGGATACAAAAGCAAGTGCACAGTGTTTATCTCTTGTTATTCTTTAAATCACACAGCACAAGCCCACAGATTGTTTGTGTATGAAGATAATCTCCATTTTCCGCGAGTTTGTAAATCTTGGTGGGGATGATGTCTGGCAGGGCAGTGTGTGATGTTACGTGGGGAGGGTATCTGTGAACACGCTGGGTGACCATACTGCCAAAAATTGGAATTTTTGCGTACTTTGGAATAAATGGCTCCAAAGACATCTAACAACCTCAAATTGCAAACCACAAATGGTCACAAACCCAGCGTGGAGTTGGGTTTCTCTCTGGTTAGGCAGGCTGTGAGCCAGGGATGGAAACCTCACCCTATGCATCCCACACAGACGTGGATCTGTCCTGGCCTCACTTAACTGCACTGGAGGCTGTCCCTCTTTGCCTCCCTTCCCAAAGGACATTATCAGTGGATTGCTTTGGGTGCTTTTGGAGGACAGGGCATTTATTAAAGACTCGAGGCTGAGGAGAGGGTGAATGGATGGGTGGATGGATTCCCTTTGCCTGCTCAGGCAGCTAGGCTGGGAATTCTCATTTCCACTGCAGCTGCTCTCTGTTTTGGTATGACTGCTTTGTACTTGTGGATCACAATGAGATATTTGGCACAGTGAACACAATCCTGCCACCCTTTCACCCCTTCCGTCATTTGTACCTGGTCTGGAGGGGTGGTGACTGCTGATCTGTCACAGTCTCTGAGCCATCCCAGCATTTCCTTCCCTGGGCAGGTCATGCAGAGGCTGCTGCTCTGTTTAGCCAGGTCACTGAATCTCTGGCTTCTACAGCGTGCAGGAGCTGCTCATGGATATTATGATTTGTTCCGAGTGCAGGTGATGCCCTTCCCTGCAGCATGTCCCAGCCCCTCCCAGCAGTGTGTGAAGCACAGCCACTGCCATCCCTGGGTATCAGGGCTGGTTTGTTCTCTCCAGTTCAGAAAGAAAAGCAAGGGCACTCTGCTTTCTGCTTTAAATGAATAAGCATGTCCACATGCAGTCCCACCCAGTGTTTGTTGCTGCTGAATTTACAGAATTTTGTAAGAATCAGAGGTGACAAATAGTTAGGGGTGGAAGTTAGGGTTGGCTTTTTCGTTTTTCTTGGACTGGAAGGAAAGAGGTCTGGTCATTATCCACACTTGACTAAGAAATAAAAAAAAAAAAAAAATTAATATCCTTCCAGTTGTCTCTCGTGTTGCTTATTCGGAGATGGAGGTGATGAGTCTCCTGCTCTGGAAAGGATATTTTCAATGATGATGTTTCATACCCAACCATACATTGGGACAGTCAGTGAAAGAAGAAAAGGACCAGTGGCAGGAGAAGGGCCACCTGTTAATTCTGTGCATTGTGCAGGAGTCAGAGAGTTGGCAGGAAAAAATTGGACCACAGTTAACCTTTGTTAAAGCATTTTCTACACAGTCTCAGTGACAGCCAGCATGTACTGCATGTTCCTAAACCATACCTCTTATCCTCAGCTCATGTGAAATACTTCTGTATTGTTCTTTCAGACGTTTCATGAAAATCAATGAAAGTGATTTGTCTAAGGAAAAAAAAAAAAACAGGCCCAGGTTAAGGCCAAGACAGACAATAACTGCACCCCACTCCTGAAGGCCCTGGAAGAACATCTCCCACAAAAGAGTCGCTGTCACTTTAACATGGGCTGCTGTTTCCTTGAATGGACTTACCCAATCTTTCATCAAAGAAACATATCTCCCATATCCCTGTCTTTAAAAACAGCAATTATGTGTAAATGCCTTCTGATTTATTTGAGCCAGGGCCACCGGCCAGTGTGAGTCACCACAATTTATTGCTAACCGTCACTTTTACATGATAGGTTTGTAACAAATATCTGCCGCATATTGTTAAATTAATCTTCCATTTAAAATTAATGGAGTTAGACTCCCCAGGTTCAATGTAATTTCGTGTTCACGGGCAGGGAGTGATGTGAGCTGCATACAGAATGAGCCGAGGCCAAACGCCCTAATCTTTCATCACCTTGAACCTAGTGACTAGGACGCCTTCTCAGCACCAACTAATGAGATTGAGCTTGCTTCTCTCCTGAGGACGCCAGCTCAAAGAAGCTTTTCTGCTCAGATACAGCAGGCTCCGTCTTATTTTAATAATTCCTCAGATATGACATGCCTGATGTTATGTATGAAAGACTCAGGCTTGAAGAAGAGATGAAATGAATTTTATATCATTACTTCAAAACCGAAACCAGCTAAAGGAAGTATGTCACAGTTAAAAATGCAGTAAGCATTTTAGCTATGAAATATTTTGAAAGTAAACAGGAGTCGTTCTTTCATTTATTATTATAATGCAGCCTCACCTTAGACTCATCTTCTGTAATTCCAGTCCCATTCATAAATTAATAACAATAATGTAGATGAAAGCAGGAGACTGCCCAATGAACATGTGGATGGGACCATCAGAGAGAAGAGATTTAATTCCTAATGGAATATGCCATGCTATAGTGCTGAGCTCTCTCATTTCTCTTTGTGGGCATTTGTAGAAAATGAGCCTGTCTTTTTTGAATTGGCATACTGCAAATCCATCACATATTGTGTAAAAATAATTGACTTGAATTGTATCTGTGTACCTTCCTGCCTGTCCTTTATTGCAGCTTCAAAGAAGTAGTAATTTCGCTTATATTTCAGTATTTATCAGTGCAGGAGACTGAGAGCATCAGTGGTATGTGCACAAGGGCCTGTGCTGCCGTGTGCTGTGCTCAGTGCCTGTGTCACCCTTGCTGACTCCCAGTGCCCCTGGCATTGCTGAACCATGTGCAGGAGCTGCTGCTCCATCCACACTGGATGTATCGTGGCCATGGATGAGTCCAGGTGGGGATGGGGATGGCCTGGCCTCCTGCCCACAGGGTCACCTCCTCTGCTCCACCCCTCACATGGGCTCTGCACAGTGGAGAGCAGCTGTTGGCAACTCCTGGAGAACAAGAATAGAAACATGGCATCTTTCAATCTAGAGGAATGTCTTAGGAGAAGATAGAGAATTATCTTTCCACAAGCTGCTGTCAAATGGAGAAGAGGAAGCTTTGTTCTGGGGCACAGTGGTGGGTGGGAAGAGGGATGGCAGAATGCACAGTTTTCCAAATCTTTCTCTTATTTTCATTTTCCTAGGGGGAAGGAAGTTTGGGCCCATCTGGGAAGCTGGAGAGAATCAGTGAAGATTTCTTTCTGTTTTGCTGCTTTGATTTAAAATCTCTGTCAGTCTTCCCATATATCCCACCTGGGGCAGTTTTCCATTGCTGAGCAGACCTCACCCAGGTTCATTCATGTCTTTCATCCCTTTGTATCAGTTGCAGCTATTCTGATTTCTTTGGAATTATAATTCTGGTTAAACCAGTGAACCATGTTGCCAGTATCAGGCACTTTTATGTTTATGGGGGTTTTGTTGCTGAGAAACTCATCACTATTTTAGTCATTTAGCAGAACTACTGATTTTGACTTTTTAGATTTTTCCTTGCTTATTTAAAATCAGTTGAAAGGATATGACCTTGTTCCTCTATACTATCTCACCTGATTAAAGCCTTAAATTTTTCAACTCTTTTTTTTTACTTATTCTTTTATTTTTGGAGTGAAGTTTTTCATGCACACCCTCACCCTTTCTCTTGGAAACCCAGTGCTCCAAGCTGTGATTCACCACTTCCCACATCCCCAGGTGTCCCGTTTCCTCTCCCTCTGCCTGATTGCTGCCCACTGCCCGCTCTGATGCACTCCTGGGGCAGAGCAGGGCATGCCCAGGTAGCCTGGATGTGTGATGTTCACGAACCCACACTCTCCAAGGTGCCAAGGGGAACTGCTGAGAGTACAAAGTGTGGCTGCCAGCAGCTGCCATCAGCTGGGACCATTCCCTGGAGTTTGGCCCCAAAGGAGTCACGCAGGGTGTCCCAGTCACACTGGACAGGCACAGTGGGAGAAGCTGCAGTCCCTGCAGTGCCAGCAGTGCCCACCTGTGCAGCACCAGCTGCCTGTGCCCAGCAGGAGCTCTCCTGCATTGCCTTGCTAGCAGGTTGCTCTGTGTGTAAAAAATACGGTGCCAGCAAGGACTGGCTCTGCTGTCTCGCAGGAGAGAGAAGGATAAATCAAGTTCCTTTTCTGCTTTATTTACTAGCTATCCATTTTTATTCCAGGCTTTGCAGCAGACAGCAATGAAACTTCTAGATATTCATAAACAAAAATCTGGTCTTCTGTCCACTGATATAGATCAGGAAGGCCAGAGTGTATGTTGAGAAAGAAGAGAGTTGTAAAAAATGTTGAAATAGATTTATTGGAGACTTCAATATCTGTTGAAGTCAGCAAAGCTGGAATAAGCTTTAAGTAAACACTATCAATTTCGGTGATAAGATTTAGAAGGTGGCTTCTATTTTTTTTGCACTAGATGAAACAATATCACAAAGCTTGTCTTCATGGAAATGTGATCAAGATGTAAGCACTGCTACCGCTAACTCCCTTACCTAAGGTTTAGTTACACTCAGTTACTTCTCTTTGAATAGCTGAAGATGTATCTCTCAGCACTGGAATTTTTCATTATGTGGGCTTTGCATCTTAATGTTTTTCCTGTCTCCTTATATTCTGGATAGATGCCATTTTGCAAGGTGAAAAGGTTAGCAGTTTCAGGTCCTGTATCAGTGCTGTGCTGGACTTCTGGATACCCTTGGAAGCTTTCATCTTATTTTTTTATTAAGCAAAAAGCCCTCTATTCAGGTGAAATGAGTTTCTTAGTTTCAGCATCCAGAAGTATAAAAAAGTTCCCTTCTATGCAGTGCATTTGATTGGGAGTAAAAATGACTGATGACAGCCCATACTGGACCCTTTTGTTCAATTCAGCTATGATTATGGAGCCTATTAGCTGGAGTTACAACCTATTTAAGAGCAGTGCTTACTAGTAATGGGGGCCAAATGATTTTGGAAAGTTCAGATTTACTGGGCTCCCTGCAGAAATGAATTCAGCACTGAACATATTGATGCAGAGCCTGAACGAGGCTGTTCCAGTGGGACTCAGAATTGTGTGCTTAGCAAGAAATGAGCGGGTAGTAGAATTAAAGATCAGATAGATGTGAGGCTCAAGGGCAGTCTAAACTCTGAAGTTCATCACAGCAACTTAATCAGAGTAAAATGAGTGTTGCACTGACAGGAATCAAGCCTCTGTGTGACAGGAAAATTAGCTTGTTACAGTGGTGCTGTGTTTTTTCTCTGTCCCTGGTTTTTAAGGTCTTGTAGTGTTTAAAAATAGTTTTGAGATGTCGGTGTTCAGTGGCTACTGAGGCAGCCTGGATTTTGTTAATGGAGATGTTGACTCTCTGCTTGATATTTACCTTTGCAATAATGGATCTGCAGTTTTAGTACTAAACAAAGACTGTCTCATTGCACCTGTTCAAAGGATAGAAAAACTTCAGGGTCCTCTCAGTGGCTTTTAGCACAACCTTGAAATCTGCTCTGGGGAGTGGAAAATTTGGGTTATTGGTCCCTCAGCCCTGCAGCTGAACCAGCCCCCCATGAACCAGCCCTCATGTGCTGCAGTTGGTGGGGGGCAGTGGAGAGTGGCCCCAGGAACTCTTGTAAGGGACATTTTTGTGCTGATCACAGTCTCATCCATCCACTGCACCTAAAGCCTCCACCGAGGTTCTGTCAAACACCACCTCAGCTCCTGAGGGAGCCTTAAGCCTCAAGTGCATATCCACTCCATGGCCACATCTTCAGAGCTGTCCAGTCCTGCAATTCCCATCCTTATGGACACATAACTCTCCCCTTCCAGAAATTTCTTCACCAGAGACATCTCCCCTTCCTGTGTGTCCCCCTCTGAGTCAGCACCAAGCTCACCCAGCCTGGTTCCTGTGTTCTGCTCATCAGACACCTTTCTCCTGCTGTGTCCACCTGTGCCAAGGTGGGATACACTTCCGAAACACGGTTCAGGAGCAGTGCACTCTGCTGGCACGTCTGCCATAATCCTCTTTTCTGACTTTGCTTCTGCCTTGGGACAGGAAATTTTTTAATTCTAACCCAAAATTTCTTCCTACGTACCAGTTGAAGCCTGACTTGGAAGTTGTTTTTTTACTGACCATGGGAATGTGCTGCTTTGTTGTCCTTGGATGGAACTGGGAATATTCAGCACTTGTCAGAGTGCTGCTTCCCTTCCTCTGGACAACAGCAGCAGGGTCTGGGTGCAACCTGGACACAGGCAGGTGGGACTGTGTGATTTTGAACCTTCCGAGATGGAGTACTTTGGTTGTACTCTGGGAAAAGTCGGGGAGAATTTGGTGTTGTTCACGTACTAAACAAATGGGAAACATAGAGTTGAGTTTTATCATTAAAACTTGAAATTTTAACCTTAAAAACGCACTTTCACGGCGGTGCATTGGCCTGCTGCAGGAGTGGCTCCGTGCAGAGAGCAGTGGGAATGTGCTGTCCCAGAAGGAGCCGTGGCTGCCCAAGGTCAGGCACTCAGAAAGGGCTGGGAATGCTCTCCTGGGGCTCAGGAGAGCAGAGCTGGGGCAGTTTCTGGGTCACTGTTCGGACCAACTGTTCACGTAATTGTTACACGAGATGTTGCTCAAAGGAGCCCTATTTTCAATCACACGAGCATGTCCCAGATTCCTCTAAACCATCTGTTCAAGTGAAGAACTTCCAGGTTGTGGGTTTTCGGGTGAGAGGGGAAAAGGCAGAAGGGAAATTGGAAGCAGGAGTTGGAAGTCGAGTGTCAGCTGGGCTCTGGTAGGAGGCTCTTTACAGCTAGGATGAAGGATCAGGAGAGAAAAGCTTTCAGCCTGACACACAGATGATAAAGCAAGCCTTAAACCGACGCTGTGGCTGCACAGCAGGTAAAGAAATCCTGCTTAGATTAAAAATAAATATTTTATGCTGCATGTATGCAAACCTTTTTTTTTTTTAATAGCTTAAAGCCCTATACAATTTGCAGCAAGTAGAAGAAATTAAAAGAAAGGGTTTGCATTGTTTTACTGAGGTAGGAAGCCCTCAGAAAGCTAAGTTGAGGGGTTTTTTTAATGCCACAAAGAAAATTAAAGGACAGGCTGTACATTAGAATTTTGAAGTGTAAAAACATTTGGAAATCTTCCTGTCTCTGTATGTTTATAGCAAAGAGCAAATGCAAGCCTTGCAAAGAGATGATTTTGGAGGCAGGCATGAGGTGTGCAGTGCAGGGAGGCTCAGCTGTCACAGGCAGGAGCTGGTGCTCCCTGCTCAGAGGGGTGACCAGGAGGTTTGGGATGTCCCTGCCAGCCATTTGGAGCATTTTAATGACTGAAGCAGGGTAAACATTTGTGAGGATAAACATTGTCTTCCTGCTGAGCAACAATGTCTCCTGTATGAGAACAGGATTGTTTTGGCATATGTCGGCTCTAAATATCCCTGCAGATACTTTACAGGAATTGCTGCCTCTTTAAACATTTATGCTATTAAAAATCAGGACGATTGTTGACATAAACCTGTGATAGCAGCTGCATTGTAGACAGAGTATGAATTTTTTATGTTATTGATGAGAAGTTTATATCATTTATGTACTGTAGTAGGGGAGGCATATGAGTGCTGAATACAGAAAATGATGGAATTGAAGCCACGTCGGTACCAGGGCACACTATTTATTAATGTGGCCTCTCAGAAGGAACATGAATGCAGTAAATGGCAAGCAAAACAGAGCTAAGTGATTTATAATATTTTAAAAACTCATGTTGGGATGAAAAAAACCTTTTTGGCTCTGCTGCCTGGGTTACCTGGTTTGGGTACCAGTGTCACTGAGGGAAATAGTGATGTTGTCAGATCTTGAGGGTTGGCAGCCATTGGGTTGAGGCTTGGGGGCCTGGAGAGTCTGTGACTGGGGAGGCTGGAATGTCAGAAAGGGATGGCTGCCAAAGGAATTTTGAAGAACACTGTTTGTGTTTTCTTGCCTTGAATTTCTGGGACTGAAGAGGCAGAACTAAAGCTGAGATTGTCTCCTGCTCTGCAGTAAAGACATTTACCCTCTTCCTGATCCCATTCTGTTTTGACTGTTGTCTCTGATGGTGTCTCCGTAACCTTCTCCCCCTCTGAGAACAGCTGGGGAGCTTCTCTCTGCTCCCAAAGGGAGCCACTGATACCGCACCAGGGTTCCTGCAGTTGAGGGAGATGGTTTGGTGGGACTTGGCAGCGTTGGGTTTATGGTTGACTTGATGATCTTAAAGCTCTTACCCAACCTAAATTATTCTGTGATTCTCTGATTAAGTTGCTTAAGTGTCAAAATTTCCTTTGCTGGAGGCCAGAGGGGGCTTTGTAGTTTGTGAGGTTTGCTTTGGGGGAAGCTCCACGGTAGCTCCTTCAGTGAATGTCTCCTACACGGTCTCTGTTCCAAAGCTCTGCCCTCCAGCACAGCCTCTGGAGGTAGAGGAAGCACTTCAGCTTTCCTCCTTCAGGCACAACTGTCCTTGTTTTTGCAGAATCCCACTTGATAGTTATACAAGTGCTTCATGTTTCTCAGCACCAGACGGGCTAAATTAAATTTTCATATGTTGTCCACACTCATTTTTCCTACAAGTGTCACTGAGCAAATTTCCAGGATGTTCTTCTTTTATTGGAAATGCAGCTATTGCTCAGATTGAGGCACTGCTGGCTTTTCCCATCCTCACTGAAGATTGCAATTAAGGCTCTGGTATTGTGTACGTGAGCAGCCCCAACAAATCAGCACCGTTCCTCATATATTCTTGGAGTGCAGGTGTCAGCCATCCATCCAGGGTCTTCCTGGAGTGAGGGAACATTCCCTTATCGACAGAGGAGTCACCTGGAGCCACATTTTGTAGGAGAGCTGTGGCTGCAGCCCCACGAGTGCGAGGCAGGGCAGGCCGGGCAGTCGGATCCTCTGCTGGAATCACGGTCCTGGTGCAAGGTCTCGCATCACCAGTTCACATCATTTAACCCCCAGACAGCTGTCCAGGGGTAACAGCTCCCCACCCCTCAGCTCCTGGCTGTATTTAAACCCATGACTTGGAGGTGGAAGGGGTGTATCCTATTCCAGTCCCCTTAAACATCCATCCTCGGGGGGATGTGTCTCTAAATTAATGGAGCACTGGGTTAATACTGCAGAGGAAAAGCTACATTAAAAGAACATTATTGGGGTTGCAAAGTCAAGCCTGTGGAAGTTAAGACATTGAGAATTAAGGTTGCCTCTTCAACCTTAATTTGCCCCCTTCTGTGTACGCACTATGAAACAGCCTTTAATTACATGATCACATTCTCCTCTGCCTGAGGCAGACACCTGGCACAGAAAACTCCAGCCCAAACGGCTTGAAGTTGGGCAAAACTATAATCAGTTGAACAAGAAGGTCTTGTAAGAACTGTGTGGCAACTTTAACTAAAGGCTCCAGTTTGTGTTGTTTTCCATTTATTTTGCTGCATTCGAAATTTGTTTAACTTGAAATATTCCGCAGGTAAAATCTGTTTGTGTGGAAGACCCAGGAGGGCTGTGTGCACCTGAAATTGCTTTACACAATAAGGATCTTTTTAACAGAAATCATCCATTGTTTGGACATATAGTGCCAAAAAATATGAAACTGAAATGGGAATCCTACTGGTTTTGGTGTTATATATCTATAAGTTTTAAAATATATATAAATATAAAAACCTCAAAGATGAAAAATAATCTCTGCAGGTGACAACCAAGTCACTCAGTCAAGTGAATATTAAAAGGAGAAACTTAAATTCATTTTCCTGCTCTTTTCAAGCCCAGCAGAGGGTTTTTTCAACTCCAGCTCTCTTTTCACCTCAGAGCTGCTGATTGCAAATCGTGTCTTGCAGATGAACAATGCATGACACTTATAGTTCATATGACATATGTTCCGATGTATGGAGATTTCAGGCACAGGTGGGTGGTCCTTGCCCTTAAAAAGTAGAAGGGATGCTTATTTCTCAGCACTAATGGCTGGTTTATAATTGATTGGAATGCTAGCACAGAGCTCACCAGGATCAGTTTGGAGTTTGGGAAGGAAGAGGCTCCACCTTGTACCCAGAGCATGTTCTGTTTATCACATCAGTGCAGGTGCTGCTCTTGCAGTTAAGTGAGGAATTGGAAGAAATTTGGAATTGAAGGAGGGGCAGACTGACTGCAGCCAGCTGGAAACGTGCTTGCCTGTGTCCCTCCCTCAGCCTCAGGGCTGTGCCAGTAGCTGAGGGATGGAGTTCATTCTTTGTGACCTGAACATTGACTGTTGAGGGGGGTTTCAGGGTGACCAGCACACACAACATTCCTTTCATGGGGAAGTGGAAGTCCAGGATCCGCAGACTCTGAGAGTTCTCAGCATCCCATTATAAGCTCAGGACCCAGGAAGGAGTCTGCAAGCCTGTTTATTTGGGCAGCCAAATGAACTGATGAAATTTTCGAATATTGGATGTTAATGTGGAGGAAACCTTTTCTAACAGCTGGCATTACGCTGAGGTTCTTTGGCACACCATGGCCCAGACCATCCCAAGCACCTCCTTCAAATCTCTAACACCAGTGAGCTACAAATTGCTTAACCCAAGGTCATATTGACAATTCAGGTAAAATCGGAAAAAGTCACTTGGTTTCTTGTCTTCTAGACCTCTCTAATCTTCACTGCTTTGGCAGTGCTGTCTCTGCTCAGCATATTGGATTTTACAGTTCTTAGTGATCATCGTTCCATTTATTTTATACCAATAATACTTTTCTTCCTGTTCTGTTTCTGTGATCACTTGTTAAAGCTGATTTTCTTGTAAACTACTTGTGTTCTGACTTCAGCACAAAATGCCATAGCTAAGATTAGCTCTAACCTTCAAACTTCAGACCTTCAGACATCGGAGATGAGCCAACCATATGTAAGTCTTGTCTGTGTGTTTTTAAAAGTGGTAAAAGAAAGAAAAAAACAAGCACTGTCCTTCCAAGAGAACTGGCAAGCTGCCACCTTAATTTCTCCAGAAGAGCTCAGGTCAGGACAAGTCAATCAAAATCACTTTTCTTGGACAGGAGCTCAGGTACAGCAGTAGAAAATCCCTTTCAGTGGAGGTCTGGAACATTAATCAGGAAGTGCAGAGTGCTCTTTTGTAGGACTTTGGGGACTAAGGAGAGCTGACGATGCTTCTGCGTGCAGAGTTTTGCTTATGCTTCCCTCATGCTGTCCAGACAGGATCTGAAGGGAGGACCCTCTTTTTTTTTTTTTTTTTTTTTTTTTTCACCACTGTGGCTTCAGCACACTGAAAGATTCTTTTGGCACTTTCCTGAGGAGGACACACAGAACTCTGCAGAAACTCAGTAATTCCATAGGAACCATTGAGTGTAATTACATGCTCTGTACAGTTCAATGTAAATATGTGGGTAATCCAAGCAATTTGTATTTTCTCAACTGCATTATTAAATCTGAAAATTGCAAACTACATGGAAATTAGGTTGAGAATAAAATGGGTAACTTCACATACTGTATTATTGCAGTGTGTTATCTCTAGAAGTCTGTCATTACTTTGGAGTTCCATGCTATTTTTCAGATAATAACCAAATGCTGAGAGTTTGTGGCCTTGTCCAGCTCAGAGGTGCACAGCCCTGCTGTTAATTCGGGTTTAGGATGTGGAGAATGTTCTCAGCTCAGTCTTTAAGTCTTTTTTTGCATAGGGAGGAGAATTTTTTTCATTCAAGCAAGCAATGTGACTGACTGGTAGCTGTGGCTGGTTTGCATTTTTTGCAGATGTACACAATGCACTTCAAGGGAGGGTTGTGTGTCTGCAACGAGTAAAACCAGGTTCACATAGAGGGTTTGCTTCTGCCTGGGGGCTCCCTCAGGTCCGTGTCAGGTGTTCCTTCACCAGTGAGAGCCTCTGAGTGCACAGCTCAGTGCTGTGCTCCAAGGCTTTGCTGGAAGGGCACAGCCAGGTGCCTTGAGGACATTTTGAGACTTTGTTCAATTGTCCCTGACTTCCAGGCTGAGCAGCTCATTTATGTCGTGTACACCAACTGCTCTTTGGGGTATTTGAACCTCTCCTTCCTATGCTTTTCTCTCTGCTCGTTGTCTTTGCCCTGCAGAGTGTGCCATTAAGGTTAGGTTATTTATTTACACACTATGAATATGTAAAACTTTGTACTCCTCTCAGTCTAACCCTCTGCACTTCAGTCCTTTTTTTTTTCTTTTGAAAATTTGAATGGAAGATACTGAATGAGACTTTTAGCTAAGAACCAACTGCATTTATTTATTGGTTTTCACACAGAGCGTATAGTCATGAGAGATGGAAAATGCCTCTGTTCAATGGTTACATTTGTCTGTGTTTTATAATGTATACATGCACTTTTATATGCCTGTTGTCAAAGCCCAGCAGTTTGTTGTCTGTTCAGATGGAAAGGTTTGGTTTTCACAGTCAAACTGGTAATCAGGGCGCCAGTCCAGGGGCATGTGATCTACTGAGAGGGTGAAAGTAGCCATAAAACCTGAACTGAGAGACTGAGCTCCTCTCAGGAAGACAAAGAGATACAAGGACGAGGTAAAGTGCTGCAAGATAGATAATGATGGTCAGCCATCAGTCTTTGTACCTTCCAAAAGGAAATCACAGCTGTTGCTCTTCTTCACGAGGAATCTTGATTTATTTACGCTCCTTTGCCTTTACACCTGTATCTTCTGGGACTTCTGGGCTTTCCTGCTAGATTTATTCGCTGCTGTGGAGCAAGGAGGGAGATTTGCAGCGAGGGGGGAAATGGAGGAGGACAGAGAAGGAACAGAAGGAAGACAGAACAGTGGGAGCGAGAGGGAGGAAGAAGATAAGAGACAGATGAATGACAGCAAGTGGAAGAGAAATGAGACAAGGAACATGATGGGGGAGAAAAAAGCTGGAAGGGAGCTTTTGAGAGAGCATGTAAAATAGAGGTCTGGTGGAGGATTTCCAGCAAAAGTCATGTAAATCAATGGTGAGTAAATTAATAGGGCAATTGTGCAAATGAGACTCAGTCGTTAAAGGCAAGCGGAATAGATCATGGATGATTTAGGGAGAGCGTAACCCACAGGGCACACCTTTCAATCTCCTGCAGATCCTGAGGAGGGATGCTGACACGTCAGAAAGTGGAGCAGATGAACAAAATGAGGAACATTAAAAGGGAGGAGGTTGTGAGACGAACTCCAAACGCAGAGCAGCATTAAACTCCTCAACACCAGAGCCACGTCTTAGGCTAAAGGAAAATCTTCCTGGTGCTTCCAAGTCAGACAATATTACTGTGGTTTTAGCTAAGGTCTCCTGGTATTGCTTCAGTTCCTGATGTGATTGCTGACTTTTTTCAGCAGAACAGATCAAAAAATGCATCCTGCAACTCTTCAAATGTGTAATTTTGCAGCAAAACGGTTTCCTGTAGTTGCCAGTACAAACATTTCTGCCACTTGCCCTCACTAAACTATGAATGTGGCTGAAGAGGAAACGCTGAAGGAGTCTGGAGCAGCCACCTGACCAGGGAGTGGCAGCCCCTGGCTCTGCCCTTGCTGGGTCCCATTCCATGCCACTTTTGGGGACCTGTACCCATGCGTGCAGCAAAGACAGGACACAGTTGGGATATGCTCTTTTCTCTCACTGATGGTACAGCTGTGCCCACTGCTCCTGGGTGTTGATGAAATTCCAGGAGTTCCAGAGGATCCCTGTTTCTCCAGGATTTATTTAGTGTTCGCAGCAGTTGATGTGGGTTTGAGACTCTGCAAATCTTCTCCAGTCCTGAGAATGGATTCCTCTGCTCTAGCTCTGAAGTGGAGCAGGCCATTACATCCTGTGCCTTTTAAATGCAGTGGTTACTAAGGATTGTGAAGGATCACAACTAACCAACTGTTTAAATTCATTTCTGACAGTCATTCGGCCCTATGGGTTTTTGAAAGCACTGGATGTAGTGCCACGTGCCCCAGCATATAAAATGTTTTGTTTTACTCTGACTCCTGTAATTCAACTCCTTCCCAAGGTCTTGAAAAAAAAAAGTGACTTTAAAAGACACCTTTTTGGTGTGATTTCACCATCTTCCCTCTCTTCTCCTTTAAAGTTCAGTGTGAACTTGACTTTCATTTTATTCAGTAGAAAGTTAAATGCAACCCAGGCATCTTGTTAAGGATAAATATTTTTCTAAAGGAAACAAAAGGAGTGATGAAAGATGAGGTGGAAAGGGAAACCTTAGTGCAGCTGGATTTTGTCAGTGGTAGTTCCTTCCTCCTTGGCCTGCTGCTCTTTCTCGGAGAGCAGCAACATTTTTATCTAAAACTGATGCTGATAAAACAGCTCTTAACTTGACAGCATCCCTCTCACAGCCTTAAAATTCCTTCCTGAGATTCAGGTTGCTCTGAAATACTGCTTTGGAAACCTTGGGATGCAAGTATGAGGCTGTCTTCTTCAGGAGAGTTCTCATCAGCCTGGGGAGAAGCAGAGCCCAATGGGGACCTTCACTAGAGCTTGGAATTGTTTCTGTGCTTTTCCAGCAAAGATTTTCCAAGTTGTGGTGTTTCTCCATGTCACACTGCAGGACTTCATCTCACCTGATGTAGATTGGGACTAACTGAAGGACTGCACAGCCCCTCATTCTGTTCATGAAAAGGCTCCTTTCTTAAATAAACATGGAATGTATATATATATATATTCAGAATCAGGCTTCAAACAGGTATCAGTTGTAAATGTTTGGTTATTTATAATTGAACTTGTGTTTTGTAATTGATTTCTAACACAACTGCTGTAGGACTTTCGTGATGTCTAGCAAAAGTATGAAGGTTAATTAATGAAGACTTGCAGACGTCAGGAGGGATTATTTTTGGGTTATGTTGCAGAATTCCACCCCTAAGCTTCAGCTCTCTGAAATGCTGTAGAATGATTTATATTTATATGAGCTGTTTGGTTCTTGTGTGATTTCCTGAACAATTCAATCATGAAAATCCTGCTTTTCACTCAGTTTCTGGTTACTTTCTCTTCCTTCAGTGTTCAAACAGAGGCCCTGCCTTGCTTAGTTAATATTTCAGCTTAGAAACTTATTTAAGCAGACTCCTAATATAAAACCTAAGAGTAAAATATCACCCTCTAAAAGATAATGAACTTCCTTAGAGTTGGGCCCCTCTCTGAGCAGGAGCTGTGCAAGACAGACCTTATCAGGCTGCCAGGCCTCCTAACAGATACGGCTTTTTCCTTTGGATAGATATTTTAAAGTATTGTTCATTCCAAGGAAAACAAACAAGTGTTCTGTCAGTGCTCTAAGCTACCTGAAAATAGGATTTACAGTTCTATATAATTGCATTTTCTTTGTGTTTGCATAGAAGTCATAGCATAGCTGGAAGATGATGGCAATTATAATTTATTATGCTGTAATTGTTACCTAAATGTTTTTGAATAAGCAAAAATCACATCTGTTTAGGAATAAGTTGCACAGCAAGAGAATTCCCTTTGAAATGAATGCTGTGTTCTCAAATTCTGTAACTGTACACATAAAACAACATATTTATTTCCCCACTGAGTCCATTACATTCCCAAGTCAAACTGCATCCTCTCTTCCCTTCCCATATTAAACCCTTTGATTTAATGGAGGTTTTAACTACTGGTTCTTTAGGGAATTTTCAGTAGGCTTTGCACAGATTAGGTTATTGGAAAGTATAGTTATTTTCTTGTAAAGTGGCAGTTCTGTGTCAAAATTGATTTTCTCTGGTGCTGCAGTAGTAAAACAGATAAGCTTCTGCTTTGCATCCAAAATACACCAATATTCCTGCCGTGATGTTTTCCTCCTGCCTCCTAACCCAGCTCTCTTACAGGCTGGCTTTGGAATGAAAGGGGCACAATGCTGTGCTGCGCAGAATGCCTTTGGATCAGTCATTAATGAATCTCCTTCTTTGTATTAATGTGCATTTACCAGTGATGACCCGTTGTTTAGAAGGAAGAAAGTCCATGCTGGGTGTTGCAGAGCTCTCAGATGAGGGGTTGTCACTTCGGTGGCCTCTTGGAGCAGCTGGAGCTGTGGATGTTCAGCATCTGGCAGGAAGTCAGTCCCATGCAGTGCCTGCCATACTGTGAAGTGTTGTAGGAGATGTAGACAGGAAAAAGACAAATGAATAAATACCAAGTACATCCACATGTCCTGTGTGTAAGCAGCGAGGAGAGGTTCTGTCCCTGGATGTCTCAGCCAGCTTTCATCACTGGGCTGGGTCTCTCTCACCTTGTCACTTGGTTGTTGCTTTGCAGGTTGGGCTCCTGAAAGAGGGACAGAGCTTGTAAATTAAACTTGAACAAAATGTGTCGGCGCACATTAACTGAGTCAGCCTGGTACTTCTGGAGCTTCAGGAGGCCTGATCCAGATTTAGTAGCATTTACTGATCCAGGGAATGCCCTCATTTTCAGAGATTTTCAGACTTCATTCAGTGTAAGTTTTCAGTCAGCCCCTCGTTTGTGCAGTAGGGGTTTGTGCACCTGTATTGCTCATGCTGTGAATGGCGTTGTTGTCGCAGGCTCTCGAGAGATTAATGTATTTACAGACTTGTGTGAGCCATTGCACCAATCAATGGTAACAGCCTTTGACAGAGACATAAAGGATCTATTAAATTAGACCTGAGCTCCTATTAAATTACTGCGCGTAAAAAGCCGGACTCACCTTATCTGCAGCAGAAATGAATGCTGCCATTAAAGCCTTCAAAGGAAGTTTCCCAGAACAGACAGTCCAGCAAGGCAGTGGGATAATGAGGAGGAAACAGGGATCCGTTGACACCTGCACTGCCTGCACCGAGGCTGGAAGGGAGCGGAAGGTTTCTACATTGCAGACGTGAAGGCATTCCCCTCCCCTTCAATCAGCTCCCCCCACGCACACTTCTCTTTACTAATTAGATTAGAGACAAATAAAATTAAACTATTAAAGCAATTAAGAAATTCTTAACATTTGATCAGTTAGTTGAATGCAAATCTGTCCTCCATCTCTCTGTGAAGGGCTGATTGCACGGTGTTCTGTCCTCGAGCACGTGTTGGTTTCTGGTGAAGGAAGGCAGTAATAAAATCATAGAACATGCAGTGGTTTGGGTTGGGAAGGACATTTAAATGTTATCCAGTCCAACTCCCTGCCATGGCCGGAGACATCTTCGATTAGCTCAGGTGTCTCAGAGCCCTGTCCAGACTGACCTGGAATGTTTCCAGGGATGGGGCAGCCACCATCTCTCTGAACAGCCTCTGCCAGGGCCTCACCACCTGCATTGTAGAAACTTTCTTCCTTAACGTGCTTCAAATACTCAAATTCAAATAAAATAGCTGTATCTGTCTTCTCACTGTGTTTTTTCATGCCCCCATGTTATTCACAGGTAATTGCTGCTTTTTGGCCACCACAGACTCTCATTTATCCAGAGTCTCACATTCCTCTTATGTCCACAGTTAGACAAGCTATGCCAGCTTCACTTCCAGGACTGGTCATGTGTTCAACACCCTCATGAGCTGTGATAAACAAATGTCTGTTGAGTTCACAAAGAACTGTCCCCAGATAGTGAATGAAGGACTTGAATCAGTAAGGTTTTATGATTGTATCTCTTTTGGAGGGAAGAGAAGGACAGGAGGTGGCAGACGGCTTGGATTGGTTGTACACACAATCTATGATCTCCTGTCAAGAAAACATGCATCATAGTGCATCTCATACTTGTTTCAGTCTTAGTGTTTTTGTACACACTGTTGAGGCTAAAATCAAGTTAAGGCACCTCATTCCTGGGCCCTGCCTGCAAACCCCTGGTGCATCTCACTTGAATTTCTGAGGTCTCACTGCAAAGTTCCCAGAGCTGAGTGGAGTCTCTGGCTCTCTGATGGTACATTCAGTAACTGGGGAAAAGTTACTATTTTATTGATTTGAGCAAAGCAAACTATCCTTAGGAAGGCAAGACAAACTCTCAGCACACCCAGGGTGAGGTTGCAGCACTGCAGTAACTTCTTCTGGGACCCAGATCTTGATGCTACACAGCTGAATATCTGCACCTTCTGCTGCCAGTGCAAAATGGTGCATCTATGTGCAAATCTGTTTCCTGCTTATCAAATCTGCCTTTCAGAGGCAATAATGCTGTTAATGCTGTTAGTATTTACTTCATGTTCTAATCGAATGCTGTTACTCCTGCTCCTAGAAAAGTTCAAGTGTCCTTAAAAAGTAGTTTTACTTGATAGAAAATAAAATTGAACACTTGATATTAATGGTCTTCTAATTAAAGGTAGAGCAAGCTTGCCTCAATGTCTTCATCTCAATATGTGTCCTTCTGCACGCATTAATATGGGTTGAGCATTGAAGCTTTAAAGTGTCATTTCAAAGGTGAAACAGTGAGCTCCCCTCAGCGCTGGCACTTTAGATTGGTTTATCCCATAAATTGCCAGAGTTTTGTTCTTCCAGCTTTCCTAAATGGCAGCACGGGGAGTGACGAGGAGTGACTGCAGCCAGCAGTGCTGCCCTGAGGTCCCCTGGGCTGTGGCTCTGCCCAGGTGGCTTCTGCAGGACTGTCTAGACAGTGTGTGAAGGGCAGGCTGGTGACCTGTGTCACCTTCTGGGCTGCTGTGTCTGTGTGCTGCCAGGAGTGTCACACCAGTACCCTCCACACGTAAACAACTCGAGGAATTTCATTAATTCATTCATCAATACAAGCCATTAGAAGAAACTGTCTTGTTGACTGGTGTCTTGGCTACTAATTGGCAGCTTCTTCAAAACATCAGCCTGCTGCTGCTGAGGATAAAGTCCTGTGGTGCTGGGTGTCAGGAGTGCAGGCAGCCCTGGGGAATGAACTAACCTGACACCCCTTAGTGTGGTCAGAGGCATTTTGGAGAGGGGACGGGGCAGTTAATATTAGAACAAAAGGGTTTCTGTAATAATAGTTTACCTATATATCCACAATATGCGTTTACTAAACTTCATGTGGGGAAGAAAAGGTCAGGGATAGATGTGTAGGTATTTAGATGCAGATATAAACAGACACCGGCTATGTGCACATCAAATATTGAAGGCAATAGTTAGAAACGTAGGAAACTGAGTTAGAAACCAGAAAATAAAAGAGAGAAGTAGGAGATAGAAAACAGGATTTCCTGTGGAAATAAGAAATACGCCACGACCTCCCATGATGCTGGGACTACAGGAGATTGAGTGGATGGTGATATCCATGGGGATATTCCTGCCCTTGCCTGGGCCTTCTGAGGGTGGGACACCTGGTAAAGCTGACAGGGACACCCAACCCACCCTCAGTGACCTGCAGGCCTGTCAGCCCCTGGGTGATGGGTGCTCTGCAAGGTCAAACAATTTATACCCTCAGAAATAACCTGGATATGTGATGCACATCTCTCACAAAGAACACAGTTCCCCGAATTTATTTTGCCTGAAAGTAGAATACAGAAATACAGTAATTTAAGACATGTTGGAGATGTGGCAGAGTCAAAGCCTGCCATGGCTTCTATCTGCAAGCCGTAGAGCTCCTGGAGTTTGCAGACCCTGTACAGTCCCTGTACAGTCATTTGAAGACAGGACATATCAACACCTGATTTGTGGATTATTTCTTCCTCTTGCCCTTTTTTCTTTTACAGTCTAGGTTTTGTTCATCAAATGAAATTATAGTTACACAAATACTTCACAATCATGTCCAAAGAAATTGACAATTTTTCACTATTTTGATTCTTGCTGTTCACCTTTTAAGTTCTGTTGTTGAATAGTTAACATTTGCCATATTTCAGCTTGTTCTGTTGATGACACAGGTACTGCCAGATCTCTGTGAAATATTCTTATCACAGGAAAGAGCAACAGTGATAACGCTTCCCACTGAGTGCTGTGGGTGAAAGTTAGCCAGTGAACTGGATGGAAGTTATTCCCAATTAACATCATGAACTGATTTAGTCTAACTCTTCCCTGCACTCGTGTGCAAATTAAATACTCTGTGTAGGCTGATCCTCCTCCTTTGGTCACCCACCTGGCAGTCACTTGATTGCATTTCCACAGGAAAACTGCCAGGGTTGGTTGGTGGCGTATCTGGAGAGCTTTCTACAGGGAGTCAGCCGAGACCTCCACAGCCAAAGCATTTTGTGGCCTTGCCCAGAACTGTCAAACAGAAATAGAGAGCAATCTGTAACAGATCCTCCAAGCCACCACGTTTGTTGCTTTTCCACCACTGGACTGAAGCAGTGGCTTCTTTTGGAAAAATGCTGGTACTCATGAATGCCACTCTCTGTGTGCTTCTGGTCATTAAATTCTTCGATGGTTCACTCCTGAAATGTTTGTGCTGGTGGTGCACCTCAGCCCCAGGGCCTCCTTACCCGGAGTTTTCCTGTGGGTTATTAATCAGCCTGTGCACTTTTTCACCTCCGGTTTCTTTGTAGAGTGGGGCTTGCTGGGGTCTGTTGACTCTTCCTCCACCTCCACACTGGATAAAACCTTTGTCCCAGAAGAACCTCCTGCAGCTCCTGTTTCTGCTCTTCCCATTGCCACGTGCTCGCGGTTGTGCTCAAAGCTTGGACCCCCTTCAAGCCTCTCCCTCCCCCCCGTTTTTTTTTTTCTTGAATTACTAGCGGGTGACAAATAGCTACTGCTTTCCACTCCATTTCGCCAGGCACAGCTTCTTTCCTGTCCTCATGAGGTTTCTGACCTTTCCGTCGATGCCTTTTGCAGCCCCGCGGGGGCCTCGGGGGAGCTGTAATGGACTCACGTTAATTGCCTGTTGAAGGACAGAAGCAGTTCCTAGCGGGATGATTGGTGGTCCCCCTGTGAGTACAGCTGTCCTGGCCAGTGAAAAGATTGATCTGACACACACAAACATTTCAGCTCAGTGCTCAGTGTGTCTCCCAGAGCTCGCAATAATCACGGCTCGGGCTGTTTGCTGGGGAGGGGCAAGGGACCATCCATCCCCGTCCCCCTGGGGATGCAGGCAGTTTAGACAGAAGATGCCCCACAGACTGCAGGATAATCCAAAGATTTATAAAGTCAGTCTTATGGGTTGGTATTCTTTCTTTTTTATTGCTCTCAGTGGAAGCTAACGTTCCATTCTGTCTTAAGCATGTTTTAATGTGGTTTAAAATGCTAGTGGTGCACTTTTAGAAGTGCACATGCATGCATTCAGAAAAGAAATCTCCCATGTGTGCCCAAGTCCAAACAAGTCTTTAAAAATTAAGAAAGCAGAGGCATTCCTCTTACGCTTCTTGCCTTTGTTTTGTGCAGCTGGATAAACCATTATGTTCTCATTAGAGCTGAGTATGGGTCAGTTTGCAGAGCTCTGTGCAAATATTATTTTTTTTCCCACTTTGGCTTTGTATATATTCAACCTATGTTGGGCTTCAAGCTCCAAATCTGAAAGAGAAAGTCAGCCAAAACCAGCAAATGTGCTTTGGTAGCTGAGGTCAAAACTTCGCACTGTTATCAGCCTGTGCATGTTTTCTATCTGAAAATATTAATCAGGTCAAATCTACGCGTTCCTTGGCATGTGTTCAACAAAAGATGTGTTCAACCTATCCCATGTTTCATCATCTGAAGCCAAGGTTTTGCAGAGATCTAGTCACCACACAAATAAGCTCCTCTTGAAGTAAATCCCCAGTAAAGTTTAAAAGGATTGACTTAACTGCTGCTTAAAAAGATTCTATTCTGAGTTGCTTCATCCTCTCAGCTCCGTGTTTCACATTAACCTGAAATGAGATGGTCCTGAATTAAATCCCTGCATCCAACCACAAATGACCAAGGTGTACGAAATCACACAGAGGATCTAATTTTTTTAGACCACGCTTTTCTTCATTAAGGCCTGGATGGAAACCTCAGAACTAAATGTTTTTTGTCACTGAAATGCAGGGTCCCCCGATACCAGGGTCTTACCATGTGCTAGCTGTTGGTTAGGTGTTAAAAATCCCACACAGGAATAAACTATTTCTCACAATCAGGCTAAAATTTATTTGTGACAAAACCTAGCAACTGTTTACCTCTTGAATTTTACTAAGTGTTCTGCTTCTCTGGTGTGTGGACTGGGCAATGAAGTTAGGGAGCAACACTGAGAAGGGAGTTCCAGAGATGATGAGACATGGTCAGCATGAGGCACGTTGCCATATTTTGGGGTTCTAGAGACACCCATGCACAGAGCAGAGAAATAGTATTTCTTCAAGAAGTTGCTGTAATGCAGGTGTCAATCAGAATTGTGCATTTCTGTTCAGAACATTCTGCTCCAGCAATACATTATTTACAAGTGGAGGAAGCTTAGAGAGCACCCACCCCTGGCAATGGCTGGGTGCTCTGGGTGTACTGAAGATACGCTTTGCTGAGAGTTTCCTGCCCTTGGTGCTGCAGCTTCCCTTTTCAGCTGATATTTTAGTCCTGCGTTTTATATTTAATAAAGGTATGCATGTGGTCTCAGGCTAGGTTCAAGGTTTGAGATGGAAATGTTAGAGCTTTTTAAGGTAGCCTATAAGCCACTTAAATATTTTTAGGTTAAAGAGGAGTTTATCCTTTTCTAGTTCAGCCCCAAACACTTCCCAGCAAGAATAAGTAAAATGACTGCTTGAAACAACATAGGAAATAAGATGGGAAGAAGCATCTCTGTTTGCAAGCTGTGGAGCAGTGTCCAGCAAGAAAAGATGGAGTGGCTGGAAAGCAGCCAAGAATCCAAACAAAGGTCCAGAATAGCTCCAGTGTCATTGGATTTTAGACAGATTCCACTCTAGGAATGAAGCCTCCTTGTCTCCTCTGTTTGTCCTTGTGGATGGTTTATAACAAAAGGATTAAACAAAAGTTTAAGCCCTGTTGCCACTTCCACTCGAGTGTTGTTGGTGGGCTGAGGGAGCTGTTACAGTCAGACCATGGCATCAGAGATGCCTGAAGTGTAGAAAACTCACAGACATTCAGCAGCATGAATCAGGTAAATAAGACCCAAATATAACATGAAATATGTGCCTAGATGAGAAATTGGATGTCTCAGAGAGTTGAATTTCTATTACCTTAAAAAAAATATATATATTATGTTTATAGCCTTGATAAGAACTTGAAAAATAATATTTCAAATAGAAGGAAAGATTTTCTCTGTGCTCTGAATGTAATGGGGAAAATGGCATTTCAGCCAGCTCTTTGAACTACTCAGTATTGTACAGCAGTGATGGAAAATACTGTGACACCTTTAACATTCAGAAAACACGTGAGACAAGGTGTACAGGAGCTGTAAAATGCAATCTAGATTTGAAGGTACGAGTGTACTGGAGTAAAAGCTGAACACCGGGCAGGAATGTGCTCAGCCTTTGGACAACAGTGTTGGCCAGACTGCTTACCTAGTGAAACAAGTGGAATGAAAAGCTGCTTTTTGGAGGATGCCATCCTGGTGCCACTGCCCTCCATGGGCCTTTCATTGCTGGCAGCAGTGTGGGGGTCTTGCCGGGGGAGAAGGTATTTCCCAAAAAGTGATTTGTTGGTGGGAAAGTCCCTCTGGTTACCTGGGGCAGCAAGGCAGATGCACAGGTGAAGTCCGTCCCCTCTGAGGTCCAGCAGTATGAGCTGACTGCTCACTTCAGCCTCTGCTGTTGCCTCCTCTCCCTCATTTCCCTTTTTCCTGCCCATACTAGTTTTCATTCCAGAAGCTTCTCTCCCTTGAGCGTCTTGGTCCCTTAACAAGCCAGCAATGTAAAATTCATTAACAAAATTTTGAGCAACTCCAAAGACTTGTAGATCTTGACTATTTGGCTTTAAAAAAAATATTTTATAAGTCTACATTCAGTAGATTTCCAATACTGTAAAATCCTGCAGTCTGTTTTCTTTCAGGGGAATTCTTGCTTTCTGGGAGAGATCTTATCAGTGCCTTTAGTTTTGTCAGTAACTGTATGCCTGAGATATAAATATAGAAGCCAAACATGGCAGGCATCATAACATTTAGGGGTTCATTTTTAACTTGGTGTAGGAGAGTTAATTTGGCTTCAAGCCCCATGGTTCTCAGCTTAATGGGAATTTTAAGTGTTCCTTTTTCTGCAAATGGACACTTTTAATAAACAAGTGGGTTTTGTTAGAAGTAAACGACTCTTGGAGTAGGGGAAACAAGTGAGGGATCTGTACCAAAGTTAGACCCCTCACAGGAGGGACATTACCCGGCAGCTGGGATAAAGCAAAGATTCATTTCATTGGATTAGGCTGACACATGAGGAACTCACAGGGACTTGAACCAGGGTTCGTTCAGCTCTTTGGAAAGACTTACCAAGACTGGAGTGGGCCCTGGATCAGATTCCAAAGAGTCTGGGATTACAGGGTGACCTCAGAAGGCTGTAACAATTGGGAGAGTGGCTGTTGCTTCGTCCCTGCCTGGTGGTTGTGGTTGCACTACAGCCTGGTGTGGGTTTGACAGTGGGTTTGAGCTGTGTTTCCCCAGCCACATCTCATTTGGTGACTGGCAAGATGACATATTCCTCTGCCTCTTTCAGTTCTTATGATCAGGATTTGGCCCAGTGGGTTTGGAAATAGGTGTGTAATTAATATTGCCAGGGAATTTGGAGGGGTGAACATGGGAGGTCAGTAGCTATGGGAAGAAAATGTCTGTCATCAGTCAGGGATTCTCTGCTTAGCTGCTTTGAGTGCCACCAGGTATTTCTTCATTCCTAAATTCCTGCCCTGAAAGTCTAATTCTGCAGCTGGTGCAGCAGCAGGGGGAATTGGCTGGCACTGCTAGGACCAGACCCAAGAACTGTGGAGAGAGGGGTGTGGGGCACGGATGTTTTTCACTGGAAAGCAAACATGTTTAATTTTGCAAATTACCTACACGGAGAAAAAGAAATGACAGAAAATCTGGTTTTATGACTGTAAAAAATGGAGTCATATTTTGCTTGTTTAGTGGAAAAAGCCCAGAAGTCCTGACCAAGCCATTCTCTGGAGGCTGGCTGCAGATCAGTATCAAAATTTAGCGGCTTGCATCCCTTTCCAGTTCTTTTTTTAACACACGAATGTGATTTTGCTCCTCGGCCAGCTGCAGCTCCGAGCGCTGAAATTAAACTTAACATGTTTTACAAAATGAATGGAAGGCCAGACAAGAGCATCTTGTTTCCAAGGATCACATAGCCCCTTTTCGGGATTACAGAGACTCTGGTTCTATTAGAATTTGGCAACACAGCTTGAACTGCACAAACACCACGTCTGGTTTGTTTGCCAGCTGGTGGGAGCCGCTCGGAGCCGCTCCTGCCCTGGCAGCGGAGTCCCCTCCAGGCCACCACGGCGTGTGGGGCACGCCAGCCCCACCAGCCCTCCCCACGACCAGCTGACATCAGGCCTGGGCAAGAGACAGCAGGAATTAGAGCCAGCTTGTTGGAATTCTGGAAACTTGGATTTGGGGATTTTAGTGTATAGTAATACATGTGAGTTAAGATGGAGGATTTTAGGCGTTGTCTGAGTCCTTCTTATTCTTCGCCTTCTTCTTCTTTCTTCTTTGTGGGTTTTGGGTGGTTTTCTGTAATTAGTTGATGGAGTCCACCACATTGCAGACTTCAAGTAGTTAGTTGTTGGGTTTAAAGTAAAAATAATTTAGGTGGCATTTCATAATTGGACAGGTTGTCCTTGAGAAGACCCGGTAGAGATAGCGAAGTTCTCCATTTTACCTCATTTCTCTGACTGGCCAGTTACAGCTCACGGCTCGTGAGTCTGTAAATAGATAAGAAATAATAAACATCCAAGTCCAAACACGAAACCTACGTTTCCTGTGTGTCAATCCCGATCTTGGCAGAGAAAAAGAAGCCAGAACTGTGAGCCAAGCTGGGCCACATTTCTCTTGTCTGGTCACAAACTCTCTGCAGGAAATAGCACGGCTGCCCATGCATTGCTGGCTCTCTGCAGATGCCACGCTAACGAACCCCTCAGCTCGTTACTGTGCCATTGCCAGCTCTGTGAAGGCCTTAGGAGGACATATTTCATCCTTTGTGTGGTTCATGATGTGCATTGTTCTGGGTATTTCTCACCCATGACCTGTCACACGGTGTCCTTTCTAGTGTCTAAGCAGGTAGGTACGCTTAAAGATGTTGAACGTCACCTTGAAAAGATGTTGCTGACTCTATGCAAAAATACACGCTTCTATAGCCACCCTGGGAGCTTCTTTTTGGAAATATTGCCATGAAGCACCTGTGTGATTCTTTTAGGAATGTCACTGATGCAAATGTATTTTCAGATCATCCAATGCCTTCATTTGCAGCCTGTGTCTGGAGCTGAGTCAGATGTGCTGTTCTTTCCCAGTAATAACTGGATGATGGTGTTGACTGGGTAACATTTTTGGAGGATGATTTACACCCTGTGCCACCAGTATGTTCCCTGCAGTCATTCTGGAAGTGCATAGGTGTAATATCGACTTTTTCGTAAATGCTTTCAAAATACTTGGTAATTTTCAAATTAAGCTTCTCCAATGGCTGGTGAGCAAGGGTTTGAAAGTAGCAAGTTCAAAGGTTGGTAACGAATAGCTGGATGAAAAATGTCTCACTTTCTGTTAGAGAGTGGCTGTTACTCACTTGTTATTGAGTCTACTTACAGTGTGTGCAAGAGGCTGTATAAACTGTTGAAAACATGAGGATGTCTGCCCATTTTTCACTCCTTGGTTTAAGAGATTCATGAAAAAGGCAGCGTGTATATATAGTTTCTCAGCATCAGTCTGAAATTACAGAGTTCTTCATCTGTCTTGAACAAGGAAACTGCCAAGAATTCACCAGCGCTGCCTGTCCCTATTTCAGACCATAAATGCCAAGTTTATACACTAAATACTTGAGATATTTTCCTAATGGCTGTCTCCAGACTCCATGAACACTTCTAACCTTTAATATGGCAGAAATGGATTGGACAAAAATAGGTGTAGTTACTGTGTGGCTGCTATGGGTAAATTATGACATTGAAACCTAATTGAAAGGTTGATTACTGTGGGTCACTTAGAGCTGTTTTGTAGAATTACATTCAGTCAGATATCGATGTCTTAACTGTAGCGACATCCTTCTCTCCTTTCTGATCTGCTTCTTGGTCTTCTGTGCTTCCCTAAAAACATTAGTCTTTCACGTCTGGGTTCCTTTCTAAGCTGTCAGGCTGAGGGACACGTTCTGGATCACATCACTCATTTCTGGTGTCTAACACCGTACCCTAAGAGCTGCAATGGTGGAGGTACAGTCGTTTTACCCCACTCCCACCTCAAAAACACCGTAAGTTGCTCAGAACCGAAATGATGAGCTGAAAGAAGGTGCTTTCCCTCTGTTTGCAAAGCACCCAGGGCAGCTATTGCCTCCTCCCAGTAAATCCCAGCCTCATCATCTCTCAGTGGGAAGGGCTCGCTGGAAGGCTCCGGCATGAGTTGCATTTTAATAGCAGATGGTTTCCCAATTACCATTCTGTTTGCATCCTCCCTGCTCTGCCTGGTGACGTTGCCCTTTTGTGGACAATGGGGTCACAGCTTGTCAGTGCTCTCGGGCTTCACCGGGGCTGTTGGGCTGAGGGGGTTTTGTGTTGTTTTGTTTTCCTTGTCATGCAGGAAGGCCGTGATATTTCTGTATCTGGCAGCGTGTCTGCGTGAGACAAGGCAGAGTGAGCAGGGTTGATGTGTGAGTGACAGATCCCTGGGTGACGCCGCTGGGAAGCTCTTGATCTGACTGGTTTGAAGTTGAAAGCTCACTAGGTCACACTGAAAATGGTTGCCACTGGGCATTTCTTTCATCCTTGTTTATTTATTTTCCCTTCCCTTTCCTGAAGTTTTTTCCACTCAGAAAGGGGTTTTGCTGTTGTTCCTCATGTTCCTTGTGTCTGGTGGGCTGAATTCTAACCTTTCACTACACCTAATTGCTGTTGTGCCTTCTGCTTGTTGGTGTTCTGTTTGGTGGGCAGGGGAGGGAAAGGGGAGCCTGCTGCCTTTGAGCTTGGCACCTGTGCCAGGGACTAACCAGGTACAAAATGACCATTTTAAGCAAGCGCCAGGTGTTTTTAAAGACATGGTCTGTTTATTATTCAGCAACCTGCTGTTCAAAGGTTCTGGCATTTCTCAGCCGGATCAAAACAGAGGAGCCAGGTGGTGATTCTGTGACATTATTCTCTCCATACCTGCGGCATGTCCTTAACTAAACAGGCATAAAGAACAAGGCATAAATTAACCTGAAAAGACAAGGTGGCATTAGAAGAATCTCTGTTGTCTTGTCAGTGCTCTGTTGGCAAAGCTAAAATAGCCACTCTGACAAGAACCAGGAGAGGATTTCCTCCCCTGTGGACGTTGCCAACAGTTCGTCACCTAGCACAGAGGTTGTCGCCTGTGGTAGTGCACAGAGTCAAATGACCAAACCTCGTGTTGTGCATCCTGTAAAAGGGTTAGAAAATGATGTGGCACGGAGGGACATCAGGGAGCTGACACTCATGCAGGGGGGCTCTCAGGCAGGACAGTGAAAATCCAGGCACTGGCAGTGTCTTCAGGGGCTCACAGCAATTTCGGGAGGTTATTAATGGTGCACTGCAGGTGTCGCATGGTCCATCTGCCTCCATACAGCCCTGGGTGCTCAGTGCACTTGGGGTTACCCATTCATTAGGACTGCCATAATGCCACTTGGGTTTTGCTGAACTTCTCAGCTTTATCTGACAGCTTCTCTCCAGGGATTAAAAGGGCCCAAATTCAGCTTTAGGCCACCTGATCTAATGAGTCACTAATTACTGCCAATTTCTCATTCTTACATAGAAATACATGAGACCTGAGTATGAACCTCAAACTGGTACGAGCAGGCCTCTGGCATTTAGAAGGAAAAGTTGTACTGCAGGGTTGGTTCAATCACTGATCTGTCAGATTGCTCAAGGCACAGAAAATAGGTCTCACTTCAAACTCACAAATTGTGCCTAGCAATAACTGGTTGTGCAGGTGGCTGGAGCAAAGTGCAGCTGTGACACCTTTGCTCACTCCAGAAGGAAACACTGAGCTGTGCAGGTTTGTGCTCTCCATCCGACATGGAAATGAGGAATTGTGACATCTGAAACATTTCCTGCACACTGCACATCATCATTGTCCACATGTGGCGTTCCATTGTGGTTCTGCTTCTCAGCCTTGAAAAATGACAATTTTGGGCACAGTCTGATAGGCCATCTCAGCTGAAGGTCCAGCTGATGTCACCAGCCAAATATTGTGTGCGCAGCAGACCCGGGAGAGGAGACACATTAAGGTGCAGAAGTAGCAGGTTCCGGGTGCTGTTGCCTTTCTCTGCTGTGAAAACTTCTGAAATTCAGCTACAAATGTCCTTGCATGCTTTCATACACCAGCAGTGCAGGTGGAACAGGGGAAACCCAAAAAGGAAGCCATCACCCCCAGCCCTCCTCTAATTCATGGTCAGCTCTGAAGCAGAGGGGGCTCATTCCAGTGGCGTGTAGTCCTTGCTAGTCTAGGGAAGTAATTAGGTTCAGGTTTGAAGTATCCCTCTAAGTAGTTACTTAAAATGTCACTCTGAACTAAAAGGAATTGGAATTCATTCAGTGCAGATAAATCTGCAGAATAATTCCGGGTCATTTTTTGGAGGTGAAGATTCAGCCCACTGGGTTTGGGAATGGGTGGCTGCTTTAACTCCAGGGACAATTTCAGTGTTCCTGGAATAAATCCTTTCCTAAGCAGGCCATAACACACTGATGAGAGGGGAAGACAGCAACAAGAAACAGTTGTCAGGAATATCAAAAATTTGTGTTTCATGGAACTAGGCACTGTGATGGTTTGCTGCAGTTAATGAAAAACATTTCTGCTCAGTATATCCACCTGTCCCCCTTTGTTAAAAAATAAAGTCAATCCAAAATGGGATCATTATCTTTAGTGGATGCACTTCACATCACTGAAAACAATTTCAGCTTAGTTAAATAACCTGCAGCCTGGAGATTAAAGCTGTCTCCTGTTCAGCTGCAGAGACAAGCAGAGTTGTTGGTACAGAGATCACTTAGAGCCTGATATTCCTTTCAGTAGAAACTTCATGTATCTTATTTTTTTTTCCTGTCTGTTATTACAAGCTACCAGGTTTTATTTATTTAAGTCTCAGCCTCTTTTTGCTGACACAGCAAGGCATAACCAGAGATGTTTAGTAAAACTTAGATGAGCCCCTAAGTGGGCCACTTGTTCTATAAATCTTTAAATATTTCATGTTACTCCTTTAGAAATTGCTGTTGCCAGACTAACCCAATCTGCTTTGAAATGACTAGGGCATAAAATAACAGCTCTTTTAAAATTCTCCAGTGATACAGTTATTTGGTATATTTTTAGGAAGTACCAGACCTTGTGGCCTCTAATGAAGGATCAGCTTTAAACTTGAAGAAGTTTTGCTCCAGAAGGAGCCATTCTTTCCAGCCCCTGGACACTGCTAGGATCATGTTGCTCTCCCGGGACATGGCCGGGGGAGCCTTCTGGCCCTTTGAAGTCAGGGGCAAAACTCCCACTGAATTATAATGGAACTGGGTTTTAACCTGCAGGAATAGTCTCTTTGTTGTCTTTTATCACCAAACACAGATATTCTCCCTGAATTAGCCTGGACTGACCAGTCGTGGAAGAGATTGATGGCCGTGCCAAGCAGCACGATCCCTGGAAGTAGGAAAGCGGGGTAATGTCTTGTGAGAGACCAGAACTTCAGGAAGACAAATTGGATTAGACTGTTTCCACAGAAACTCGGGAGAGCATCATGTGTGGGCTGTTAATGGAAACGCTGCTGCCTGTACACATCCTCCCCTCATGATGAATGTGACACAGCCCTTGTGCAAATGCAAGTGTTATTACATTAATAGGAATTGTTCCAGCACAATTAAAGCCGTGTTCATTAAGGAAGCCAAGCAGGAATGGTGCTGACCAAGCACAGAATTCCTGGGAAGATGAGGATGCCTCTTCCCTTCCCTGCTGTGTCCCACAGCTATGTCCCACCCGTGGAATGGGGCAGTGGCTCTTTGGCTGCTCGGCCACCTCATTTAAAGGTGTGAACACCAGAGACATGAGACGGAGCCTGCAGGGTGAAGGACAGGGAATGATGTTTGATAATCCTGTGGAAGCAAAGCCAAAGTGATCATGCTCTCTGGCTGTGTTCTACTTTCCACAAGAGCTTTGAAGCATATAGACATATTTCAGCCAAATTTCCTAGTAAATAATTCTCAATTAAAAACTCAGTTACAGAAAAATATATCAATTTATGACATATAAAATAAAATTACATTTTATAAAAATCAATTACATAAAAATGTGATTGAGTATGACAATGATCAGGGAACAGGTCTCTGTGTAAAGGATCTTACTGGTGTCATAATTTAGGAGAAAACTAAATGTACACTGGCATCTTTTTAGGCATGTCAAATTCAGGAACCATAGCAGGAGAGAGGGACTGCACCCCAGTAACTTCTTTGAGCTTCATCTGGATCTCACAACTCCATCAGCTTCTCCACACAAATCCATAGCACTTTTGGGAAAGTGTCTTTGAATAAGACTGAACAGAAGCACAGCCAGCCAGCTGTGACACTTCCACCGGGAGAAGGAGCAGAAAGAAGAGCTGAATGAGTGAGTTTCTGGATTGTCTCTTGATGTTGCAAGGTGTTTGGCACCAGTGGATTCAAAGGTGTTCTTGTTCCTGCCTTTCCCAGCCCAGCTGTACCTTCTGTATTGATCACAGCACACAAACATGTTCATGGGGCTGCACTGGAAGCCAGTTCATAGCATTGTTGTTTTTCAAAATCTGAAGATGTACCAGTTGATTCTTGTGGTTTGATTTTTTTTATTTTTTTTTCCTTCCTAAGGTGGGTCACTGTGCCATCAGATTCGGTGTTCCATGACACACTTGTTCCATGGAGGTGACCCTTGGAGATTAAATCACCAGGCTTCAGGGAGGCAGTGGTTTAATAAACTGACAGTTAAAATCATTAAGCTACTGCCCCAAGGAGGTTGGAAGCATCAGGAGAACAAAGGAAGGCACTAAACCAGTTTTCACAAATTTACTGCAGATTGGTTTATCTTGATTTTTACCAAATGGCTGTGAGGGAATACCAAGAACCCAGAAGGTCACTGATAATGAACCCACCAGCAATGTGCTCATCAGCACAGGATGGCCACGCCTTGAGTCTCGTTTAGCCCCAGCGAAGCTGCGCAATCTTTTCATCTTTTTTCCCCTGCTCTGAAAGCCGAAACTACTTCTACTCTTCTATTGCTCTCTTTTTCTCTAAAAAAAAAAAAACTTTAAAGACTTGTTGCAGATGCAATCCCAGCAGCTGTGAGGTTGGGCAGCTGGGGTTTCTGCCAGGGCAGAACAGCAATGACTCCTGAAGTAAAGCAGCTCCTTCATGTTTCTGAAGGCAGCCAGTTTACAGAGGGGCAGCAGCACATCCCTGTGACCAAAGCTTAGGGATTTGATAAATTACATTGCCTTGTGCTGGTATTGGTGACAGGCTTAAAAGGGGATGTTGATGATTGGTTTTAAATTAAGGGAGTGGTGTTTGCTCCCCTGTGAAGGCAGAGGACAGTCGGCTTGGGCACTGTAAGCAGTTCTGTCTCTAGGTTGTGTTCACCTGCTTCCCAGGACAGGGCCTGCAATTTGGGCAGCAGGAGCGTCTAAACCATGGGTTGTGGTGGCAGCACAGAATGGCAAGGACAGAATGATAAATCTATTTTTAGTTTCAGAAAAACAGTTGTGAGGGATGACTGTATGGTCTCCTTGAGTACGTCCTGGGCCTTTACCTCTGGAATTGCCTTGAAAACAGAAATATGCTGTGGGTCTCAGCAGGGATGTGTAAGTGTGAAACTGGAGAGCAGCTTGGAGTAGTAGGTACTGACAGCTACAGCTGAACACTTCACTGAGCATATGCAATAAACAGGAGGGGAAAACTGGGAGAAGTTACACACTGCTGTTAGTTACTTCTTCTGCATGTACCCCTCCATGCTTCTCTGAGCTGCCAGACTACGATCAACACGAGCTCTCTGTGAAAGCACAGACGTCCTCATCCATCCCGTGAGAAACGAGGTTCACTCTCCTGGTAAAATTTAAAAAGTTTAATAAAAGACAATAGGAGACAGAGATAATAAAGCAAAGAGTTAACAGCCAGGTGCTTGGCATTCAGCCGAGAGCACCTCTACTATCTTTGGAGACACCCTTTACCTACCTTTTCTATTACATCAGCCTGTTGCATATTCAAAAATCGTTATGCATATTTAAACTTTTCCCCAAACTAGTTTACATGTTCTAAGAACTGTTTAGCCTGGCTCCTCCTCCGGTCGGCCTTTTTGGAGCATGTGCATTTCTTGGGTGTGGTGTTAGTCTGTTCTTATGATCACCTCCAGCTTGGGTTTTGGTCCATGCTTTTTGCAGACAGCAGGTGCTGATGGTTGGCATGTCAGTAGCAGGGTCTCCATCATGCAGTCATTGGATGTTATCCCAATCAAGCAGACAGTTCAATTACGACCATAACTATATGTCAGCTATTCCACTACCAAGTCTAAGTTCTGTTAATTGCAGAAATAAAAACCATATCCTTACAGCAAAGTTATTGTAACATTATAGATACAGCATTCATCTTAATATTTGAGAAAAGCCAATATTCTGATATATATTTATAACAATCCCCTTCCTGTTTGTCACTGCTGGAGCCCTTGTTTCCTCATACGCACTCCAGTTCACTTTACTGCTCCCTTGGTGTCCCTTTATTTTGCACTGAGTGATATGATCCATTCTGGAAGCACTTCTTGCAAACAGTAAAATACATTTTCCTTGAAGCCAACGTCTTGCTTCCCATTTGCACTGTTAAACACCAAGCAGAGCAAGAGGAAAGTTCTAGGCAAACCAATTGGCTGGAGCTGCTCTGTGCATCTTCCTCAGTTTTTCTTTGGCTGATTCTGTTAAAATTTAAGGTGCTACACAAGAGTCCGGGGCTCAAATGACTGTTAGCTTTATTTGATCATATATCTAATTTACTTTAACATGGGATCCTGGCATGCTTTTTTTTTTAAGATATTGAATCAATTTTATGCTAAGTGATTTCTCTGAGTAGATTTTTTTTTTTTTATTGTCCCCTTCGCCTAAAGTAAATTAGAGTGATAGCTGGAGCAACCAGGGAATGAAAAGGAGTCAAGTCCTCAAGTCACATTAGCAGGCTTGTTGAGGCCTTTAAACAATCATCACCATCAAAGTACTCCATAATAACTGTAAAAAAGCTAATCACAGGTGGCAGTGGGCGTGAAATGTGTGGCTCTGTGCTCAATCCTTGGGATAATGGGGGTATTCATGGGATTTCTAGAAGGACTCCTTTGTGCTGCGCCTGCTGAGCTGAAAGGACTATTTTGCTCAATTTGTCTAAAAGCGCTGGCTTATGAGATAGCTGCAGGGGTTTCACTGCTCAGGTTGTTTTAACCCTTCCCATGCAGACAGATTTTGGTCTAATTCCGAGACCTTGTCTATGCTGGGAAATATCTCCAATTTCAGGGAGTGGAGCACGTTACTGGTCAAGAAGCAAGAGCGGATAAAGATCACCAGCCTTGCTGGGCTTTGGCTCTGCCTCTTCATGGGCGCTCAGCTTGAGACACTCATTTTTCCTCCTTGGCAGCACTGGGAACTCTGAGCCCTGGGAAGCACCTTGAAGTTGAGGTTCTCAGCAACTACAGATATTTAATTCTTGAAGCCAGGAGTATTTAAGGCTTTCAGTTCGGGGGTAGTGTGCCAAGGTACACCAAGCTTTTCTTATGATCTCTTTCGTTGCAAAAAAACCCCCCAAACAACCTCTTGGTGATTCCTAAAAAACCATCCCAAACCATGGAAATGTTTTTTATTGTGTGAAACCTGCACAATCTAGAAATATTTTCCTTCCTCATCGATTTCCTTAACTAGAAATAGTTAAAAAAATAGATGAAAAAAGAAACCTGTTACCTAAGAGACTCTCAAAAGAGGAAAATACTTTTTACATTAGAATCCTTTACTTTGAAATGGAAATAAATATTAATTATCTAAATGCACCAAATAGTTAACTACCATAACACATTTATTTAAATTTCAGTCAGTATCTGGAGGTGAAGCAGAGACCAGTGCTGTTTTCTACCAAAATGCATAAAGCTAATGGTTGGGTGTTAATTAATATTGCTATTAAGATACAGTGTGAAGATTTTAAGTGATGTTTCATGTCCCTAAGTGTAGTCTCAGAACTCCGGGGAAAAAGAGAAATTGGAAGTTTAATCCCTCATGTTATTTTGTGCGGTCTCCATGACATTAAAATGGGCTCTAGTCAAGAACTTTCTAGTTTCAGGTAAGGCTAAACCAAGTCAAAAACCTGTAAAGAAACCATTCCCTGGTTGGTTTCCAGGTTGCATCACCACAATGGTGATCCAGGTGACTAAATCTTGTAGTTTTTTCAGTATCATTTCTTGAATGCCAGGGTGTTGCATTGGCAGGGGAAGAAGGTTCTCTTTCAAGTGGGAATGATGATACTGCCTGAGGCAGTGCAAGTGTCCCAGGAGTCTCAGTTCTCATCTGATACAAGAAATACCTCCTGAGATGATATATCAGAACTTACAGGTAGGAGCTCTTGTCCTCTCCTTACCTGCCCCTTGCTTTGCTGTTGAGTCTTCTCATGGAAAGGCTTCCTTTCACCCTTCCTCTCTCTCTTCCTCTTTGTCCTTTTCCCTTTTCCCTTTTCCCTTTTCCTTTTTCCCTTTTCCCTTTTCCCTTTTCCCTTTTCCCTTTTCCCTTTTCCCTTTTCCCTTTTCCCTTTTCCTTTCCCTTCATCCTGTGCTGCTGACAGCAGGGCACAGCTCCTGCTCTGCGTTTGTGGAGAACCCAACACAGTGAGGTCACAATCACAGCCTGCAAAGATCCATTAAACCAGTGAATGACATTCCTGCCCTGAGTGTGCCACAGTGTGACACAGAGGAGAGGCTCTAAATATCACCACAACTTTCTTGATTCCAGTTACCTTCAAATCCTTAAGGTGGGGAACCAGAGCCACTGTGCCACAAAGAAGATCATGGTGTTGATACCAAGTTGTGCTGAAGCAGGGTATGGCTGGGAGGATGTAAAAAGCAGGTAAAGAGCTGGAACGAGCTGTTTCTGCCTGTCCCTCTGTCTCTCATACACACACAAATCATTTAAATGTGATTTCTGACACCCTGAATCAGCCACAGCTCTGGGATTCTTTTGATCTCCTTATTTTTTCTCTCTCTGTCTCCTACCATTAACATAACCATTATTGAAAGAGAGAGATCCAAATCTTTAATTTCTGATGTAGATAACAGGAGAATTTTCTCTCCATCCCACGTCAACCCAGCCCAAATAGTGGCGGTGTCTGGAATGAAAAAATTCCAGCTGTGATCTCGAACCTGTGTCACCTGCAGAGCAGCACAGTTGTTTTGCTGCATTGCATTACAAGGAGTAAATTGTGGGATGTCTCAATGTGTATAACCTGAGGGGTTTTTCTGGAACTGCCCATGGAAGTCCCTAATCTTGCTAACGTTAAGCTGAGCCATTCTTCGGTAGTGCTCCATGGATCCATTTACGATTTGACTCCTCCCTGTGCTGATTTGGAGTGGAACTCCGGTTCAAAACACCTGGCATTGTTACACGCTGTTTGCCTGGCACTGGAGGCAAAGAGCACAGGTGAAATCCTCCTTTGCTGATAGCACGGCAAAGCTTTGGTGGATTTCTGCAAAGCCCAGAGTTCCCCACCAGTGGACTCGCCAGCTGGAAAGTTATCTCAAAGTCAGGGACATTTCAAAACAAGTTCTCACCACATTTGTGCCCTAGAGGATGGGATCAGTGTCCATCTGTTTTGGACACCCATGAAGCTCCTTTGTAGGTGAAATCCTTTTCCTTTCTTCTGCTGCTTGTGCAGTTTGATCCTGCACCTTGCAGCCATTGCCTATTGAAGGTACACATGCTGCTCCATTCACCGCCGCAGCCTTTGAAGAGTTAAGCTCTGCAGTCACTCAGAAGGTGGACTTCTGCTTTTCCTCAAGTCTCTATTCATCTCCAGGAACTGAATTTTTCATGCAGTAATTAAAATTTGTAGGTCAAACCTCCCATGGCACCGTTTTCTGCTAATATGGGAGAGCAACGGTCGGATTCGCTTACGCTGCTCTTCGCCGCACTGAGATTTAAAGGATGAAGGGTGACATTTTCCCCCATTTTGTAAATTAATGCCATTGATCTGCCTAACAAGAACAAAGTTAGGCTTCAAAATACCAAATGATAAAGAGATTAAGACTTTAAATGGCTTTCCAAAGACAACCTCTATTGTAAGATTCCAAGCAGAGTATTGAACTTTCAATTAGAATTTCTAATGGGCTATTGACTTAAATGGATAAAATGTTGCAAGTGATAGCTTTCAAGATGACAAAAATTGCTTAGTACATTCTGGAATATTACTTTATGAAGCAAATACTGTTCTGGAGGCTGGGTAGTAATAACCCAGGCCCCAGGCAATATTGTTCTGTGTCTCTGTGCGGCAGTTTTTCAAAATTGTACTAATGCATTTTGAAACATTTTCTCTTTTCATGTTTTGTAAATCTTTGGGAGTGTGAGGTACTTTAACTTTCATGAAAGAATCTTAAATCTCTGGTGATGTAGCTATGATTGCACTCTTTATGAAACACAATCCATCTACTCCAACGCTGTATTTTCACACGTTCTTCCATCTGGGGCACAAACAGTGTTCCCACCTCGTGTGGCTGCTCCTGACTGTGCTCCAGAATGTGCCTGTTCTGCAGTGCCTGTGCTGCAAATAACAGCTGAAACTCTCCCAAATCATCCTGGCGCTTTGCACTGAATTGACTTGAAGGCTTGTTATGAAACACTAGCTCCAGTACATTTTTCAAAGGATATTTTTCAGAGACTAGCCAGCCCTTTCCAGGATAAAGGGTTAATATTATGCTTATGTTACAGTGCATTAAAAACTCTAATTAAAACAGCATTACATTCCCATCTGCCAATCTCCAGTAATCTTCTTTAATTGCAGTAATTAAACTATATTTACATGTTCAGAATACTTGTAATTTAGCAAATTGCACTCTCTGCTCTACATTTAATCAAACAACCAGTTCCAGTATATTTAGTGTGGAAAGAAGTAATTTCAATGTTTTGATTACTATAGCAGATTTGACAGAGTAAGTGCCCCTCTAGTAGAGACTTTGAAAGGGAAGGCAAACATGAAATATAGTCCTGTTCTGATTGTCATGTGAATGCCTAATTACATGTTAGAGGATTAACTATTAAAGGGTACACACTGTTTCGCTTGATTTTTTTAGGCACAGCTGACATAACAGATAATAAGGGTTGCCTATTTGGGGCTGTTTGGTGGAACATGTAAGCTTTTTATTATTATTATTAGAAGTCTTAAAACCGAGTATTAAATCCTGTGAGTTACTAAGGTCACAATGCCCCACATCTTCACTTTAAAGACGTAGGTGAATTGAAGATTGTGTTCCCACTGCTCTGTTGGCAGGTGGTTTCCCAGCTCCTTTCCCTTCCCTTCACCTCTTTCTGGGGGAGGCAGGGTTGTTATTCTTAGAATGGCAGATCCCAGGTAGCTCTGTCAAATGCTTGTTCGGGTTTTTGGTTTGCAGTGGCCTGGGATGGGCAGGTTCTCCGTGCTGTGCTGTGCCCTGGGGATCAGTGGTGTCCTCAGCTGGTGCCAGCCTGAGCTCAGACGCTCGGGTGGGGAGTGGGTGGGGGAGCTGGTAACTTCTGCACAAAGGGAGGCTTCTCTTTTACTGCACATCTCCTCTGTGATCTGGGTCTAGAGCAAACTTGAAAAGGGGATTCCAGCACCAAGCACATGGTCTTCTCCAGATAAATCATACAAAGCAGAAAGAATTCCTTCTGATCTGCCAGTAGCAGAAGTGCTGGATTCAGGGCCAGAGTCCATGCTGGGGTGGGAGCTCTGCCTCTGCCAGGGGCCACCCATGTCCCCCTGCCAGACCTCCCCATCCACAGCCCCGTTCATGGACACGTGAGAGTCCCCTGATACCTCTGGAACTTTTTATTGCAGGTTCTGGAGGCAAGTTCTGGTCATTTACAGAGGTGAGGTGTCCTACCATGAATGTCGGTGGGGAATGAGCCTGATGCCCAGAAGATGTGGGTGTGGGTGTTAAGGACAGCAGTCCTTGCAGGCTCTGGGATCCCTGGGATTCCTGGCTGGCAGAGGAGGCCGTGGTGAGCACTGGCAGAGGTCACGGAGTGGTTCCAGTGGGTGCTCCTGAAGAGCTGCTCTTGGCACGCGCAGTGTGGAAGGGAATTGTTGTGTGTGCAAAGCTGCAGCCAGGGCGGTTCTCTGCAGCAGTCGGGTTACAAATATATTGCTTTTGTTCCAAAGGCAGCCAGAAAAGCCATTACAAACCCCTAGCTCTGACTAATTTCCCTTACTAAAATGCCCTTCTACCAACATCCTCCTTGCCTGGACCTGACCTTGGACACCCTTACCCGTGGCTGGTTCTGGGATTTCTTACATCATGCTGACTTCATTCATTTCATGGAGGTGCCTCCTGCTGTTCACTGCTCAGACGTAAATCAGGTCATTCCCAGGCATTCCCTGGGTCTGGGTCACTGTCTTTGCTCCTGTGTAATGCCAGCAGTGAGGGGTCTGAATTGAACCCTTCCAGCTGAATCTTCTCTCCATGTAATCCCACTGGACGGCTCTGCTCTCAGCTTCAATCCACACCCCCAATTTTCTGGTTTGGAATTTAGATTTAGAAGAAAGTATCTTCTAACAAAGCCATTTAATCAAGGGGAACATTTGCTGTATTTACTCTTAACTGTGCATTTATATCTATATCTATATAGATATAAATATACATAATTTATTTTGAACTTTCTAGAGTAGTAGATGGTAAAAAAATTAGAAATAGGCCTTTTGAGCTGTATTTTTAAAAACCAAGATTATAAAACTTAATTAAAAAAAAAAAAAAGAACCAAAAACATTGGCCCTACTATGGAAGATGTAAAGAAATTAACCTAATTCTGCAAATGTCTTATTATTTACTTCTGATCTATGTGAGTGTGGCAGAAGCAGGAATGACAGCAATGCTGTTCAGTTCCTCTGTAGCCTCTGCGGTGAAGCTCACATACATGAGAGACCTGCCCTGTTTTGGATTTCTCATTACACTCCGTGGTGTTCACAGTGAGGATTTCAAGATGGGTCTTCTTAAGCCTATTAAAAATCAGAATCATGCTGGTCATACGTTTAAATAGATTTAGTTTAGTGGCTTCAGGGGAAAGTGGGGATGAGGAGATGAATAAAATAAAAATCTGATATAGAAACATGTCTGGTTTTTCAAAGGTTTTCGCAAAAAAAAATAGAAGTTCTGGCATTTCAATTTGCACTAATTTCACACATCATCTTAGGGAGTGCAGGGTTTGGGCCCCTGCCAGACTGGCTGAGAATCCTCTTTGGAAAAGCACAGTTTATGTTCTGAATGGATGCTGCAGCACATAGATATTTCCTAATATCTTTCATTAAACTTCCAAATGGACACTAAGTATGTAAATACAGCAAAACTCAAAGCCTGGCTTTGAATTTATATTTTCTAGGAAAGCTTTTTAACAGTGGTAGTCTAACAATATTGTACTATGTCTGGCTTCCCATTTTCAACGAGTAGCTTAATGAGTTTATTGTATAATGAAGGACTCTGATTTATTAGCTTTTCATTATGCTCATTCCATCAGCTTCCTGCTAAATGCTCTAACCTTGGCAGAGATGTCAGTCTTTATCAGGTGGTATCATTGCTTTTTAATAAACTCTCCTCCCACGCTGATAATATTACATGTGAAATCCCTGCTGCTCATTCCCAAGGGAAGGAAAAGGTATATTTATTGAAAAAGCTGCACTGGAGCAGTGCAGAGAATTCCTGAGCAGTCTGGTGCTACCCCTCGGACTAACTCAGGCAGGGTGGGCAGATTTGGAGGCTGCAGGTTGGTCCTTTGGCTGCTCCCCTCAACTGGCAGAGGATTGAGCCCATCCTCTCCACACTTTAATTACAGCAGAGTGCAGCTGGTTTAAAACTGGCACTTGCAGGTATTAACAAATATTTCTTTAGCAGGTATTTAATGATCAACTCTATTACAAGAATTAACATGGTGATGGCACGCTAGGAGAGGGGGGAAGGAGGGTAAAGTAATATTTTACAACCTGAAAAATTAAGCACTGAGATAGTTAAGGCCCAGCCCTCATTAGCTGAATGGTAGATTTTTCTAATTAGTTCTTTCTAGTGTAATTAGCATGGATGAGTCTAATCATCTCATGTGAAACCAAATCTAATGCTTGGGAAGGAATGTCCTTGGCCTCTCTTTCAGACTGATTCCAAGGATTTTGTGTGTTTCTGCTGAGATATTCCTTAAAGAAACAGCAGCCTGCCTTCCTAAGGAAGGTGCCTTAGAGGAATGAGAAGACTTGGACCTCATCATGCATTTTTATGGAAGCCTAGAGGAAAGTCTCCCATGAAAACAGGCAATCCTCATAGGCAAGTGAATCAGATGTGGGCAGTAGCTGTAAGAAGGCCAAAATCATCAATGAAATTTTGAATCCACAAGACAAGTGAGTGTTCAAACACTGGACTTAAACCCCCAGTTTTTCTGAGCTCCCTATATCCCTGCAGGGATATCTCCTTAGAAATGAACACAGGAAGTGAAATGGAAAATAGAGCTTCATGTGCTGCTCGTGTAGCTCCACTTGCTGTGAAACCCAGTCAAAATTGCATTTCCTTTGTTGTCAACAGTCTGAGCAAGGGAAGGCAATACTGCGTATCGTTGCAAATACTTTTGTTTATAGATTGATATCAACCCTCACTATACTTAAAGTGTTAAAGTCAGTAAAAATGTTGAGTTTACCCTCTTTTTTTTCTTTTTTTCTTTTGTTTTAGACATCCAGGTGTGAAGGGCAGGCAGGACACTCAGCTGACCCCATTTTGGGCTGTTGTGTTTGTACTGACTGGTCTTCACCAGTAATGAGGACTTCACTTTCCAATTTGAAAATGTTTGGAAGGTTAAGGAAGTGCAGGGACCTGCGTGGTGCCATAATACAGCTCATCCATCTCCTCCTGGTGCTGTTCTGACACTGAGCACAGAGAGCTTCAGCACAGAGACTCGAGGGACAAAGTGAAGGGCAGGACAAGGAGTGCCAAGGACTCCTGTGTTGTAGCTGGGAGCAGTGGCATCACTCAGGTCCCTCCAGCCCAATGTGCAGGAGCATATTTAGCTCAGGCCCTCACTGCACTAATTATGATTAACTCTCAGCCAGTGTCATTTTGGACCCAGCACTTCTGTGAGCTGACCTGTACCACTGGAAGTTCTGGATTCCTTTGTGTCTTTCCCGCATGATTTACCCTTTCCCTGACCAGACTTTGCAGTTTACCAGCCCTCATTTCTTAAGTACTTGCAAGTCTTTATCTGGAAAATTAAAAGGTAAACGCAGTGATTAAAGAGATCTCCCTTAAAAAATACTTTATTCAAGCCCTGTCTGTGGGGATTTGCTTTTGCCAGTGGATTTACTGGGAATGCTGTAACCTGCTACTCCATTTACCTGCTAATGAGCTCAGTCGTTTGTTTTGGAGTGAAAGGGAGACAGGTAATACTGGTGTGGCTGTGACAGAGATGGCTTCCCCTGGGCCCTGGGAGGAGGGACACAGCCCTGAGCCTTTTTTCCACAAAAGCAGTTGAATGCAGGTAAGCAGAGAGTGACAGAAGGTGCAGGTGATGCCTCTCACTCACTCTGTGGCCTCAGGGTGTATCTTTGTGATGCGTTTTTCATCTGAGAAGAGAAAGTCAGGTACACAATAAACAGCAATTCCTAACCCTTTCCAGGAAAATGGAAGCACACCCTTGTTTCTGTGCTCGGTCCTCAGCAGACCCCTCACTGCACGTCCTTTGTGTCACAGGTATGGGCACTGCTCTTCCTGAGGCCATCTGACCTTCTGCATCTTTTGTGATTCTGGAGAAAGGGATGTAGGGCCATCCTTACGGAAGCAGCGAGACTGCTCCACGAAATCGACTGAAATTGCACTAGAAGAGATGAAAACAGGCTTAGGGCTGACAGTCTGCAGCCAGGGAAGAAGGAAGGCATGGTCTGTGACTTCATGGAAATGGCTGGATTTACAGGTGTTGGAACGAGGGGTCCTTTTTTAGCCCATTCCTATTAGAACCAAGGAGTGGTGTGAAATTGCTGTGCTCATCACCTGGTGCAGGACAGGATTTCTCCAAGCATCCAGCTGGAGAAATGGGAAATCCAGCTGGCTTGGGAATGGCGGGACCTGTCTCTGGGGAAAGGTGACAGTCCAGGGGAAAAGCAGCAAATAGCACAGAGCTTGAGCCATGGAAGCCCCATGGGATTTATGGCATGGCAGAAGAGTAATGGGACAGAATTGAAATGTAGTTACTGATATTTTTATATGGAAAAGAGGAAATGAGATGTAAACAGTATTAGTGTAATACAATTTTCATGTGAGATTAAAAGGAAAGCCAGGATTTGAGAGATTTGGAAATTGCAGTTACAGGATAAGTGATATTTGAAAGGATCCTACTTGATTTGATTAAACTGGAGTTCAAATGTCACTAGAGAGATGCATTTACTTACAAGTTTTTCAGGGTTTTAGTCTGTGCATCCCAAGCCATGCCCATCCCAAACCTGGGCAGGGGTTGGGGGGGTCACAGGTCAGGAGGGGGGCTCAGGCTGGGAGGAAAGCTGGGTGCTGCTCAGGGATGGGAGAGTGTTCTGCCCTGTGGGTTTGGATGCTGGGCTCTGGGGTTTGCAAGAGGTTTTCAGGTTCACTCATAGTAGTTCCACAAAAAAAAATGCATCTGTTGTTGAATCCTGTTCTCTGGCTGGAAGTGTTTGGCTCCTGCCACATCCTGACCTCTGAATGGCAGTGAGAATTCGGATTTGCTGCTGCTTCTTCAGGTTTTTGGTTCCCATGTTCTCTGTTTTTGCTGTGGTGAGGTGGAGCCCAGCGGTGGGAAGTGTCTGACAGACAGTGACATGGTCAAATCCTGTATACTGTGCCCTGCCTTTGCTCACGCTGGCCTGGTGTCACTGGCCTGGCCCAGCACCGGGATGACTTCTGCAATGTAACAAACCTTTCTAAACCCAAATTTTGCAGCTGAGGCAGGCAGTGGGCTGAATAAGGATTTCAAAGTCATTTGAGAGGAAGGGGCTTGATAAGTTTGCAAGCCCCAGTGGTTCACCCACGACCTCCCAGCACTGCTGTGTCTGGTTCACAGGCTGTGCCAGTTCAGGGTTTCCATTTGCCTCCCCAGGCCTCTCTGTGTGACACACCACTTGTGGTTAACCACAGAGAAGCTTGGTGGGCAGATCCCTCCTGGGGAAGTGTCCTGCTCCTCTGACATCACGCCAGGTCCCCCCTGCCAGCGCTGGCATTTTCTCCAAGTGCACAAACCAATCCCCACAGCCCAGCCCCAGCCAGGGGAGATGTTACACTGGCATCTGGCACTAATATCTGTTGTTGACATTTTGGGAATGAGAACACGAGCTATTAGCAAAGCTGTTTGCTTGTACCTAATTAATGTTCAAGTGTATACCCCTTCCTTTATCAGCCCTGCAGCAGCAAACCAGACCCGGCGTTATCTTTCACCAGCTTTAAAACTTAATTATTTCCCGCCTTGGTGTTAAAGGCCGTGCAGTACAACTTGCTACCTTAATACAGATTTAATCAAGTTGCCCAGCCTCAGAGTGGCTTGATGGCTCTTTAGCTGAAGTGACTGTGTTTAGATATCAATAGAGCAAAATTTGGAGTGAGCTGTTTTCCTTTGGCAGGACACTGTGGAAGTGAATGGATGGGTGAACACCTCTGTCTGGAACAGGCCTGGAGAAACACAGGCAGTTTCGACTCCTTCACTCAAACTGCAGCCTTGTGCAAAAAGCACTCCAACCCTTTTCCCAATATTGCAGGAAGCAGCACAGTGATGCTGCTCTGGGGTGCTCGAGTGAGTGTTTCCAGTTGGGTGAGACCAGAGCCCAGATCAGGGGCACAGCACCAGGGAGGGTTTTCACCCTCAGCTTCACCTGAGGCAAGGTGTGCCTGCGTGTGGAGGGGAGAGGGAAAAGAGACAGAACCAAAACTCACTGCGGAGAGCCCTGCATGACAAATTCTGTCTGTGGCCGCTGTCAGAGACACGACTTAGAGGGGCTCACGGCATACAGAGAACCGCACTCCAGTCCTGACAGGGCAATGAAGCAGGTAATTGATGTAATCCAGTATTTTCCTAAGAATTTAGTCCTTGTGTGTGATCTTTTGAGTTTTTAAGTCTAAGCTGAATTCAACATACTTTAATGCATGGTGAGTTAATGGCCATGGAGGGTTTCTTCTTTGGGGAATCTCATTGTAATGTAGTGTGATACACCTCCTAAAGTGATTTTAAGTGGTCTCAGCTTGGTTTGCATTGAGATCCTGCTTTAGCCCTCTCCTCTTTGCTATTCAGTACAAAGATCAGCCTGTGAGTAATGTGCCTTTAAATAATTCAGAGAGCAAAGGTATGCTGCTGGCCTCATCACTAAAGATGATGTCCTGGTGCACTGTGTTTTGGGTTACTGTTCTGAAATAATCTCTGTGTGTTTGAATTCTTTAGCACCACAAGAATTAGTGACTGGTTGGGAGAGGTGGCTGTTTGAGGATGCTTTTATAGCACTGACTTTTAAACCTGGCCAGCAGATGCTCTTGGTTTTGCCTACAACGAAATCTCTCAGACAGGGTTGTGATGTGAAGGGTACCCATGATGGATGTCCAGAATTATTTTACTGAAATCCCAGACATTGCTAAACCTGAATTTCAAGTGTGAAGGGCTAGTGTGCCACATCACTGTGCTTTGTTTTTATCTGGACCTTGTTTTTAGGAGAAACTAGATTTTTGGATGAGCTCAGGTCTATTTAGGCACTTTAGCAAAGACCAGACTTTGAAAAGAATTTAGCAGGTCAGTGGCTAAGATTGTGTCACAGGATATCCCCTTTTACCACAGCAGGGGCTGCTGAGTACTTAGCCCTTTGGAAAAAAAAAAAAATCTCTAAGAAGTGTTGAATTTTTTATTAGAAATTATGGTTGTGGGGGTGACTTTAAGTGGTTGTCTTTAACACAACGAAGTGTGGGTGAGGGGAGGTAAAAAAGCTTAAACACATTGCATTACATGATTTATCTCTGATGAAACTGCCCGGAAATCTTTCCTTGCACAGGCTTCCTCAGAAGGTTTGTTCACTGTCAGACTGAGCAGCAAGCAGGTTACAGCAACCTGTGTCCTCATCATACACCTCTCTGTGTCCTTTCTGTTTCCACCTGAACAAGTGATGGAAAAGCAAACCCCCTGAGAGGCAGTAATAAAATCATAAGGAATCCTACAGAGACCTGCAGTAACCTTCAATTCCTGTTTCATGTGGGTGGAGTAGCCTAAAGCCTAATTCAGTGCAGGGAGTGTGGCTGCTGACCTGGAGGAGCTTTAGCCAGGAGCCCCTGGTTTCCCTTCTGCAGAGCAGGGCTGACTTTGCTCGTGTGGCTCCCTGGGTTCTCTTGCCCTGTGGAAACACCAAATGTTGTTGCTATGATAACCTGAATGTAAGGCACGTTTATTCCACCTCAGAAATCCACGTCTGACAAAATTACATTTGGCTACAAATTTATGGGCTGCATTACATCCCTTGGATGCCAAAGGCTGAAGGTTCTCAGGGCAGGTACTGTCACATAAATCCCTGCCAAGTGTTTAAGGCGTTTGTGTTGGTGCTTTCTTGGTATCTGTGCTGCACCAGAGCATCCAGGGGCTCTGAGCCATGCACTCGGTGCCAGCAGATGCAAGGGCAGGTGTAGGGAGGTGGCCCAAAGGCAGCATCACCATCTCACCAGTGCTGCCTTTCCTGCCAGAGTCCGGCAGCCAGAACACAAATAGATCAGGAGGCTGTTCAGGAGGAAGCTGCCTATGGCAGGGCCTGCTGGCTTTGGGCAGCTGGGCTTTTGAAATCCTCTGTAGGGCTGGGGAGGAGGAGAATGGGGGGCTGCATGTGGTGGGTGTGGGGCATCTGGGGGTCCCTGTGTATTGCAGAACTTCTCAGGTACCATTTGGTTGGTCACTTTTCATTTCTTAGAAGTGTATTTTTGATGTGCTTTTTTTTTTTTTTTTCATCCGTGAAAAAGTAAGAGTGGCCTGAGATTGGAAGCTGCCTTAAATCGAGTCACTGCAGAATTTATTCTGATTATTACAACGGCAGTACAAACATTTTCACTTCTTACACATCCTGTGCCAAATTATGCAGCACAATGCAGTAAATTTGAGACATGCTAAGGTTTTGCGGTAGGCAAATAAAAGGAGGTTGAAAGAGTTGGTTCTGGTTTTTATCATGGTTTAGCATCAGACATATCTCCTTTCCTTGTAAGTTAGAGCTGTCTGTGTAGCACTATTGTCATCCACGAGGGATCTGGGACCAGCATTACAGATTTAACATGCTCAGGGAAACCAATACTGAGCTATCAACCGATACATGACACTAATACAGGGTTCACTTTTACACTCAGCCAAAAAGAGAGAGAGACAGATTGTTCCAAGTTTAGACAAGCTGTAAAATCCTTTCCTAGCAGGTACCGCACTGGCCAGCCCTTGAGACTGTTCTAATTGCTTTACATCTGTACAAAGGTTCCTTGTAATCGGGCTTTCTGCCTCCATTTGTCTTCTTTTCAGCCTCTTAGTAAAGGCCTTAATTGGTCTTAGTGGGGCTTTTCTCAGTTAGTGCAGCCATACCTTAAAGGCTGAGCAAGTGCCGGCGTTACCTGGGGGGGAACAGAGGGAGCAGAGGAGAGACATCAATACTTCTTTACCTTTAACACTGTAATTAATGGGCTCGGAGCAAGGAACAGGTTTGGAGAAATTTTAGCCCTTCGGGGGATTTTGAGACAGATCAGACAAAACAGAGCCAGGGTGGAATTCTCTAGAATTTCTCCCTGCTTCATTTCTCTTCGAACAATCATTAGCCTTGTAATTGTCTCCTGGTAAGCTGCTGTATCAGGTTCCATTTTGTCCTCTTTAGAGGATCGAGTTGCCTTTAAATCAATAGTTTGAAGTACTGGGGGATGTATGTGAAAGGAAGTGCCCTCTAATTTCTGTTTCTTAGCTACTAATTATTTAATAATACATTTTATTGCCTATTAAAATGTGGCATAACTTGCTTGTCAGCAAAACTGGATGGAACATAATCATTTGAGAAGGATAATTGGCACTTTTGCAGATGGCTTTTATTGCAAGGCTGGTTTGCTGTTGCAGGAGCTCCTTGCCAGGTTTGCTCACGGGCCCCGCGGGGCGGTCAGCGTTCGGAGCTCGGCTGCAGCACAGCTCGCCGAGAATTTGGGGTGCACACGTGGGGTTCTGACGTGACACCCGCTGTGCTGCCTGCAGAGTTCCCTCCTTCCACTCTGCTCTTTATAAGGACCCTTGTGGGTTTGACCACCACGCTGCTATTTGGTCACTAGATAGAGCAAAATAGGAGAATTTGTTTGGCTAGCTGATTAATGGAGGTAGGTAAAGCTGGGCTGGGGGGTTGTCTTGAAGTCATTTTGGTATTATTATTTTATTTTTTTTTTGGTGCAGTCAGAAATGCATGTGTGCTTTTGGCTGACCTCTGTATAGCTTGTCCAGTCAGTGTGTGCAGTGACACTCTGGGTGCTCTGCAGTGCCTGCCCTGAAGTTTAATAGCTTCGGACAAATATCTGGAGGTTGGCTCACTGCCCTCCCAGTGCTTCGGGGTCCTTGTCATCATTAGAGTGACCGGGTGGAAAATCTTTGAAGGCGGCTGTGCCTTGGCCAGAGGACAGATCCAAGGGCTGTGCTGCAGGCACTGCTCTGATGGTCCCTGGGGTGCTGGGCTCCCTGGGCGGGTGCTGATGGCTGGGACCGAGAGGATTAACAAGTCTGTGCCAGGGGTGGGGAGCTGGGGGAGCTCTGCAATAGGGACCCTGCGATTTGGGCATGAGGGGGCTGCTCCTCAAGGATCACTGATGGACAAGAGCCTCTTCCTTAGTTTCCAACAACCAGGCTTTCCACGGTGACTTTGAATTCCATTCTGCTTCTTCTGAGGGAATGATTGTGTTGTGGTGGAAAGCTCTGGTTTATGTTTATTTTAAATTAAATGAAGAAGAGACTGGAACAGACTGTTTCTTATTAAATACTCCTGCAGTTAAATTCTGGTGGGTTTTTTTTTCTCCTGGGGAATGCTTTTGTTTATAAAGAAGTGTTCCCTTTTCTGTAATTGTTTTGCTTCGTGTCCCATGAACTGGCCTTGTTTGGGGAAAGGTTTTTAGGCCCGTGCTCATGGCAGATCCCACTGCAGGCTGCACTGGCATCACTCAATTCCCTGCTCGCTATCCCGGGTTCATCCTCCCCTCTAATGGTTTCGAGCAAGGGCAGTGTTTCCATTTTCTGCAAAAGAGCTTTCCTGAGTGCCAGTGTTATTCTCTGGAGAAGTGTTGGGAATTCAGGGATAGCACTGTGCGTTTCTTCAGCGTATTGAAAGTACATTAGCCATGGGAACTCTGTAGCCCACATTACATGGTCAAAAGTGGTTGGAATGAAATCATGCAAGTGAGATTCAGTGTCTTCTTGGTACCTGGTTTTGATAATCTCTCCAAATCATCTCTTCCTCATGGCAGTCAGAGAACAGAATCAGAGATGCTGATGTTCTTGTCCACGGCCATTCCTTGTGAAGTGAGTGCTGTGCAATCAGCCCCTCATGGAGAAGTTAATGCAGTACCAGGAACTGGTCCTTAAAGCACTTGATTAATTTACCTGGAAATCATTTGTGTTTCATTAGTGAGGACAGGCCTGGAGCTGCCTGTTTCAGAAAGCATTTGCTCCGTGATCATTGGTTCTGTGGCACCCACAAACTGCCCAAGCCATGGGTAGATGCTGTGGGACAGATAGGAATGGGTGGACAGACTGGAAGAACAGTTTTCATCAGCATTGGTGCCTCTTGATGACTGAAATCAGAGCAGGTACATCCAAGAAAAGTCATCTTTGCTGGGGTTTAGCTGCATGTGCTACCGGTGCCAGCAGCATCTCCTGGGGTCAACAGAAATCTCTTGTTGAGATTGCAATAGAGTCCCTGTGCATGTAGACAAGATGGAAAATTGATCCATTACACTTCAGCTGGAGTTAAATGAACACAGCATTGTTAACCTGACAGCATTCTGAAGAATTCAGATATAAGGATTTTGCTTTAATATCATATATTGAAAATTTGCTGTCAGGCTCGGCTCCAAGTTTCTCTGCAGTAGAGGCAAATGATAAAGGCATTATTTTCCCCCAAGATGAGGAGCAGGGAGTTGAATTTTTCTTTCATCTCCCATGTCTGCAGTTTCATCACTGTTCCTGGTGAGTCTCCAGAGCTGGTGTCAGGCAGTCCAGTTTCAGATGGGGTAGATGAGGGGAGCAGGAGGTTGCAGGGTCCCAGAGCTGTGCTGGGTTCATTTCTGGTATTTCAGAGCACTCCCATGGACATGTTTTCTCCTTCCCTGCTCCCTGTCCCAGGCACAGTAATTCCTGTTCCTCTCTCTTGACCTTGCTGGGCCTCTCAGTGGGGAATTCACACTGCAGTGTGATACAGTGGCATTGGTCCAGTCCCAGCATTAAACGGGAAACACGCGGCAGAGCCACTGTGAAAGATGTGCCTTGCCTGTCCAGCCCTTTCCCATTCCCATTTCCATTCCCTGTGGGACACTGAGAGCCATCCAGCTCCACCAGTGCCAGTGCCTCGTTCTCCAGGGCCCTTCACTCCGCCTTGCACTTCCCATGGAGTAGAGGAGGAGCAACAACATAAACACTATTCGGTGGCTGAAGTGAGATGGGGAAATCTGATTCCTGGCTATTAGAAATGAGCTGATAACTTCAGGAGCAGCAGCAGCCCAAAGAAATCCCTGAGCAGAACAGAAGCATGGCGTGTGTGTCACAGGACAGGCTGGAACTGTCCCACCAATGCTCTCGTGAGGTCACTTGGCTGGAGGTGCTGGCTGGGGAGTGTCTGTGGGATGAAGGGCCACACTCACAATACACTCTGCTCTCCTGTAAACCACTCACTTCCCAATTTTACATGCATGTAATGTCTAAAATAATAATAATAAGTGATTTAAAAGAATCCACAGGGAACATGGTGCTGTCATTAAAAATCCCTGCAGTAGACAGTCCTTTTAACAAAAAAGGCTTTCTATTGTCTTCATCGCATTGGTGAGGAAGGTTTTGAGGTCATTGTTTGGATACCTTCTGCATTTTTGGTGAGGTTTGAGGTACCAGCCATGCAAACAAAACATGGGAGCACAAGTGCCTCAGCTCAGGTCTGTTGGAGATGAGAGCACCAAGAAATCTCAGGATCAGATATTTAAATGTCATTTTAACAAGCGGTCCCAATCTACAGGAACAAGGATGCATCCCTGAGCCTTTTGGGGCAGTGTGAAAGGCAGGTGCACCCTTCTTGTGGAAACAGGTGGCGGTGTTAGGTGGCAAGGAGGGAAGAGATTTGTTGGGCTTGTGCTTTGCTGCCCATCTCTGCTGCGGTGGGCATTTCTCGTAATGTGAGCGCACAGGATTGTGCACTGACATCTGTGTCTGGCTGAGAGTGCTGCCCCAGCCCTGGGCCCAGCACAGGCAGCACCCGGAGCTGCTGGAGGAGTCCAGAGGAGGCTCCAGGAGGAGCAGAGGGATGGAGCAGCTCTGCTGGGAGGAAAGGCTGGGACAGCTGGGAATGTTCAGCCTGGAGAGGAGAAGCTTCGGGGGGACCTCACTGTGACCTTGCAGGACCTGAAGGGAGTCCACAGGAAAGATGGAGAGAGATTTACAAAGGCCTGGAGTGATAGGACAAAGGGGAACGGCTTCCACTGACTGAGGATGAGTTTGGGTTAAATTTTAGGAAGAAATTGTTCCCTAGGAGAGTGGGGAAACCCTGGAACAGGATGCCCAGAGAAGCTGTGGCTGCCCCTGGATCCCTGGCAGTGCCCGAGGCCAGGTTGGACAGGGTTTGGAGCATCCTGGGACGGTGGAAGGTGTCCCTGCCATGGCGAGGGTAACACAAGATGAATTTAAGGTCCCTTCCCACCCAAACCAGTCTGGGATTCCATGGTATGTAATCGTCATCTAACTGGAGGCCTGTAGATGTTCGCTGTGTCATCTCCACGTGCTGATCACTTTAAAAATGAAGATCAGGAACATTCCGGGGTTTGAACTTTTCTTTTTACCAAGATGAAAACAGAGGCCTCAAACAAGTCTTATTAAGGTGATATTTGAGGAAGGAAATATAAATTTGCCCAGCTTTCAGTCATAAAAGCCAGAGTAGGGCTAATTGACTCGAGATCCAATGACAAGTGGATGAGCTGTAGTGCAGGTACTCTGGAAGGCACAGGGGGTGACAGACAAAGGGAAACAGCACTCAAGGGCCTGAGTGACATTTTTATACAATGCAGACAAGTACTTGGCAGCATCTTCCCTTTGCCGTGGCTCTGTGTACTCTGATTCTTCAGCAAACAGTTCAATTAGCTGTGGTCGCCCTTTGTTTGCTGGAACATTGTTGGTGTTATTTCCTGTTTACTTAATATCTGAATTTTATTCCAAAATCCCAGACCAATTAGGCAGACCATCGAAATGTTTGACTTTAACGTAAATCAAAGAATGTGAAGTAGCTTTTTGTGCTAATTTTTATTGCTGGGTCAGGCAGGGTTTTGCTGGGTTTTATAAGTTTTGAGCTGTGTATGAAAGCACCAGCTGTGACTGTGGGCTCAGGCAGCATCCATCAGAAACTGATGGCTCCCTTTAGCCCGTGTTGGAAACAGCAATCACATTCTTAATCAAACTTAAATTAAACCAAGCCAAGGGAAGCAGCTCTCCTTTTGCATTTGCAGGACCTGGATTTTGCAGTGAACTTGGGGGTGTATCCAGGTTCTCAAGGGAATGGGCAGAGATTTTAATTCCCTAACAGTGCCTGAAACAGTCAATCCATGGAGCAAGTGGAGGTCAGGTGTCAAGACAGGCAGCTGCTGAGAGACAAGGAAGAGAAATAATAGGAGGGAAGGGGGGAAAAAAAACACCATCAAAGTGAACTGATTCACCATGTGAAGTTAAGTGAACTACATTACAACAGACATAGTGTCTGGAGGAACTAATTGCTCATGTGGTTAGGTAAGTCAGGTCTACCTGAGACCTTCTTGACTCTGGAAGCTATTAAATAGAACAGAACTTGCTAAAAGCAGGGAACTTCAAAAACATGATCTTTACTTTCCCTCCTTCCTCTCCCCCCATTCCTTAAGGGAGACATTACTGATTGAGAGCAGATTTCAGCAGCTTTTTGGCAATACAGAAGATTAATCTGTAGTCTCAAGCAATTATTGTTGAAGCCTTGCTGATCTTCTCTTGAAAAGTCCGGAACCACAGACATTTCTTAGTATATTAAAAAAGAAGATGATCTAGGTGTTGTGCAAGCTTTGAATCTGCTCCATAAAGCATTTTCTTTGTCATTATCACAGACGTGACTCATTGCTTGTAATACAAAATTTGACATTTATGTTGGTGGCAATTAAAAGTGGGTGAAGCAGTTCTGGCACAAACAACCAGCTTGAAAGCGTACAGTGAGCAGAGAATACTTTTTTTTTTTTTGGTGTTCAGAGTAAAAATGCCTGGGTGGCTTTGGAAGGAGTGGGAAATAGGTGCTCATCCATATTTGTGCCTTGGCTCAGGCTGGAAAGACACATCACACACCTGTGGAATTCCTCCAAAATGAAAAGTTCCGGTCATGCCATTGTGTGGACTTCTGAAAGTGCAGCACTTGTGAACATGTCATTTAAACTCACCTGACTGAATAGATAAAGCCAGGAATCCAGCTTTAAACACCCTCGTCTGACTGGAACCACTGGGACAGAGCAAAGGTTGTTACTCTTAGGACATTCCCAGTTATTCTGAGACACAGCAACACCAAAGTGCTCTGCTGAATGTCCTTGTGCTGCCATTTTCTCCTCCAAAGAGAAGCTAACAACAACAGAGTGAGAAAATGAGCGTAATAGAGCAAAATGGAGAATATCAAAGGCTGACGGAAATAAAAGCACCGGGGAACTAGTGTGGACCAAGTTCGGTTTCTTGACAGATTTGTGTATATATATATAGCCTGAGTATGAAAATTCCAGTGAACTTCCCCATATTTTGTTTTGGTCTTTGCCATAAGGAAGGCATTTTCTTTCACTGAGGCCAGTGAGTGGATCAGAATTATGCCCTGTTCCTGACAAAGGGGAATTTTGCTGTGATTTTCAGGGGAAAACAGGAGAATTGACTAGAGGATTTCGGAGGTAATTGCATATAGGAGGTTCCCCTTGAATAGTTTTCCAGTAAATGTCGGGTTCTTGATTCTTAAAAAGCTTCTTTTACCAACGTAAGGGATATTTTCTGTGAATCCTCAGAAGTTTAAAAAGCAGCATCTTAAAGTAAGTATTTGGAAAGCGTGAAAAACCTTCCTGCTGAGTGTCCCTGAGTTAGTTAAACATCCAAGGAGCGTACAAATATATACATTTTATTTCCTTCAGCTCAGAGAAGAGGGTTTTCCTACTGCGCAGACTTTGAAAAGTAAAACTGAGATTACAAAAAAAAACCCACAAAAAACACAACAAAACAAAACAAACAGAAAAACCCCACAAAAACAAACAAACAAACAAACCCCTAAAAACAAACAAACAAACAAACAAAACCACAAAAAAACCCCAGAACAAAACCAACAACACAACAGTGTTCTGGTTTTAAGTACATGGGCCTATGGAGGTGATGGAAACTTTGTTGTACAATGTAAACTGTGCCGAATCAAACAATTTTGCTAGTCAGCAGTGGGAAAAAAAACCCCAAACTCCCTAGAATTTCACCATGCCAGAGTCCATGTCTGGATAAGGAAGACACAAGTCAGATACTTTAGGTTTTTCTTAGAAAACACTGCATATGATTTCCTTTTAGCATTGAACTTCTCCGGGCACAGTTTGAGTGGATGATTTGCTAGTTGTTCACTCTGTAAATAGTCCTTTTATTGAAGTGATCAAGTTCTCTTGACATGACTTGAAGAGATAAAATGAGTGCCAGGAGATGGGGTTTTGTGGTGCAAGTAAATATATTTTATGTGTGAATTTTTCTCCCTCCTGCCTAACCTTGACAGCACATTAAAATTGTTAAAATTAGCTTCTCCTGAAGCACATCACTTGTCTCAAAGAACGATTGACATTCTGGATTTTATGTCTGCTTTTATTAGTTAAGGTAGTGAATTGATGTCCAGTTTAGATATCTAATCAATATTATAATTGAGCCAGTAAAGCTGATGTATTTTTGTATCCTATGTTGTGACCCAGCCCCAAAGGCACAGAAGAAATAGGACAGGTGAGAGTAAAAACTGAAATCTTGAGGCATGTGTGTAAAACCTCTGGACCAGGACCCACCAAAATGGAAAGAAAACAGAAAAAGAGAAAAGGAAGCTCAAAGATTGTATCCAGTTGTGAAAAAAAAAAAAAAAAAAAAAAGTGAAGGAACTTGCAGTCAGTCTTGGGATCGTGAACATTCAAACTGAGCAGGGAGAACTTTGCTGCTTTTTTTATAATGAGATAACATACATATAAGGAATAGAGTGGGTTTTTTGTGGTGGGTTTTTTGTGGGATTTGGGGGGTGCGTTTTGTGTATATTGTTTTGGGGTTTTTTTGGGGGGGTGTTCTTTGTGGGGTTGTTGTGGTTTTTGTTTTGTTTATTTTTCGCGTTGTTTTGTTTCTATTAATCAAGAAACTCTGGTAAGGGTAGAGCTGGGGATGAAAAAGTTTCCTGAAGCAGCAGAGAATTCGGGTGTTTCTAGGTCTGGTATCCTCAGAAGCAGCAGATGAAGTAGGTGGGGTAATTTCCTTTATTCATTCCTTGCGGCGGCACTTAATGGGGCTCTGTTCTTTTAATTATTGATCTTACCATTTCAGCAATCAGACATGTGGAAGTGGGCACTATTATCTAGTAATTGACCGTACTGGAGGGTTGACATGATGCTAAGAGTGTTTAACATAGAGATAAGATCAATTATAAGATAATGGTTCCCACTGTAATGAGCTGGCGTAAGTAGGAAACTTGCTCTTAAGGCATTTATCAAGGAAGAATGCAAGGACAGAGCCACCACTGTTTTTCTGTGGATAAACCTAGGATAACTGTTGGTTCACAGGGGCTGGATATCTAAATAAGATAAAATTTTCACAAGTCTTGTAAAATAATTATCATAAAAAGAGGGTGAATGAGGAAAATGCAAATTTCTCAAAAGCAGGATCTTGTAGCATTTGTGATTAAGTTTCTTTTCAGAGTCCAACAATTTTTATATAAAGGGAAGTGAAAGAAGAGCATCTCTTTACCAGCAGTCTGATAAGAAGGATGCCAAGCCCTTAAAAAAGGGAAGGAAAAACCCTCATTCAAAAAAGGGACTGTGAAAACAATGTGCAGCTGCAGCCAGGAAGTTTCTGAGGCTCTGCTTGAGCTTTGCCAGTGCCATAAGAGCATTTCTGGCATGTGGTTATTAGTGCAGTGAGGACTTTCATTGTTGGGATTTAGGGTCTTGAATTTCAGATCCTCATACAGGATCAAGAAGAACTGGAGATGACAGGTGTGATCAGCACTGTCACCACCAGAATGGAGGTGAATTAGGGAAGGCAGGAGAGATCAATAGAAAAACTCAAATTCAGGTATACAGGAAACAGTGTTTTCAGGGAACTGTCATTTCACGTGCCACGTCCTAATTCCCTTCATTTTCTCAACGCCTTGCAGAAAGAAAAACTGCACAATGAATGCTGGTAGAAATAAAACCTTTCTTCCTGGGTCTGAAATGAGAACTCCTCCAGCTGTTTGACCAGCACAGAATTTACAATCATGGCATGACTTGAATCAGTAAAAATAAATTCTGTTAGGTGGTTCTATTCCTGGCTCATACACATCCTAAAAATGAGGATTTGAGAGTGTTCTAAGGTTGCTCCCTATTTTTCTTTTTATTTTCTTTTGAAAAGTAGTTTCACTGCATCTTCAAAGTACTTTAATTTATAAAAAGTTATCGCATGCAACTTCTAAGATATGAGAATTGGGGGATAAAAAAACATTAAGGCAATGTATTTTCATGAGTTTATATATAAAAGTTACAGCGCTTCACTTATATTGGTTTTCTTTTTTGTAAGAGATGAACAAAAAATGGCTCTTGCTTTGTTTCTCATTTCCCATTTTATACAGAACATTTGGAGCAAAACTACTCTGCCATCTTTGGTTAGCATTCAGCAGGCAGCTTCAGAGCAGAGCGAGCTTTTCTTTCTGGGTGTTCATCTGTTGCTTTGCCTCAGTCCTGAGCAAGGAGCTGCTCGTGGCTGTAACTCCAGGCTCAGATTGCCCATGCTCCTTCCCAAAAGCTGGACCTTGCCCTTTGTCCCCTCTCAGTTCCTGCAGACAGAGCTCTTTGGACAGGCTGAGTTGGTTGATCTTGCAGGAAATATAAGCTCTCGTTCAGGTTAAGAATGGGATATAGAAATGCCATACTATCTCTTTTTCCCTAAATCAAAATATTAAAATGCTGAAAAGTAGAAATCTTCAAGCAGGGAACTACAGTACTCTTGGCTGCAACAAAGCTTTGGTTATTCTACAAAAAATTGCCTTTTTCTTTTCTTTCATCACTGTCAGAACAATGTAATTCTAATGGACATGCTCATGCTTGGTGCTTGGTCTTTAGCTGGATTTATTCATTTTGGATTGCTGCAGTGAGGGAGGGAGCACAGGCTTGGCCTCCATCCTGCTCCTTCCCATTTCAGGAGCCCAGCACACGTGGCTGGGGAAGAATCCACATCAGTTCTGCTGTCTCCACTACATACAAACCTTGCTGGCTGCAGGAAACAAGTCCTTGCTGCTCTTCTGGCTGATGAACCTGTGATTTGGGAGGACTTGGAACGCCAGATCCAGGGGGTGTAGTGGGGTGTGCGTTGCCAGTTGTGGATTAGTTCAGTTTCTGGTGGTCCCACAACCTGGTGGTCCCAGGTTCCACCTTTCTTAAGCAGCAGAGAGACACAAAAAGCAGGAAAAGAATAACAATTGCTTTTTTTACTGCCTTCAGTCTAATTTCTTCCAGCCCAGTCATCCACCATTCTCCCCCTGTAGGGATGAGGGAAATGGCGGGTTTGTGATGATTGACCCAGCACCATGGCTCAGAAGGAAATCGGAATGTTCTGCTTCCTTGATTAGGATTTTAGCTGGGTACGCCTTAAATTTCCCCAGTTAAATATTGATCTTATCTCTGTCAGGCTTTAAGGTTTTGAGGTTTTCCCCGATGCTGCTGACTGTGAGATCACAGTCTGACTTCACGGTGCTCTTGTAATTAACCCATGAAGATTAAAATTAGTGTCATTATCACTGTAACAGCTAATTGGTGCCTGGCTTACTCAGCAGTCCAGCACTAAGCAATTTAGGCAGATGTCCAGTGTTGCTACACAGATGCACACACTGGGTAATCCTAAATGTCTTTCTTGGAAGGTGGTTATTTTGCTGTAGCAATAGAATGTATCCTTATTTTTGTGACAAAATAGTGGCTTTGTCACTTGAAGTGCTGTGATTTAGATGTCGAATTTCAGTAACTGGTGTCTGCAGAAGGGGAAGGTTCCTTTGTCCCTTTTCCACTGTACAATCCTGAGAATATCTCACACCCCTGTGGGTGCCTGTACAGCACTGTGGGGCCCAGGGGATTTTTCTGCTGGATGGTCCTTTGAGAAATACAGGATTTTAAAAAAAAAAAAAAAAGGAAGAAAATGTGCCTGCTGATGAAAGTAGCTGTCAAATTAGCAGGTCTAGAAGTTGTGTGTATTGTTACGAGCTGCTCAAGTTCACACCAGAGCGACCCAACCCAATCCGTCTTTCTCAGTTTACATTTTAATTGGCTTGTACTTAAGTTTTTTAAACACTGTGAGACTGCTGACATACACTGTAATATCATGTGAATAATTTATAGGAGCTGTTTGAGATGAGCGGGTTTTTTGCTTCCTTTTTTTTTTTTTTTTTTTTTTTCTTTTTGATAATTGGATAAAAGAAGAGAGAGAATTGGAGGGGGGAAGAGCAAAGGAGAGGAGCATCAATCCAGCAGCAATGTTGCTTGCTGGGTGTTAAATGTTTTTGGTGGTGCCTCTGACTGCATTTGGGATTTCATGGAGGTTTGTACAATGCAATCTTATTAATAACTGTTCTGTCAGGAGAGCACCCAATTAAATTGAATTGGGCTTGTGATTCCCTTTACATTTCTTAAAATGTGTGGATAGAAAGCCTCTCCAATGTGAGGACTGGCTAACAAGGATTGTGGGGGTTGAGGTTTGCGTTACTCCTTTTTCCTTCTTTTATTTAGGACTCTCCTGCTTCCAAATTCAGATCCAGCCACTCCGGCAGGGCTTTGCTTTGCCCTTGTGGAGGCTGCCAGGGGCTCCCAAAAAGAACTCCCAGTCTGCTTGGGGCCTTGCCCCTGGAAACAGCAACTGCTGGTCCTGTAATTAAGACTTAAGGGAGCATCCTCTTGCTGTCTTAGGGAGCTCAAAGTTTGCTGGGGCATCTTGAATGCAGCAGGAATACATTCTGGTAGTGTTTATAAACTGTCAAGAGCTGCTGTTTTAAGAAAAACTGAGACTCCTGTCAGCTGCTTCAGTGCACGGGGAGCAGGGTCAGTTGTTGATGCCTTGGGAGTGTTTGGGAAAGGAGCAGGAGTTCAGCCCGGGGTCCCACCCTGCTCCTCCTCCCTGCTGCAGGGCAGGGCTCGCTGCTGGGCTCTCAGACCTGAGTTATTTCCCAGCTCCTGCAGCCCTGGCTGCAGAGCTCTGCTGGCCTACCAGAGGTGGATGGAGAGCCTGCTCAAACCCTGCTGCAGGCTGGCTGCAGGAAATACAGAGCTGAGCTGTCGCCAGGGGCAGGTGCCTGGAGCAGAGCGTGGGGCAGGGCTGTGTTTGCTGCCTGAGAGCGAGCCCCAGTGCCACGGGTTAGCCCTTAATGTTTGATTTCCTTCTGCTTTGATTTAATCGCTGGAGATCATTTCAGCTGTTCGCTTGCGACTTCTGTGCGCAGTTTTGAACACAGCTCGTGATTTGGAGAGTCACTGTGTAGATATTCCAGTTATTGATACTATAGTTACAGCAGATTTAAACTGCTGAGATATTGTTGAAATGGATTTTGACCTAGAGGTGACAAGAGTACTTGTCATTTTACACGTGCAGCTGCTGCCCTTCTGTGAAATGTATGAAGACTTGTACTTCGGTTGCTCTTAGCATCTGATAACTGTCACAAATCTTGAAAAACAAGGTTTTTACATTGAATTCTGCTTGTTTTCCCACTGTACCTTGGGTTTTCCTCCCAATAATTTGCTTAGCGTTTGCACAACACGTCACTCTTATATGTTCTGCTTATTTGGAAAATCTTTTGTCTTCTTTGTAAGATAAAAAATCAAAACAAAAGCAAAAGCTTTGTGTTGTGTTGTGCACCTAACTGTGAAGATCAGAGATTTGGGGGATCTCAGTGTGTTCACCACACCTGGAATGAATGTGTTGTTTTACAAACAAAGGCAGCAGCGCTCAGGCAGAGTTGCATAATTCCCGTGCTCAGGAGAGCCAGATGCACGAATTTCATGGCCACAATGCTCCTGCCTGCAAATCCGAGGGAAGAGATCCAAGTAACAAAGGTCTGAATCCGTGGAGATGAAGCATTTCAGGTCTGTGAGCTTTACCTTGATAAGGATGCCCAGAGCCTTAACCCTCCATTCTTCACACGTCCTGCGGTGCCTCGTTTTTCCAGCATATGCTGTGTGACATCCACATTAATCTGAGCGCCCCGCAGTACCAAAGCACAGCAGGATGAGTTAAGGACAGGCTGTTGGCCTTAACTTTCATTTCTCTGCTTTTGTTGCTGTGTGTCATGGATAAAGGTGACCTGCGAGGGAGGAGGGGGAGAAGAGCCTTCTGCTTGCGTCCCATTTGCTTCGTTAGGTTGTACAAAACGTTTTGAAAGGTTGTTTGTTTAGTTCTTGGCTGCTTTTGGGTTTGTTTTTTTTTTGTTCTCTTTCAGAGATACCAGATCCAGACTTCTCTGGTTTTCCTAGGAGACGTAGTAGAAAACTGGAGAGCTCTTGGGATTAAAAGTCCAAAGCTCAGGCAGTTGAAAGGGAATGAGGATTTTAGTTGTAACATTTTTAACCTCTGGGTTCTTTGTTTCTGTTTGTTAGTACCAGCTCAGCACCACTCCTGCTTCATGTCTTTGACATTCTGGCTCTTTGGTTAAGATGTGAAGATCTCTCATTCCCACTCTCTGATCCTCCAGAGAACTCCAGCAAACACAGATCTTAAACAAACACCTCCTCAGCCACCACATGGATCTGCAAACTCCCGGTCTTTTCTCAGACATGCACACACACAACAGATACCTTTTGATTGTTTGTTGCCTACATTCTCTGCTACTCTTGAACTTCTTGAGGGCACTCTCCTGAAACTCCACTTGTCTTATTTTCCCCAGAAGTAAACCCAGAAAATAGCATCTATTTACTCCGAAGAAAAAAAGTGATTATATTTCGTTCATATATATTGACTGCAACAGGATGGTCTGACTCAGGAATTTAGAACAGGCAAAAATTATTTCCTCTAATTATTTTTTTATTGAAGAGCTAGTTTTGTACCATTTATTTTTATTATAGTTGCTGTTTCATTAGTGGGATTCTCATCCTGAAGTTTAATACAGAGGAAAGAATAGGAAGAGGAATTAATAATTGATCTTAATCATCTCTTTGGAGCTGCTGCACTCTCCTCCAATTAATTTGAGGCATTACAAGAGCTCTTGTAGATTGAAGGGGGCAAGCCCATGTATTAATAATCTGTAGAGCTTTGGCATATATGACAGTACCGTGGGGACACTCACTCTCTATCCCTGCATATGTTCCTTTTGTACACGTGGTGACTTCAGGAAATCTGGTTAAACCAACTGAGGGGCCTCTCAGAGTCTGTCAGCGTTTGGACAGGTCACGGCAGACTCTTCCATCCCTGAAAATTGAAAAGCTTTGTCATTTTTCTTAACTATAGCCAGGTGGTGATGGTAAATTATCAGATCCTCTGATATTTTTAAAGGGTGTCTAAACATAAAAAGCTGTAAAGGCAGGTGAAGAGTTGAACAGTTGAATGCTTCCTGCGTTAAAGATACATGAATTGTGAAATTTAGAAAGCTTGACTACATCTTTAACCATGCCTAGTGGGATGACACTATCAGGGACTTCTGTCCTGAAATACAAAGCTGACTATTTAACATAAAAACCCAGTGTGGGCTGGTCTGGCTCCTTCTCTGAATCCAGACTTGCTTTTTGTTTGACATCCAAGGGTTCAGATATTTGTGGTGCAAATTCATGCATGGCCTGAGGCCTGGCAGTTGTGCTCCTGGACAGAGTTTGTGTTTGCACCTCTTCCTACTGTTCCTCAGCACAAAACCTTCTACATGAAAATTAAATTACGTAGAAATGCTTCTTTTTAGACCAGAGAGGGCTGTATGTGTGTATGGATGGCTTGTGAGGGATTCCAGGGGGTGCAGCCATCAGTCCCTGTGCCGCCTGATCAGGGCAGAGCATCCAGAAACTGCCTCAAATGACAAAGGGATTGGAATCAAATCACAGAGGTACTTGGAATCAAATTGGAGTGGATAAAAGAACTGGCTGTTTCCTGAACAACCTACATCCTTTCTGGAACTGCAGTAGAGCTGATTGTGAGATCATCCCATGCCAATCCCAGGAGAAAGTGAGGATTAGTTAACTGTCTCTTCTGGCAGTCTTCAGGACCAGTTAAACCAATAAAGGAAAAGCAAAAATCTTTTTTTTTTTCTCCAGAGCTTCTCAACATTTTTCTCAACTCTGCTGTGATTCTTCTGTGAAAAACGTTCAGTTTGAAAAAGCAGCAAATTTTGGCAGATCAAACTTAACCAAAACCTTTGTCAGGGATCTCATGGACAGTCTGCACAATGAGTGCTGTTTGTGTAACTGTGGGCTTTGGCCCCTGGGCGGGCACTGACCACACAAATTAACAAGCCTCAGTGGCCAGTGCACACTTTGTTTGCCCCACAAAGTCTGTGTCAGCAGCTGCTGTCAGAGCCTGCCTTGTGCTGGGTGACGTGACCAGACCTGCGTGGTTTTCAGCCCTCCTTGTTACCTGTGACATCCTGTGCTGATGTGCAAGCTCCCGGTCTGGGCTCTGTGTCCACGGCAGCCTGGGCTACAGAGATGGTCTCCAGCTCGTGTTTTCCCTCTCTCTTCTCTGTTCGTGTTCCTGCTGTGAAATGTACCCAGTGTTCTCTTGGAGAGAAGCGTGAGGAGGGAACCGCTGAGTTCCTGTGGCAGAACAGAGCAGCTCTGGAGCCGCTGGGAGCGTGGCTGTGCTGATCCACCCTGGGAGACCTCTCCAGCTGGGCCTTCCTTGAGACCAACACCTTCACACTCTGCTCCACATCTGGCTCTCTGTCCCCCCCAAAACACCTCTTGGAGAGCTGCTGGGATGGAGAAGGTGGTCTAATAGTGAACCAAAACACGCAGATTTTGAAGCCCAACTCACCATGGCAGCCCCAGGGCAGTGGTTCTGTGCAGTTTGAATTCTGTCAGTTACTTTCTGTTCTGGGCTGACCCTTTGTAACGGGATTTTGAAGTGGCTCTTACTGGTAGTTTCTGAATTAACCTTTCTGGATTAGCAGCCTTTTCTTTCTCTGGCCTCTTCAACAGAAGTGTCAGATCCTGTTTTACCCAGCTGCTGGCCAAGTTTGGATGGTCTGGGACTTGGGACAGGCACGCACATGTTTAGATGCTTTTCCCAAATATCCTCCAAGTCTCCCAGGCCTGGCAGATGGTTTGACAGGACTAATTACACTTCCTGGTTTTGTCACAGATTACCAGTGCCCGTAAGTCTTTAACATGGGTGGGCTTGGGGAGCCAATGAGACCAAGGTCATTTCCTTTTACAGCGTTTGAGCGAGGGGCTCCAAAGGAGGAACCATCAGAATTGCTTTTTTTGGTGTAATTTAAAAAGCCCAAACCTTGCAATCAGAGCCAGTCCAGCTCAGTGTGAGGCCAGGTTGTTCAGGGTGAGATTTTACAGTCACTGTCCATGAGGTATCACCTCCCTAGGGCATGAACCCTGCCTTTGGTGTGGCCGATGTTTTGAGGTGGCTGAAGAGTGTTCCAGTGTCAGCTCTTGGTAAGCTGGCTGAAAATCCCTGCTTACATGAGCAAGGACGTGCACGCTTGTATTAAGGAGGACATACTTGTGTGTGTACTCCAGCTGGGAAGTACTGGGGAGGAAAAACCCACCCAGGCTGTGTAAAGCTTCCTGCTGCACAGGTAGGGAAATGCCATCTGCAGTGGTCAGGAGCAGTGGGATTACACAGGCTGTTCCCAAATCCCTGCTGTGGTTCCCTGGTGTCCGTGCTCAGCGCTGCACTGCTACAGCAGATTTTTAGTTTTTCTATATAGATGTGCAAGCAAATGAATGAAACTGCAAACAACTTTTGAATGTTTGAGTATCAAACCCCAGAAACATTAAAAACCTCTGATATTATTGCTTTCTTGGTTTATGACTGTCCTACTGTATAAATCATATCAGGAAGAATAGCTGCAGGGGTAAAGGACTTTATTGTCCATACTTCATGGCTATTCTTTTATGAAATTTACTCCCTTTTTCCACATTAAAAAATAGCCATAACTGTTTATTAGTTTGGATTCGTTTTATAATGCAACTTAATGTAGCTGGCAGTTACTGAAAGTTCAGAAGAATGTATTTAATAGGAAATTTGGCACAGCAAAAAACCTGCTGCTGGGGAGATGAATCTCAATAATTGTTTTGTTGTAGTATGATACACAAAGTGCAGTTCTGAAGCAGTGAAGCCCTTTCCAAGTAAAATTGGTGTGAGAGGAAAGAGTAATTTTACGCTAACAGTATGCTTTTGTAGCCATGGAGCAGTTTAAAAAAAAAAAACCCAACAAATTCTGCTGCTCTTTGAAGGCATTATTTGTGGTGGAACAGGAGGGCCGCGCGTATTTAGTCTAAAACTATTAATTATGCTGTTTAATGTGACCTGCGGAGAGCTGCCTCACCAGATGGGATGGAGCTCATCCTTTTCCATTTGCTGCGTGCGCCGAGGGTTGGGGAGCGCTTCGCTTCTCCGAGGAGCCACGGCACAGGCCGGCGGCGCAGCAGCGATGCCGCATCAGTGAGCAGGAAACCCATCTGCAACTCATCTGCATTCACCTGCTGCCGCTTGCAGAGGCACCACCGCAAACTGGGAGACCTCCCCTCCTCGGAAGAGGCTGTCCTGGTTCCTGGCCCGCTGATTCCTGTGTGGGATGAGAAAACTGCAGGGGGTACCTGGCGGCGTGGATCGTGTTGGGATGCCGTGTGGGCTCCTGTGGCAGGCAGAGAGCAGCCTCCCGAGGGTCAGCCTTGGGCTCTGGGATCACCAGCATTCAGGAGAGCCTCCTGCTGTATTACAGATAAATAAATAACGACATCTCCATCTTTTTTCTCTTTTCTTGGCTTGCACCAGGAGCTCATGAATCAATCGCCAACGAGCCAACTTCTCAGCCAATTGCGGTAATGATGTATGTGATTAACAGGCTGGGATTCTTTCCCTTCTTCCTCTTCTCTTCCCCCTTTTCCTCTGCCTTTTTCTACTTATTTTTTCCCCCCCCTTTCTTTCTTTTTTCCTTTTCCTCTTTGCCAGTTTCTTGTCCCGGCAGGCGAGGCAGGGGCGCTGGTGTCACATCCCGCCCCCGGCCCTGCGCGGGCACGTGAGTGTCTGTCCCTGCCCTGCCATGTGCCGGGTGGGAGGAAGTTTTTCCTCGCCGAGCAGCACACGGCTCTGCCTGAGGGATCGGGAACATATTGCTCGGCAGGTGGGGCCCGCTCAGACGCATTTAGTGTTATTTCAGCACTGACAGCAAAAATACATCACACGGGCCCGCGGTGCCAGCGCGCCGCAGGAGCCCGAGCGGGGGGACTGCAGCCTGCGAGAGCAGCGCTCAGCCTTCGCAGGTTATTTTGACCCAGTAACCGGTCCCTGGGAAATCAGGGACGTGTCTTGCTGTCCAGAGAGACTGAGCTTTCTCTGTGGGGTTCTCCGTGGAAGCTGCCTTTAGTGATGCTTTGCCTTCCGACCCGATGGGGTTTTTACCTCTTCACGAGGCAAATCACACGTAGCCATGAGCACCCCGGGTTTTTGAGGCTCCTCTGCAAACACAAGGTTGTGGATTTTTAGTTATTTTACCTACTTGTTAGTTAGGAGTTTCTGTGGTCTGTCTGCTAGCTGTGAGGTGTGTAAAGCCTTCTGCAGGAAGTACTGGGGTCCAGATGTGCTAAATCTAATACCAAAAAGGAGAGTTCCATACTTATCAGGTTCAAAAGGTTTTCCCTTGGTCAGCAATGTGCCTATGGTGCTGTCAGTTTGGTTTCAGCTGAGGTACGGATAGGTTATTTTTCCCTGCTAATTACAATCGCTGTAGCTTTGGGTTTGCTTTGTTTCATTTTTAAAAGCTCAGCTAAGCAGCAGTTTCCTGAGAGCCTGATCACAGCCCATAGTGGGTCTTGCACTTTGTTATCCAACTTCATACACCAACCAATAAATGAAAAGGGAGTAAGGAAGAAAGATGAACAGGGGTAATACATGCCATGTTTACAAAGCATCGTGCAAACGGACTTCTTTTCCTTTGGAAATCTCCATACTTAAAAAGGTTACAAAGCTTAAGAACCTGCTCAGGGTCTGGTTGATGCTCCGCATCCTCCACTCTGACTGTAATTAATTGGGTGTGTAAGTGAGAGCTAATATCCTACTTTACAATGAAGAGAAGCTGGGGGAAAATAAAAAAGAAGCATCTGGAAGCTCACTAGGATATACAACCACTCAGGCTTTTCCAGGTAGCACAGTTGAACAAGAGTGACTTAAGTCCGGGCAAAACAACAGCAGTCAGGGTAGGGCTGGAGAAGTCCAGATGAGCAAAGGTCTAAAAAGAGGTAGGAACTGTGAATGGTGGATTTTTTTAATCCAAGTATCCATTTTTTCATTTCAGAGATTAGAATCTGACCCCTGTGGGTTTTTTTCTTCTGAAACCTATTGTTTTGGTGAACACTGGAACACAAGGGTTCCATGTGTTCATCAGCAGGTTTAAAAATTAATTCTCAGCAGAGACTTTCTAAGACTTCCTCAGTACAGTGATTTCTTCATCTACAGATGTATTGCAGGTAGCAGCTCACAGCAGAAGTCAGTTTGGGCAATGCTTTTATGTACAGCACACAATGCGAACCGCAGTGACTGTTGGATGGTTCATTTTGCAGTGTTGTAGGTGCTCCAGACAGGCCGTGAGATAGAGAGCCTGAGAAAAGTCAAGTGCAGAATGAGACTGGAAAGTTTTATCTTTTAATTTGTCCAGAGGCGTTATTCCACGATGGGATTTACATGGGTAAGTCCCTCCTGAGGAAAGATTGAGAAATGTCTCTGCGTTCTGTTGTGGTGATTTGAATTAGCAACCAAGCGAGAATTAAATAATGGGAAAAGCTCCAGATGCCTCAGCTACATGTGGAGAACTTCCTGTGGTTGCTTCAGGAGCCTGCTTGATTTCATTGACGTAAGTAAGCAGGGTAGATGAAGCCTTGGTAACTCCCTGAGATGGATGAGACTCATCAGGGCACAGGCAGATAGAATTTTTTGTCATCCTAGAGCCTAATTTTAAGCTTGTGGTTACCTCAGGAGACTGATATTTCCTTAAGTCTGCACCACAGCTCGTTCGTGTTGCAGGAGCGATTGATTTTGTGAGCAATGGCCTTTGGAGCCAACAGCCACACTGCGCCAGGGTCGGGGCTGGCTCTGCTCCCTTCCTGCCTGAGCACAGCCAGGGCACACTCCGGGATTTGTTCTGCTCTTGGCACGTTTTCCAGGTGTTCAGCCCTGAGAAGAAATACAGAGAGTCGGGCTGAGTTCACACTGCGTGAAGGGGGCAGGTCCCCCAGCCCAGGGTGCAGGGGGGAAATGGGCCACTGAATGACCCATTCAATATGATTCCAACAGAAGCTGTTTATTGTTTACGTTACATGCCAGCTATAGATTCTAGGTCTGCTCTCCACGTGGGCATCTCTGGGTTGGCTAAGCTGCTTCTTCCTGAGGCAGGCACACATCCTTCAGGACATCCAGTTCGTCAAGCGTCCATCTTTACATTGTGCTTCTCCTGTCTAGGCTTTACATTTTTTGCAGACATTTTCTCAGGCTCTCTTCTGATTTTTGATCCTGTTGTTTTCTCAGTAGCCTCGGTGAATTCCTGAGAGCTCTAACAACAAAACTGCAGGTATAATATTACTCACAACCAGTTTGGCTGGTGCATCGGAATGGCCTGTTACACAGATACATTGCTACACCAGGGCTCTGAGTGGGAGCTGTGGTAGCAAACAGCCCTGCACTGAGGCTCTACAGACAGGAGCTGGAAGGGCTCAGCAGAAGCTTGATTAAGCTGACCTATAAATCCAGCTGGTTTCCTGTTGCCTGTGTCCCGTTGGCAGCGCTGAGGAAATGTTACGGGCGCACCTGGTCCATTCCGCGGAGCCGCAGGTGTCTCCCCCCATGTGCTCCCATCCCCTTTGGCAGCACTCGGTGCTGAGCAGTTTATTAGCTCGCTTTTCACCTGTAAAAACTCCTGGAAAATGCCAGCCTGGCATTTCAGGGCCTCACCAGAACCAGGCTGTGCTGGTGCGAGTGCTCTGAAATGCTGTCAGCGCTGTCTGCAGCTGCAGCCGTGGCTGCCGGGGGTTGTGTCTGTGCTGTGCAGATTCACAGGCGCTCTGAGGAGCTGTCATTTTGCTTGCAGAATGGTACTAATTTAAAAATAGGAAGTCTGCTAAAGTATTAATGATACCAGATGTGGCTGTTACATTTTTTTCTTTACCTGTCATGTACAATAGCGATGGATGTTATTTTCCCATCCGCGGTGCTGAGATGGGAAGAGAATTGTGAAAGAATCAAGATTTTTTTTTTTTCCTTTTCTGTGTTGTCCTAAGCTGGATTTCTTTGGGCAGAGAGGGTGATTTTTTTGTTTTGAAAGGGCATCAAAGTTCTGTACACATTGCACCTCGTGTTCCTGACATTGCTAAAACAACTGTGCCGTGAGCATGGAGAACCACAGAAAAACAGAATCGTTTCTGTTGGAAGAGACCTGCAAGATCATCCTTTTCCACCTCCTGCCATGTGCAGGGATGTCTTCCACTGTCCCAGGACGCTCCAAGCCCCATTCAACACAGCTTGGACACTTCCAGGGATGCAGGGGCAGCCACAGCTTCTCTGGACACCCTGTGCCAGGGCCTCAGCACCGTCACAGGGGAGAATTTCTTCCTAACCTTGACCTAAACCCACACTCTGGCAGTGGAAAGCATTCCTCCTTGTCCTGTCACTCAGGCCCTTGTGAAAAATCTCTCTATCTTTCCTGTAGGCTTCTTCAGGAACTGGAAGGCTTCTCCAGGCCGAACAATGAATTTTTACTGTATCCTGTGTCACACAGCTGGCCTCCCTGCCCCTGCCCATGCACCCATCACATTCTTGTGGCTCCCTTGTGCTTCCCTCCTCTGGCTGAGCACTCCCCATAGCCTTGGTTTTGCTCAGCAGCTCCTAGGCTGAGCTTTAGCTCCCTTTCCCGTGCTAGAGGGACTGATTTGCACAGAATTTCTCATAACTGAATGTTTTCAGGTCTCTATCAAATGTAACTGAAAAGCAACAAGGGGTTTGAAAATTACTAGACCTGGGTGGGCTGAGAGCCTGTTTGCATAAAACTTGTTTTTACACAAAAGCAGGCAAAAAAGGAAAATAGAATTACTCACGTAGGTAGTGTGACTTGTGCCACACAGATAGCAGATAACAAAGGCACCATCTTGCACTGTATTCCTGAAGGACTGGTGAAAAAATCACCTTTTCAGGTTAATAGTATTTCACAGAGGCCTTGTAGGCTGCCTGAGTGACTACACAAGGCACAAGACCATGTCTAATGGAGCTTTTTGTCCACTTACGCTCCTGTGTGGCACCTAGCAGTTGTCAGTGTGGTGTAATACTATTTATACAAGAAAATCAGATAAAGTAGTATTGACGGGGAAAAGCTAGTGGCTTTTACATCCCTGGCTTTTACATCCAAACAATGAGTGGAAAACCCCCCAGAATGTGTCTGCTGCAGGTGTGACTCTATCCCTGATTTTCTCCAGGTAAGATCACAGAACAGTTCTGAGGTGTAGTAACAGTGTGTTCAATTTTATCTGCCTAAGGAATCACTTGTGCTGCACATGGGGGCAATTTATAACTCCAATGGCAAACATCAGGAATGAAGTTGGAGCCCCTGTTCCTGGAGAGCAGGGATGGCAGAAGTCCCAATTTTCTCAGCAGATGGACTCCCTTAAGCTTTTGTCAATGGAAGGGGGGGCCCCAGGAGAGTAAAAGAGACCAGATTTGTTCTACAGACCCTCACACGAGGAGAACATGAACCCCCCAGGCCCCCAGAGCCCAGGCTGGAAGCAGAGTTGGGCAAACACTGGATTAACAGGGGGGAAATGGGGTTTAGAGGGGTCAATCCTGAGCCTGTCCCTGGGCAGGGAGGGAGAACCCGGCGTGGGAACAGAGACTCAGACATCACTGCAGCATGTGGGGCTGGGTCACTCCAAAACACCCTTCCTTAGGCTTAACTGAGATTTCTTGGAGGCCTGCTCTTGCACATGTAAAGGCTCATTACCAGGAAATCAGAGTGTACAGTGTTTATCTAGTGAGTTATGAAAATACCAGATAATAAGACTAATGACTCAACACAGCATTTTCCAAATTGTGAAGTAATCTTCGGGTTTTCCAAGATGATTATTATTATTATATTAGTTGCACTTTTTAGTCTGTCAGAAAAGAAATAAATACAAGGCCTGTATTTTTCCATTAACATTCGGAGAACATCTGTTGCGTATTGTAAATAACATACTTATAAAGCAAACTGATAATAACTACTCAGACTATTTTCCTGTTCTGGCTATAGCGTTCTGCACCATACAATATGTTATATACTACACTCGCTATCTGGCCCAGAATAAAATGGAATTATTCTAAAAGTACCAGTCAGATTCATGTAAAATAACCCATATAGTTTGCAAAAGCTCTAACCCTAAAAACATACATTCAGATTGTGTTAATGAAGAGCAATAATACCACACAGGAATGCAGGGATATAAACTGGTACAGCTCTGTATTTGGAAGAGTACACAACTCTGAGCTTTTGGAGTCCTTGAAGCATTTAAGCGGGGAGGGATGAAAGAGTTTTCAAAATCACATTTCCCCTGAATATCTCTCAAAACACATACCAGCCCTACAATAAATAATTTCAGATTGCCAATCAGACTAATAGGAAAATAGCCCCATATAGTTCTTCTTTAAGATTCCACCTCTAAAATACTGCACTTTGTCATCTTGAAATTTTTATCTCACTTTTGTAAGGTTGAAGATGTAGTTTAGAAATTTTTTTGCTTCCTGGGAGGCTGTAGTCCACAATAACTTGGAGGTCCTTTGAAGCTGAACTTGTGTTTTCATGACCTTCTTTAATTGCTAAAATAAAGATGTTCTCATTGCAGTACTACAAGTAGCAGTGTGAATGCAGAACAACTTCACAATTTTCACAATTATGTCAATCTAAAATTGTCATAATTATGACAGGAATAAGCCCTATTGAAGTTTCCAGCAAGGTAGAGCGTGTACTCAATGCACATTGGAACAAGCTGTTTCCTGGGAGCCAGGAATCAATAGCCTTTTCACTGATCAGTAGGTGCATGCTGTAAGTGGAAGCTGTTCTCACAATCCTCTCCTCCCCTCTGAAGTCACCCGAGACGGTCGGAGTTGTGTCTGCACACACACGGGAGAGCAGCCAACCTCTTTCTTTCCTTCCCAGTGAAGAGGAGGAAGAATGGAGATAAAAGGATAACTTAATCTTTTCTGATTGCATAACAAAGTCACCTGAGTTTCTGGGTGGGCCGCTCTTCCTTTGCATATCTAATTTGCTTTAGTTCTGCTGCACCCTTCCTATATGCAACGATTTCTCTTTTTGGCATTGCACTGCCCCGTTGGTGTTTGCTGGTAGGGAAAGTCCTGAACTTTGCTTTATTCCACCTTGACATATCCTTAGTCAAGAGAAGCAGGAGGGAGGAGAGTGGCAGTTGGCTGGAAAGGCTTTGTCTGGGAAGCAGCCGTGTGGGGAATGCCATCTGTTCCAGCTACCCATGGTATTATCTGAATCAGAACCCCAGCAGTCACAGTGCCTCCACACCCACTCCTCTCTCACAGAGATGTGGGGAGGGAGGAAGTGCAGGGGCTAAACACTTCCACAAGTCAGATGTCAATGCTCCTAAATAAAGTATTGAGCATTATTGTACATACCTAATATACACCTGGAGGTCCCACTTTCTCTAACCTCAGGAGTTCCACATTTAAGTGGCCCTAGTTAGCTGTGGCTGGATGGCCCATGGCTGAATTTCCAACTACTCTGAATTCCTTATACCATCATAATCCATGTCACCAACACCTACCTTGGCATGACAAAGTATTAATTAGTGTGAGCATTTGATTCTCTTTTATGTCTTTCATGTACAGTGATTTCAGGCGAGTAAAAGACTCTGAAAACGTCTTTCTGGGTACTTCTATGATCTTCTTTAAACTGAAACCAGGAAAAGCCCTAGCTCTGTGTACACAGATAAATCATTCCTCCAAATCCATATCTACACAGTGCTTGCTGCAGTCTTTCATTTGTTAATAATATAGATTTGGTGTCTACTTCCTATAAATGTGCCCAGTCCTTTCCATCCTTCCATTTTCTATTTGATCTTGTTACAGTCAGTAAAATTACAAGAATCTTGAGTTTGTCCTCTTGCTTTTTTGTGAGGAAGAGTTTGTATCACCATGTGGACAGTCAGGAGTTGTGGGGTCAGTATGTTTGCAAGCCCTGCGGTGGTTTGCATGGTTTTATTGAATTGTGCATACCTTAAATTTATTTTGAAGGTGCAAAGGCACCTAGTCATTTAAAGGTACCCCTGGTGGTTTGCTGTTCTTCCTTATGATGTAGAGCTCTCTTGGAGGACATGTGTGACGTTTCAGGATTGAGGAAATCACAGGTTGAAAACTGGTGCTGGGAGAAGGAACAGTTGTGTTCCTTGGCTGAGCAAACACCAGCCCATACCTGCAGAGATACTTCCGTGCGATCAGCTGCCTGGAGCTGGGACTGGGCTTTGGGGGCAAGCACCTATGCCTGGCTTCCAGGAGCTGCTGAAATCCTTAGGGGTGTTGCTGCCTAAATTCATCGGGGCCACGGAGATGCTCATTTGTTAAAAGCAAATGAGAAAATCTAAAGCAGTCTCTTCATGAGATCTCCGTTTGGCCACATTCTCATGAGATAATTTTTAGTTGGCTGTAGAGTCACTGGATCCATTTCCTCCCTGTGCCGTCACTGGCAGGAGGGGATCAGTGGTGCTGGAAGGAGTTAATGTGCTTCTGTGCTGGGCTGCTGAGAGCAGATCTCTATGGGTCTGCTTAAGGCTCTTTGCCCACCTGCCTCGAATTGCAGTGATAAGTGAGTAGGGTTAATACCTAGTTTTTAAAAACATGTATTTTTTTTCCAGCAAGCGGAAATTATAAACCTTTTCAGCCAACATGAATGCATTTTAATTTTAAAAATATGTTGAAGGTGGCATTGTATGCCATAAAAATACATATCATGTGCCAAGACAAGCAATTGATGCTCTCCTATAAAATACAGTAAACACCTCCTCCCTGCCCTTCCTTTGGCTGTCGATCAGATTTCAGAATCATGAAATCTTACAGTATTACTGGTTAGAAGGGCTCCCCACTGGGAGCAGATGCCATCTCTGTCTTCATAGACTCAGAGAAAGTCCTGACATGTTTCATGGCGTTCATACGTGGAAGTCTGTGAAATGGAAAGGAAAACAGCTTTTTCTGTCAACCTGTCACTGATATAAGCTCTTACATTTCATCAGAATGACTAAACTTTAAAGCTGTTTCTTCAGTGCTGAGTATATTTGAGAACTCCCAAGTGTGATCAGATTTATAGAGTCCCAGCGTATGATAGAAGACCAAAGCATTTTGTGGCATGATATTAAAAATTCATTCAGATACTCGATAAAGCGTGGATGACAAAAGTCTGAAATGGAATAAGGTAGAGTGAATTTCTCCATGGTTTATTGACCTTGATTCCTCTACACAAAATAAATAGACAGAATGGACTAAAATCTCTTCTTTATGAAGGCAAAATCCTGGCAGTCAAAGACTGGCTTATAAAAATGCTCTCTGTGGCACATACCTTGGCAATGCTGGAAGTTGGAGGTGATGGAAATTTATTGCTGGTGCCGCAGTGTGTGTCTGTATTTCAGGGAAGGAGAAAGCAGGGGCTGCTTTATGAGGTTACTGATGTTATTCTGTGGAGAACAGAGAGAGAAAACACAGTTACCCTCGCCACTCTCTGTTCTCTCCCTGAAGGTATCATAAGGTAAAACACTTCCCTTTGCATATCCGTTTTTTATTCGTTTGAAAATGGAAGAGAAAAGGCAAATCTCACAGAATGAGGAGTTTGCCATCTCTCCCTGCTGGAGAAGGCTGGGGCTCCATACTGCTCTGAGAGGTTTCCCTGCCTTGCTGCAGTCGGAGAGCAGAATGCCTCATTGGTTTCAGATATTAAACTTTTGTGCTGAAAGCCCAGTTGGAGCTGGTGTGACAAATGGATTTTACCTGCTGCCGAAAAACGCAGCCCCCACCTCTGCAGCCTCCCCGTCCTGCCTAACCTGGCCCCCAAGAGCACTGGAACAGAAAGCTGCCCTCAGGCACCATCTGTTTCTGCCAGCTCCCACTTTGGGCCCTGCCTTTACATCTGTTAAGTGGAGGCAGCTTATTTGATGAGTTGTTTTGAAGAAATATCTGGTCTCCCCACCATGTTCATTAACCATTGCAGATCTGTTAAAGACAGGCTCTGTGATGCAATTTAGCCGTAGTTAACTGAATTCATGGAAGTCACAGTCATGGATTATTTTTGCATCCCGCAGGGATAGCGAGCAGAAGTGTTTTAGCAACACTGTTTTCTCTTCCCTTTGAAAATAAAATTCTTTCCTGTTTGCCTTGAGAAATCCCATTTTAAAGAGTGAGGAACTCTAAAGGGGATTTAAAGTGACTCGTCGATGACTGCTAATTTGTTACTCCTCCTTGTAAAACACAACCAAGCTGCATACATAGGACATGCTAAAACAATTACATTAATCATGTTTCCTTCTCAATAAAGAAAAGCAACTGTTTATTCCTAGCACCTCCTTAAGTGCTCCAAAGCTACTGATGTGTTGGGCTGGCATCCTTCTCACGGGCAGACCCAGCTTTCTGGAGCCACTGGAATTTTTTCATGGCCAGTGATCAAGGACTAAAAGAAACAAAACAAAGATCCACTTAAAATACTTCAGAGAAATGGATTCAGTATGTTTGTGTTTGGATTTGTTTGAGTCTGAAAACAGTTTAATGGGCGTTCAAGGGAAAGCAGGCGTCATCCAGTTTGTACAGAAGAGAGCACAACACAAATAGAGAGGAAAGATGAGGTGGGGAAGGGAACAAAGTCTTGTTTTACAGATGAAGGATCCAGCACAGAAAGGGAGGAAGCTGATAAAGTGTTTCGGCCAGGAATTAAATCCATGGGTTTAATAATCTCATGGCCTTAAGCCGTAAGCGTGGGACCATCAGTTCTGTGCTGGCTGGACACACAGCTCAGCCACTTCTCCACATGTAAAGAGTCACTTGAGAAGCAAAATCTGGCCACAATACAAATGGAATTTTCTTTTATTGTATATCTTACATTTTCATCTGAAATGATGCCCTGAAGCAACAATTATGCTTTATAATAAACGCTATACAGGGATGTCCCTGTTGGGTTTGAGGATGAGGCTAATTTCTATATTAGTTAAAAGCTGGCACCTCCGAATCTGAGTCAGACGCAGTGAAATAAATAGGAGAAAAAAAACTTATCAAAGCTTGATTTCCCATAGAGAGTTAATTGAAACCTTTGATTGATGCTTTTTCTCTTGGAGTTGTTCTAACATTTCTCTTGTGTGTGCGTTTTCTGGGCGGGAGCGAGGTGTGATCACACGCTGCAGCCTTTCCTTCAGACTCATCGGGGCTCTGCACCAACTGGCCGCCTTTTGCAGAAAACTCACAGGAGCTTAATTAGCTTTGAAATCTCTTGTCAGATGGGGGTGAAATTGGCCAATGAGTTCAAAAATTTCGAGAAGGTTGAACAGAGAGGGAAACTCGGGGACTGGTGGCACAAGCTGTGTTTTTGGGGGGAGCGTGAGCGAGGGAGGCTCTGCGAGGGATTTGTGTGCGGTGTAAGGATGCCAACAGACAGAGATGAGATATCACAAAACTCAACTTGACATGTTGACTCAAAAGATGACACTTACACTGTTTATTCCAATTGCCTAAGCAGAGAAAAATAAAAAGCTGGGTTCTGCTTCCTTTACCCGCACAAGTAACTCATATTGCTCCAGTATAGTTGGTAATTGCTCCTCAGCATTTCACTCCCTTCTTAGACAGGTAGTCTTGTAGTGAGGAAAGGTAACAACTACTGTCTGAGTTAAAATTATTTGTAATAAATATGTGAGATACGTAGAAGGACACTGTCCTACACTCCCGTGGCTTTCTAAGCATAGAGCTCTGGTGACATCAGGAATATTCTGCAATTTCCTTGTCTAAACATGCCACTTGGCAAACACATGACATGCATAAGAATTAGCAATTCGCACAATCTAAGGAGAATTATCTGTTTGTCTCTAGGCGATTCACAAAAATATGCCCATAGCAATTTCAGGCATTATAAATCCATCCAGGTTGGTTCTGACCATGTTGCAGAAGTAATTTCGACTGGCACATCAGATGAAAGAACAGATTTGAAAACAGTAGCGTGCATGGCCCTGAAGGTTTTATCTTGGCTAATATTCCAGGCACCTTATGGCACTACTTTGGGTTTCTGTGAAGACTCCAAATAAAGTGTCTGTAGCCTGATGAAAGATTTAACACATTTTTTTCCTGAACAAGCTTTGTAAATGTTACGCTAAAGATAAAGAATGTACTCGCTGATGGGAAGCAGCTTATTTTTCAGTGTACTCTTCACTAAAAGCACCCTTTACACTCAGTGCTTCTGCATTTCCAATGTATTTCCTCCACTTTGTGCAGTAGTGGAGGTTCTGTAACAATGACACTGGAGGGTGAAAACCTGGGATTTCATCTCCACTTTTAAATAATGCCCATGGAAATTCCATCATTTACCTTTTAGCGAGATATCTTTGTAGTTCCAGAGAGAAACAGCCAGAACAAATACACCCACTGAGAGGAACGCATGAGGGTCAGTCAGAGAAATAAGTGT